>NC_140937.1:152729322-153329322 GCF_014529385.1 Adiantum capillus-veneris
TTACGGTCAAGCTCACCTGTCATACCCCCAAGTTTTAGAATGATCCATTGCAGGGCCAATAGCTTGTTGTGCACCTCGACCTCTTTCCACTACCCCCCTTGTGAGCGAATTTTGGAGTTTTCCATCATATATTTCGCCATAATAGCCCAAGCCTGGTGTTCCTTAGCAAGGGCTACCAAAAACTTGGCACATTGAGCCTCTGCGTGAGTGCTCGGGTTAAGAATCCCTAGCCCATCTTGCTCCACAGGTCTCGCAACCGTCTCCCATTTTGCCCATTGCCAGGGTGTTTTGCCTTTAGTGATGTTCTTCCAAAGAAATCTCTTTATTGGTTTCAAGAACTCTTTCCAGTTGCATTTAACTAGCTTAAGCAGCGGACCATTGAAGGCAATGTAGGGTAACATGAAGGAATTGATAACCTTTATCCTGCTTGGGAAGGGGAGAAGCACGTACTCCCACGTGCGCATCTTAGTCTTGACCTTCTTCATGACCCATAAGAACCTCTGTTTGTGAGTAGCTCCCACCCCTAGCAGGGCTCCCAGGTGACGAAAAATCTTCCCTTTTGAAACTATCTTCTCGGTCCATAAAGATGGATCAAATGAGTCATTCTCGAAGAGAGAGATTAATCTCGATTTTTCCACACTACACCTTGACCCTGAGGCTAAGGCGAACGTTTGCACAATTTCCAGAGCTTTTCTGGTAACCTCAGAGCAAGCTTTAAGAAAGAGCAAGGAATCATCCGTGAAAAGCTTTGCCAGGATGGTCGTTATTCGGCAGAGCCAATCCTTGAATCTCTCCTTCAGCAGCACTGTTTTCCAATAACGTAACCAGAGGGTGGGAACCAATGGCGAACATAAGAGGGGCAAGTGAGAATCCTTGTTTTATGGATCTTCTAACCTCAAAAGCACCCACAATTCTCTCATTAAAGAGGAGCTCTGATTGGCTTCTAGCACCTAGGGTGCTGAGACTAGTCGGCACATCCGTGGCCCAAAGCCTAATGACTTCATGACATCTTCAATGTACAACCAAGTTATCTTGTCATAGGCTTTATCAAGATCTAGCTGCAATAAGATACACTCTTGCTTTGAGAAAGTGGCATATTCAATGCCGACCATTGCGGCCAATATGTTGTCATAGATTGACCTTCCCTTGATGAAGCCATGCTGGTCGGGAGTGAGAACTTTGTCGAGGAGGGGGATAGCTTGAGGGCGACAATTTTGGCGATAATTTTATAGGCTATTGACATCATTGTTATGGGGCACCAATCCTTAAGTTGGGAGCAACAGACTTGTTTGGGGATAGGCTTAATGAGGTCTCTTGTAATGCTAACATCCATGACCCGATCCCCGAAGGCTTGATTTGCCATTTTTGTGATGGGGGACTTAAGATCTTCCCAAAATTCGACGAAGAACTCAGTAGTCAACCCATCCCAACCAGGGGATCTTTCTTTGCCTAAAGCAAGCAGCACAAGGGAGCATTTATCCTCGGTGAGCGTCTTCTCCAGGAGGTTGGCTTTAGAGAGGGAAATTTTTCTTTTGACGCTCCCAAGAAGAGTTTCTCTGGAGGCATCTCTCTTAGGGGAGCGAGCCTCGGGCTGACCTATGATCTGTTGCAAGTGGTCGAGCATTAATGCAGCCATTTCATCAGGATTTTCAATATCATTTCCATCCGTATTTGTGAGAGAGTGGACTAGGCCCCGATTTCTTTTAACTTTGAGGGCTCTAAAGAAGTGAGTACGATTAGCCTCCTCCGACTGGAGGAAGGTTTTTCTGGTCTTCTTCACCTCCTCCAGTTGAAGATCGATTAATTTTGCTTTAGCTTCTAGCCATCTTCTATGCTTTGTCTCTGAAGTGAAACCTTCCTATTTTTTGGTGGTTAAGATTTCAAAATTTACTACAAGCTGATTGAGTTGCTCCTCTTGTTTTTTCCTTCTTTAGGGACCTACATTTTTTATGCCTTTTTGGATACTCATGGAAAAAATATCCCAGGCCCTAGGCCTTCCTAATTCCACATCTTTCCGTAGCTTTCCCATAGCTTTGAGGGCTAGGCTTCTGAAGAGAGGGTCTTTGAGTAGGTAGGCCCCTGTTGACATTAGCTTTTTAGAACCTTGAGGGCAATGATCCGCTCCTTTGTTTTTTCTCAATTTTATGCTTAACGAAAGGTGATTTAATAAGCATTGTGACGTTATCACCTTCATTTCCAAGCATGAAGGTAACCAATTAGCTTTATGAGAGCAGTAGCACCGGTCCAATCGAGAATCCATATTGGCATATTGTAAGCTAGTGTATGTGAACCTCGGCGTCGGCGTGCTGCTCCATGGGCCTAACTCCCACATGGGCACCAATGCCCACTTCTCACAAAGGCTTAGCCATTTGGATTGTTCAAAACCAGCTAACATGTTCGATGTGTGAGTTCTGTCCCTTCGTTTCTCCACCATATTGAAATCACCTACCAAGAGCCATTCTCCTTCAACATGGATATCTTTTAGGTGCTCCCACAGTTCGGCCCTATCTTTGCTACACAGGGCCCATACACGTTGATTATAGTGACAATTTGATCAACCATTTGATCTTGATTCCCAAAGCCCTCCCTGAGGGATGATTGAAGACTACCTTAGGCTCAAGATCCCTGTCCACAATAGAAAGGACTCCACTGAATCCATCGGCTGCCTCTCCATATAAGGCCAATTTCTTACCAAATGCTTGATTTCTTTTGTAAATGGCATTTAGGTTGTGCTCCTGGATAGCCCAGAAGTTGATCCCCTTACTTCTTCTGACTTCTTCACAAAAAAGTGAGCTCTTCTTTTGGGTTTTAACCCCCTTCACGTTCTAGGAATTGTAGATCAATTCTTCCATTTATTGACATAGGGGTACGAACTCCTCAACTTCAAGGCACTCATCTTCAATGCCCTCTTTCCTGCTATTCTCTTCTCTCAGCTCAATCCCATGCCCCTCAGTGACCTTGAAGTTCTCAGGGTTATCATCCTGAAGAATCTCAAAGATGTTATCTATAGGAAGGGGGTTTGGGAGTGCCCAGTGGGGCTTCTTTCAGCTATCCAACTGCACGTGCTTGGGATTTGAAACGCTTGCAAGAAATGTTGGACACTTGGTGCCATCCTTCTTCTTGCTTTCTAAATGTGGGAGACAAAACAATCTTCTGTACCAGTGGGGATGACGGTTTTCTCTGTGCAGTGGACATGAAACAATAATTGGGGGTGGCCTTATTGTTGCTAGAGTGGGCCTTGGTGGGTATCTCTTCATTCCCTTTGGTAGCTAGGTCGGAGGTCGGCTGCTTATTTTCCTGCGTCTTCATTGCACCTTCCTGTGAAGTCTTTTCTTCAGTTTCCGTATGTCTCGCAACAGAATCGATTTTGTCACTCGTGACATGGCGTGGGATCGTTGTTGTAGCGGCGGCAGGACACGCCTTAGCAAAATGTCCAAATTTGTTACACTTGAAACATGCCCCAAAGAAGGTGCCAAAGTTCAACAAAATGACCTTAAGACCAGCCCCCACATTTACTACAAGATTCTTGGGCTGGGCCTTTCTGAGATCCCATCATATACACACCTTATTGGCTGCAGTGCCCACTGCTCTATTCAATGGTACAAAGAGAGGGGTCCCTAGGGTTGCTGCAAGCTCTTTTAAATTGCTTCTTAGCCATATTGGGAGGTTCACAAAATCTACCCATACTGGGCACATATCTTGAAACGCATCAAGAGACTCAAAAGATGGATGCCAAGGAAGCATGGATACAGGAGCTGGCTCTTGGTCAAGACCTTCGCAACAGCTGCTTCATCACGCTAAATTTCACACAGAAAAAACCTTTTACCAAGTAATGAGCATTTAGCACAGAACCTCCCTGATTTAATACATAGGGATTGTGGAGCCAATTGATAAGTTCAACTCTAACCGGCACCCTGCCCATGAATCCAAAGACCAATGTGGATTTAGCTAGTTCAGCACGCTATTTCTTAATTAGAGCAGGAGAAACGGCAATGGTGAGTCCATCCTCCAGTTCCACACTTTGTGGGAGTGCTTTTTTAAAGGCTTGATAAGCTTTGTCCCCCTTGCAGACATCCTGAAATTCGGTAGGTGTCCCTGCTTCTTCCATCAACCTTTTGTTAAGAGAAAGCGCACTCAGAATCTCGGCCAGTTCTTTTTCAATCTGGGACTTTCGCCCTTTAAGTTCCTCCTTACTTAGCCCCGAAATCCCATTCAGGCCGCCCCCCGTGATTTTTGGGCTACTATCTCCCCCACCCGGGCCACCCTCAATTTGTGTCCGAGCCTTTAGTTTTACCATCCTCTCGGCTTCCCATTACCACATCCGTAGGAAGCTTTATCCATGTTCTCTACTTGTTTTTTTTCTTCTTCTTTTTTCTCTCTCTCTCTCTTTTTTTTTAAATGATGAATCGCAATCCACGATCTTAAAAGGGAGAAGTTACAAAGTCAAGGGGACCGCTGCAGCCTAAGGCTTATGCAAGTCGATCATGATCCGAAGTGATACGGATCGTGATCAACAAACGAGCTGAGGTACTGTGAGACGTGGGGCAAGCACAGGCCAGCCTTCTATCACCCGCGTGCACGTTTGCATGCAACAGAGCATAATAAAAAAAAGTCCGCAATGGATCGCGATTGATCCCGGAAGTGGATCATGATCGGTGGAGTGTTGCAGCGATCTGTGCAAGCACCTCAAGAGGAGAGAGATTCGAGCAGTCACAACCGGCAGCTGCTCAACAGCCCACGTACCTCTTGAGGACTCTCAAAACAATGGTGTCGTACCTGGAACTGTAGCCAGTGACATCATCAGCAAAAAACTCTAGCCTAACTGCACCGACAACCCCCGCCGCTCGAATAATGCAGCTAGGACTCGCCACAGCACGGAACCCTCCTGCGCTCTCAGGACCCCATGGCTTCATTCATTCTGCGCTCAGGACTGCATCGCCACCTCTCAGTAAGACCCATCTTTGTACCATAAGATTTTTAAGGTAGATAAATGCAATATGAGCTAGTACTAGGAGCTTTGCATGAAGTTAAGACCAAGTAGGCACCCCCAATATCAAAAAAAATAAACTCTTTCAAAACATTTCAAATGTATGAGTGAAGGGTAAGTATAGGAAACAAAAAGCCTTATGAAACTGAAAAGTCGTAGGAAATGAAAAGCCCATTAAAGGAAATGAAAAACCCAGTATGTCCCTCTAATCTTGGAAAGTCCCTCTAATCTTGAAAAGTCAAAAGACATTTCATCTTCATATTTAAAAAAAAAAAAGGTCAAGTGCATTTTTTCTTCGTTATCTTTTTTTTAGCATTTTCGTCTCTCTAATATTTTCTTGCACTATGTAGGTAGAGTTTTCTTGCGCTATGTAAGGTTGTGAAATCATATAGGTAAAACTCCTCTATGTAAGTTTACTGTAATCCCACCATTACACTAAACTTACATTAAACCTAAGTTTTTTTATTTTTTAAAAATCTTTGAGTTTTTGACCTTTTAATTTTTTTGAAGCTGTTAGGAATATCATTAAGATCAAGTACATGTAAGAGGTAAAGAAGCTTAAAATGATTTTTGGGGAACGCAATATCCATATGATGTGTATCGTATGAGGTTGAATGATCAAACCATCGAGTACTAGATTTATAAGATGTCATGGGATATAGGAACTTAGATTAGTTTGTCTATGTTCCAAATAGTCCCAGAGTAGTACTGGATAAATCCCTTGGTTCTTTAGGTCTGCCATGAATTTTTGAAGGGCATAACTGTATTTGAGCTAGTACTAGGGGGTTTGCCTGACCTGAAGACCAAGAATGTAAAAGAGGTAAGAGAAATATTTTGGGAACACATTGTCCAAATGATTAGGAATCTACCAAACTACATGATTAAACTATAGAATACAAAATTCCTAAACTGCCATGGGATCCAAAAACTTGCATGCACACTTGATAAATGGTAGGTATGTCATAGTATAGCTTTGTTGTTGCTTAGGAGAGAGCCATCGATTCTTTAGTTAACCCATAGATATGAGTGTTAGAAGAACCCTTGCCACTATCCAAAACGTTCACCTTTGTCCAAGTGTTGCACCCTTTTTGACCATTATGCACTCTCCTAAAACTGATCCATTTAGGTTTTCCAAGAAACTCCAACTTTCTACTTGAATGGAAGACAAGAAGCTTTTGCTCATAAATGACCAAAGTTGGTGATCCGCCCCTACAACTTCTACTTTTGCTTGTCTTACTGGTAGTAAGGGGAGCCCTTTTTCGACTTTAGCAACCATGAGTAGTGTCACTCATAGTGCACACTGATAGCTAAAAATCCTTATCGCCTTTAAGAGTGGTCAAGTATTTGTTGAAGATAGTGATCGAGGATGGTATGACTAGTATAGTTGATGAAGAGATTTTGTTTCTCTAAGATAAGACAACTTAGATCCAATAGAAGCAAAGGCAACAAGTTCTTCAAGTTGAATTTCTCCAATAATAGGAGTCTTTGCTAAAGCAGGTGTTTGATAGCAAGATTTCCATTGGGTATGCTTTTTTCGATGGCAACGAACACGCTAGCCCCATGATTAAAAGAAAATATGTGGGTAAGAGATCCATTGAGAGAGAATTTTCTTGCAAGCATCATCTTCCATAATATAGGTGCATACATATTGCATGGTATATCTCCACGATTATCCAAGCCATTAGGTCAAACCAAATTTTGTTGTCAAAAAGTAGTTGTGATAGATTACAAGAATTTCGAGGTTTAGTCTTTTTTTTTGTGTGTTTTGCATTTTTGTGAGTGTCGGTCTTTCTTTTTAATTTAAGAAATATAGCCCCTATTTACCCTATCCATTACGAGCTCCCTATTGGTGAGAGTCATCAGTCAATACTTTCATCCAATCGCTAGATTAAATTTCTCCAAAGATAGAAAAAATTGTAGCTTTTTATCAGATGCCAAAACTAAAATTTCAACTGGTCATAGCAAATTGCTTCATTATTGCACTCAAACACGGATCTAGATTGTCAAAAAGAAATAAAGATAAAAAAATCTTGAAGTATCCAATGAAGATAAATACAAGGGTATTTTTGAAAATTTTCAAATTTGAGGGGTATTTCTAGAATTTCCACAAATTAGTGGGATATTTTGGCCTTTTTTTGTTCTCAAAGTATCTAGCATCTTGGAAGATTCTCTCTAATGGAGAGGGCACCTGGAAAGGAAAAAGAGAGACATAGAGACTTTCCTTTCCACTTTCCCCTTTTCAATTAGATGAACTTGAGCATCTCCTCTGATTCCTAGAAAAAGAAATGGAATAATCGTTTGAAGGACATAGTTGATCATCATCCAACCCATAAGGTGTTGAGGCTATGTGCTAAAGCCCCACCAAGTGCCTCTATATTGCTATTTTCACCCCTGGCTAAGAAAACATCAGCTACAATCTTTTGTTGGTTTTTTTTTCTTTTTTTTTGGTTTTTGGGGGGGGGGGGGGGGGGGGGGGGGGGGGGGCGGTGTTTCCTTGTGCAAAAATTGTGTGTTCTTGTATTAAGCTATTATACAATATGGCACAGAATAGACACTCTATTCAAAAGACTACTAGCTCCCTATAACACAAAAAACATGTAAAATATCCTCATATACATAATTCTATACGATTTATGTAGTATTGATGTCATCACATCCACCAAGAGGAATGCTTGTTGAGGGGGGCGAACCAATGATCCTGAGCAGTAGCGTGCGGTAGATGACCTTGGTTTGCCGTTTAAGAAATGGCTACTCTTGGGCCAACGCTAGGCTTTCCACTCAAAATTGGATTCATAGAGAGGCCTCAAGAGATTTTTCAGCCTTGTATAGCTTTGCTGACCATCAATCTTTCAGTGCCATTGAGGTGATACTGGATAGCCAGAAGGTCTATCTCTTCCCAGCTCTTGCTTCTTGTCCTAGAAATGGGGCAGCTTTTGGGGTCCTTTGTTATTAACCTTTTTGGGAATCTCTCTCCAAAAAGGGTTCAATAGTATGCCATTAGCTTTAGAGATCCAAGGGGACCAATGTGTTCTCGAGTTCTAGAAATATATGGTTATCTCTCCCCACTCCAATGCCGAGCTATTGCTCTATTACATTTATGTGCCAGCTCACCCATTATGCCAGCAAGTCTTTGACTGGACCACCGAGGGGCTAGAAGTTTGTTGTGAACCTCTATCCCTTTCCATTGGCCACCTTTAGAGCAAATCTTTGCCTTGTCCATCATATCCTTTGTCAAAATAGCCCATGCTTGGCCTTCTTTTGCAAATGTGACCTAAAATTTGGCACATTGGGCCTCAGATGAATAACTGCGTTGAGTATCCCAATACCGCCTTGCTCCATTGGCCTAGCGTCTGACTCCCATTTTTCCCATTGCCACAACATTGAGTCTTTGGTGTTATTTTTCCATAGGAACCTTTTCATCGGTTTCAAAAACTCTTTCTAGTTACATTTGGCTATTTTGAGGAGCATCGTGGGGCCTCGTCACTATCTTACACGGGGTCAATTAAGGGGGATCTAAGGCCCAAATTTGGGGATACGAAGCGGTTTTGCTCTCACCCAATCCGAACAAGTGGGGAACTAGGGGTGAACTAGGGGCTTAACTAAGGGTGAACTTGGGGTGATCTCGATGCCAAAATGGCACCCCGAGTTCACCCCGAGTTCGGTCTTGGGTCAAACACCTAAGAACTCTCGGTTGCCACATGAATGCCCTACCACCACGCTAGCACGTGTCGTTGCCCATGTTGGCATGGCACATCCTTCTATTATGGCGATTAGGGGATGTGAACCAATGTCGAATAGTAACAGGGAAAGCGGGCAACCCTATTTGATTGATTTTTTTACTTCAAAGACACCCACAATTCTATTATTAAACAATAGTTTTGAATGGCTCCCAGCTCCACGAGTATGAACCAACCTACAAAGCCATGGTCCAAAACCCAATGATTTCATGACTCCTTCTATGAAGGACCAATGAATTTGGTCATATGCTTTGTCAAGTTGTAGGATAATACATTCTTAATTGGTGAAGTTTGCGTACTCGATTCCGACCATAGCTACCAAAATGTTGTCATAGATTAACCTACCTTTGATGAATTCGTGTTGACGAGGTGATAGCTTTATCTAGGAGGGGAAAGAGCCTAAGGGCGATCGCTTTGGGAATTATTTTAAAATCTATCAACATCATTGTGATGGGCCGTGAGTTTTTCACTTGGGAGTAGCACACTTGCTTAGGAATAGGTTTAACATGACATGTTCTAATGTTTGTATCAAGAACTCTGTCAAGGAGGGTTTGACTGGCCATGCTAATAGGAGCCTTTAGATCCTCCCGAAACTCTATAAATAACTCAGTCGTCAAACCATTCTATCTTGAGGACTTCTCCTTGAATGGAAATGCGCATTATACGAGCCTTCATATCCTCCAAGAACTCTATGATGAACTCAGTCGTCAAACCATTCTATCTTGGGGACTCCTCCTTACCTAATGAATGTAGCGCAAGCGAGCATTCATTCTTGGAAAAGGCCTTCTCAAACAGGTTCCCTTCTGCTTGTGACAATGTTGACACGAATGAGAAGAGATGCTCTGGCTTCATCCACTTCTCTAACAGAGACTTTGATCGACCTATGATATGCCTCAAGTGATCGAGCATCAACTTAGCCATAACATCAAGGTCTTGTACAAAATTGCCCTCGTCATACATAAGTGATTGGATGGTTCTCTGACTACTATTAACTTTAAGTGCCTTGAAAAAGAACGTTTGATTTGTAGGCTCAAATTGCAAGTAGATTTCTCTAGATAATAATCTTGCCTTCCTTATCTCTTTGAGCTGCAGTTCAGCTAGGTCTACTTTTGCTTAGCACAAGTAACCATACTTAACACGAACCAATGCACTATTGTTGGCCAAAGATGAACAAGTTATAGGAATCATAATCATCACACTTGTAGACAACTATGTGCATTGTGTATGCAATCTTGCTACAAAAGATGATGATTGGTAAATTCTAGAAAAGAGCTTTAATGCTCAAGCAAAAAGGATCAAACTTGGACTAAAAATGCACATGTACAAAAAAAGAATGAAAGAAAAGATTTAACCAATCTCATCAATAGGATTGAAAGCACCATCACTCAATTGGAAGACATTCAAATGAAGTGATAGAAGAAAATGAAGCTAATGCCTCAAAAGCTTTGCTTGATAGTTGTACCCACATATCTATTGTTTTGCAAGAGAAAGATCCAACACATCCTCGCAAGATGTCAATGATGAAGAAGAAATAATGTAGAGCTCTCACAAGCTCAAGGAACAAACTTATGCAACCTCTTTATCAAATCATGCACCACGTACCAATGTACCTAGAACATCATCCAATACAAAGTAATGCTATGATTGCGGGAAGGTATGTCACATTGCAATGGATTGCTTCATTACCAATACCTATACTCATTGGTAAGAGGAGCAATCATCCACCTTCAAGCTACTACTATAAAGACAAAAAGAGCAACGCTGTCACCACCACCACCACCAACAACAACAACAACAACAACACGTAGAGATTAATTAAGTAAAGATGACAAAAGGTCAAACTAAACAATGCTTTTCTTAAGCCTCATTGTTTCATTTGACATATTTTTGCGAACGGCTAAACACTATCGAGAGGCCTCAAGTATATTGTGATTTAATCATGAAGCTTAAGAATGACCTACCACCACCCTAGCACGTGTTGCTGCCCATGTTGGCATGGCACATCCTTCCATTATGGTGATTAGGGGGAGATTAGGGATGTGAACCGATGTCAAATAGTAACGGGGAAAGCGGACAACCTTATTTGATTGATCTTTTACCTTCAAAGACACCCACAATTCTATTATTGAAAAGTAGTTTTGAATGGCTCCCAGCTCCATGGGTATGAACCAACCTACAAAGCCATGGTCCAAAACCCAATGATTTCATGACTCCTTCTATGAAGGACCAAACAATTTGGTCATCTACTTTGTCAAGGTCAAGTAGTAGGATAATACATTCTTAATTAGTGAAGTTTGCGTACTCGATGCCGACCATAGCTGCCAAAATGTTGTCATAGATTAACCTACCTTTGATAAATTTGTGTTAGCTTTATCTAGGAGGGGAGAGAGCCTAAGGGCGATTGCTTTGGAAATTATTTTATAGACTACCAACATCATTGTGATGGGCCGCCAATGTTTCAATTGGGAGCAGCACACTTACTTAGGAATATGATTAATATGACCCCTTTTAATGTTTGTCCCAAGCACTCCGTCAATGAGGGCTTGGTTGGACATGCTAATAGGAGCCTTCAGATCCTCCCCAAACTCTATAAAGAACTCAGTCGTCAAACCAAACTATCATGGGGACTTCTCCTCGGCTAGCCATGCACATAATACGAGCCTTCAGATCCTCCCAGAACTGTATGAAGAACTCAATCGTCAAACCATTCCATCTTGGGGACTTCTTCTTGCCTAATGAATGTAGTGCAAGCGAGCATTTATTCTCGGCAAAGGCCTTCTGAAACAAGTTCCATTCTGACAGTGCTCTTTTGACACTAATGAGAACAGATGCTCTGGCTTCATCCACTTCTCTAACCGCAACTTTGATTGACCTATGATATGGCTCAAGTGATCGAGCATCAATTTAGCCATAACACCAAGGTCCTGTACAACATTCCCCTCGTCACACATAACTGATTGGATGGTTCTCTAACTCCTCTTGAGTGCCTTGAAAAGCACGCTTGATTTGTAGGCTCAAATTGCAAGTAGATTTCTGTAGATAATAATCTTGCCTTCCTTATCTTTTCGAGTTGTAGTAGTTCAGCTAGGTCTGCTTTTGCTTAGCACAAGTAAACCATACTTAACACAAACTAACGCACAAGTCTTGGCCAAAGATGAACAAACTCTAGGAATCATAATCATCACACTCGTTGACAACTATATGCATTATATATGCGATCTTACTACAATAGATGATGATTGGTAAATTCTAGAAAAGAGCTTTAGTGCTCAAGAAAAAGTAATCAAACTTGGACTAAAAATGCACATATACAAAACAAGAATGAAGGCAAAGATTTAACCAATCTCATCAATAGGATTGAAAGCACCATCACTCAATTGGAAGACACTCAAATGAAGTGATAGAAGAAGATGAAGCTAACATCTCAAAAGCTTTGCTTGATAGTTGTATTGACATATCTATTGTTTTGCAAGAGAAAGAGCCAACACATCCTCGCAAGATGTCAATGATTCTCCACAAGAAAAAGAAGAAGAAGAAGAAGAAGAAAGAATTTAGAGCTCTCATAAGTTCAAGGAAACAAACTTATTCAACCTCTTTATCAAATCATGCACCAGGTACCAATGCACCTACATCATCATCCAATACAAAGTAATGTTACGATTGTGAGAAGGTGTGTCACATTGCAAAGGATTGATTCACCACCAATAGCTATACTCAATGGTAAGAGGAGCAATCATCCACCTTCAAGCTACTACTATAAAGACAAAGGGAGCAACGCCGTCACCACCACCACCACCACCACCACCACCACCAACAACAACATGTAGACATTAATTAAATAAAGATTACAAAAGGTCAAAATAAACAATGCTTGTCTTAAGCTTCATCATTCACTTGACATATTTTTGCAAACAACTAAACATTGTTGAGGGTAGGCCTCACGTATATTGTGATATAATCATGAAGCTTAACGAATGGCTACAAAGGGACCCTTGGATACTTCACCATTTGCCTAATTTGTGACACATGCAAAATGTGCTTGAAATGTCCTATCAAAATCAAGTTACCAATACACTCTATACAACCATGCACGCCTCTTAATGTGTTAGTATGCAACTAGCCCTTTGGATGAGGATGAGGATGAGAGAGAGAGAGAGAGAGAGAGAGAGAGAGAGAGAGAGCCTTAGCACATGAAGGCTTCGGCCAACCAATTTAGCACCATAGACGTTGGCTGATATTAGTTGATTGAAGCTTGTGGTTTTTAGCACATGGAGAACGCCACTCGTGAATTGCTACACATGATTTGTCTAGACATAAATGGCAAAGCACAAAGTGCACAACGCATCAACAAGCCTCGTCACTATCTTACACAGGGTCAATCAGGGGGGATCTAAGGCCCAAATTTGGGGATGCGAGGCGGCCTTGATCTCAACTATTTGATCGAGTGGTGAACTTAGAAGTGAACTAAGGGTGAACTAGGGGTGATCTCGGGGCAAAAATGGCACCCGAGTTCACTCCTAGTTCACGTGCCTCTGGGGCCTCGTCGGTATCTTACACGACGCGGTCAATTGGGGGGAATCTAAGGCCCAAATTTGAGAATGCAAACTGTCTGATTGACTGCTGAACTAGGGGTGAATTAAGGGTGAACTAGGGGTGATCTCGGGGCAAAAATGGTGCCCGGAGTTCACCCCTATTTCACCTGCATTGTGGGGTGTGGGTCGAAGCCAAGACCTCTCGGTTGCCACATGAATACCTTTCCACCACACTAGTGCGTGTCGCTGCCCAAGTTGGCATGGCACATGATCACACCTTAGTTTACCCGCCCCTAGTTCACCCATCCCTACTTCACTCCTAGTTCACTAGATGATACAATAGTTGAGATTAAAGCCGCCTCACCCCCCTTCGCCCCAAAATGTTAGCCCTAGATCCCTTCTGGACCATATGTCCGTGCTATATAGTGACGACGGTGAACTCGGGGTGCCATTTTTTCCCGGAGATCACCCTTAGTTCACCCTGAGTTCACCACTTGATCGGATTGCTGAGATCAAAGCAGCTTCACATCCCCTAATTTGGGCCTTAGATCCCCCCCTAATTGACCCCGTGTAAGATAATGAACTCGAGGTGAACTAGAAGTGAACTTGAGGTGAACTAAGGGTGAACTCAGGGTGCCATTTTTGCCCCAAGATCACCCCTAGCTCACCCCTAGTTCACCTCGAGTCCGCCCCCTAGTTCACCCGGAGTTTACCGCTTGATCGGACGGTTGAGATCAAAGCAGCTTCACATCCCCAAATTTGGGCCTTAGATTCCCCCTGATTGACCTCGGGTAAGATAGTGAAAAAGGCAAATTCACCCCTAGTTCACCTGCCTCGTGGGGTGTGCGTCGATCCTCTCGGTTGCCACACAAATGCCCTACCACCAAGCTAGCATGTTTCGCTGCCCATGTTGGCATGGCACATGATCACACCCTAGTCTACTTGCCCCTAGTTCACCCTTAGTTCACCCATCCCTCGTTGACCCTAGTTCACCCCTAGTTTGCCCCTAGTTCACTAGATGATCCGACGACTGAGATTAAAGTTGCCTCACCCCCCTCCCCCTAAATTTTTGCCCTAGATCGCCTCTGAACCATATGTCCGTGCCATATAGTGACGAGGCTCTGGTAGGGCATTCGTGTGGCAATCAAGAGGTCTTGGTTTCGAACCACACCCCTTGAGGCAAGTGAACTAGGGGTGCCATTTTTGCCCCAAGTTCACTCTTAGTTCACCCCCTAGTTCACCACTCTATCCGACGACTGAGATCAAAGCTGCTTCCCATCCCCAAATTTGGGCCTTTGATCCCCCCTGATAGACCCTCGCACTGATTGACACCTCCTTTTGGAGGTGGGATCAACGGTGGAGGATGCATGGTGAATCTACATCGTTGATGTCTACTATGAATCTAATTGGAATCCTTGGAGAATAATGCAATCCAGAATTCAATTTGTTGAGCTAAACGCATCGCCTCCAATATTGGCAGATTGCGTGAGGTGCGCAGTTCACGTAGTTGTGTGGCAGTTCACAAGGCAAGTGATCACTGCGTGTAGCCATGGCGAGAGAGAAAAGCTATAGGGGGGAGAGAGAGAGAGAGAGAGAGAGAGAGAGAGAGTGTGGATACTACAAAATAACCCTATGCTTGCTTGATTGTATATCTTTGTAAAACAAAACTTACAATATATAGCAATACTTGCCATGCAAACTAAAAAGTAATTGAAGCTTCATTTGCATGCTCTAGGCGGTGTTCCCACGGGCTTGAAAACCCAACAATCCCCCCCTCAAGCCCGAACTAGAAAGACCACTCTCATGATACTACCTCGAGTTTTCCATATACTCGACAATTGTGAGTTTTAGGTTCCTTTACAACCAAGGATTTCTGGTGTATCCATAACCCGGTGCTATGATAGTAAAACCCTCCCTTGAACTTATACGGTGTAGGTCAAAAAATTAGCTACCAATAGATGGATTTTTTGGTTCACTTCCAAACCTTGGGTTTAAGGTGTACCCAATAACCTCACAAGAAGCGGGACAAAAAATGGGCTGAGAACAAATGTGTTTGGAAGGTCTTACCACTCATGTGTGGCAGTGTCTATAGCCCATACAATTTATTTTGACTAAAAAAACCATGAAAAGAGTTGAACTTAAAAGCTTCATTGTCAGCAGAATATATTGGCGATTTGGTGTCTCCTCAATCATGTGAATTTGATTTTTACCCTTTTGAAAGCATTTATTTGAAGGATGATTTGTTTTACCACAGTGAACACAAGGATTCTTCTTGAAACAGTCTTTTGTCTGATAATTATTGCGCCCACAAATGGCACAAGATGTGTTACCAACAATAGATGGTCAAGATGAAGCTAAGGTAGAAGGACAATTAGTGACTGCATAAGCACTGGAATTATCAGAAGAACTGATGGAGGATACTGCATTGGAGACTGTATATGCACTAGGAATAATAGGAGAATTGGTATGGGGTACCCTTCGTTCTTCTTCTTGCAATAAATTGATAATACCATCCAAGGAGGGTAGCGGATCTTTCTCCTTTAAAAAAATAACAATCTGATGGAATTTATCAGGCAAACTTTTTAACGAAACGGCTATGAGATCTTCTTCTAGTATTTGGGCTTTGACATAAACAAGTTGAGTTTTAATGCTCTTCAGCCGGTTAACTAAAGATGTAATATTTTCATCAGCACACATAGCAAGAGAGTACAACTCCATCTTTAGACTCATCATTGAATACTTAGCTTTAGCACCAAAACCTTCTCTGGTTGTATCCAGGCAGCGCTAGCACATTGCATGTCATCCAAATAATGAATAAATCATCTTCGAGAGATGTCAGAATAATACCTAAATGCTTGCTTGTCCTTGCGTTGCTGCTCGACAGATAACGCTTGTAGAACAATTGGAGATGGATTCGATAAGCACGTAATTCCATGGTTATTTTGTATCTGCTTCATTATGTTAAAAATTCAAATTTGCTCTTCTACTTAGACGTTAGTTGTACTCAATAGAGACGTCCAAGTGGGAAGGACTCCAGACAATGTGAGGTATCACTCGATTCTAGTAACGAGGACTCTGTAAGATCAACACCGGTACGGGCATATGGTTGTATTATTTTGTCAAGTCTTTTGTCGTTTGAAAAATGTACAAAGTCTCTTGAACGTTCATGTATTGTAGAAGAGACTTTAAACCACTGATGATCAAGGTCCTCTGTTGCGCCAACGAAAATTCGTGGCAAAAAGGCTTTTCTTGAAGGATCTCCCATATCCTCTCCTATGAGTATGCTTCCCAAGGTAATTGCAAAATATGCCACATGCCTTGTCTCTACATGCATTGTGTGTTTTTATGGCCATTTGCCTAAGATTTCCTTGAGAATTGTTTGTGCATTTGTTTTGGTTAGTTCCGTTTTCATGTGCAACATACCTCTCCGCACTTGGTTTAGCGCTCGTTTAGCGACTCACAACAACTACCAAAATCTTCTCTTCCCCTCACATTGTTGGTGACAAATAAATATGTCCACATGGATGTCAAAACATCCACAAGTACAAGAGGAGAGCTCCAATTGAAGGAAAGGTTAGTGGTTTTATTTCAATCCCACATCAATGTACACAACGAAGAATGACATATTGCCAAACATTTAATGTGGCTTTAAAGGCTTATATTCTCATTTTAAATTTGAATCTGGAGGCAGCATTCAATTTATTTTAGAGCACAAGAATCTGATCATGGATGTAGACCTTGTGCTAGTGGACGTCATAAGCAAGGAAAATGCTTCCACTCAGACCATGACATTATTTTGCATGAAAGCATCTTGTTCTCTTTCCTTGACATTGTCTACATATGTTCTGAGTAAAACAGCTTGCAGTTTTAACTTGATAGGTGGTTGGAAAACACTCTCACAGGACGTGCTTGATATTGTGTGCTTCATTGACAGTTGTGGTTTGACTTTTGGAAATCGGAGATGTCCCAAAATGCTAAGAAGCTGCAAATCTATTTCAGTGGTGTGGATGCCAGCAACCATCTTTTTTTTGTTCTTCCCAATTGTGGACAGGTACTTGTGTCATGCAGGCATTCTTAATGCAGCTTGTGCATGTTCATCATTAATGTTATTGTCGTAGGGGTCATTGGTGCACTTTTGTATTGTACAATAACGCAATCAAGAAGATAGCAAAGCTTCCTTGGGAGAACCATGGCCTCATGTACCTTAATTCCTTGACATCAGATGAGTCAAAGAATATTTTCCTTTTGTGTATCGGTAATCCCTAATTTTGTATGGAAAGAACATCACGTACGTGTTAATTTATGGAATGATAGCCTTTAGAGTGTGTGTTTTTTTGTAGGGCATTGAAATTAATGGCTTCAAATAACACGGATTCATCTTTGAAGGAGTTCATGGTTACACCTAGAGATGAATTGGATGTTGGCGAGTGTCCTTGGGTATGACTAGTAATAAGCATCATAGTCGTGTTTCTCTGCCATACTCGTTGGATCTTTTGGAATTCTAGGTCCCTCTACAACCTAATGCAGTCGACTAATGCTTTTACGTCATGACATACATAAAGTGTCTTACTGAAGATGCTCATGGAAAACGGTCCAAGTCATTTGTGAGTTCAAAGGCCAACAATTCACAAGCATTTTAGTGTTTCTCCGTGTGCACTCAATTCATTAATCATTTTGTTTGGATGTCCAATTTTTACCTACGGTACTCTTGGTGCAGTTGACAAAGACATGGTTCAAGAAAGACTAGGTGCAAGCGTTAAAGGAAGACTTGAAGGCTTGGACTAAGAAGTGCATCAGTGGGACTATGGCATAACAAGTTCAATTGAGAAATATAGCTCTACCATTCTGTAACCTAACATTTTGCCCTCAGGCAACAATGTAATATTGTCGATTGTTGATGAGGCAAGCCGCTTCAATGACATGATGTACATTTCATTTTACATTTTTCTATTTAAATTTCAATGCATCACCTTATGTCTTTGTTGTTCACTAATAATATGTTGTTGTTGATGTCAATTTGGTTCATAGAGTATATGTGTGCCAGTGCAAACTTGCTGCGAACTGTGTGTAAACTTAGGTGTGAGATGTGTGTGAACTATGTTGGTAGCTCTATGAAACTTTCCAGAGAGAAAAATTTATGGAACCCTTTGTCTCATAAACTATAGAGATTTGTGAACTTAGTGTGAACTTGGGGTGAATTCTGTGTGAACTTAGGTGTGATATGTGTGTGAACTATGCTGGTAGCTTTGTGAAACTTTCCAAATAGCAAAATGTGTGGAACCCTTGATCTTATAAACTTTAAAAGCTTTGTGAGCTTAGTGTGAACTTGTTGTGATCTGGATGTGATCACCATTGTGAACATTGCATAAACTATAAAAGAAAGAATTAGAGAACTTGACAACAACTGAGGACCAAATTTATGTGGAGTCGGTCCCCCTCCAATAGGCTTTTGTATTATAGATTCTCCCATAAAGAGAGACTTGACACAATACATTCTTTGGTTTCCTTGAGATATAGGTGATGCAATGAAGATGGAAAACTTCATGCATCACAAGCATAACATAACCTTTGTAAAAGCATAAACCATTCCCAGCCTCAGTCCCAAGGCCTCAAACACCTTCAAAGGTGGAGAGAGCTAGCGAGAAATGAGGGTAGGGAAGAGGAAGAACAAACATTCATATGAGAAAGAAATAGTTACTCACTTATCATCACTCTTCTTGCTTAGCATAGCATAATAGCATAGTAATGAAGATGGAGAAGATGGAAAGCTTAAGCATTGAAGCATGGCTCTTGGTTGGATTTGCATTCCATAGCCAAGAGTGTTGGTGTAGGCTCTCAACTTCTTAACAAGCTTGGAGAAGGAGATGTAGTTCTTTCACTTTGCCAAGTGAGAATGATCATGTGAGTGTGTGTGAGAGAGTATACCCCCCAAGTACACCCCCAGCTTGCTTTGGTCGACCCCCCCTTCTAGCGCATGCTTGCATTTGATTGGACTCCTACAAGCCTAGCCAATCACATATATAGTGCATAACAAGCAACCATGCTAGCATTATGACAAGTGTCCTCGTTTCCTCTTTGAAAGAGAGGACTTGATAAATACATAAACAATTAATTAAATTAGCTAAAAGATTGTTGGATCCCTTTAGAGGCCAACCAGTAGGCTTTAGGCACCTTATGAAGACAACATGGAGAGGAGCTTGACATGTGTCCTTGTTGCCTCTTTAGAGTAGGCTTGCCTTGTGTGAGGGTGTGTGTGTTCTCTCTCATGCTCCTACAAGTAGCACTTGCCCCCATGTGTAGGGATCCTTGTTAACTTTTGGAACACCTTAAGCCCTTTCGAGCATGCATACTACTTACCCCATGTGTAGAGATCCTTGTTGACTTTTGGAATACCTTAAGCCCCTTCCGAGCATGCATACTACTTAAATTTGTGCACAAGAAAAAAAGAATTAGTCTTATGAGACAAAAAAATTTATCATTCAAAAGAAGCATGTACATTTGCTTACTCTAATGTAGCATTGTAAGCATTCACAAGGTTCATACTATCCTTAAGTTGTATTCCTTGCATCCATCTAGCATATTTAAAAGGATAATTTTTTAATTTAATAAGATATCATCGGATAATCTTACCATGTCGTAGCACCTTGTTTTCATGCCGAAGGATAGCTTTGGGTTGTAGCACCTCTTCTTGATCTTCGATCTATGGTGGTTCTTCAATAATTGGTTCTCTTGGTGGCTCTCCTTTGTAGGGCTTAAGTAGGCTCACATGAAAAGAATTGTGTATGAGCCAATGGTTGGAAACTTGAGTTGATAAGCCATGTCATTGGTTGGCTTCCAGATTTGAAAAGGACCATAGTATGTTTTTGCTAGTTTAGCATAAAACTTTTGATGGCCCGTAGGATTTTTGCCCATCGTTTGCCTTAATCAAGCCTTGGGAAACTTGAGTAAGACCCAATCATTTTCTTTGAATGTTAAGACCCTTCCGAGCTTATCAACAGCAGCCTTTTGCCTTTGTTGAGATATGGATATAGCCTCCTTAATCTTTTGGAAAGATTCTTGTAGGTCACAACTATACTCTTCAGCAAACGAAGATCTTCCCATGTACTTTAAGTAGCAAGCGACTTTTAGGTCTTCCCTCTATGATCTCAAAAGGTGCATTTCTTGTAGTAGTATGGAAAATATTATTGTACGCGTACTCTACCAAGAGTAAGTACTTCTCCCATTGTGAACGTTGATCTACTTATGTAACATAAGTCTTTAGTAAATCGAGAATCGTAAGATTGGCTATCTCACTTTGGCATCCATTTGTGGGTGATAGACTGAAGAGAAATTCAATCTTATACTTAGATTTTCAAAGTAACTTTTCCATAAATTACTGGTCATTCTAGGATCTCTATCTGACACGATGGATGTTGGCAATCCATGGTGTTTGAAAATCTGGGATAGGAAGAGGGTTGCCATTTGGTGTGCCTTAATAGTCTCTTTGACAGGAATAAAGTGTACTTGCTTGTTGAACATATCTACTATTGTCCATATTCTCGTATTTCCATGGATAGACTTGGATAATCCAAAGATAAAATCCATAAATATACTCTCCCATGGTGAATTAGGGATTGGCAATAGCTGAAGTAATCCAGGTTGTTTCCCTCTATTATACTTGGTCTTCTGGCATACCGCACATTTTGAAACATGCTCTTGTATGTCTACTTTCATGGTATGACAATAGAAGTGCGTCTGTGCTCCTTGAAGAGTATGTTGACTGCAAAAATCTGATATGATTGCTTCTTTGCCGCCTCTTGAAGCACCTATCAAATGTTTGCGAAGGTTGTATTTTGGGTGAGATGCAGCATTCAAAGTTTCCAAAGGATGGTTCAATTAGGGCCACATGCAGCTTGCAGCTTGTGCATATTGATATTTATGGGCCCATGCAAACTGCGTCCTTGGGCAATTATCTTTACTTCTTCGTGACTTTCATTGATGATTACTCCAGGCATGCATGGGTATTTCCGCTTAAAGCGAAGTCCGAAGTTTTTATGTGCTTCAAACAATTTCTGGCTATGGCTGAAAATGTTTTGAAATGTGTTGTGGGCACCCTCCGTTCCGATGGAGGGGGGGAGTATATGTCTCATGATTTAATGCATTTTTGGCTAGTTGAGGGATAAAACACCAATGTGCAGTGCCTTATACGCCTAAGCAAAATGGTGTTGCTGAGAGGAAAAACAGGTCACTTACGGAAATGCCATGATGTAGGGTCAAAAGTCAAGCTTTTTCGCATTCGTTTTGGCTTGAGGCCATCATCTGTGCCACTTATGTACCAAATAGGTGTCCTACGAAAGCTTTGCAGTCTATTACTCCATATGAAGCATGACATGATAGAAAGGCTTCTATTGAGGACATGCGTATTTTTGGTTGTTTGACATATGCTTTGGTGCCACAAACAGAGAGCAGAAATTGGATGATAAGGCTGTCAAATGTATTTTTGTTGGTTGTAGTGCTTAAAGCAAAGGTTACGGGTTGTACCATCCACAAACAAAGCGTATTTTGGTTTCACGTGATGTGTTTGTGGAAGATTCTGTTCAAACCTTGTTGTTATGTACTAGAGACAGTAATGTAAGCTCACAGGACATTTATGACACTCTGTTGCCTCTTTTCAGTGGTAGAAGTTCGAATGTAAATTCCAATGAGACAAATGTACAACCTATGGGGGTTTATGAAAATATTACAGAACAGCCTAATACTTATGCATATGTACATGATGTACTTGATGAGAAAAGGGCTGAAAATGAGCAAGCTACAGGTATGCCAAAATGGTTGATGCATACATTGTGTGACAATAAATTGAATGTACCTTTGTCTAGTCGTACTTGTTCAAGTTCTCGCCATGCATCTTATGCATCAGATTGTTATGCTTTGGCTGTGTCTAGTCTACATGATGTTGAGGAACCTTCGTCTTCTAATGAAGCACAAAACTCAGAAAATTGGATGGCTACCATGCAATCAGAATATCATGCACTTATAGAAAATGACGCATGGACTTTATGTGATTTTCCTCCTGGAAAAAAGGCCATTGCTACAAAGTGGGTTTACAAGTTGAAACGCAAGCCGGATGATGAGACTGATCGCTATAAGGTTCGACTTGTGGCAATGGGTTGTGCACAACAAAAAGGCATAGATTATGAAGAGACTTTTTCTTCCACGTGTCGTATGACTACTGTGCGTTTTCTATGTGCATTGGAAGCTCATTTTGGTTGGGATGTACATCAATCAGACATTGTTACTGCTTTCTCGAATGGTGACATATTTGAGGAAGTTTATGTAACGCAGCCTCACAATTTTGTCAAGAAAGGCCAAGAGGATAAGGTGTGCAAATGTAACAAAGCTTTGTATGGGTTAAAGCAATCTCCTCGTGATTGGTATGAGAAGGCTGACACTCATTTAGTCAAACGAGGCTGTCGTAACAGTCCAACACAAAGCACATTGTATATAAAGCGTGAGGGTGATGTACTTCTCACTGTGATTCTTTATGTAGAGCTTTTGCTGATAACTGGACCAAATGAGAGGGGGATGTTACATCATTACGTTGGATATCCAGTTTAAGCAGTGTGATGGTGGTATTGCCTTGTGTCAAAAAAGTTACATAGAGACATTGAGGATTGCAAACCTATTGCCACTCCCATGGAAACACGTTTGAAATTGAGTCTTCATGATGCTGGTGATTCTGCAAATGTCACTCTTTACCGATGTTGGATGTCTCATTTATGTATGCAACATGAGGCCGGATATTCAATTTGCAATCTCACAGGTCAACAGATTTATGCATAACCCAGGGTCTAAGCATTAGCAAGCTGTCAAGAGAATTTTCCGCTACTTGAGTGGTACTTTACATCTTGTCTTGTTTTATCCCAAGGGAGATCATTGCCGCCAGTCTTACATGCTTTTTTGGACTCCAATTAGGCCGGTTATTTTGACACGGAATGTCCACAAGTGGTTTTTGTTTCATGCTTGGCAATTCAGGTATATCATGGTTGAGCAAGAAGCAACCTACTGTGGCCACTTCTAGTTGTGAGACTATGCAGGGCACTCTTCACAGCTACGGTTGAGTGTGTATGGCTCAGACGCCTTATGGCTGATTTGGGTGTTGGACAGGACACTGCCAACACTATCTACATTGATAATCAGAGTGCATTGGCAGTTCCAAGGAACCCAGTTTTTCATGCTCGCACAAAGCACATTGAGGTGCATTACCACCGTCAAGGAGAGACTCTCAACAAGAGAGATCAGCTTGGCTTATGTGCCAACACATGACAACCTTGCAGATCTTTTCACAAAGGCATTGTCTCGTGAGGAATTCGAAGCTTTCTGCAAAGCTTTGAGCTTACTCCCCTTTGTGGACTGATCATGTCCTCAAGGCATGGCACTTCCCTCTCTCATTCATCGCATCACTCCAGGAGGCATTTGTTACCATATACATATAGTAGTGATGTGTGTAACCACACTGGGGACCGCCGGGGCAATTTTTTTCCGTCACTAGGAGGTTTTTTCCCCCATGCATTGTATATACACCCATCATACTAGGGCTATCTCATCTTTCCATTGCACTCAGAGTAAAACACTCTGTTGTGTGCCTTGAGCTTCCTTTGTCTTCTCCAAGCTGTGTGTGTTTTCCTACAACCCTAATTCTAACAAGTATGCTCACCAACAATGTGAACAATATGAAAAAAAATTACGAAAGAAAATTTACCCACCTCATTTGTTTGTCGGAAAGCTTGATTTGCGTCATGAAATACTTGAGACTTTGCGTCCATTCGCAAAATAAATGGAGTCCCCAATAGATAGTACTTCCATGTGTCTAGGGCAAGTAGAACAACTCAAAGCTCCTTTTTGTATATGCCCAAGACCGTTTATCGGCAATGAGTCTTCGGCTTTCATATGCTATGGCATGCTCTTCTTGAACCAAGACTGCTTCAAGGCAATCACCACAAGCATCAAATTGGACCTCAAATGGTTTTGAGAGATCCGGAAGCATAAGCACTGGCTGGTGGAAGGTAAGTATCTCTTTGAGCTTGTCAAAATCATTTTGCTCTTTAGCAATATGTAAGTACTTTATGTTTTTCTTTGTTGAGTCATGTAAAGGTCCTGCTATTTGAGAGAATTTTGCTATGAAACGTCTATAGTATGTACACATCCCAATAAAGCTTCGTAGCTTATGTAGATTCTTTGAATTAGGCCATTCCTTTATTACCATTAACTTAGATAGACCTATACGGATACCATCCTGAGAGATAATATGACCCAAGTATCCAATCTCTTGAAGGAAAAATTCACTCTTCTTGTGATTGATAAAAAGCTTGTTCTCCCTCAAGGCTTGAAAAATTACCTGGAGATATTACATATGCTCCTCCAAGAACTTGGAATAGATGGAGTAACCTAGGGTCGGAGTACCCAAGAACGCACGAGCTATTGTCCACATGTAAGCCACCACTTTATTGCAAAGCGCTGCAGTATTGTTAGCCTCATCATCCAAGATGCATAACACATCCTTAAGCCGTCAACAATTGGGTCAACAATTGCGTGCTGACTTCTAGCCATCCTTCATAATAGGTTTAGGAGCCTCTGTATACCTCACCCTCCCCTTAGCATGTGTACTTCCTTCGAGTAAATAGCAATGGCAAATGCTAATGGCATTCCAACCGGTAGGAATTGGATGATATTAAAACTATGGCCTTTCTCGAGCTAATTCTTGACATAAAGCATGTATGTATAAGCTTCACATATATAGGACATCGATGGACATGACAAAGCCCTGATAGTAGCAAGTGAAACTTCATGTGTACATAGCCACACACATGGCAGATGCATCCACTTTGCCTTCTCAAGTGTCCAAGCTACATGGCAGACACTATTTAAGTATTCTTAGGATCGTCCTCCCACGCATATTCATATACCTGCTGTTGAATACATGCTCTACTTCCAAGCATACACAATGCATAAGAAATCCACAACATATACACATGCTTTGCAGCGGTTTTATCCCTTATTCTGACTACCCATGCAAAAGATGAAATCATTTGTGTCACATTCATTTTATGCGAGTTGCAACATCACCCAAATAATATGACTATGGCAATGCTCTATTGCTTGGATCAATTCCCTTTAGGGAGTTAAGAGATATATATGATTAACATGGAGTTGAGAGAGAGAATTACAGGATTGCAACCGCTTTAGAACTGTGGGCCCATAAATATGAATGACAATTGACAATGTGGTAATGCCATCATAAGATGGACATTACAGGGGGGGCTGCCTCGGAAGGTAATCCCTCGCTACATAAATAGTACAAGCTTACATTGTCTCACAATTAATGAAAGACTCTTCTTGTACAAGCAATGTGGGGCACCATCAATGAAAATCTGAAGAGTCCCCGCCCCCACAGCAATCTGCACCTCAGAAAATGGGTAAGGTTCTGTTATTGCAATAGAGCCCAGCATCCAATTGCAACCTGTGACCGCCAAGAAGCCAAAAACAGAATGGCTGAAAAAAGAAGGCTATAAAATTATGCTAATGCCGCTGCATCTCCTTGAAAGTGGCTGCTGCTGATGGAGAAAGCCTTGTAAGAAAGCGGAACACCTGAAAAGCACACAGTATATCAGCTCCAACCCCAGAGAGACAGATAAAAATACAAACAAAACCATGATCCATCCCAGGATGTCATTGAGTACTTGTGTACAAGGTTTTCTGCTTACTGCTTCCTCTGATGATTCCCCTCATTACTGGTTCCTAAGTTTTAATCAGGTGAATTTTCCTCCTTTTTTTGGAGAGAGAGAGATAGATAGATAGATAGATAGATAGATTGAATTATCGTCCACGGAGGTCATATATGACCTATGGGACCAGAAACAAAACAGTACAAAGGATCTGTCTGATACATATCAGTTAAGGACTGAGGGTCCATCGAGTGGTGTGAAAAAAAGATAAGGTGGGATGGGAGATGGACAAAAACCTAAGATGAGATAGGTGAGGAGGGGGGAGCTGGTTTGGGAGTTCGAAACTCTTGGATGATGGCTTTACCTCCTCGGTACACTGCCCATTTCCCTGCTGTGCGTGCTTCGCGCATCTTTTGGAGTTCGGCCTTCTTCTCTTTGAGTTGGGTGGGTGTGTGATCTTCAGCAAACCAAATTTTTGTGTCCTTGAGAAGCTTCGATTGCTCAAGGAGCTTGACTCGATCCGCTTTGGTCTTGAAGGTAAGAATTGCATGGTTGGTGCGATGCTCGTGAGCGAGAGTGGTGATTGTCGATGGATCCCATTGTATCATGGGGGTTGTTGTTTGGATGCGAGCAAAAGACTCGTGGAACTTGGGGTTCTCCTTTCCTTGCCAATCGCTCGGGAGCCCGCCAATGCGAACATTGAGAGCAATGGCCTCTTGTCGTTGTTGTTCGCGTAGCGTAGACGCCACACGGTCTTCTACTTTGCGGAGGATGACATCTTGCACTTTAGTCTTGACCTTCTCGGTGAGTGTAATTTCTGCCTCCATATTGAGCTTGATTTCCTTTTGTTCCATCTTCCCCTTGTTGGAGTTCTCCGCTGTGGTGAGGCGAGACTCAATGGCTGTGAGTCTTTCCTTCAGAGCGTCGTTTTCCTTGCGAAGTTTTTTGACTTCATGTTGAAGCCGGGCTATACTATGCACTTGTGGGGGTGTTGCCATGACACCGGCGAATGTGAGCTTCCCGCGAGATGAAGCCCGAGTGGCCATGGTGGGCACTCAATCCAGGAAGCAAATTCAAAATGAAGGCTTGGGCTTCGTTTAATTAAAAGCTGCCTGTGTGTGGAGAGAGAGAGAGAGAGAGCTGCACGCAACCTCGTAGCCTCAGCTTGCAGCTCCCACTACATAGTTGCTCCTCTCCTGCTACCGGCCCGGCTTGCTGCCACTGCTGCCATCTCCCATAGGTCAGCTACTCGCACGGCGCTCTGCCCTGTTTAGCTGCGGTGTCGCAAAGAAATAACATGGCATACTGATGACAAGTGATGATGTGGCATCCTATGCGGCCTTGCAAAACGTGCCGCAATTTATGGATGCTGACGTGGCAGTTTGACCACACGTCTGGGAGTTGCGTTTGGGCGCCAACTTTATCTGATGCCTTTCAAGCTAGGGCCTTTATATATGAGCCTTGCGGGAGGCTTATGGCATTCTTGCAGTTGCAGATTGCAGAGAGCTCTTCACCCTTTGTATGTACATAATCTGAAAACTCATCTACATATATCCCAAAGAGAGTCGAAGATAGGGGACAACCCAGCTTCACCCCAATGGTGGAGTGAACCATGTCGAACATGCCCTGAGTAGTGCGTACCTGTCCTACCACTGTCCTGTATAAAGCTAAGAACCCCCAGATCAGCTCTGTGGGCACCCCCACGTCTTGCAATCTGCATATGAGTCTAGCTCGTGGCACTGTATCAAAGGCATTGCGGAAATCCACAAAGCTACAATATATCCTCCTACCATTGTGTCTACCCTCCTCAATAATTGCCCTGAGTGTCAAAATCTGGTCAAGAGTGGAGAAACCTCTCCTGAACCCTGTCTGTCCTGCTGCCCGTATGCCCTCTCTCTTTGCCCATCCACTCAACTCATGCTCAAGAATTGATGCATATAGCCTAGCCAGAGTGTGACCAACCATGATGGTTCCGTAATTCTCGGGAAGCATAGGATCTCCCGACTTGAAGATAGGCACAATAGTGGACATACTCCAAAGTCTCAAGGAAACCCTCATACATGGCTCTATTAAACATCATAGCAAGAGGATCTACAAGCATCTCTGGCATGGATAAAGTGCTCTGCTACCAGACCATCATGATCCTATGCTCTTCCTGTCTTCATCTTGTCAATGGCTTTCCTTCCCTCTCAGCAGTGAAGAAAGTACATGTTTCTGGGCATGCCTCTAGAGGGTCAAGCAAAGGTGGTTGCCCCGATGTATAGAGAGATGTAGCATATTCCCCCCATGTAGTGATGGCTGGTGGTGGAGAGTGCTCATTGAAAAGCCTCCATGCCTCACTAGAGTCATGATTCATAAACAGTTGATATAGATCGCGCTCTAATTGAGACAGGTAAGCCCTCTTCTTTCGTCGCACTAGGCAGCGGAAGATAATAAGTGACTGTTTATGTGTAGTAGTACCCATGAGTTCCTCTCTCTGTAATCTTATCCTCGTCTCTGTACACTCCCGATCATACCAACTCCTCATCATACCAGTTGTTCTGAGGCATTCTCCCAGATCGTCTGCGTGTAGGCTGGCTGTGGGGATATGACTCTGATGCTGCATCATGGAGCGTCTTTGTCAGAATCTGGGTGAGCTCATCTAGTGGTCGTCTTGGCTCCTGAGTGCATAGCTGCCTGTATATCTCATCAATGTACATGTGATCCATCTTCCTCGTGAAGGTATACGGAGTATGTGTGGAGGCCTCTCCCAATGGAGCTGTGTTGAACTGAAACGATAGAGTGAAAGACAAGATAGCATGATTGACTGATATCCCAACCAGCCTAGTTCTCACCATGAAATCCTTAGAGGAAGGAATCAATCCTCGCAGAGCCATAACATAATCCACCGTACTAGCGCAAAAAAAGGGGGAGGGGGGTCACAACATGATGATGTGGCATATTGTATGGACCCACAAAATGCGCCGCGATTTACGGGTGTTGGCATTGCGGTTTGTTGGTTGCAACTCTAGGAGTTGCGTTTGGGCGCCAGGTTTTTGTATTTGAGCTTTTCATGTCAAGGGCCTTTAAATATGATTCTTGGAGGGAGGCTTCTAGCATTCTTACAGTTGCAAATTGCAAAGAGCTCTATTCTTAGTAGTTGTACCTTTTGAAAATTAATATTAAAGAAATACCGGAAAAGAAGTTAGAGTTTTGGGACCAAAGCATGGAACTCCACCACTCTGTCTTTTGTGTGAAATGAATCTCTCTCTCTCTCTCTCTCTAAAGTTTAAACTATGAATAATCAATTACCATACTAACCTCTTCTATGTGTGATTGAAATAGGTCGGAGTATTGGAAAGTTATGGTGCAGCGGATAGGAGAGTACGGCACCGGCTATGTGCCGCCATCCTCAGAGGCTCTCCGAACCACTTTGCTCGATCAAGAGAACGTGATCGTGGAGCAAGCAACACTCAATATTCAACGGCTTTGGGCAAAACATGGTGTTTCCCTCATTGCCGACGGGTGGAGAGATACAAGGAAGAGATCTATCCATGGCCTTGTCGCATACTCGAGTGGAGAGATGTACTTTGTACACACTCTCATGATGACATTGAGAGTGGCAAGTCCGCCGATGTCCTCTTTGCAAAGTGGATGGCCGCCATAGAAACGATCGGTGAGCAACACGTGGTGGCCTTTGCCACAGATGGGAAGGCATCAAACAGGGTAGCAACAGCTATTGTAGAGAGCCACTATCCGCATGTGACAATGTGCTTTTACATGGCACACTGCTTGAACAACCTTCTAAAAGACATCGAAAAGCTAGAATGGATCGCTCCAGTCATTGCTGATGCAGTGAAGATTGTTACTTGCATCAACAAACACAACTTGGTTCGGAGCGAGTACCTCAAGAGGTCATGTGGCAAAGTGCTTCTAAAGTATTCAGCCACCCGCTTTGCATTCAACTTTCTTCTTGTGCGCAGGCTGTCTGAATGTCAAAATGCGGTCCGAGAGGTCTTCATCAGTGATTGGTTCATCACCTCCCCCTATGGAAAGACAATTGCAAGAAATTTGTGCAAGGAGAAGGCAGAGGATCTTGAGTTCTGGAAGGAGCTCAAGAGTCTAGATGCACAGGTAAAACCAGTGGCCTTGCTTCGAGTTCTGGATGGCATTGACCCTTGCATTGGCAAGGTTTATGAGGCAATGGACCGCATGATCGAGCAGCTTGCATGGCTTGAGTCGAAAGCAGAGCGATATGAGGAGATCCATGCGCTTTGCAGCTCAATGTGGAATTCAGATGCCTCTCCTTTACACGGGAGAGTGTACATGGTGGATCCAAAGTTCCAAGGTGCAGGACAAGAGACAGATAGAAAAGTCATTAACCAATTTACAGAGATCTTAAACAAGATGGTTCTAGACAGAGATGGGGGACACATTGTCAGAAATCAGTTGGGACAGTACAGAGAGATGTGGGGGTCATTTGGCAGTCCAGATGCTCAGATTGATCGCATAAAGATAGGTTCGATGCTATAGTGGGAGGACTATGGTTATGATGGCCTTGAGCTTCAGAGATTGGTGATCCGTATTCTCAGCCAGTGAGTTAGTACCTCATGCTTGGAGCAATTGTGGAATACCTTTAGCCACATTGCTTCTCAAAAGAGGAATTGGCTTGGAGTGGAAAAGGCAAATGATCTTATCTCTGTCAGCGCAAATTTGAAAATACTATGCAAGAGTGCAGGTAAACAGACAGATCTTTTTCCACAGTGGGAGATGGAGCAAGAGGCTCCTCAAGTAGGTGAAGATACAAAGGCACCAACACATGGTACTTCATCCATGGCTGAGGTCGAGCCGGGCCTAGAGCTCGATGATGAGGAATGGGAGGAAGTGCATGACGTACAGCCGGCTACTACGAATTGGGAGGCTTCTCATGCTACTGGCTCTTGAGTCTTGAGGCTCGAGAGTTGAGACTTTTAGACTTCCATAACCCATTATCCTTACCTTTTGGTATTGCCGCGTTCCCTCTTTGTTGCTTCTTTATGCCATATGGTATATGTCACCTTTGGTCTTTTTGTAGTGTGGTTTGAACTTTGCCCCCCTTATAGTCTCATTATGCCATATGGTATATATCACCTTTGGTTTTTTTGTAGCGCCTTGGCGGGCCTTGTTAGCGAAAATTAAGCGCAAAGTGTATTTTGCTCAATGTTATGGCTCAACTTTCAAGTCTTATCTCTGGCTTCTACTCTGCAATTATTTAAGAGCTCTAATCTGTAATTGCAGGTGTTATTGTGTATGGGCATTGTGTATGTACCATGACCACGGCGCCGCAGATCACATTCGAGTCATAACAAGGTTCAATTGTCTTCAAATTGTGTCTTTTGTGGGTATTAGAGTCAAAAGGACTCTAGTACTACTTGTATTCAAACACATAACGCTAAAAATTGTATTATTTGGGTGTTTTTTAAGCCACCTGTTCCGCGTCGTTTCCGTTCCCTGTTCCACAGGGAGGCCCGTCATCGTTCCCGTTCCACGTTCCGAGTAACTATGGATACGACTCTTGAGGGTCCAACTCTCTCCAAGACTCTATGTCTAGGTGCTCTGTAGAGAAGTGACCCTCTGGGCACTCATAAACTTACAAGGTGCCCAAAAGCACTTGCTACCAAAAGCTACGTTGAAACTCACCAAAAAGCTGCTAGCACAATTTACAGAAATCAGCACATGCCACGTAAGCACTACAGCGCAAATCGCGGAAGTCCATACAGCATTGCCACGTCAGTAGTCCATATGCCTATGCCACATGAGCAGTTAGCGCGTTTTATGGAAGTCATGTCCAGACGTCAAGCTTTTGATATTTTGGGTCTAGGCCCCTTGGCCGGTGCTGTACAAGTTGGGTGTCACTAGGATTTTAAACATCTCTCATTCTTTAGGCCCCTCAGCCATTCTTTCTCGATTCAGATTTTCCTCTATTCTTCGGTTTCACTTTCTCTTGTTCACTCAGCCATTTTTTTGTGCTCAGACATGCTATCAGATTCACCAGTTTGTAACAGATGGGTCTCATAGGTCATTTTGGCCTTTTGAAGACGTTAATATATCATTTCATTTCATTTCTTCTAGTTGGGCACGCACGCCATCACTTTGTGACATTCCCCTCTATTAAAAATATTGTAATCACCCTTGATTATGCATGCAAAAACAGCCAAAGGATAGAAACTTTCTTCAATAGACATTGACCCTATGTACTCATGCACCAAACTACACCAATCCAGCACTTCTACAAAGACATCGGTCACTGACCAAACACATTTCTCTCGAGGGTCTCAATCATGATCATTGTAACTTGTTTAGCAGTCACATCCACACAGCGCTTATCTTTCCTCGGATGTCTTGATCTACTAAAATTTTGTTATTATTAGATTCATATCCTTTCTTTTCATAATTCAACCAAGCAAAACCATGCCCATGACCATCCCTACAAGACGGTACATCCAGATAGGATGCAATTCATAAAATCATACATTTAGTTCTGACTCAACACCGTGCTTCGATCATTCAATCTAGCCATCTCGTTCCATCCAGAACTCTTAATGCACTTACACCAATATCTAGTCATCTCATCCAGATAGACATCTTGATGCAGTAGAATCACATTCAATTCACATTCACTTAGTCATCACATCCAGATCTCATTGATCTCTATCAGATGTCTAGATGCAATACATTCAAATCATTCATCAGACAAAATGCTGCACACATTTCATCTTTTCTCTACATGTCTCTAACAATCCACAAAATATTGTCAACCAAAATCTCAAAGAGAAATTAGTGATTTTATTTAAGTTAGGCAATCTCTGACAACGGTGTGGAGTGGCTCCCCTCTTGTGCAATCCGCACTGCACCAGATTCAACCTGCAGCTTCATCGGTAACTTTTGGCACAAACACTGCTAATAACCTAAAAGCTTCAAGGTACAATGTTCTTCTCCTCCATCCACTTTGCTTAAGGGCCAAAAAGTACCACCATTACCCAAAAAAAGACGTAGAAAAGGACATAGCACTAGGGACCAGAAGATGGGTTGGTCCCCCCGTTGAAGGATATTTTTCTTATTATTTATGAATGGTTACAAGCACATAAACCCAAAACAGCTTACACTCCTCCTATATCGGATACTATTCTCATGCATAAAAGTGCATAAATTTGTAAGCCTACTGGTTGAAATTCATCATATCTGTAGCCGTGAATGGTTGTTTCTGATTCTTACTGGATCTTTCAGCACGGGAGAAGTTTCTGCTGCTATCTACTTGCGTAGGTGGTACCCTCACAACTGTTTTGTGGCTGAAAACTATCTTTGGGCGTCGTCAAAATGCTGCAATTCGGTGTGAACACCCAACACTGTGCTTGTTTGAGTGCGTCTTCTCCCCGGAGGAACGCACACAAGCTCTGTGGTCTACCTTGCACCTTCGTCCGAGATATGTAGGCTCTGCACTGCTCTCACAAGGGCTCTAAGCAAGAGATCGCTAGAGAGAGAGAGAGAGAGAGAGAGAGAGAGAGAGAGAGAGAGAGAGAGAGAGAGAGAGAGAGAGAGGGCTGAACTAAGTACTGAGAGGGAGAGAGCTCTCTGTGTCTAGAAACTACTGCAGAGCAGCCTCTTGAGGTAGCGCTAGCCCTCCTTTATAGTCTTGCAGGGAGATTCGCCATCTGGCGCTGCATGAGAGTGGAGAGACAGAGAGATTGAAAAACTTCCCACGTTGGTCTTCTAGATTTTCCACGCTACTTGTTGAGTTTTTAATGTTTATTAACTTTGGCCGCGTTCAAACCAGTTGGCCAATTTCAATATCTTTTCCAACTCAGTCTCTTGGTTCCCGCCAGGTCGTATTTCCACTGTGTCCGGCCGGCCACTTCGTTGGCGGCCCCCACAAAAACTATTAAATATAGCTTTTCTGAGCAAACTGGTGACACCATCTTATTCATGTGCTTGTTCTGAACTATTTTGCACTGCGTCCGGAAACTGTTCTACTTATCATATTATCTGGACATGGATAAATTTCTAGATGGTGCATTGCACCGGTACATTTATCCGTTCATAAATAGGTACCAATAAATTCATCAATTCATATATCCATTCTGTGTGCACAAAAATCATTTTCATTCACTGTAGCCGTGGCTAAAAATATTGCCATGGGTACTAGGAAATTAAACAAAAGGGGCAAACTAGACACATGGCAGTAGGAGAGCAACCTCCAAGCCAACACACACACTCTAGAAGCTCTTTCCAAGAGGGGGCCCCCAAAATAGAGTGGAGGCTGATTTTACTCATTGTGAACTACAGTGTGTGTGAGATAGTGGGTGCAAGTGACCATAGTTTTAATGGAAAGCTTGCCTTCTCACTAGTGTCATGTAGCGGGACGAATTTCTCTCGTGCATATCTCTTTTCCGTTTGCACATATTGTAAGGCCCCACTAGTTGGGCTTCTCAGTTGACCATGTACAGTTTGTGGGGGTTTATGCTCGTTTGCCAAGGCAAGAGCCTTCTAAACAAGACTTTAACAAGTACCGGATTAGCTAATTGCTTATCCCCCACAAGTATGCACAATTCCATCGCAAAGGATTGCGAAAACAGAGGGTTTTCTCGCATGCAAACTCATCCGATTCAAAGGAGAGCTGTCCCCTCGCCTCCTGGAGCATCTGAGACATGCATAGGCGTGTTCGTTCCGCTCAAAACGATCCAAAACAGAAAATTACAGCCTGATGTGTTTTTCTGTAGGTTTAGGGTTTCGCATCTAAACTGCAGAAATCATCGGGGGAGCCTCGAGAAAGCCTTGGGATGCGCGTACAGGGTTTTGGACACCTAACAGTGGCAAAACAGAGAATTACAGCACGCTGAAATTGACCTGAAGATCACCGGAAAGCATCCAAAATGCAAGGGTAAGTGTCCTTGACGTGTAATTTTGACCTACAGGGGTTTTGGCGCCAGCTTGGTGAGAGTTTGATCTAAGTGTTCAGATCGTCCATTATCAATAGAATAAAGAAATACCGAAAGGAGCACCCGTCTTTGGGGCCTACAGGGTGTCAGTCTTCGCGTGCGCAGTGACAATCTAGTCACTGGATGCATCTGTGCTCTCTTTTCCTTTCACTGCTCTGTGTAAAGTTAACGGGTAATTGAATAAGTACCGCCCTCTACTATGTAGAGGCCGGTTATAGCTCTCATCTCTAGAAGATGGCCGCCCCTCTTAACTTCTAAAACTGTTGTGTTGCATTCATTTCCTATGTGTTGCTAAATGGACTATTTTCTTCTTTTTTTTAGTAATTTCTTTTTATTTGAATTAGAATATTTAAATGTATGCACTTGACTTGTAAGGTTAGGAATTGTAGATCTACGAGAATTATTAAAAGCCATCGGGAAGAGACAACTCTGATGAGTCATATGATGGCTGACATTAAGCATCGTGAAGGGGTTGTACGGTTAGTTCGGTAGGAGAGACCGGAATCCTTCTCTAGGAAGGGCCAGAGAATGAGCCCTAACCTCATATATAAAGGCACCAAGCCCCAAAAGCAGTTTACAGTAAAAAGCCTTCAAACTCAAAAGCATCTGGTCCAAAAGCAAAGCCAAAAAGGTGCGAGCGTAAATCACGGAAATCCGTACAGCCTGCCACGTCATCATGCTAGCGCAATTTTTGAAAATCTGTCACGTCATCAATTTGCGCAAGTCTCTTTATGTGTGTGTGAGAGACTCTTGCTGTATTTTAATCCTTTGTCACTTGGGGCCCCATCGGACAGGGTCCCCATAAGTTAGTAGGACTTCTTCTTCTTCTCTTACTTGTTCTTCTTAGGGTTTAGGCCCCTCGGCCGGCATCTGCAAGTTGGCTCCATTCTTTAGGGCTTTGACACGTCAATAATTTGTTACATCTCCCCTTCTTGAAAGAGAGTAATTGTCCGCAATTACAGCATATCTACAAAACAACTTAGCTTAAAAATTTCCGAGGGTCATTCCGAGGGACATTCCATAGGACAATCAGTTTGCTCTTGGCTCTTTTGATCAAGGAGTAGGCTTCTCCTTTCGTCCAGATCGGAACTCTTGATATTCCGGCGTGGTAAAATTAGCCATCACACCCAGACCGTAATGCTCTTCCACGAGTGTCTTGATGCACTAAAAGTACATACACATGCAATCTCATCCAATTAGGAATATTTAGTGGTTGGCACAACACAATGCAACACAAATGCTCACATATGCATGTTACAAGACATAGAAACATAAAGCCGACAATAAACACTCCCCCCGCAAATAACCATCCAGGTCCGGGCCATGAGTTGTTCAACGACTCCCTCATCACTCCTCCCGCAAATAACCTAAAAAGGTCCGGGCCATGAGATATAGAGGCCTTTTACAACCAAACGCCCCCCAGACCGCAACCTGCATCGTTTGGAGGTGCTGAGAGTAACCACTGCTCAGACTTCTTAATACTCGCATAACCATCCAGTCTGGGCCGGGCGTCACAACAACAATTATTTTACAAGCACACAACGAAATACTCCTCAGACATCCCGTTTGCGTCATTCGGAGGTTCAAAAAATAGCAAAACAACATTTCTCACTACTCCACCCGAGAGTAAACTCGGCAATCATTGAAACCAGTATCACAACCAACAATTCAAATCGGCACCAAGATAGGTCCAAAACAAATACCATCCATTGCAAACAAATTCCAAACAGGATCACCAAACAAGTCCTCAAACAATTTTCAAACTTATAAGCAATCTCGACACAGTCGAGCTCGAAAAGTCGATTGACTTTCCAACCTAAAACCTGCACCAAAAATTTAGGGTTAGGTCAATTCCATAGGGTCGTAGCCGAGCACAACATGGTCCATCAGCTCTTGGACAAACAGTGTTTCTTTGGCGGCGATAGTAGTCCCAAGATAGCAATCGCACTGGACCTCCCAAGGTCATCTGATCGTGAAGAAACATCTACTGGAAGATGTCGAGAAACTTCAAGTTATAATCTGCTAGGGTTTCCATGGCAAGCATTTCAGAATACCCCACTCTGCCAGAAGTTGCACTCCGAAGGAAATGTCAGAAACCATATAACTTCGGGCAAAATTTTTTCTTGAAAGCTTGCCAAGTACTTGTAGTATGCTTGGCAGAGTTGCACTCCGAAGGAAGATGTCAGAAACTATATAACTTCGGGCAAAATTTTTTCTTGAAAGCTTGCCAAGTACTTGTAGTTTTTACTTTTTACTGTTTTGGGCTAGAGCCGGTAAGCCAGCAAGGAGCTGCCTTTGCTTCGCGTGCGCGCAAACGAGTCAAAGACAAATTACCTTGCGGACTTGCCGACAAAGGGAAAAGCGCTTCCATGCCGTATCGTGGCATGTCAACGGGGAATGGAAGCAAGTTTCCCCCTCGGGGGAGTAAAAAGTCTTTTCATGCCATGTTAGTCAGTCCATGTTCCCTTGTTAGTCACGCCACCCGAGGGTAACGTCGGGAAATCACCAAACGAATTCAATGATGCATTTAAGGACCAAGGCTGAGAGAGAGGGACAAACCCTTGTAACTCACAGACCGTATTGAATCTTGCCCAGGTACTCCAGGATTTTCGCCTGGTAGAAAAAGGCCCCCGTCCAGCGGATGTCTGGTAGGACTGCCATACCCAAGGTGGGCGTCGGCTCAAAGGAGGCATCCCGATCCGGCCAACCATGGTCACCAAGGCCCGCTCGGAAAGCCCCAGGACCATGTTAGACGGGACCGCACCGTACGCAATAACTACAAGCCCTACGAGCTTTCAACACCCTCACGGGCCAGAGCATTGTAGTATCGCGGTACGGCCCCGCAGAGGAATGCTGCAACGTTATCCGCATAGGCACTCCTCAGCTGCGGTCCACGACGACCATTATGGGCCCCACGGGGGACAACCCATCCTGGCAATCGCTTTCCGCTAATCTCCCCTCCCAGGAGTAACACTTCGGTATCTTCACCGCTCGGATTGTTTAACAGCCGTCTAGCATGTTCCAAACAGGGTCGTATTGAGCTTCTGAGATTGTCCAGCTCAGGGCACTGTACCAACAAGTGCGTAAGTGACCTTGAGCCTTCTTCCATTCCGCATAACGGGCAAGTCCTCGACTGTGCCCGTTCAATCTTATCCTTAAGCCTTAAGCCATCCACTCTTGCTAGTAACAAGACTTTCTCCTCCATCCCACCGGGGTTCTTCCCAATGCTCTGCCTGTAAAGGTATCCACGCGTGTCCTCATACTTCCTCTCGGTATAAGGATCAAGGGAGACACATTGATGTGAGTGTTCCCAGAGCTTCCAGCTTTCCTGCCTTGCAGTTTCGACAGAAGCGCCGTTGATATACCTCTGCCCCCAAAACTTTGTCCTTTTACACCAGGTCCACTTCTTGAATTGGTTCCATTCTGGTATATTATTAACCAAATCTGCAATCCAAGTCTTTAGACCTGCGTACTTGGTAAAAGCTCGTACCCTCTGTCCTGCACAGTAAGCTGGTACGGGGGGGAGCCCTAACTCCCGGTGAAGAGTTGCTGCTGCCACAGAACTCGACTTCGCGGCCTTACCGACTACCCACCTCATTCCAGTTGCTATAAGCGTCTCTAATGGGTTCAACTTCCTCATGTCATGTGAGCCCATAATCTCCGCTCCATAAGTCGCCACTGGGAAGACGCACGCCTTGAGAAAGGCCAACCTTGACCACATCGGAATTTTCTTAGAGCATAGAAGGTGTTTATGAGCATATAAGGACTTACGTGCGCTCTCAATCCTATCTTTAAGGATAGTGTCGATCGAGACTTCGCTGTCTATTAAGATGCCCAAGTATCTATATTCCGAAGCTACCTGAATCTCCTCAGGTCCGATGTGGGGTTTGAAGGCAATAAGTTCCTCAAGGTCCCCGTTGAACACGGTCGCCTGGCATTTCTTTATGCCGAACTTCATCCCCCACTTCTCCGCCCAACTATGCAATCTATCTAAACTAGCCTGTAACTCCTCCTTAGACTCCGCAAATAAAACTAAATCATCTGCAAAAAGCAGGCCTTGGATCTTCAGGAGTAGGCCTGGAATAGCCACCCCAAGGTCAGTCGCACTCTCATCCAAGATGTCATTAATGAATATGTTAAAGAGAGTAGGCGACGCGGGAGACCCTTGACGCACGCCACGGGCGATTTGGACCTTGGAGGATTGGTACAAGGCTCGAAAGAAATTCAAGCAACGACCTCCTATCCCTATGGCTTCCATCTTTAAAAAGAGCGCCTCGTGTGGCACTGTATCGTACGCCTTTTCAAAGTCAATATATGCCGCAAACGTCGGTTTCTTAACAACCTTTCGTCTGAGCACAATCTCTTTCAAGGCAATCACTTGTGCCACACACTCCTCCTGAGTCCGAAATCCGGCTTGACCACGCAAGAAGAAGTTTCTTTCCTCAAGTTTCACTGAGATCCTATTGATCACAAGTGAGGTCAAGAGCTTCAGAGAGATTGGAATCAGAGAAATCCCTCTGTAGTTGTCCGGATTAGAAAGATCACCCTTCTTCGGGATATACACCACTACCGAGGTAGATGATGCCTCCGGCAACTTCCCTGAATCAAACCAAGTACATAGCAGTTTGAAGACTGCTCTTCCCATGTCTGTATTTGGTTTAAATCGATCTGATCTAGTTCCCTTGTCTTGCATAAGGATCTTGAAAAATTCAGGGGGAATGCCATCTATCCCAGCTGCTTTATGCCGCTTGATCTTGCGGCATACCTCTCTAACTTCAGTCCATTTAATAGAGTCATTGATGTCCTCTATTCTAGGCCAAAGTCGCACAGCATGATTTTGCCAGTGTTCTGGGTCCTTGCTGTGTCCGGAGGGATCGGCGAAGACACGAGAAGCATGATCCTTCCAAATGTCTCGGATCTTCTCTTCGTCCGCCTGCAGCTCGCCGTTCTGGTCTCTTAGGGGTTGAGCGGGCCCTCCTTTTCTGCTCCCCCCTAGAACAGCTTTCATATGCTTCCACCAAGCATACCATTCCTTGCGTCTTGCCAATTCGACGCTCTTGAGCATGAATCGTTTGAGAGCCTCTCTCTCGCTTCTCTTCGTTTCAGCTCGCGCCTCTTTTCGGCATTCAACAAACTTCCTCCACGCCCTATCTTCCCTAGAGGAATCACTCTCTGCATCCCGCAGAGACTTCCACGCTTCCCGTCTTCGGTTGATGGATCTCCGGGCTCTCGGGTCTAGCCTAAAGCCTCTATTAGGCCTCTTGGGGGGCCTTGCGGAGAACGCACCAACATCTCGAGAGACTCTTTCAGCTGCCTCCTCAAAGCTCTTCGACTGACGGTTCACCGCCGTACTTGTAGTATGCTGCTTGGTAGCTATCAACATTTGCATGGCACTACCTCTGAGAAAAACAGTGACTCGAAACAAATCTTGGATCCTTCTTTTGCAAGCGATCTTAATGGCTTATGCCTTGTAAGACATGGGCGGTGAAGACAGGAGCGCGGCCGATGCGAGATGAAGTAAGGGTGGGAGTGGCTAATAAGTCCGGGTTGGGGGGCGAAAATACCTCGAATAAATTTCCAATAGTCTCTGGTTTGCTCTGTCTTCTCTTTTGTGGGACCGGTATGCTTTCAGAAAAGCACACACCTGATGCTCTGATACCACTGTCACAAGACGGGCACCACGTGCCAATAGAAGAGAACAGACTGAACAGACTTTTAGCACTTCAATACAACTGAATTGAGAGAGAGAGAGAGAGAGAGAGAGAGAGAGAGAGAGAGACGACAAGGAGTGGCGGAATTCCACCCCAGAGAGTATTGGCCCCAAACCTTGGCGCCCCTTTCGGTATTTCTTTATATTGCATCAACACATTACAAGCCGGTACTCCAAACTCTGCACCTTCTTCACGAAGCATGCCAGAGAATGAGCCCTAACCTCATATTTAAAGGCCTTGGGCCCCAAAAGCAGTTTACAGTAAAAAAGCCTTCAAACTCAAAAGCATCTGGTCCAAAAGCAAAGCCAAAAAGCTGTCAACGTAAATCACGGAAATCCATACAGCATACCACGTCATCATGCCAGCGCAATTTTTGAAAATCTGCCACGTCATCCGTTTACGCAAGTCTCTTTTGTGTGTGTGAGAGAGTCCTCCTTTATTTTAATCCTCTATGTCACTTGGGGCCCCATCGGACAGGGTCCCCATAAGTTGGTAGGACTTCTTCTTCTTCTGTTACTTGTTCTTCTTAGGGTTTAGGCCCCTCGACCGGCATCTGCAAGTTGGCTCCATTCTTTAGGGCTTTGACACGTATTCAGTTTGTTTTCAAGCATCGGAAAGGGAATATTAAGTTTGTTTGGTAGGAAACCCAAACTGGAAAAAGAAATACCCGTAAGGACACAAGCACAAGAATAAAGATGGGTTCTAAGAAGCTTTTTACCAAAAGCGAAACATTCACAGGGTTGGCAGATGCTGTCCCGTGAATAATCTGTGTTTGCATAGCATATGTGCATGTGTACAGCATCTGGGGACGCCTGGAATGTGTTCATGTAGCACCAATTTTCCACTCATTGAGTATTTTTAGGTTTTGACTAGAAATGTTCATCCGTGCCTTGAGAAAGTCGTGTTTGAAGTGTCTATTGGGCCCATGTCCAGGCTGGGCGAGCAAGCCGTACAGCTACATCCTCTATCCAGGAGTCCTCATAAACATATACATAGCAGGGAGCACTCTGCATGTTGGCAATAAAATGTACCACAATGTGTCTACATCCTGTTGTATCTGGTGGTGACACAGAGAACTTGGCCAATGGCTGCATAGTCTATATCAAATATCTCACCCCCAAGTCTCACGTGTGGTGAGAGCTTGAGAGCTTGAACCTGAAGCCAGTCCATCACTGTATCTATCACACTTTTTAGAACAAGTGACCGACTACCCACTTAATAAGTTAGTTGTCACAAAGTGATGATGTGGTTGCCTGCTCTGCAGAAACCCTTACGTTAATTCTGCCCTAACTCTAACCCTAAAAATCTAAATCCTCATTTTGCCCTAACACCCTAACCCTAACTTTGTCCTAACCCTAACCTGTTGATTGGCTGCGGTGACACTGCTGAGGTGGCAGCCCGCGTTTTGTGGCGCAGATTGCGCTGGCAGCTTTTGACAGCTTTTGGCATTGCTTTTTTCTATGCTTTGTGGAGAGAGAGAGAGAGAGAGAGAGAGAGAGAGAGAGAGAGAGAGAGAGAGAGAGAGAGAGAGAAGTCTCTTGCTTTATTTTTAGCGAGAGAGAGAGAAAGCCTCTTTGCTCTATTTTAGAGAGAGAGAGAGAGAGAGAGAGAGAGAGAGAGAGAGAGAGAGAGAGAGAGAGAGATTATTGCTTTTTTTTTACAAGCTTTTGAGCTTTTGATTTTCAGCTTATGGAACTCTGCTTTTGGCAACCCTTGTACTCTTCAAATAAGTGGGTAGGCCACTCACAACTCAGAGCATCTGGATGCAGAGTCTAAGTGTGAGCGCATGCCCGCACTCTTGTACTTTGAACTCAGATTAATACAAAAAGAAATACTGAAAGGGGCGCCAGTCCTTGGGGCCAATATCTCTAGGCACGGAATTCCGTCGGGCTAGTGTTGAATCAAGTGTGAATTGTGAACTGTTTTGAAGTGGTTATTTGGTGTTGTCGCGGTAGATTCTTGACTTGGAGTGTCCAAGTCTGTTACTGTGGTATCAGAGCACAGCCGATTTCTCTTCTACCGGAAATCCGATCCCACATTTTTATTATTTTTCCGCGGCACCTATGGCTTCACGCAAGGATCAGTCCACTCCCTCTGCATCCGGAGATGCGGCAAGGGATCACAACGAAGATTCCAGCAAGGAGCATGGCCTGCCTCGGCCTACTCAGGCGGAGCGTCGGGAGATGGAGCGTCGTCAATAGATCGGCGATGCAACAGAGATGATGCTCAATTTTGCAAAGGAGCAAAATTTGCAAAATATATAAGTGAGACTTCTTTTCAGGAAGTGCATGCGCAGTGGCAGAAAACCACACCACCACCCCCAAAACCCGCTCTCAAGAAACCTTCTGCTCACAAGAAATATTCAGAGAAGGAATTAGAAAAGGTGGTTGATGCACGAATTTCTCAGCTTTTCGACGCGCAAAACAAAGCCGAAAAGCACGGCAAAAAGCAAAAGAAAGGCACTGACTTCCCGGGCTATTCGGGTCGTCAGTCGACATTTGAAAAGGCAAAGAAACAAAAGAACGTGTTCGATTTGCAGAAGTACCCAGTTCTTCTTCTTCTTCTTCTTCTTCTTCTTACATGAGCGAAGAAGACCGCAAAGGCAAAAAGCAAAGCAAGGAACAACGCTTCGAAAAGGGCAAGAAAAAGGCAAAGAAGTCTAAATCTCGCCCACTGAGTGATAGTTCTACAGAGGACTCGTCTACAGACAATTCAGACTCTGACGACAACAACTTTTATGCAAAGAAGAAGAATTTTTTATAAAGCCAACCAATATGACTTTCTCGAAGATAAGAGTAAGAAGGTCTGAGAGTTTAAGGAATGTGGACAGTCAATTAAATTTGACACGTTTTCGGATATAGAGATGCTTCGAAGGCTGTCTTTTGTACAGCAGTTTGAAATAGCTTTCACGGGAGGACGCTACTCAGAGCACTCTAAGATTCGGAGAGCTGCCTCTTACTTTTAAGGGGAATGCTCGCACTTGGTGGTCCACGCTTCTTTTAAACAAGACTACGCCAGTTAAATGGTTGAAAATTAAGAAGCTTTTTATTTCTTCTTGGCTGACTCAAGAGTATGAACACGATATACGAGCTGCTTGGAACCATCTTCGGATGACCAAGAAAGATACAGTGGACGCTTATTGCGAGAGATTGAACGACAGAAAAAGGCAGTGGATCGCCATCCTCGCAATTTGAAATTGAAGGAGGATGATTGGGTACTCTTACGTTTTGAGAAGGCACGCCTGAGAAAGAAGAAGGGCAAAGAGAGGCTTTTTCCAAAGCTTAGTATGCGATACTACCGACCTTTCCAGATCTCTGAAAAGATCAATGATGTCTCCTTTTGACTGAAACTGCTTGACAATTAAAGGATTCACAATGCATTCCATGTGAGTCTCTTGAAACCTTTTAAAGGTGATGTGCTTGATGAGCAACCTGAAGTGGAAGAAAACGAGGAGATCCTTGTTTCTGAACAAATTTTGGCACAGAAGGACACAAAGAATAAAGGTAAAGTCCGAAGGCAATTCTTGGTTAAGTTCAAGAACTATCTTGCATTGGATGCGAAGTGGATGGAGGAGGAGGACTTAGCAGATACTCCTCAAATTGTGAAACTTTACCTCGAAGTTTTTGGTTTAGCATAGTCTATTTCAAATGGAACCGAGAATTCGGCTTGGCCAGACATCTGGTGCAGTGAGATGCACAACAAGGGAGTTACTCCGCTCCTTTGTCAACAGATGCCTTGATTTTAGAATACTAGAGTCACTAATGTCTTTTTGAGCTTTAGGGATACTGAGAGCTGACAGTATTCTGCTGTATGACTTTATGAAATGGAATTCCTGAATATGAAACTGATTTCTTCTTGACTTGTTTTTAAGTGCAGGAACTGATAGACGAAATGACTGCAGCATTTTGATCTGATCTCGAATAGACATGGTTGCAATAGGGGTTAGTCAATCGGACATCTATGAGGTCCCGACTGGATCTAGATGCGATTGCTAGCTACATTGCCGATAAATCATGGTCTAAGATCCAAATGAATGATGAATATCATGTGATGTCCTGTGATGTCGTGTGATGTGAATGCCGATTTGTACATGTGCTTGATGTGTGTTCCTAGTACATGGTGCTAATAGTCAGTGTCTGCTAAGACCGTTTATGACCTCTATCTGTTTTGTAGGCGTAATCGAGGGCGATTACAATGCTTTCAAGAGGGGGGTATGTCACAAAGTGATGGCATGGATGCCCGCTCTGCGAAAACCCTAACCCTAACGATTAAAATCTGAAACCCTAATTCTACCCTAATGCTAACCCTAGCCCTAGCTCTGCCCTAACCCTAACCTGTTGATTAGCTGGCGGTGACACTGTTGGCGTGGCAGCTCGCGTTTTACGGCGCAGATTGCGTTGGCAGCTTTTGACACCTTTTGGCATTGCTTTTTCCTACGCTTTGGAGAGAGAGAGAGAGAGAGAGAGAGAGAGAGAGAGAGAGAGAGAGAAAGGTCTCTTGCTTTATTTTTAGCGAGCGAGAGAGACAGAGAGAGAGAGAGAGAGAGCCTCTTTGCTCTATTTTAGCAAGAGAGAGAGAGAGAGAGAGAGAGAGAGAGAGATATTACTACTTTATTTTTACAAGCATTTAAGCTTTTGATTTTCAGCTTTTGGGGCTCTGCTTTTGGCAACCCTTGTACTCTTTAAACAAGTGGGTAGGCCACTCACAACTCAGAGTAGCTGGACGCAGAGTCTGAGTGTGAGCACCTGCACGCACTCTTGTACTTTGAACTCAGATTAATACAAAAAGAAATACCGAAAGGGGCGCCAGTCTTTGGGGCCAATATCTCTAGGCACGGAACTCCGCCGGGCGAGTGTTGAATCTATTGTGAACTGTGAACTGTTTTCAAGTGGTTATTTGGTGCTGTCGCGGTAGATTCTTGACTTGGAGTGTCCAAGTCTGTTACATGAGCCAGCCCACTTAAAATAAAGCAAGGCCTATTACAAGAAAAAAAGAAAAAAAAAGCTAACGCTGGCATGTACGGCAAATAACACTAGCAGCTCTCTATCTATCTATCTATCTATCTATCTGCCGCTAGCTTTTCTCTCTCTTGCCTTTGTGCTTGCGCCCTAAGCCTAGCTTATTCTGTGAGTAGCCCTCAATTATTCCAGCCAGCCCCTAAGGCCTATAAAAAGGCAGCCAAGTTCCCTTTTGCACACACACACAAAAGCCACTGCTGGGAACTGGGAGGAGACTACCGTCGGGAATTTGCAAGTGCTCACGTGAAGACAGCGTACGTAGGTCGTTTTCGGTGCAAGGAACGACAGGTAAAGCTTGTGAATATGCTCTACAAGTTGTTGCTTTGTGTGTTTGCTTTTTGCAAACACACGCGGAGGAGAAGAAGCGGAAAGGCCTCAACCTACGGAGGAGAAGAAGCGGAAAGGCCTCAACCTACGCTTGGGAATGCCGGGAACGGAATTTGGAACTTGCCTCCGGAGCCTCGGCTCTAAGTACACGCGGGAATAGGAATTGAGAGTTCGCCTCTCGGAAATTTCCCTCACAGGAAGGAACGACCATTGAGTCGAAGATCTAGAACGGAGGGGTTTCTCCGCTTCTTGTGCTTGTAGAAAGATTCTCCCTAATAAAGACTCTCTTTGGGACCAGCCCATCTTCTGGTCCCAAATACTATGTCGATCTTCTCCTTCAACTCTTCAAGTTGAAAGTCTATTTATTGACAGCTTGTTCATTATTCATGTACGCTCCCGTTTGTGGCAGTGGTATCAGAGCTCAGATTTCTCAATCTCTTTGCAAAGGAGGACGATTCTGAGAAGGAACGGGAAGAACCATGACGAGCCAAGGAAGAAACGCTGAAGATGAACTTCAACAAGTGCGAGCTGAATTTGCGGAATTGCAGGAGCTTATTTCGTTGCTGGTTGTCCAAAAGGTTTTGGATTGGATCAAGAAGCCGCAATGAGCAGATGCCAATGGGCGTCAAGAAAATCCTGTTGGTGGAAGCAACCCACAGGAGGATGGTGCGGAAAAAAGTACCGAAGCGCACAAGGGATCTCTGGATCACGACAAACGGCCTTCCAAGAGCAAGGGCCAAGCAAAAACACAGGACGAAGAGATATTTCCAAGGCATTGTCTTTCATCAGGCAATTTGAAATTTCTTTTTCCAGCAAGAACTTCATCGAAAAATCCAAGTTGCATCATGTTGGGATGCATCTCAAGGAGACAGCAAGCAACTTGTGGTTAGCCAAAACTCTAGAACGTACACAAGCTAGAATGTGGGCTCAATTTAAAGCTGAATTTTAACAACAATTTCTTTCGCCCAACTTTGAGAAGGACATTCGGAAGGAATGGAACTGGCTTGCTCGAAGGAACATGAGAAAGTCATGGCTTATGTTGACAAGTTTTGGTCGGTTCTTCTAAAAGTTACACCTTTCATTAAGATTTCCGACGAGGAAAAGATGCGAAAGATCAAAGCAGGCCTTCAACCACAGCTTCGGAAGAGCATGAAGGTGCCATGTACACGACACCCTTCAGCGGATGATGAAGTCGGCAATCATTGCCGAGAATCTACATTCCACTGGTACCCCAAAACGGATGGAACATAGCATGTACCGTGCAAGGCAAAGAGCGGTTTATGATGACCATGGCAAGCAAGGTAAAAAGCGTCCCCCAGAGGACCCGGATCAACCTAAGAAGCGAGAGGGTATCGGAAAACGGCTCAAGTATCTCATGCCGAACCAAGTACAGACCTCCAAAGAGCAAGAAAGTTAGGAGGGTCGTGAATAATACGACCCTCAATCGTCATACAACTTCATCTCACTTGAAACTGCAGAATGCTTGGTGAAACCAGCTCGTAGGGCGATAGACTTTGGCTTTCACCCGAAACTTTACTTTAGACTTTAGGACACACAGAAACTTACAAGTAAGACATGTGACGGGAATTAACACTTCAACATACACGGCTTGGGAGGTAGAGTGCTACCAAGCAGAGGCCGACACCTATTGGCCCCAAAGCCTGGCGCCCCTTTCGGTATTTCTTTATTATAATTCAAGAGGGAATAATACCTGTGATCTCCTACGAGCTGCCCCGCATAATCTGGGCTGAAAATGACCTGATCTGGCCCGATTTCGGCAACATAACTATACTAGGATGCTTCACAGACAATACCCCCACACAATAGGTGGCTTTCCCGACGCATACGGACACTTTGCAAAACCTGGCGAGAATCTGCAGCAAGTTGAATGCTCTGTTTTCTGCCCTGAAAATGCGCCAAAACACTTGCACAACGGTCGCGATCGCCACACTCAAACTGGGAGTCTGCTAGTATAGGACCTAAGAAGAAGCCATTCTCTCTCTCTCTCTCTCTCTCTCTCTCTCTCTCTCTCTCTCTCTCTCTCTCTCTCTCTCTCTCTCTCTCTCTCTCTCTCTCTCTCTCTCTCTCTCTCTCTCTCTCTCTCTCTCTCTCTCTCTCTCTCTCTCTCTCTTTGGCTGAAGGCGAGCAGATGGTGTAGTGGGGAGGGAGGCGAAGCATCCTGAGAAGGGGGGGAGGAGCACATGCAGGGGCTCTCCCCGCACATGCTTTTCTAGCTTCAAAGTAGAGATTTTCTTCGGTGACTACAACCCCAGCGGATTGGAGGAGGTGAGCTCGGCCGTCAGCTGCAGGGGGCAACTCCCTGAAGGGTTTGGAGCCGCCACAACGGAGATAGTTATCAGCAAGCTCGAACACTTCTTCTGCCTATGGCACCGCACGCTCCAATAGCTCCCTGGTCTGCTGCTGCAACCATTCCGCGCCAGCGCAGAATGGTTGCAGTAGCAAACCAGTGAAAGGGAAAGTTACCAAAATACCCCTTTAAGTTGCCCTCAAATTTCAAAAGTCCCCAAAGTACCCCCGATCTTTTGTCCTAAATTCCAAAAATGTACTTTAGATTTTTCAAAATTCCCAAAATACACGCGGTTATGAGATTAAATTTCTCCAAAGAGAAAAAAAATGAAGCTTTTCATAAGAAGACTGATTGTATATCAATACAAGAACTTCTGTTGTGCATCTGGGGCGCTGATCGACTGGAGAAAGACAATGGCTTTCTCGGTTGGTAGTGCTCCTATACCCGATTGGATGCCAGGTGAGGGTTTCAGGTGGATTCCCCCAAGGATTGCAGTTCGATACTTGGGCTGTCAGGTTGGTTTGGACTTGTCTCCCGAGCAACAGATTGCTCCCCTCCTCCTCTCTATCAAGAGGAAGTTGTTGCTTTGGAGCTCCACACGACTTTCTTTGGCAAGCAAAGTTGTAGTAGCCAACCAGGTGTTGTTGGCTACAATGTGGTACATCACTTCTTGTTGGATCTTCTCGAGTTCTTGTATCAGCCAGGTAGAGAGGCTGATCAGGAATTTCCTTTGGTCAGGGTGTGACACTTAGATAGCCCGGGCCAAAGTGGCTTGGCAGGTCATCACGCTTCCTTGTTCTCAGAGAGGGCTTGGGATCATAGACCCAGCACAGCATAGCAAAGCCCTTCTTGGGAAGTTCATCGTCAGAGGACTTCTTCCAGGTGAGGAGCCCTGGAAGGAGTTCTTGCTACAGCGGCTTCGTGCTAGGGTGCCTCAGGCTGGAGGCCCCTGGCGACCTTCGACCAAATGGACCTTCAAGAGATGCGCAAAGTTGGCTTGAGTAGGAGACTGGAGGACCGCTTCGCTGTGAGTTTGCTTCGATGTTGGGAGCATCTGCAGCGAGGCCTGGAGCAGCGTCAACCTACTTGCACGGAGGAGCGCCTTAGACAACCCCTTGTTTGGAACCCCATGGTTAGCACTCAGAGAGGCCACTTGGTTGGTAGTCGGTCTCATGTTTCTTGGGGTCCCATGGCAACGGGTCTAGCACGCTCTTTAGGTGACTGGTTACAGTTTTCAGGATTGTCAGAGGAGCTGCAGGGCTTTTAGCTACAGGGCATGAGAGGGGTGTAAAGCATGTGCCAGGACATCTCGGAGGCAGTACCAGCTGAGTGGCTCACACCTCTCGAGACAGCAACGCCAAGATGGATGGGAGCCTTCACGCAACTGGAGGTTCTCATCTCAATTTGGGCTTGCTCAGAGACTGGACCCTCCCTGTTTTTCGAGTTACAGGGTGAGGGACGCTTACAACGAGTTGCAATAGAGGCCCGCAGGTGGCAGAGTGCTGTTTTCGGAGGATCCGAGTGGTGGGCATCTGTGGGAGGACTTGTGTCATTGATCCTGACCCACTAGCTCTTGAGACTAGACACTGGAGACTGTGGGCTTGGGAGAGCTGTCCACTGGCACGAGTACAGTGGGATCCTAGAGAGTGGCTTTGGAGGTACCCTTTCTCTTATGTAGACCACCCAGGTGTCCCTTTCTTTCAGTACACTGTTCGACTGGACGTCACATACTGGCATCACAGAGAGAGGCTCGCCCTGTTGCAGCTCCTTATTGGCAGGAGAAGGATCTCACAGCTGAGTTCTTGGCAACTTTTTGGGAGAGGTTGTGGGACTCCACACAGCCGAGGCGAGTCACTTTGTTTTAGTGGCTGGTCGCACACAGAGCTATAGCAGTTGGGAGCTGGCTTGTACATAGCGGTCTCTCGGCCGCATGTGCAGCTTGTGACCATCTTGTGGAGAGTCAACGTCACTGTCTTTGGGAATGTTTTTTGGCACAGCAAGTGTGGCTTCATGTTCTTCGGCTGATGCCTCCTCTTTCCACGGCTCGGCAGTACACTTGGGGGCAGCTACTTGGTCCACCCTCACGAGCACAGCACTTCAGTTTGAGCTATCTTCCACCAGCAGGATGATAGTGATGCAGGGGGGGCGACCTACACTCCAGCCTGCCACAGAGCTTACTCCACACGAGTGGTGCAATGAGAGAGAGGAGTGTTGGAAGCTCATCAGTGGCCTGACACTCTGGTTCATCTGGCAGGCCCGTTGCTTCCGCATCTCTGAGGCTCGCCCTGTACCACCAGCACAGACTGTTCGCAATCTTTGGCTAGAGCCGATCCACACTCTCAGAGGACAGCTCGAGAGACTCGAGGGCAGCTCCGACCGCATGCGAGAGCGCAGAGAGGCCTTCCTTCGACTCTGGCGTCCTGGGCCTTTTTTCACCATGGTCCAGGGTGTACTAAGATGGCACTACCGTCCACCTTTGTGGCTTTTCCCTCCTCCCATTTCTTGATTTAGCCTCATTGTACATATGCTGTTTTTTCATTGGGAGAGTCTCCCCATCATGGTTGTTGTAGCCCTCTCTTGAAGAGGTGGTTGTAGCCCTATGGGCAGTTTCATTAACTAATAGAAGGATCTGTTTCTTGGAAAAAAAAAAAGATGCTAAAACTAGAATTTGAGTTGGTTATGTAGGCTCTGGAGACGAATTGCTTCATTGTTTTTTGAACATAATTGCCCTTTTTGTGAGGTAATTTGTGACAAACTCCATGCTAAGCACTCAAAAACGGATCTCAATTGTCAAAAAGGAATAAAGATTAGAAAATCTTGAAGAATCCAACCAAAATAGATACAAGGGTATTTTGGGAATTTCTAAAATATGAGGGGTATTTTGAGGATTTCCACAAATTAGAGGGATACTTTGATAATTTTCCCTTGAAAAAAATAGCAAAATCAGTTGGATTCCAAGCTTTTGTGAATGATTTATATTTTGTTGTCGTTTGTCTCACTCACACTTACAATTGCTGCGTTTTGCCCATTTGCTGCTTCCTGCCCATAGGATCACACCTACACAATCCGGCTCTTGCTAAATATCAGACTCTCAAGGATATGGAAGCCTTGAGAGCATGCCATGTAGCCGCGGGGACAACCTACTTAGTAGAATAACGAGTCAGCAGTTCGTTCCACCAAACATGTTTGAACATAGGCTACAAATGAGCACGAACTCTGTTTAACACAGCTCGGGATCCGAACTAGGGCGGGCTACGAATGAGCACGAACTCTATTCGACACAAGTCAGGATTTGAACCAACACTCTCGATTCATTCCAACATGGTATACCCCATAGCGCTAATGACATTCGATATTTATCCCAAGTCACAAACGACAATACTGTGACAGATTGGAGGGACATTGGATTGTATCCATAGACGTCGGCATGTAGAAGAAATAGTTCTATTGTACCTCTGTTTTGTTGTTGTTTACCTATTGGTGCAAAAGATCTCGCAAGCTTTGGAGGTTGTAAATCACCAAATTCTGAGCTAGGACTAAAAGATTCTTTCAATCTTGCATGGATATCCTAGGATTAGATGATTCTCTAGTTGTGCCATGGCCTTGGGTGTTTTTAACAGTGAGAGCACTCATAGTAAAGAAGCTTTTAAGGAATTGTTGCTTCATGACTTTATCTCTGCATCCAGCAGGTAAATGCAACTCAGACTTGAGCCTTTCCTGTGTAGAAGAACTTGCATTTCGCTCTGGGTCGTATCGTTTTTGTCTACTGATCTCACAATAGACTCGTTAGGCAAGATTGCTTGTGCCTCAGGTACTCAATTTTTGTATTGGTTCTAAAATCTCATTTTTTGTCGATTGAGTGTTAGATTTGTGTAGTGAAAGTAATGTGCATGACATAATTTTTTTCTTTCACCATTGTTGACATTATTTTTTTCTTTCAGCATTTCTGAGAGGAGGTATGCCACATGGATTCAAGTATGAAGAGATTGCTTGTGCCTCGGGTATTCAATTTTCATATTGGTTCTAAAATCTCATTTTTTGTCAATTGAGTGTTAGATTTGTGTAGTGAAAGTAATGTGCATGACATAAATTTTTTATTTCACCATTGTTGCTATTGTATCAATTTGCTCGAATTTGTCTTCGCTCAATTTTTTTTGCTCGGTGATTAGAAACCCCTGTTTGTCCCAGATTTGGACACACGGCCTACGGACAAGTTAAGAGAGCAATTTTATGCTCTCAGGAAAAACATAAGAAAGCTGCGGACAAGCACAAAAGGAATCTTGACTTAACAGCCGGTCAATTAGTCTTACTCAAGTTTGAGAAGGCAAGACTAAAGAAACAAGCGACTCATCAAGGGAAAGTGGTAAAACTTTCCAATCGTTATTACGGGCCATTTAAGATAATTGACCAAGTAATGATGTGAGGTTCCCATTAGATTTACCATTTAATTGGAAGATCCACAATGCTTTCCATGTTAGTTTACTCCGGCCATATGTGGGACCGCCTCCAAGTCAGCCTAATGTTGAGGAACCTCTTGAGGTTGAGGGAACGGAAGAAATACTCCAACCAGAGCTAATCATTCATCATCAGGAGCAGCCACTCAAGTCCGGGAAGATTACACAGAAGTATTTGGTAAAGTTTGAGAATTATTCTACCTTAGACGCTCAGTGGATCACCGAGCAGGAATTAGCATCTTATCCCGAGATTCTCGAAGGATATGTACAAGCACTACAGCTGATGACAACTATTTAGAAGCCAGAGGGATGTTGCTAAATGAATTGTTTTCTTATTTTTTGAGTAATTTCTTTTTATTGAAATTAGAATATTTCAATGTGGGCACTTGAATCGTTAGGTTAGAAACTGTAGATCTACGAGCATTTTTAAAATCCATCAGGAACGGACAACTCTGATGTGTCATATGATGGGTAACATTAAGCATCGCCAAGGGGTGTACATTTAGTTTGGTAGGAGAGACCGGGAAACGGATATTCTTGATGCGTCCCGTGATGGGTGACGAGGGCATCGAAACAAGGGAATATTCCGTTGGTTTGGCAGGAAACCCGAATTGGAAAAAAGGATACGCGTAAGGACGCATAAACAAGAATAAAGATGGGTTTTAAGAGGGAAAGGCAAATGCTTTCACGCAAGGAATCTGTGTCTCCATAGCATTTGTGTGTGTGTACTGCATCCGGGGACACTTGAAATGTGTTCATGTAGCACCAATTTTCAGCTCACAAAGTATCTTAAAGTTTTGACCAGGTTCACACTTTTTAAAACAAGTGACCGGCTGCCCACTTAATAAGTTGGCAGCCCACTTAAAATAAAGCCAGGCCCATTACAAAAAAGAAAGAAAAAAAAAAAAGCTCACGTTGGCTTGTACAACAAAAAACACCAGCAGCGATCTCTCTCTCTCCTCTCTCTAAATCTCCCACCAGCTTCTCTCTCTCTCTCTCTTTCTCTCTCTCTCTCTCTCTCTCTCTCTCTCTCTCTCTCTCTCTCTCTCTCTCTCTCTCTCTCTCTCTCTCTCTCGCCTTTTTCCTTGCGCCCCAAGCCTAGCTAATTCTCCGGGTAGCCCTCAGCTATTCCAGCCAATCCCCGAGGGCCTATAAAAAGACAACCACTTTTCTCTTTTCCACACACACACACACACACATAAGCCAAAGATAGGAAGTGGGAGGAGACAGCCATCGGGAACCTGCAAGTGCTCGCGTCAAGACAGCGTACGGGTTGTTTCTTGGTGCAAAGAGCGACAGGTAAAGCTTGTGAATACACTCTACGAGTTGTTGCTTTGTGTGTTTGCTTTTTGCAAGTACTCCCTCACGGAGGAGAAGAAGTGGAAAGGCCTCGACCTACGCTTGGGAATTCCGAGACGGAATTCGGAACTTGCATGCGGAGCCTCGGCTCTAAGTACAGACGGAAAAAGTAATTGAGAGTTCGCCTCTCGGAAATTTCCCTCACGGGAAGGAACGACCATTGAGTCGAAGATCTAGAACAGAGGGGTTTCTCCGGTTCTTGTGCTTGTAAAAAGATTCTCCCTAATAAAGACTCTCTTTAAGAGGGGGAACCAGCCCATCTTTTGGTCCCAAATACTGTGTCGATCTCCTCCATCTCTTCGAGTTGAAAGTCTATTTATTGACAGCTTGTTGATTATTTGTGTGCGCTCCAGTTTGTGACACTATGTACAGTCCCACACATACCTCCGTACCCTCAATAATCCCCGTTCCAAGCTCCCATGTGTCTCAATGAGTAGTACAATGAAACCTGCCCGTGGGGCGGTAGGCGTTGGCTTTCACCCGAAATTCTTTACTTTAGACACACACATAGAGCACTTTGCAAAGGAAACCTACAACAAGAATTAACACTTGAATACACACACAGCTCGGAAGCTAGAATGCCCCGAGCAGACGCCGACAACCTGCAGGCCCCAAAATTGGCGCCCCTTTCTGTATTTCTTTATACTTTGAGAGGGTAAATTTACAAAGTAGAGTCCTGGGAATCCTTTGTCTATATCCAACTAGATACCACTTGATTTGGCCAAATTTCGGCAACATAACAGCCCCAAAACTTGCGCTAAACCAAATTCCCCTGCTCGAACTCACTTCCACTGGCATAAACCCTCTGATTCCTGCCCAAAAACAGTAAATTCAGCACGCTGTATTTACTGATTTTTGCCCTGTTTTCAGCCCCAAACAGTCCCCTGACTGTCCTCTGCCAGTGGGGCACTATTCCCAATGGTTCTAGCATCCGTATGGCTGAAAAACAGTCAATTTACAGCGCATACACAGCGCTGAAAACGCATCTGTACGATGAGGTTATGACCCTCACCGGTGCTTGCTTTGGAGTAGCAATTAGCTACCTTTGTTCCTGCTCAAGGAGGCTCTTGCCTCAGCACAAAAGCATGAAACCACACAGCTGTACAGCAATCAAATGAAGAGCCCTCTTGTGGGGCATCACATAACTGCACGTAAGGGAGAGAGAGAGAGAGCAGTGTGTAGTGTGTAGGTCATCACTCCTAGCACCACACTGTACATGAGAGGGAAAGAAAGCACTCCATAGCACTTAACCTGTGAGACAGGTTCTCAATGAAGCATCCCCCCAGCATAAATCTAGCGCCCCCTCTTCTGCCCTTAACCTGTAATGCATCTGTGAATGCAAAAAGGAGAAGATTTCCATGGCTGCCAAAGCCTGCGTATCGCTGAAAACACAGCAAAACAGCCTTGTGAACACGCATCTGATGCCTTCCAATGCTGAAAAGGAGCTCCTTGGTCCTAGGTGAAGTCATGGAAAGCTCAAAAATGGAGAGAAATGGCTGAAAATCACAATTATCAGCCTCCAAAACTGCTCCAAAAAGTCAGTTACGAGTTCTGTTCTCCCAGGCTTGGTAAATTGACCAAAAAGTGCCACTTGGCACTCATACATGTAATTTCTCCACATTGGGCTTCCTGCTTAAAAATCTCTCAACCGGTGCATCAGTTGACTTTGCAGCAGAGTAATAAAATGTTCCCCTTGTCATTCCGAAGGTAATGACGCGAACACATTTCACGACCCAAAATAGCAGTTCCCTAATATTTAGGAGATGCTTCCGTTGGGCTCCCACTGGTCATCTGACCATCTATCCTCATTGGGACCACATCCAAAAGTGCAATGTGGCCCAACTGTCGGATACTTTCTGTTGGTAGTCTCACCTTGACTTTGTGCCTTTATATTGAGTTCACTTCTATATTGAGTTCACTTCCTAGTATCCACCAACTTGCGAACTGCGATGGAGGAACCTACATGATCTTGAACTGAGCCTAGACATCCTTTTACTTCACGAGTTCCAGTGCCGACCAACTTCCTGTCTGCAGGTGAAACTACCGTTCACATTGGCCATACAATGTCCGACCATTTGCAACTTCAAAAAGAGTGTCTCAAAAATAAAACAAAAATCATTGGAAAGAAACCAACAACTAAGGTTAGCAGTTGCCACGCGCTCGTGACATACAATGTCTCCATCCTCCATTATCTCCTCATATGTCCAGAGTGAACCATTGTTGTCTTATTCCAATATATGTGTCTCTGTGTAAGCTGTCTCATAGGCAACGACTCAATGGCCTTGCCATCAATGAAACAACTCCCATAGGCCAAAAGTCCCTATTCACCGTCTATAGCTCGCTTTCCCTCTTTGTGGTCCTCTAGGGAAATGGCATGCATGACTTTCAATCTCTCTGTGTCACAAGACGGCCACCACGTGCCAATAGAAAAGAACAGACTGAACAAACTTTTATCACTTCAATAAAAACAAAGCTGAGAGAGAGAGAGAGAGAGAGAGAGAGAGAGAGACGACACGCGGCACGGAGTGGCGGAATTCCACCCTAGAGAGTATTGGCCCCAAACCTTGGCGCCCCTTTCAGCATTTCTTTATATTGCATCAACACAGTACAAGCCGGTACTCGAGACTTTGCACCTTTGTATTGAAGCATGCGAGCGAATGAGCCCTAACCTCATATTTAAAGGCCCTTGGCCTAAAAAGCAGTTTACAGTAAAAAGCCTTCAAACTTAAAAGCTTATGGTTTAAAAGCAAAGCCAAAAAGCTGCGAGTGTAAATCACGAAAATCCGTACAGCCTGCCACGTCATCATCCAGCGCAAAACGCGGATTTCTGCCACGCTGCCCCTAGGGTTAGTGATTCCAAAATTATGGTTTCAAAAGTTTTAGGGTTAGCGTTTCCAGAATTAGAGTTTGCAGGTTTTAGGGTTAGGGTTTCAACAATTACGGTTTCTGGCAAAAATTAGGGTTTCCGTTCTTTAGGCTTTCACATGTCAGCAGTTTGTTACATCTCCCCTTCTTGAAAGAGAGTAATCGTCCATGATTACAGCATATCTGCAAAACAACTCAGTTAGCTAAAAAATTTCCGAGGGTCATTCCGAGGGACAATCAATTTGCTCTTTTTATTAAGGAGTTAGCTTCTCCTTTCGGCTGTTTTGATGAAGGAGTTAGCTTCTCCTTTCGGCTGTTTTGATCAAGAAGTTAGCTTCTCCGTTCATCAAGATCGGAACTCTTGATATTCCGGTGTAGTAAAATTAGCCATCACACCCATACCGTACTGATCTTCCACGGGTGTCTTGATGCACTAAAATTACATACCCAGGCAATCTCATCCAATTAGGAATATTCAGTAGTTGACACATCACAATGCAACACAAATGCTCACATATGCATGTTACAAGACACAACAAGCAGCGCCGCTAAGCACTCCTCCGAGACAAACAGTCTGCGGTATGAAGCTACTCGACTACTCCCTCCTCACTCCCCCCACAAATAAGCTAAAAAGGTCCAGGCCATGAGCTCAGAGGACTGTACAACCAAACGCTCCCCAGACCGCAATTTGCGTCGCTCGAAGGTTCAAGCATACAACCAAACGCTCCCCAGGCATCAGCCTGCGTCATTTGGAGGTTTTCTAGCATACAACGAAACGCTCCCCAGGCATCAGCCTACGTCGTTCCGAGGTATTTCTCACTTCTCCACCAGGGAGTAAAAATCACCAATCAATGCAACCATTGTTGAAACCAGAGTCAAACATTTCAAATCCGCACCAAGACGGGTTTAAAACAGATAGCATCCATTTCAAACAAAGTTCAAACAATACTTTCTCAAACAATGATAAAGTATCTAAGTAGAAAACAACTAGAGAGGTCATTCGGGGTTTTGTTCGGACAATCGAACTTTGAGGACAACCGGCTTGCCCTTCTACATCACGGTGATGGTTCGGTTCCGAACCTGGAGGTTGCATCATTCTTGTCGTGCCAGGGCATGCCCAAGAGAACGTCGCAATTGCCCAGCTTCATAATGTGGAAATCGGCTTTTCCATGATAATCTTGTATAGTCACTTGAAGTGCACCAATGAGCGGTACCACTTTCTGAGTTTGCCACGTGGCTAGCTCAGCTTCAATTTCTCCACCCTCTGCATCATAATCAAAGTGCATCTGCTTCAAGAATTCTGGATGGATGAAGTTCTCCATAGCTCCGGGGTCAAAGAAAATAAGGGCTTTCAAGCCGTTGACTTTTCCATAAGCTCTGCATAAACTCTCGAGGTGTATACCATAAATATCGACAACTAGTCCAATAGCAGGTCTAGGCTTCTTGGCCAGAGGTGGACACGGGGATCTGTCTGTTGTGGGAGCAAAAGGTTGTACTAAGGACGTCGAGGCTCGCTCAAGACATGTATTGAACGTATGCCCTGTTTGGAAACATTCGAAGCATTGGCCTTCTTGTAACAAGGCGTCTCGTTGAAGTTGTGTCAAACGAGGCCGTTAAGGTTGGTTTTCACGGGATTCTCTAGAATTTGTTCGTTGTTGCCAGGAGTTCTGGTTAGTGGCCGAAGGTTCTTCTGTGGTAAACTCCAACTTTCCTTTCATGAGCTTGTAGCCGACCGTGGCATGGTCCATAAGCTCTTGCATAGTAGAGACTTGCTTGGAGAGACAATATTCCTGCAATGGTGATGGTAGTCCAAGGGAATGAACTTAAAGGACACCGGAAGGTACACGTTGAGAAACCTTTGGTTATAGTCGTCCATGGTTTCGGTGGCAAGCATTTTCAAGTTGCCCCACTCTGCCAAAATCCGGACTTCAAACATTGAAGTCATGTAACTACGTGCAAAAACTGTCTTGAAAGCTTGCCAGGTCCTTGGAGGATGCGGTTGTATTGCGATGAACTCCACCGTTGCATAGCATTATCATTAAGAAATCCCGCTGCTCGAGAAATCTTGGATTCTTCTGTATAGTTCCCCAAAGCATAGATGTTGTCGAATTGCTGTAGGAGCTGCAATGCTTTCTTGCGATCTTTCACCCCGAAAAAAGTGAAAAATTTGACTGTCGTGCCACCATCTTTGAAATCTTTGGGTTGGTTAGGCGCATGTCCCAGGTATGGATAATAAGGGTATCCATATGGACTCCAAACATTGTAGCTTGGTGGCGGTGGTGCTGGAGGTGGGGGCAATGGTGGTGGCAAAGGCGGTTGCACTGGATCAGGGTCAGGTGGCTGCACCATATTCCTAAAGACTCCCCCGATCGGAACAGACGACTGAGAAGGTTGCCAATTGGAAGCTCTCGTACTTTCTGGCGCCGGAGGAGGAGGTACCACCTGGGGCATCGGAGGGGGTAACATGTAGTTCAAAAATTGTTGAAAACTTTGCAACATCAAGAGATTCTACTGAGGATGCCGCGAAAGAATGTCGTGAACCTCGTTGAGCAGAAACTGCAAATATTCTGTTGAATCCATGAATTCCAAGTATTGGGTTCTTAATTGGCTTATGCCCTGTAAAACACTGCCGTGAAGACGGGAGCCCGCCCGATGCGCGATGAGGTAAGGGTGGGAGTGGCTAATGTATCCAGATTGGAGGGCGGAGATACCTCCAATAAACTTCCAATAGCTCTAATTGCTCTTTTGTAGGACGGGTATGCTTTATGGGTCCGAGTTGGAGGGCGAAGATACCTCCAATAAACTTCCAATAGCTCTGTCTGCTCTTTTGTAGGACCGGTATGCTTTCAGAAAAGCACACGCCTCATGCTCTGATACCACTGTCACAAGACGGGCACCACGTGCCAATAGAAAAGAACAGACTGAACAGACTTTTAGCACTTCAATAAAAACAGAACTGAGAGAGAGAGAGACGACACACGACACGGAGTGGCGGAATTCCACCTCAGAGAGTATTGGCCCCAAACCTTGGCACCCCTTTCGGTATTTCTTTATATTGCATCAACACAGTTCAAGCCGGTACTCAAGACTCTGCACCTTCATACTGAAGCATGCCAGAGAATGAGCCCTAACCTCATATTTAAAGGCCCTTGGCCTAAAAAGCAGTTTACAGTAAAAAGCCTTCAAACTTAAAAGCTTCTCGTTTAAAAGCAAAGCCAAAAAGTTGCCAGCGTAAATCACGGAAATCCGTACAGCTTGCCACATCATCGGCTAGTGCAAAACGCGGATTTCTGCCACACTACCCTTAGGGTTAGGGTTTCCAAAATTAGGAATTCAGCAGTTAGGGTTTCTGGTAGAAATTAGGGTTTCCATTCTTTAGGCTTTGACACGTCAGCAGTTTGTTACACTTCGTATCCGTGTGAGATCACCATCAAGGGACCCTCTTCTGCATAATCTTACTCCAAAATTGTAGGATAAGAGTCCTCTTCTTGATCGTGCCTTTGCCATCTCTCCAAGATTTGCTAAAGGAGACGGGTCCTCTTCCTTACAACCAAGCTTCTTGCATACGGTGTTCCCATCCAATTGGAGAGTGGAATCAGTCCTCCCAGGGCTGCCCGTGATGCGGATGTTGAAGCGGCGGGCGTTGCCTCATCATCTCTTTCTCCAGAGTGGTGAGGACAATTTCCCCTTTTTTTAAGTTTTTTCATACATCTTTGTGAAGGTTTTTCTTCACCACCTCAAGCCATCCATCCTTCTTGGCAGTGATCCTCTCCTCTATGCTTGCGGTGATCGTTTGGTAAGCTCTTCCTTGATAATCCATACGTCAACCTCATGGATTTCTCCTCCCCCTCTTGAAGGCCGGTCCTATAGAGAAGCCACCTCTCCTCTGAGGAGGTCAATCTTTTCTCTCACCACCTCTTTCTCTCATGTCCAATCCTCCTCTTTCTGCCACGTCTTTTTTCCTTGCTTCCATTCTTCCTCCGACGCTTTCTTCAAAGCCTCAGATCTCTCCTTTAAAGAAGGAAGAAAGAAATCGGCCTATCAGACAAATCAGGTATGCATGTGTGTATGTCCTCTGTCTATCGAAAAAGACAAAATAGTTCAAACTGATACATAATAAAAAAGAGAAGGACGTCTTGTGGGTGATGAGATCTATGGGGAGTGGGTGGAGCTCTAGTACTAGGAATATGTGCATGTCTATATGTTGAGGGTAGTGCAACCATGCAAATGCATCAATCTAGCTAGCTCCACCTGTGCTAATGAGGGGGTGTAAAATGTAGTACATGGGAGGGTCGGGAGTAAGGGCTACCCTAATGAACACCTTTGAGTAAGCCATCATCCGGGCTCGTCTCTCCTCAACAGCTCGATGTGCTAGAGTCCGGATCTACTCGATCTGTCTACAATGGAGTCGTGGAGCCTGGCCTTTGGTAGCCCACGGGCGTCGTTTGCCCCGGCTTGCCTCAGCCTACTGGAGGGTCACTCCCCTTGGAGTGGAAGGGGTGTAGCTCTTTGAAAGAAATTTGTAAGATGTGACTATCCCTCCCACACTACACACACACACCACCCCCCCCCCCCCCCTCCCCCCGTTCTCTATAGGTGGCTACAAAAGTGTCCTAGTGCCTCTGTATCATAGTTACCCGGAACGGGATTTCGGAACATGGAACGGGGAACGGCAACGGGCATGAAACACCATTCCTTGTTACGAATACTCACTTTTAAAACACGGAACGGGAAGTTGGAAGGGGAGCGGGGAACGTAGACTTGAAAATGGCTATTCCATATAACTATGCTCTGTATCTATAGCAAGTAGCACCCCAGTTGTCTCTCATCTCGAGAGTGCATGATATCTCGGAGGGTAGGCTGCCCTCTAAATAGTGGCTCGTATCACCCTCTGATATCCACATAAGCTCCTTCATCTGCAAACAAAATGCCCCTCACTCTCCACTTCCTCTCTGCATACTCTACACACTCTCCCCTCCCTGGGAATGTCATGAGGGCGCCCCACCTCGATCTCTAGTCTGTGTGATGACACTTTGAGCTCACTAATCGCCACCCGTGAGCTATGATCACTATGTTCCTCTCACTACGTGAGAGATGAAGATGAGGGGAGTTGGGGTCGTATTGCAAAGGTGGCAAACTCTCTAGGTCAAAGCCATGTGCTCCAAACCATGCTCTGATCTGTTCGTACCATACTCTATCATATCCAGCTTCTGATATCTGTATAGTTGACTCAAATGCTCGTCGTGTGACTCTCTCTCTCTCTCTCTCTCTCTCTCTCTCTCTCTCTCTCTCTCTCTCTCTCTCTCTCTCTCTCTCTCTCTCTCTCTCTCTCTCTCTCTCTGTGTGTGTGTGTGTGTGTGTGTGTGTGTGTGTGTGTGTGTGTGTGTGTGTGTGTGTGTGTGTGTGTGTGTGTGTGTGTGTGTGTGTGTGTGTGTGTGTGTGTGTGTGTGTGTGTGGATGAAGCAGACCGTCTGACATAGTGCCTCCACTACCATGGGGGGGTAGCAAGCTCTATCCTAGCACTGTGTGCTTGCCTTGAAACAGGCGAGAAATCATAAAGATCTGTGGTTTCTCAATTCGTGCCCACTGGCTATCTGTCAATCCGGGTGCCCACACTGTTGCTACATACATCAGGGTTGGAGTGACTTATGTGTCGAATAGCCACCCCTTCATGCGGGGCTCTTGAAAGTGTGTCAGATGGCATCTCTGCTCTAGCATGGCCAGTGCTGCATATCCTCTGGTGAGTCTATCAATGGCGGCTTGTGCCATGGAGAAGGGTCCCTTTCTGCTGGCGCGTGCGACTCCCACGTAGATGTAGGAGGTGACCACCTCTACTCGTCCTCCTGCTGCTGTAAATGTGGCTGCTTGTTGGACTGCTCTCAAGGTGTGGAAGATCATGATCTTGGTTTTCCCAAGATTCACTGAGAGTCCTCTATCTGTACACAACTGATCCAAAGCTCTCAGATGGCTCTGTAGGCTCTCTGTTGACTGTGAAATCAGTACAATGTCCTCTACATATAGCATAATGTGGAATGTGGTACCTACTAGGTCTGCTCTTGCCCCTCATGCTCGTAGGATGTAGTCGGAGATCTCATCGATGTAGAGTCCGAAGAGGGATGGGGGGACGGGGCATCCTTGCTTAACACCAATGGTGCTAGCAATAGACTCTGACATACCACCAGGGCAGAAGACTCTTCTAGTCACTCTCTCATAGAGGGCATAGATGGCCCATATCATCTCCGAAGGTATCCCCAAACTTTGAAGTCGTCGAAGAGCCTCTCCCGTGGGACAGTGTCAAAACGCTTTGCAGAAGTCCACAAAGCAACAGTAAAGCCTCTTCTTCCACACCTTTGCCTCATCAATGAGGCAGTGCAAAACGAAGATGTGGTTGATAGTGGAGAAGGTCCTGTTGAACCCTGCTTGGCCAGAAGCCCGTAGGCCCTCAACCTCCCCTTAAGAGCTAAGCTCAGCCTCAAGAACTGCCCCATATAGTTTGGCCATTGTATGGCCAATCATGATAGTCCTCTGATTCCCTGGGTCCAAGGTGTCTCCACACTTGTGGATCGACACAATGGTGTGCCTGGTCCACTCCTCTAGGAAGCCCTCCCCTATAGCCCGGTTGAATGCATGTGCAATCAACGGGGCTATCGTGGCGGCCACATAAATGAGGTGCTCACTCTGTAAACCTATATGATCTAATGATCGGCGGTGCTATAGTCGGTGAATGGCCTTCTTAACCATTTCCGTTGTGAAGGAGGAGCTCGTGGGTCAAGGCCCGGGAGGTTGTGGAATTGGAGGCTGATTCGGCACCTCATAGAGTTTCTCTGCATAGTCATGTCATACCTGTGGATCATCAATGGGGATAGTCGATCGTGGCTTCTAGAGGGTGCGCCATGTTGTGGCATCGTCCATGCTCATGAACAGGTGGTATAGCTATAGCTCATGTGCCTCCTCGAAAGCTCACTGCTTTCGGCGTGTGAGTGTCTTCATCTGGCGTATGGCCTCTCGATCAATGCTCTCTCCAAGAGTCCGATGTGCACGCAACCGGCAGTAGACGTCTCTGCACTTATCATCGTACCAACGGTATTGCGGCATAGTCACTTGGGGAGGAGTGGGGCATGTATGGGTGGTGTGCGGGAAAGAGCTAATGGTTGATGTCTGAAGAACAAATGTGATGTGGGAGGCAAGCATAGGTAGTGGCATAGAGCAATGGAGCAGAAGGAGTCCCTTCTCGACCTCTACCGAGTATAAGGGGGCTAGCTCATGTCTGAAATGGATTGTGGGGGGTGTGGGGTGTGGCGTCGCGGTGAAGGAGAGTCCAAGAGAGGTGTGGTAGGCTTCAATCGGTATGGGTGGGATGGTGAAAGAGCTAAGTAGGTGGGTGGCCTCTTTGGATCCCATGACGTAATTCACGGTACTCCCCCCCCCCCCCCCGTTTGCAACTCCATGTGGTATGCATGTCAGTCCTCGTGAAAGAGGCCATTGTGCCATCCCCTCATAAATAACGAGGCGGTGTTGAGAGCCTAATATGAGTAAATGAGGGCCGTACTCTGTGGTGTGAGCTGTGTTTGTTGACTCTCTCATGGAATCCTCCTCCTGTATAGCAAACAGTGCCACCCGGTCCTCTGTGTCGTATGTCTCACACAGATTCCTGCATTTTAAAGTCTCCCATAAGGAAGACTTCCCTTGGTGTAACATACTCCATAATCTTATCTAGCAGGCATGTGTATGGGGATGATCTCTCCTCTCCCTCCCCTATTGTCTCTGTGATAGCAAATCTGGAGCCTGAGGGGGTGAAGTAGCAGATGGCGATGTAGATAGTCCTTGCCTGTGATAGGTCAAAGGTAACGTGCCTGTGGGTCTCTTGCAACAATCTGTATCTTGCTCCGGAGTCCCTGTTTGAAGAGTATAGCCACCCCTCCTCACCCTCGTGTGGTGTGTTGGCAGGTGCCCTTTCGATGTGAGGACTCCCATTGAAAGCCCTCGATCTTTGGTAGACTCTGCTCTGGACTCTCATGTGTCTCTATCAAACGAATGAGGTCCCGTCCTCTCAACACCTCCTCAAGCCTCTCTAGATGTGTCCATAGATCCCCATAGCAGTTCCAAACCGCAAGGTGGATCTCTTCATGTGTCCCATAGGCCGCAAGTCCCTATGCGATGGTCTTGCCATCAATGATGACCCTACCATCTCGGTATACCGCCTTCTTCCCTTCTTTACGATCTTTCTTGACTCTAGGCATGCATGCTCGGCGGTGGTCCTGTTGCATCTTTGTGAGATCGTCGTCAAGGTAGATAGGGGGCCCCTTGAGCCCTCTCAAGAAAACCCTCTTTTGGATGAAGGATGTTCGAGACTCCTCAGAGGTGAATTGGAGGATGAGGACTCTTTTTTGTGGATCTTTGCCGGCTCTCCAAGCTTTGGAGAAGGGTAGCTCCTCGTCTTCTTTGTACCCAAGCTTCATGCATAGGGCTTTCCCATCGCTCTCGGGTGTGGACCCTTCCTCTGCTTTGATGCTAGTCACTCGTACATTGGGGCGGCGGGCTTGTCACATCTTCTCTTCCTCAATGATTGTGTGTATGATGGGCGCTTCATCGATTTGGACTTTCGCTTTTGCCTCTTTTTTTATATTCTTTGTACCCAAGCTTCATGCATAGGGCTTTCCCATCGCTCTCAGGTATGGACCCCTCCTCTTCTTTGATGCTAGTCACTCGTACATTGGGCCGGCGGGCTTGTCCCATCTTCTCTTCCTCAATGATTGTGTGTATGATGGGCGCTTCATCGATTTGGACTTTCGCTTTGGCCTCTTTTTTTATATTCTTCTTGACTACTTCAACCCATCCTTCCGTGGTAGCCTCCAATTTGTCGTCGATGCTTGCCGTGAGAGCTTTGGTAATCTCCTCCTTGAGGGCTTCCTTCGCTTCCGCTTTGATCTCTCCTCCTTCGGGGCTGAGGGATGTGATAGAAGCACGGAGGAGGTCGATTTACTTCCTTTTCTTTCTTCCATTTTTCTTTCTCCTTCTCTCTCTTCTCCTCCCACTTCTCCTTCTTCCTTCTCCTTGGTCAATCCTTCAACCTCTTTCTCAAGCTTGTATAGTCGATTAGCGAAGACAATGAGGGTATCTGCGATGTAGGAAACCTCTGGCTTGGTCACCGCCTTCTTCGCGGCCTTCTTCGGTATGTCGGCCCTTTTGGGGGGGGGGGGGGGGGGGGGGGGGGGGGGAGGGATGCAGAGCAGCGCGTGAGAACGGGCGGGGGGGCAACACACAGCGCCAGTGCAGTGTGCAGGTGGGGGCTTAGGTGCAACGCGTGAGCACAGGCGGGGAGCAGGCAGCCCAGGCACGCAGGTGGTGAGAGACCGCAACAGCAGGCGCGCACACACACAGAGAGAGAGAGAGAGAGAGAGAGAGAGAGAGAGAGAGAGAGAGAGAGAGAAATGAAATGATAAATTTATCTCTTCAAAAGGCGAAAATAACCTATGAGACCAATCTGTCACATACTGGCGAATCTGATACAATGTCTGAGTACAAAAAAGAGATACTAAATTGAATTTAGAAGTGTTACTAGCTGAACCTGTGTGGGGTATGTGTGAGCACTGATACAATGGGTGCCTAATACGAGAGAGAGAGAGAGAGAGAGAGAGAGAGAGAGAGAGAGAGAGAGAGAGACCTTTAAGTAAAAAAATTTAGACTTACCCAAAGCTTGAAGCAAGCATCTATCGTGACTGGAACAATAGCAACAAATAAGTAGATTGATGCTTTATCTGCTTCAAAACCATAGTGCTCTAACACAATTTCCACAAGTGTCTCCCAGCCAGACTCAGAGTGATACCTGGAAATGCCAAAACACCATCAGCTTGGACAAAAAGAATGATGCTCATAAGTATTCAGAATCTTCTAGTCCATTTTTCATCTAAGAATGCAGAATAAGAAGCTGATTCCTAATTCATATACCTTGGATAATACCACAAAAGGGGCATATGTCAGAAATTGTGGAATATAAAAGATGAGGTTTCTATGTATACACTGGTCAATGTTGCACAGGAAAAGTATATTTTCCTACAACCTGGAATCCATAATCTGCTATGAGCACATGAAGAGGCTACCAACAGGTCCTTCGTCCTCTTCTTCTTAGTCACAACAATCTATTAAAAACTACAGTCTAGGATAGTGAAACATGGCAACCATTAACATGCACATCAAAAAAAATCAGTGAGAAAAAGTACCCTAAAAAAATATCCGACAGTAGAATAATTATGAAGGCTTTTCCAGTATCTGAAACATTTGTAAATAGTCGATTTCCTGTTAACCGCATGACTGCTACCTGTAGAAAATGTCATCATAGAGTTGCATTACCTGCGAACAGCTCTGCATGTTTCATATGTTAACACAATGGAAGCTTATATCAAAATAGAGCACAACCTTACCCTATCTGGATTAAAGACCAAGAGTAGGAAAAATGTTAAGCCTGCTAAGATATCTGCCCATACGTTTCCAAATGCCTTCCTATTCTCTAGCCGCAGCTCATCTCTTAATTCTATGCTGAAACAAAGGCCACACCCAGCTTAAGCCATGCATTACAATGCAAACTTCACAGATGGAAAAAGCTCAGCCTTTGAAATAAAAAACGAGTGAAAGAGAAAATACTAAATAGCATACGCTTTGTCTCGAATATGCTCTAGAAGCTCTTCATCGTTCAGTGGAGGAGCTTTTCCGATTGCTGCCTCAAATCGAACTCGCTGCCGTTCCATCTTCAGAGTCTCGACCAGGTTGAGCTTTTGCGATCGTCTTAAATCAAGCATTTCAGCAGCTAATGGTACAGTCTCTACCCACCTTTTCAAAAAAATTGAGTACTTCAGTAAAACCATTAGTGAACAGTCCAAGTATTTGTTGATGATATAGCTTTATAAAGAAACAACCTTCCAAAAGCTCTCTCTCTCTCTCTCTCTCTCTCTCTCTCTCTCTCTCTCTCTCTCTCTCTCTCTCTCTCTCTCTCTGCCCACCTGCGCCACCTAACCAGCTCTGCTGAACCCACGCCTCTGCTGCCCTGCCGTACAGCCTTGCCTTACACACCCCTCCCCCCCCGCCAGCCCTGCCCTCAGCCTGCATTGCTCTATGCCGTACAGCCCCACAACCCCCCTTCTCTCCCCCCCCCCCCCCCCCCCCCCCCACATTGGTATGAGAGGTTCAACACTTGGTGACCCACACGAGCGCCCCTCCTTCACCCCACCCTCCCATCATGGCACCCCTTGATAAGAGGGAGGTGGAGGAAATGATAGCTCGGGCCATCTCCCAGGTCAAGGAGGAGGCCGACAAAGCACTCAACACAGAGATGCGCAAGTTGTCGGACAAAATTAAGCAATTGGAAGAGGAGAGGAAGCAAACGGAGGAGCAGATTAAAGTTCTCACTGCAGAAACGGATGCATGGAAGATAGCACACGCTGAAATTCAGCAGGAGTTCACTAGAGAACTTCACCGCATACAAGAGGACATACATCATATGAGAGGGGTAGCACGAGAAGAAGGTGAAATCTCCCAAATAGAGGAACTCAAAGGTCTGAAAAAAGAGTGCATAGCGGAGCTCAAGGAAGACATGATACAGGAATTAGATGCAAAGCAAGGGAATTGGATCGAGGTAGTAAAGAAAAACATCAAGAAAGAAGTGCGGGAAGAGAATGCGAAAGAAGATGTGATAAGGGTTCAGGACACACTGGAAGAGGAGAAGCTACGTTATGAACGCAGGCTAAACGTGCATATTACCGGACTCCCAGAAGGGGCTTCACCCGATTCAGATGCGCAGGAGTTTTGTCGGAGCATGGGATACACGACCATGCCATTCACACGGGTCTGGAGGGCAGGGAAAGATGCAACTAGATCTAGAGCTCTTATTTTACAGATGCAGTCTCAGGAGGACAGAGTTGCTTTCTTTCGAAAGCGAGCCATACTACGTGGGCAGCCCGGTGAGACCATATATATGGATGAGGACTTGACAAGGATGCAGATTGAGCATCGGAGAGCATGCATGCCCCAGATTCTACAGGCCAGGAGGGAGGGCAGAAAGGCCTTCTACCGTGATGGTAGGGTCTTTATCGATGGTCGCCCTACTAAATAGGGCCACGTGGCCTATGAGACATCAGTACCACCGGAGATATTGATTAGAGGAGCAGTATGGAACTGCAATGGCTCTTTATGGACGCGGCCAGACATGCTAGAGGAGGTCATGGAGGGGCATGATTTCATATGTATCACAGACTCGTGAGAGCACGGAGAGGGGACTACCCCGTATTACCGGATTCCAGTGGGAGTCAGCTTTCCGGCATACTACACGCCAGAGTACAGCTAGAGGGTCGGGGGGAGCGGCTATTTTATTTAGACATACTCTACAGAGTCACATTCAGATCATGAGCAGGGATGAGGAGGCCAGATATCTATGGGTACGTCTGGAGATATCACATCAGAGATGGATTTATCTAGCCATTTGCTATTTTCCTCCACGTGGATCTAGATACGCGGGTCAGGAGGGTGCGAGACAGGTCAGAGATAGTGACTCCCCATACGCGTCTCTATCAGAGGATATCCTACATTACTCCACACTCGGAGAAGTCTTCCTCATGGGGGACTTCAACGGCCGCACCCAGACCAGACAGTGTGAGATATATGACATGGAGCAGCCCGATATTATGAGGACTCTTGACCCGGAGGAGATGGGGATCGGCAGATCTTCAGACGACACAGGCCAGGATACCACAGGATATGGTAGACACCTTCTAGAGTTGGGCAGCAGACACCATCTCGTTATTTATAACGGGATGCATCGATGGCCAGATTCTACCGGACTGACTTGCTTCCCACATGGAGGAGGGGGGAGCACTGCAGATTACGTCTTGGGACCTCTATCTACTGCACACTTATTACAGTCATTCAGTATTGGACGCTGCCCACTGGGAGCTGACCACACCTTTCTTAGCTTTGCACTCTCATTCTCCGTCTCACTTGACACTCCACCTCCTACACACACTTACACCACGATCCACTTTACTCATGAGCTCTCACATGTCTACATTGATCATCTCCACTCACGCTTGCTCTCTCTTGACCCTCATGCCCCACTCCACACACTTACCACACAATTCACACAGATTCTCCATGATTCAGCTCTCCATAGTTTTCCTCATAGCACTCACACACACCCATCTCGAGTGGGGTCTATGCCACAGAATGGCTGGTATGATGATGATTGCCGGGAGCTCCGCAGAGGTCTTCGCGCAGCAAAGGCTCGTGGTGAGATCACACACAGACAGGCACAGAGGCGCATGCAGTCCCTTATCCGCCGTAAAAGCGGGAATGGGAAGAACGTTATTATTGGGAGTTATATCACTTGCTCATGAGTAGAGATAGTGGAGAGGCCTGGCGACGCATCCGTGAGCGAGGGCGCCCTACACCTATACATGATCCTCACCTTTGGCATGATTATGCAGAGCGCCTCTACCAGATACCAGGGCAGCCACCTATACCCACACCACAGAGACCACGACCGATTACAGCATCATTCCTTACATCACATATGGTGAGCAGAGCCATCTCACACCTCCGGCATGGACGAGTAAGAGATCAGTCTGGATTACAAGCAGAGCATTTGATTTATGGGAGAGATACCCTGGCACCACTTATTGCTCACCTCTTCAACAGGGCTCTAGTAGAGGGATTCCCGGACTCGTGGACAGAGCATACCATTGTGCCTATCCACAAGTCAGGGGATGTTATGGACCCAGGCACATATCGCACTATCATGATTGGGCCCATGCTGGCCAAGTTATATGGAGCAGTATTGGAGGAGGCATTGAGCACTCTAGCCGAGACGGAAAGTCTTAGAGCTCCAAGCCAAGCAGGATTTCGGCGGTCTTTCTCTACCATAGACCATATCTTCACTCTTAGATGTTTGATTGATCAGACTCGAGTGAAGAACAAGAGATTGTGTTGCTGCTTTGTGGACTTCCACAAAGCTTTTGACACAGTACCTAGAGAGAGGTTATTCACACGACTGATGGATCTGGGTGTGGGTGAGGAGATGATTTGGGGGATATATGCATTGTATGAGCATGTTTCTGGCAGAGTCAGATGTCCAGGAGGTATATCAGACACTCTTGTTAACATCATTGGGGTGGGGTGCCCTCTTTCACCTACACTATTTGGACTCTATATTGATGAGATTGTGGACTTCATTCAGCACAAAGGAGGAGATGGAGTGGAGATAGGCGGGACTACAGTACACATATTGCTCTACGCGGATGACATAGTGCTAGTAGCGGAGTCTGCTGAGGGGCTACATCGACATCTTTCAGCGCTTGATGATTTTTGCTTACAGCGAGGGCTTTCAGTGAACCTTGGTAAAACCAAGGTTCTTATCTTTCATACTTCAGCACAGGTCAGGAGGCAGAGTGCATTTATAGTAGCAGGAGGGAGCATTGAGATTACAGGGTCATATGTTTACCTTGGCGTGACCTTCACAGCAGCATCAGGGGCATTCTCGATGGCACAGGCAGCTAGAGACAGACTCACTAGAGGGTATTCAGCCTGGCATTGATGAAGAGACAGTGCCATCTCACACACTTTCAGGAGCCCCGTACAAAGGGGTGGCTGTTTGATACACTGGTCACACCAGCACTTATGTATGGGGCTACGATATGGGGCCCAGGGCTAGCTGCTTCTGTATGGACTCTAGTGGAGCAACCATAGATACTCGTGATCTCTAGACTCATTCGCAGCAAGCCCTCAGTACCACATGACATCATTCGAGCCGAGCTTGCTGCACCACCTATGCTGGTTGAGGCTCTTTTTCAGACTGTATGCATGCTGCACAGACTTCAGAGCATGGACAGAGATCGTATTGCATACCGAGCCTTCTCGGCATCACAGGACATGGCATTGGCAGGGGATAGGACCTCATGGTATGCTCAGACATGGGATTGGTTTTCTTCTCAGGGACTGGATATTGATAGACTGCCGCCACTACAGTACGACACTCAGGCCCCCACCTATTCCCTCACACGATCTGAGAGGAATAGGGTCATTAGACAGGAGATATGGCACACCTACATTCAGAGGACATGGGTTGGCCCAGGACATGAGCTACCATCGAAAATGCTACATTACCGCGAGCATTTTCTACAGCTATCAGAGCAGGGGTTCATTGAGACCCCCCTATACATGCAGAGATATATGCCACATCACCTTCGTGTGGCCATTGGGCAGCTTAGAGTGTCCTCACACCAATTGGAGATTGAGAGGGGCAGAGCCAGAGGCATACCACGAGATGAGCGTATATGTCCCATTTGTCATACAGAGGTGGAGAGCGAGGAGCACTTCATGGTGAGATGCCCAGCTTACTCGGAGCTCAGAGTTCAGTTTGGCATAGAGGATACACTCCAATAGTGTATAGCGAGGAGTGACCAGATCAAGCTAGGCCGCTTCCTGACCACTGCTTTTAGCATGCGTGAGCAGATTCTACAGCCACGACAGCAGGCAGGTGCAAGTACACAGCGGACTATTACAGAGTTCTTCCAGCGAGAGGTGTATAGCCAGAGACCTTCGACTCACACGAGCGGGCTCATGCTTCAACAGGCCGACACCCAGAGAGCGCGTCGTAGACCACGAGTCCCTAGCTATCTGAGACAGCGACCACATCACAACGAGGCATTGAGGATACGGGCACTCCATTAGCACCACCTGGAGATGAGGTATGCATCTATGCATTGGACCACCAGGCTGTAGGAGGCTCTTCGACCACCCTCCCCTATGTATGACATTCTCCACCCACCCCCTATAGTATGCTTTTAGCTGGACATTGCCCACCATCATGTGGCCTTGTATTATACTGTGTAGTCATTTTCTGTTGTACCAGAGCTACACACGTGCCTATGCTGCTATGCTGCACACACAAGGTAGCCACTATCTGCGGAGTCGGAGCTACCACCCACTCTCATACTCATTCACAGTAGGCACAATCGGTTTATTCTTTCTTTTCTCTCATTTTTACCGACACCCAGATCACCACTTTTGTATATGATTTGGTCTCATAGGCCAACTTTGGCCTTTAGTAGACGTAAATAAATCTTTCTTTCTTTCTTTCTTTCTTTCTTTCTTTCTTTCTCGCTTGACCCTTAGCATTACATAAAAATCAACCATCGGTCCATATACAAGAAATATGGGAGAAACCCTAGCATATGTACAATGAGATCATGGGGGAAAATCTCATAACAAACTACCGGAAACATCTCGGGATAAAGATACTTTAAGCTATCTGGATAGTGATCAAGTCTACACAGATCTTCCCAAAGCTCTGTCCACCTCGGCCGCTCGCACACAGTTTTCTTTGAGCTTGATGGTGTGTACCATGTGGTCAGGGATCTGATTATGATGTAAATCTGCTTTCAGCTAATGAATTCAATGTGTTGTCTCATGATCCCGATGTACAGCTTGCAGTTTGTTGGGTTAAAATTTTGTTCTTAATTTTCCATCTCATTGTCATTCTCTTCTTTCGAAAAGTGATATTATTGTATCAAAAACTTTTGAATCTCTATCTGACCATGATATAACAGTTAAGCGTTATTTCGATTCTGTTTTGGCTAAATCCGCATACGTATTTCCGTCGGATTTACCATATGGGCTTCCACCGTCTCATGGGCTTGATCTTGATCACAAGATAGAGCATTTGCTCGGTAGCCATCCCATCTCTCGGCAACCTTATAGGTTCAGCCCGAAAGAGAAGAATGAGATAGCTAGGCAGCTTCAAGCCTATCTTGCGAAGGGTTTCATTGAACCTAGCGAGTCTCCGTGGGGCGCTCCGGATCTTCACACCAAAAAAGAGGATGGAGGAATGCGCTCTGCATAGATTACGAAGGCCTCAATAAGGTCACTATCAAGAATAAATATATGTTGCCTCGCATGGACGATCTTATAGGTCGACTCTCAAGTGCTTGTTATTTCACCAAGATCGACCAATGGTCCAGGTAACATCAGACATGGATACATTCGCGTGATGTTCCAAAAACCGCGTTTCCTACACGGTATGGACATCACCAGTTTTTGGTTTTACCCTTGGGTTAACCAACGCTCCTGCCACTTTCACCCAAATGATGAATGATCTCTTTCACCCGTATTTGGAAAAATGGGTTGTCGTGTTCCTCGACGATATCCTAATTTACAGTCAAACACTCAAGGAGCATCTCTCCTCTCGCGTTTTTTAAGACAAGAAAAGTTGTATGCGAAGAAAACTAAGTGCAAATTTTTCGCACAAAGTTGTTGTACCTGGGTCATGTCATCTCGGCCGATGGCATTCCCATCGACCCCGAAAAGGTACGTGTTGTGCTGGATTGGCCCATTCTTCACACAATTAGGCAAGTGAAATCCATTTTGGGTTTTACTGCTTCTTTCGAAAATTTATCAAGGACTATCCTCGTCTTGCAGAACCATTCACTCATCTCTTAAAGGGCGTCCAAAGCAAAAAGTGTAGTGTTAGTCCGTCCGTCCAATGGACCGATGAGCTGGATCAATGTTCCCAAGCATTGAAGCTACTTGTTACTACTGCACTGATGTTGCAGATTGTGGATCCCAACAAACCCTTTGTGGTGGAAACGGATGAAAGTGACTATGCAAATGGCATTGTCCTATACCACAATGGGCGACCTGTAGCAATTGAAAGTTGCAAGGTCACAGACGTGCAGACACGTTATTTCACACAGGAGAGGGAATTATTGGCGGTCATTCATGCTTTGAAGGTTTAGCGCCATTACCTCTTTGGTGCCCACTTCGTGGTATGAATGGATCACCATTCCTTGAAATATCTTTGTGATCAGCCCGACCTTCGTGGTAGCAAGGCAAGTTGGGCAAAACTCATGAAGGAGTTCGATTTTGAGATATGCTACTGTAAGGGTGCTATCAATTGTCAAAGGTGCAACGGAAAAGGATGAATCGGGTAATGAACTTGTCTGCGACCGCGAGCAAACCTCCTCTCCATACCGGGCAGCCAATAGATCTCGGATCTTTCGCGATGGACCTCCTCATACTCAAGCTCCTAGCGCAAACCGCCCACCTTACGAGCACAGGAACACACTCCAAGCAATGACACACCAAGAGGGCCTGTACACAGCAAGAAAAGGGGAGCGCAAGCAAGAGGAAGAAGGATCGCAAGTGAAAAACACCAAAGAGAGAGATCGATTGTGAGCAAAAACGCTAGAGAGAGAGAGAGAGAGAGAGAGAGAGATAGTGCGCCAAAACGTTCGAGCTCTGCAATGATCACAATATGCCAAAAGTACAAGGGGGTGGGTTGCATATATAGGAAATTCCCAGAATTGCCCTACGGGCCCTACCTACTGCAAAACCCTACGTTTCTAATAAATGGCTAAAAATGCTAATAAATATGTAAACTCACTGAAAGTGACCTAACACACATACTTAGTAGCATAACTGCAGATCACTCAAGACTCTGACCCCAGGAAAACCTAGGAGCATGGGCCCACCTCATGCCAGCCTATCAGGTGAGCAACACCGTGGAGTGCATCGCCGAGAAGAGGTACGTCTACCTCAAATACGGTCGGGCACAGCCACAAACCAGACCTCACGCCCTAATCTGCTCCTTGGCGATACTAGAGCCACCATTGAACAAGAATCTTAACTCTAACACCAATATGGTAGGCGATACCCTTAGTAGGGTCTCTGAGGTAAATACTCTTTTGTTTGCTGAAATTTCGACAAACTTCTCTCTCTCTCTCTCTCAAAGGGTGTTGCAAAACCAATCGTCACTTTGGTGCAATCTGGCAACGAGTCCAAGACGGAATACGTAGCCCGAAAAGTTGTGGCAGTCCAGTGTCACGTGACACATCCAACCCTATGTGTCCGTGGACAAGCTACAGCATGATCAGGGTCAGTTCAGTCAAGTCAGTCTAGAATAGAAAGTGATCTGGCACTTTGTGAGTCTGTTCGCAGACCGTGCATGTCCAGACACTTAGATTAGATGCATATCCTCTGGTTGCACACAGCATGACCATCGGATTCTAGTCAAATCCCCTCAGTAGCATTTTTACAGTGCATAGGCCTATTTTCCCTATTTTTGAGATTTTCACTTATTATTTTTAAGTGACTTTTGTCGGAAAGGAGGTAGGGCAAATTGAGTAAGTTTGTATATAAGCAAACTAGAGTTAGCACTTTCTGGCAGAAGAGGCAGCAGGAGCGGTGTGAGCGCAAGGCCGCCAAGGGGTGTGCCCGCAGAAAAGAGCAGAACTCGGGTGAAGAGAAGATCCTTCTCGAACACAGATTGCAAGCAAAAGAAGACCCTCAAGAACCTCAAGACCCTCAAGAACCCAAGAACCACAAGAACCGAAGTTTCTCGTGAACCAAGACCACAAGACCCCACAAGAACCCAAGACTTCAGTGGATGGTCATCACTCGAAGCGGAATGTATACTTCGCTTGGAGGTGATGAGCATGAGAGAGGCGAAGAAAAATTTTCCCCATCAGAAGGTTTTTCCGACCCACCCCCTTCCCCATCTACGCCAAAGATTGCACCAGATCCTATGACTCTTTTCGACAAGAGGATGATGGACAAGAAGTTAGACCGAAAAGCAAAAATAGAGCGTGAACACGAAGAAAAGATGGCAGCCATAGAGCGTCAATACACAAAAAGAGTGGCAGCCATACATCGCGAGAACAAAGCAAGACAAGCAGAATATGACCGCGAGACCAAAACACGACAAGAGAAGAGCGATCAACACATGAAAGAATTCTTGCGACTCTTTTCTCAAGTTCACGCACAGATGCAAGAGATTCGGGAAAAGGAGACTCTCTCAGTCTCTTCTTCTCCAACGCATGACACACATGATTTACATGATGATGATTTGAATGCCAATGATAAGCATTATGATTTGGATGTTAATGATGAGCATGATGATTTGCATGATCAAGATGTGATTTCTTACAAGAATGATGATTTGCATAAAGATGTGATTGTTCACAAGAAGGATGATGTGTTAGTGGATACTTTCTCTAGTGAAGCTAACCTCATTGCAAAGACGATCAATTATGAAGAACCGATCTTGGCTCTCGAGCCTAGGTCCAAAGAACCCTCACTATGTGTTCGCATGATTAGTCAACACGCATTGTTCGAGTGTTTCATTCGTGATTGTTTCCTGTATTTTAGTCAACGTCTTTATGTGATCCCTTTTCCTAGGCATGACATATTGTACCTTGAGCACGTTTCACTCATGGATGAGCACGAATGTATGCGGATTATTCATGAAAAGCTGAGAAGTATGCATTCAAGGACGTCACATTCCATGTCTCTTTCTTGGCATGACACATTCGTAGAACGAGCACATGAAAGTATGAGCACCAAGCATGGGCATCTCCGTTGTGAATTGCCACAGTTGATTGTTTTAGATTATAAGAGAAAGATTCAATCTCATTGTTTGCGTGTGTCTGGTGAACGGTTTGGCACTCCGTCTCTTTGTTCATCTACATTGCATGCACAGTTTATTAGGACGACAAGATTTTTTCCACTCACTTTACATGGAATAGGTATGTTCATGGTTTTGTGTTGGAAATGGTTTTAGGAATTTTCAACCATGGAGATTCTTGAAGAAGAAAGAAGCATGATACTCTACGAAGTTGAAGCATTGAAGGAGCCACACAAGACTTTGTGTCACTTTCGGCGCGGCCCAAAGAAGCAAGCGTTGCAGACCTTTATGAAGTTCAAATACCGCACGACCCACACACTTAACTTAGATGCATATCCTCTGGCTGCACACACCATGACCATCAGATTCCAGTCAAATCCCATTAGTAGCATTTTTACAGTGCATAGACACTTAATATTTTTAAGTGACTTTTGTTGGAAAGTAGGTAGGGCAAATTGAGTAAGTTTATATATAAGCAAACTAGAGTTAGCACTTTCTGGCAGAAGAGGCAGCAGGAGCACACACTCAACAGGCAACTTCTCAATAGAACCCCAAGCCCTAGCGTTTTTGCTCCATAGCAACAGCCTAGCGTTTTTGGACCAAATCAGCCAGCGATTTGCACTTATAGATTCCGGCGACAGCAGAACATCAGATCAGCCTAGCGTTTTGCATTTGCACCCCAGCGACAGATTTGCAGATTTTCAGCCCTAGCGTTTTTGCATCTACTTCACGCCCTAGCGTTTTGCAGATTCTCCGCGACGGAACATCAAGAGACCCCAGCGTTTTCAGTTTTCAGCCTTTAGACACAGCAAATGAGTCCAGAACCTCGCAGATCTCACCTTCCCGCAGCAGATCCTCGCCGCACAATCAGATTCTGCAAGGTTTACAGATTCAACCCGGAAAACGCAGAGTTCAGCATCTGTGTTTTCAACGCATCGTCACCGACATAGAGTCAGAATTCAGCAGAGAAATATTTGCAAATTTCAGCCCTTAACTTTTTCAGATTTCGGCCGTCTCGTCGTCGTTCTCTTCGTCGTCGACATCGTCGGCAAGTCCAAGCATTGTAGAGATTTGTGCAATCATAAGTAGACCGCTCTCACCATAGAGAGTGGGGCCTTCAGAGGAGGGTTTTACATCTCTGGTGTCGTATTCTCTTCTCTATCTCTCAGTCTCATGCATTTCCATTCACAGTGTCCATGCACTTTGTTTGTGTCCATTGCACTCTCTCACTAAAGGAACGGAAGGCTCTCCCTTCCGTAAGAAAAAGGAACCCTTGAGCACAGTTCGGAGCACTCATCTTGAGCAAAGTTCAAACATTCATTCCGTTGCACCTTATATCCAGACGCCCCTAGGCTGGCTATGGAGAGAAAGGTAGCAAAGAAGTATTCCATTCGCAGCAGATTACTTTTCAAGCAAGGCAAGTGTGTGTGCCCATTGATGAGGATATCCGCAAACAAATTTCGCTCAAGTGTCATGATGCACCAAGTGCACAACACCCTAGCATACACTCTACTAGGGTACAGTAGAGTGTTCAACATGGTTAGCCGGTATTTCTATTGACCGCACATGAAAGCTTTTGTCAAAAAGTATGTGCGGGAATGCGCACAACGTCAGCTCAACAAAGCTGAACATCAAAGCTTGTTGGGCTGTTACATCCCTTGCAAATTCCCGCTAGTAAATGGTCAGGTGCAGCGGAATTAAAATGGTGAAGATCTAGTTTTACACTCCCACAAAAATCCTTTCCTTCTTTCCTTGCGTTAGTGAATACTTTGTACTTCAATGAATGTTCCTTTTATGTTCCCGTGAAGAGAGGGGTTGAGAGAATGCAACAGAGACGTGTAGAGGGAAAGAAAAAGAGAGAGAAGAAGAGAGCGACACCCAATAGGGTCCCAACCAACCCTCTCAAGGGCCCCCCACACCGTTACCGATGTGGTATTTGCTTTAGGTTGCGTAAATGGAATGTATACACAATGCAATACCTCACTGCACTCTACCGACTCGATTAGGGAATGTCGCCACAGTAACTCCTCAAGACGAGGCACCTCCGGGGCTGATTCGATGCACCTTGGATCCTTCTCGATGTGAAAATTGCGGATGACCACCACGGGCTGATTTGCACTTCCGATGTGAGAAGGATGATGGGCTGAAAACGCAGATCTTGACGAGGCCGATGATGGACAGCAATGGAGGACTCAATTTCGGCGAGGGAATTGCCGAGAGGAGGGATCAATGGCTGCCGAAGTACTAGACCGCATCCGTCAATGGGAACCGCTACGGATCTCTTGCACACCCGGCGAGGGATGGGCTGAAAAACCAGGGCTGATCTGCTACTGTTGAAACGCTTGGGCTGGAAGCAATAAACGCTGGCTGTTTTTGCTGCTGTCCTAAAAACGCCAGGGGCTGAAACTAAAAAACGCTGGCTGTTGCTGCCTTCCCAAAACGCTAGGGCTTATTGCTTGAAAAACGCTGGTTGAATTAGCTTCTTCCTCCAAAACGCTGGCTGAAGTTGCAGTCTTGTGAATGAATTTAGCGTTAGCTCCTTGGGTCCCTTTAGGAGAAGAAAAGGCCTTAAGTATTACTTAGGCCTTAGGTAGGGCAACTGTCCACCAGTTTTCCCAACAAATAAATCATAAAATGATTTATTAAAAATTGGTCCAAACTTGGTGAGATGGTCGCACATCTGCCCACCTGGGAATCCAATCGAGGCGCGGTCTGGCACGTCGGATTCCTCTAACCTAGAACTACATGCTCGTCATGCCAGATGCCCACCGTAGTGTAATAACATCTATCAAAACGCGTACACAAACCATTTATGCAAGAGGGTTTCAAACTGGAAAACCTAATCTAATGGATTTGTCCGAACATGCAGGTCCTGCAAACAGGCTCACAAAATTGCCGATACTAATCCTCCTAGGATTCTAGACATCCCTATCTAGGAAGAAGTGGAAAACTGGCTCTGGAAGTCGATAAAGTATGTCCACGTGGCACACAGAGCCATATGCACTAGAGAAAGTCACAGATTGCCAAGCTTGAGAGAAAGTCAAAGATTGCCTAGCTCCAGATTTCTTGTATGATATGGAGGAAATGCTCAAATTGCTAAGGATAGTATGAGGATAGCTCGTGATCGAATTACTACTTATGCTAATCAAAGGAGGTCTCCAAGGACTCTAGATGTGGGACAATGGGTCTGTTTGAAGATACCCAAAGATTACAAGACCATGTGAACTGGAAGCATTGTAAGCTTTCAACTATATATTTGTGGTCCATTCTTGATTTCAAAGAAAATTGGCCAAGTTGCGTATAAGTTGGCTCTTTCTTCGGATGTTAGTGTACATCCACTATCTTGTAATGGAATTGGCCTATTAACTTAAGAGTAGCGGAAATTAATGAGGGTACTTTTGAGAAATTACTTTGTGAGCATAGCGGGTGATCATAATTGAAGATAGCAACATAAACATAGCAATTAGTTAACTTGGCATGAACAATACTTTTGCAAGAGAGAGAATTTAGAGAACATGACAACAGTTGAGGACCGGATTGATGTGGAGCCGGTCCCCCCTCCAATAGGTATTTGTATTATGATTTCTCCTATCAAAGAGACTTGTTACAATACAATCTTTGTGTTCCTTGTGACCTAGGTGATGCAATGAAGATGGAAAGCTTCATGCATCACGAGCATAACATAAACTTTGAAGAAAGCATTAACTATTCCAAGCATGAGTCCCAACACCTCAAACACCTTCGAAGGTGGAGAGAGCTAGCAAGGAATGAGGTTAGGGAAGAGGAAGAAGAAACATTTCATAGGAGAAAGAATTAGTTCCTCACTTATCATCACTCTTCTTGCTAGCATACATAATAGCTTAGTAGTGAAGATGGAGAAGATGGCAAGCTTAAGCATCGAAGCATGGCGCTTGGTTGGATTTGCACTTCGTAGCCAAGAGTGTTGGTGTAGGCTCTCAACCTCTCTACTTTCTTGGAGAAGGAGAGGGAGGGGAGCTCTTGCACTTTGCACTTCACACAATAAGAGTGTGTGTGAGTGTGTGTGGGAGAGTGTACCCCCTAAGCAAGCCCCCTACTAGCTTTGGTCGACCCCCCCTTGTAGCTCATGCTTGTAGCTCATTGGACCCCTCCAGGCCTACCCAATCATAAGCAGGAGTCATAGCAAGCATCAATGGTAGTCTTGGGACAAGTGTCCCCCTTTCCCCTTTGAGAGACAGGACTTGATAAATGCTAAAACAATTAATTAAATCTTCTAAATTATCAATGAACCCCTTGGGTGGCCAATCAATAGGCTTCAGGCACACCATGAGGGCAACATGAGGAGAAGCTTGACAAGTGTCCCTATTGCTTTCTTTGTACTAGGCATGCCTTGTGTGAGTGTGTGTGTGCTCTCTCATCTCCCATCATGTAGTGCTCGCCCCCTCCTTGTAGGTATTGGCATTGACTTTTGCACACCTCAAGCCACTCAACCTTGGGCCTCGTTCTCACCACAAGCTTGGCCCTTAAGCCCCTCAAGCTTGGGCTGGGTTCTTACTTCAAGTACAGCCCTAGCATCACAAGCATGACAAGTATTTTAATCATCAAGCATCTCAAGCATCTCAGTCATTAGGCACCTTAAGCATCTCAAGCACCTTAGTCATCAAGCACGACAAGCCTCTCAAGCACCTTAAGCTTTGGCTGGGTTCCCATCTCAAGCTCAGCCCTAGCTTACCTAAGGTCAAAGGACTTTTACACTAATTATTGGATGTCTTCAATGAAGCTAACCCTAAGGTCTTATGCTCTATTGGGTAGCCTTGCTCTTTGATAGACCATCTCTCATTTGGGCCCCTTTACCATTGGCCCCGTGTTGAGATAGATCTATAAGCACACGTTTATATCTTAATCCTTGTTCCCGTTTGGTCTCCCACAGTAAATGATCAGTTTAATATGAGAAAATCATTTGGGTTAATTAGACATTACCTCTCTTGAAATCATAGTCGTCGTCGACTATGAGGTAGACGAGATAAAGCCTTAGTCATTAGTCAATCTTTCTTAGCGGGTAAAGGATCCCTTTCTACCCTACAACATCTTTCTAAGATAGATGACTAATCCATTTGGTGCTTGGCAGACATAGCTGCCGCAAGTGTGTCTGCTCTTTAGTCCATTTCATTCTCTCAAAGTAGAGTGACAAATTCTACTTGGTGTTTGAGAGACGTCGTTATCACAAACATGATTCTAAGCATGCATACTATTTAAATTTGTGCACAATTAAAAAGAGAACTAGTCTTGTGACACAAATCAATCATGGTCACGATGCCATTGGGGTCGTCGTTGATCAACTCACGAAGATGGTGCGATTTCTCCCTATACGTTCCACCATAAAGAGCCACGAGTTAGCTCAGCTCTTTGTGGAACATTTATACAAATTATTGGTTTGCCCGAAGAAATCATGAGTGATCGTGATTTAAAATTTATAGGCAATTTCTGGCAAACAGCCTTCCACAAATTGGAGACCCGTTTGTGCTTGTTGTCACAAGACGGGCACCACGTGCCAGTAGAAAAGAACAGACTGAACAAACTTTTAACACTTCAATAACAACTGAAATGAAAGAGAGAGAGAGGACACGCGACATCGAGCAGCGGAATTCCACCCCAGAGAGTATTGGCCCCAAACCTCGACGGCCCTTTCGGTATTTCTTTATATTGCATCAACACAGTACAAGCCGGTACTCCAGGCTCTGCACCTTCTCCACGAAGCATGCCAAAGAATGAGCCCTAACCTCATATTTAAAGGCTCTAGGCCTAAAAAGCAATTACAGTAAAAAGCCTTCAAAACTCAAAAGCTTTTGGTCCAAAAAGCAATGCCAAAAGCTGCCAGCATAAATCACCGAAATCCGTATAGCCTGCCACGTCATCAGCCAACGCAAAACGCGAAAATTCGTACAGTCTGCCACGTCATCATGCCATCGCAATTTTCGGAAAAACCTGCCACGTCATCATTTCCACATAATTCCCTTTAGTCTGTGTGTGTGGGTCCTGCTTTATTTTAATCCTTTATGTCACATGGGGACCCATCAGACGGGGTCCCCACAAGTTGGTAGGACTTCTTCTTCTGTTACTTGTTCTTCTTAGGGTTTACGCCCCTCGGCCAGCATCTGCAAGCTGGCTCCATTCTTTAGGGCTTTGACATGTCAGCAGTTTGTTACATCTCCCCTTCTTGAAAGAGAGTAATCGTCCGCAATTACAGCATATCTGCAAAACAACTCGGGTTAGCTCAAAAATTTCCGTAGGACATTCCGAGGGACAATCAGTTTGCTCTTTTTGTTAAGGAGTTAGCTTCTCTTTCGGCTCTTTTGATCAAGGAGTTAGTTCTCCTTTCGACTCTTTTGATCAAGGAGGTAGCTTCTTCTTTCGTCTAGATCAGAACTCTTGATATTCCGGCGTAGTAAAAATAGCCATCACACCCAGACCGTACTGATCTTCCACAGGTATCTTGATGCACTAAAATTACATACCCAGGCAATCTCATCCAATTAGGAATTATCAGTGGTTGGCACATCACAATGCAACTGCCCATATGCATGTTACAAGACACAACAAACAGCGCCGTTGAGCACTCCGCCGAGACAAACGGTCTACGGTATGAAGCTACTCAACGACTACCTCGTCACTCCCCCCGCAAATAACCTAAAAAGGTCCGGGCCATGAGCTCAGAGGACTGTACAACCAAACGTTCGCCAAACCACAGTTTGCGTCACTCGGAGGTTCAAGCATACAACCAAACGCTCCCCAGGCATCGGCCTACGTCGTTCCGAGGTTCAAACAATATCAAGACAATATTTCTCACTTCTCCACAAATCACCAATCAATGCAACTAGTATTGAAACCAGAGTCAAACATTTCAAATCCACGCCAAGACAGGTTTAAAACAGATTGCATCCATTTCAAACAAAGATAGCATACAGATAGCATCAGAGATAGCAACAGCCTTCTTGTAACAAGGCGTCTTGTTGACGTTGTGTCAGACGAGGCCATTGAGGTTGGTTTTCACGGGATTCCCGAGAATTAGTTTGTTGTTGCAGGGAGTTCTAGTTAGTGGCCGATGGTTCTTCTGTGGTAAACTCCTTCCTTTCATGAGCTTGTAGCCGACCGCGGCATGGTCCATAACCTCTTGCATGCTAGAGACTTGCTTGGAGAGACAATATTCTTACAATCGTGATAGTAGTCCAATGGTGTAGCGCTCGCACTGGTCCTCCAAGGGAATGAACTTAGAGAAGGACACCGGAAGATACACGTCGAGAAACCTTTGGTTATAGTCGTCCATGGTTTCGGTGGTAAGCATTTTCAAGTTACCCCACTCTGCCAAAATCCGGACTTCAAACATCGAAGTCATGTAACGACGTGCAAAAATTGTCTTGAAAGCTTGCAAGGTCCTTGGAGCATGCGGTTGTGTCGCGATTGAACTCCACCATTGCATAGCATTATCTTTAAGAAATCTTGTTGCTCGAGAAATCTTCGATTCTTCTGTATAGTTCCCTAAAGCATAGATGTTGTCGAATTGCTGTAGGAACTGCAATGCTTTCTTGAGATCTTTCACCCCGGAAAAAGTGAAAAATTTGACTGTCGTGCCGCCATCTTTAAAATCTTTGGGTTGGTTAGGCGCATATCCCGGGTATGGATAATAAGGGTAAAAGTGGGCTCCAACCATTGTAGCCTGGTGGTGGTGGAGGGGGGGGGCAATGGCGGTGGCAAAGGCAGTTGCACCGGATCACGGTCAAATGGCTGCACCATATTCTTGAAAACTCCCCCGATCGGAACAGACGGCTAAGAAGGTTGCCGGTTGGAAGCTCTCGTACTTTCTGGTGCCGAAGGAGGAGGTACCACTTGTGGCATCAGAGGGGGTAACATCTGTATGGCTTGGGTGGGTGAATTGATACAATGAGCTCAAGGTGGTTTGAAGCTTGGAAAAACCATGGCTATACACAGTAGGTAGAGAGAGAGAGAGAGAGAGAGAGAGAGAGAGAGAGAGAGAGAGAGAAACTCACATTTATTAGACCATAGTGTACATACAATATATTTACAGCATATATTATTATTCATATACAAAAGGAAGTGTTTATATACAAAAGGTCTCACAACCAGTATCCGGCAGCTCATATCTCCAGGTGCCTTTTCAAAAGGCTACACACATATATGTAATATGTGTCACATCAAAAGATGAACTAGGTGTCGAAGGAGTTCCCATGCCCACCTTTCAACCCTCCCCTTGGGCAATGTCATACATAATGAAGACCCAACTATCCACACAGAATGACATTATCCACACAGGATGACAAGATCTATCCACACAGGATGAAAATACCTCCCCTTGAACTAGAGGGAGTAGAAACGGATCTTCAAAGTACATCTGTAACGAAAGAAATTTCTCCTTCATCCTCAGTTTCTTCTTCTTGGACTATATGTGCTGCTCCTCTCACTGATAGCAATGAGAGTACCTCTATCGAGGAAGATGATTTCCTCTACTCTGACTTCATCCGAACCAGCTAGAGTGCAGGAGAGCCACTCACACGCTGATATGAGCATAGGAACATCCAACCAAACGGCCAACAGCCCCTCTTTGAGAGAGAACCTCAATACAGTCACCTATTTTTTTCTCTAAATCATTTGAGATGACGAACGATGGTGCCATACTACTCGAGAGGGAGAAATCCGATAAGCTAAGCACTTTTAAACAACCAAGACACCATTCACACTTCTTCGCCTAACCTTCGAAACCCGTGACCGAGCGCCCAAGGGAGTAAGTGTGAGTGTAGGTGTGTGCGTGTAAAGGGGCTCATTTCTACTACTTAAAAATCCCCTCAGAATGCCCAAATGGTGACGTTGTTTACAAAGCAAGCTCGAAGGCAACATCTCAAAAGCTATATACAATGACTGTAAAACCAAGAGAAAAACGTCTCCTAAAAAGAGTAAAATGTGCCTTTGCAAGCTAAGGGGAGAGAGGATGGCAACAGCCATTCAAGTATGGCAAGTACCAGGTGACCCTAGCGAGGGACAAGTTCAAGCATGGCAAGTACCAAGAGACCCTAGTAAGGGGCAATTCAAGCATGGCACATACCAAACGACCCTAGTGAGGCCCAAAACCGCCATTTTCAGCCAAGGCGACCACACACACACACACACATAAGAAACTTGCCCAAAACGGCCCATTAGAGGCTCAGTTAGAAGAAGAAAGTGCAAACACTTGGCACGATGGCTTTGTATAAACACACACACACACACACAACGTGATTTTGGACTGCTTGGCTGCAAGGTCGGTCTGTACTGCCAGATACATCATCAAGTTGTCACAGATCATATAACGATGATGTTATTCTTTAATCTTGAAGGTCTTTTAGCCCTTTTGCAGATGTATATTACCATTCCTAATCATGTCCTCTCTCTCTCTCTCTCTCTCTCTCTCTCTCTCTCTCTCTCTCTCTCTCTCTCTCTCTCTCTCTCTCTCTCTCAATGGCATGCATGCACACAAAACATGCACGCACACAAAAACAAAAAAAGTTGTCATGTCCATACCTGGTCAAAAAAGGTACTATCAAAAAATCATGGGCAGTGTAAGACACTAGCCAAGGCACAGCAACCAACACTGCCACAAACTTCACCTGCAAGTGTTTGATAAGGAGATTAAATAGCAGCAACAAGAAGAAAATAAACATATTAACCATGACCTAGAATGATTCTTTCATAAGGGATCAATATAACACCAATCAACCAAGGTCCACAAACAACACTCAAAAACCAGGGTAAAAAATGACTCGGAATGAAAATAATTGTGTTTCATCAATTCTATGAAGATAAAATTGACTACAAAAAGACGATAGATTTGATTTTACAATGTGGGATGAACAAAGACCACTAAAGACTACAACGTAGAGGGCATTTTGAGGATGCTTCATAATAAATCTAAAAGAGCCAACATATTGATATCCAACATATAACCCCTAACAAAAGAATCAAAAAATTAAAATTGGGTGAAGTCAAGGAAACCAAATACGTAGGTGAAAAAATTCACATTATGTGGCATAAATATCTTGTGCATGCTTCAAAATAGCTAGCTCTCTAGTGTGAATGTGTAAAGGAAGCAGCCACAGAGAGAGAGAGAGAGAGAGAGAGAGAGAGAGAGAGAGAGAGAGAGAGAGAGAGAGAGATAACAACCCGGAGTCGATGAAAGGGAAAAAGAGGGAGGGCCGGGGGTAGATTATTACCTTAAGCCTCCGTAGGGTTGCCAATTCACCCACAAGCCACATAATAAACACCAAACTTAGATAAATGGCTAGCAAAGGATTGTTCCAACTTCTTACCCTCAAGCCCAGAATTAACAAGAATGTACAAACAATGCAGTACAAGAGACCAAATAAGAGAGACCAACCCCAAGCAACAAGAATATATAAACAATGTGGTACAAGAGACCAAATTAGACTGACCAACCCCGAGCTGACACGGCCAAGACCTAATAGACAATCTAACCCTAACCTAGGCACTACATACAAGCATATCACACCTTACAATTCCTTTAAGACCTTGGATAAGAAACAAGTACCATGGGTTTGACATGTGACCTAACAAGAATCTGAGTCAGAGCCTCTGTGAAAAGGTTCAGCACATCTTTTCTCTTTCGATACTTCAAACTAATGGTCCCGTCCAGTGCCTTTTCTTGGAGAACATATTCTCAATCTTAATATAATTGGTCAGCTCATGAAGCACCTTTTCCAAGTCATTGTTACGCAAAATAGTCATCACAATGAAGAATGGTGTTGTCACTGCCACCAGGTTCAACAAAAGAACAAGCCAATCTTATATCCCAGGTAGCCGCATTAATTGATATGGGATCCATAGATAAACCAAAACAAGTCAAGATCTGTGCAAATTTGCAATTTTTGAGAATCTTATCTTATGGTACCTCTTTTGCTTAGGCCAGCAATAGAAATCTACGATTTGGATTAGTGAAGCTCTCACTCTCATGCAACTCAAGATGAAGAAACAAGAGCTACAAAAGGTAGGAGAAGCACGGGCTGCAGCTAAATGGGCCGTCTACCGTGGTGGTAGAGCCATCATTGAGGAGTTTTGGGCACAAAAAGCCCCCTAGCGTCCTCTTGTATCCTCCCCCTCTTTTCATAGTAGCCACCTCAATCTCATAAGTGATCTCATAAGTGACATGTGTCGCAATTTTGTTGTAAATTCCTTTAACCATCTCCCCCCCCCCTCCTCCTTTTGCCACACTTGCCTTTGCCGTTTGTAAAATCTGATACCCTCTTCGTCAGAAGAGTGCTTTTATTTGCCCCATTTTCTCGATCCCATGGGTCATTACTGACCTTCGAGGACGATAATGAATCTCAATCTCTCTCTCTCTCTCTCTCTCTCTCTCTCTCTCTCTCTCTCTCTCAAAAGGTGAGGCTTTTGACCTTTGCAATATGTAAAATTCCACCCTAGGTCAATATACAAGAAATATGGGGAAAAGCCTGAAAGATAGGCAATGACATCACGGGGGAAAACACCAAAACAACCATAGATTACATCCATGATAGGATACAGTCAATCATGAGGATGGTACAGAAGCTCGAAGTGGCCTCGGGAAGCCTACACAAATCTGCCAAATCTGGTGGAGTAGCGAAACCATCTGGTTCAGCGCTAGTAACCAAATGATATAAAGTATTTCTTGTAAAACCCTCAAGTAGCAGCTCATAAAAGCCATAGGACTAGATAGTAGATAGTAGAAAGCTCATCTCTTTATGTGGTACACCAAGATAGAATGCATATCTGCTACATAGCAAAACTGTCTAAGGTTGGAGGAATCCACTTGTCCTCCAAAACGAAAGCCAACGAAAGGTACCATGATGCGATCTCATTGACCAAACCAACTTTCCCAAGGCATCACTAATTTGACTCTCATACAACTCTGAGAACTCATTAAAATCTATAAAATTGCTGGCCTCCACCAGTGTCTGCTCCCGTAAGATATCATAGACAATATCCTCTGTCCAAGAGAGCTCATAAAGCCTCTGCAATTTGAATCTAGTCATAGGAGCTCTTTCTGGACAAGGAAAGTTGGGGCCCCTCTTGAAGGAAGCTGTAAAATGAAAATATCAAAACATAATGATAATCAAACTCCTAAGATTTACTATATTGCTATCTCCCAATAGTGCCTACAGCGAGGGACACTTGTGCTCACGCTGAAAAGAATCAACGGCCTGGTGAACTGGCCTCTCTTGGGGCACCTCAAACTAATCTCGAAAGGCCTCAGATTGTGTGTATGTGGGTCCCCTTTTATTTAATCTCTTTGGGTTATTTAGGCCCATCAAATGGAGTCCCATAAGTTGGTGGGAACTCTTCTTTAAAAAATAGGCCACTCGGCAAGGCTCTGTAAGTTGGTGAAAACTCCTTTTGCTTTTGCTCCTTCCGTTGTTGCTGCTTCTTAGGGCTTAGGCCCCTTGACGGGCGATCTGCAGGTTGACTCCGTTCTTTAGAGACTTGACACATCAGCAATTTGTGACAGATTCTCTATGGAAGAGTGGTATCACGTGACACATCCAACCCTATGTGTCCGTGGACAAGCTACCACATGACCAAGGTTCAGTTCAGTCAAGTCAGTCTAGAGTAGGAAGTGATCTTGCACTTTTGTCACAAAAATACAGAAGCGAAAACTGACAATTTATAAACTCAAGAGACTTTGGAGAGAAACAGAGAAAGCTTGACACATCATTGGGGACCAGAAGATGGGCTGGTCCCCCGCCATGAAGAGAATGTTTACAAGCACAGGAACGGGACGAAAGCCCGTCCTCTATTCCTTCTTGTCCTCCTTCTTCTGACTGAGAGAGTAGAAGAACTGCTCTCCTGACTACTAAGAGGATCTTTCCTCTTCTGTGAGATTTTGGGAAGCTCTCGTAGATGAGAGTCTATCTTCCACAAAACTCATCGGAAGCTCTCAAAAACGAGAGTCTATCTTCCGCTAACTATGTCTCTTCGGACATCATCATTCCTGCAGTCAACCCACGAAGGAAACATGCAAAACACACGCACACACGCTTGCTGTAATTTTCTGCACATAACCAGAAATTGTTACTTGAGCGCGTTCCAATGCCGAAACGGAGGTCCTTTTCGCGACGGAAATGCTCCAAACTTTGTGTGTGTGTATAGTAGGTAGAGAGGAATAGTTTCCTACTAAAGCTTTGCTGAAATTCACCCTAATCCAAGTGATTAGGGGCTGAAAACAGAGAATTTGCAGCAGCTAGTAGAGAGAGAAAAAGAGTTTTCTACTACTTTACGCGATGAACCTTCTCCCACAGCTGCCTATGACCATGAGAGGCCTTGTTCTAGGTGATGGGTGCACAAAGGCTCCACATACACCACAAGGTGCTGCTCTCAAGCTTCAATGGAGAGCTTCACTGCGTAGAGGACGTTCAACTTAGGGGGGGTAGTGCACTGCCAACCCGGCAAGAGGGGGAGGGGCTGCTCTCTTATAGCCTCCCAGAAGAGGGGGCGCTAGCATGAAGAGAGAGAGAGAGAGAGAGAGAGAGAGAGAGAGAGATTGCATGGGAAAGTGTGCCAAGTGGCACACTTACTTTAAAATTTAAAAACCATTCAACTTTTGACTTTAAAAATCCTATGCTAGTTAATGAAATGTGCAATTAAGTGCACAACTGCACACATAGATGCAACCAATTAAATTGTTAGCTGCTCCCCAGCGCAATGCCGTACCGACACTGCTCTGGCATTACCTGTTAGCACTTGTCCGGCCATTTAGTCAAGCGCAAATCATTTAAGAATATTTAACTAACTTAGCCTAAGGCCGTAAAATAATCAGGCCTTAGGGTTATTATTCTAAGGACCCCATCTCATTCATGTGCTTGCACTAGCGCGCATAATTTTCTGAGCCTGAAATCTGAGGCTACTATCTACCCCTTCATTGAAGACCCGATTTCCCAATCGCTAGGGCTTCAGGGTATTTTCTGCAAGGGTCTCCCTGAGGTGCACTGGCCCAAACTTGGGCGCACCTGAGGCCCCAGAACTACTAAATCTATTTTGATGTGCACACAACTAATTAGATAATTCTTTTCTTGTAAATAAATTAATTATTTACAAAGTTTTACTTAGTTACATCCCTCTTGGTTCTAAACAGTTGACCTCAACTGTAGAGCGTCAACATTACTGTGCAAGATGTCTGGGTAGTCCTTAAGATCGGACTCAGTCATCCACTTTGCATCTAAAGGAGTGTAATTCTTGAACTTGACTAAATAAATCTTCTTGTACTGGCACCACTGGAGGAGGTCCAACATATGGTCGGAGGAGAGTGACATGAAAAGCATTATGGATGCGCCAGTGAGAAGGCAAATCCAATCTGAAAGTCACGTCATTGACTTTATCTGTAATTTTGAAAGGACCAAAAATCTATGGGAAAGTTTGACAACTTTCCCTTTGCCGACCCGCTTTTTCAATCTAGCTTTCTCAAACCGAAGCACGACATATTGTCCTTTTTCTAGATTGAGATTCCTTCTGTGCTTGTCTGCTTTTCTCTTTTGTTGCTCTTGAGTACGAAGAATCGCTTGCTTTACTTGTTGATGGGCAATATCAATATTGCGCACAAATTCATCTGCGAAGATGTTTTCTTTGGTAACCATAATAGGAAGTAAGAGTGGCTTCCCATAAATAATTTCGAAGGGAGCTTTACCAGTTGAGGAATGTATGGTATTATTATACGCAAACTCAACGATTGGTAAGTACCGTTCCCATTCGGATTGTCGTTCCGAAACATAGCACTTGAGGAGATCTAAAACAATGGCATTAGCGATTTCGTTTTGACCATCTGTTTGAGGATGATAAGCTGATGAAAAGTCAAGCTCAGTTCCCAAGTTTTCAAACAATGCCTGCCAAAATAGACTAGTCATGCGGGGATCTCTATCGCTGACAATAGTCTTTGGCAATCCATGGTGTTTAAAAATCTCAGCTAGAAATATTCTAGCCATGTGATCAGCTTTGATTGTCTTCTTTACTGGAAGAAAATGTGCTTGCTTACTGAATCTGTCTACTATAGTCCAGATTGCATCATTTCCATTCTTGGATCAAGAAAGATCCGTAATAAAATCCATGGCAATACTTTCCCATGGCGTGTTAGGCACAAGGAGCGGTTGAAGCTTGCCATAAACTTTATGTCTGTCATATTTTACATGTTTTGCAATGTCCGCACGGAGTGTTGGCCAAAAGAAATACCTTTCGAGGGCACTAGTGGTGGAAGCAATTCCCCGATCCCGGCATAAGGAGAATAATGTGCTTCATCCATCACCTTCTGTTGTAAGGGCTGAGCTATGCATATTGCTTGTTGACGATAGAGTTTATTATCCCTGATGGAATAAGGTGGCTTTGAGTGACCAGCTTGAAGATCTACCCAAATTGTGGCGAAGTCTGGATCTTGAGGATACATCTCGCTGAGAGATTCTAGTTTCTCATGATAAATTGTTGTTAGTGCATTGATCTTTGGACGCCTGGAGAGAGCATCTGCAACTGCATTCTTCGTTCGAGAAGTATGTAAAATCTGAAAATGGAACATTGAAAGAAAGTTGGCCCATCTCATCTGCTTTTCTCATAACTTTCTCTGTGTGAGAAAGTAGCGAAGACTTTGATGATTTATCTTGATAATAAAATCAGCTCCTAACAAATAGTGTTTCCAAATGGAAAGAGCATGAATTACTGCCATTAACTCTTTCTCGTATATGGAAACATGCAACTCTGCATCGTTAAGGCGCCGACGTTCATAGGCTATCACGTGACCCTCGTGGTTCAAAACTGCTCCTACACAATCTCCAGATGCATCGCAGTATACCTCGAAAGGTTTGCGAAGATCAGGGACGGTGAGAACAGGTCCGTGACTGAGTAGATACTTAAGCTTTTCGAAAGCTTGTTTTTGTCCAGACCCCCAATGGAATGGAATCCGCTTCTTTGTCAGGTCATGGAGGGGACGTGCTATCGCGGCAAAAGCTCAAATGAAACGCCGATAATAGAAACAGAGGCCAAAGAAACTTCGTACATCATGTACTGTAGTTGGCGTAGGCCATTCTACAACTGCTTGAATCTTATCAGGGTCCATTCTCACCTGATTGTGAGATACTATATGGCCCAAATAGTGGATTTCTTTTAGAAAGAACTCACTCTTCTTAGCATTCACAAATAATTTGTGTTTGCGTAATTCTTCAAACACTAAGGCGAGATGCTTATAGTGTTCGTCTTCTGTCTCTGAGAAGATTAAGACGTCATTAAAGAAAACGCCTGTGAAGCTTCTATATGAGTGGAAGATTCTATCCATCATTCTGTTGAATGACGCTGGTGCATTAGTGAGTCCAAAAGGCATCACTAAGAATTCATACAACCCGAAGGTTGTTCTAAATGAAGTCTTATGCACATCCTGAGGAGCTATGCGGATTTGATGATAACCGCTCTTCAAGTCTATACGACTAAACACACTTGCTCCTTGTAACTTGTCAAGAATGTCGTCAATCCGAGGGATTGGAAATCGATTCTTGATTGTGATCTTGTTTAGAGATCTATAATCTATGCACATGCGGAATGTGCCATCCTTTTTCTATACTAGCAAGATTGGTGAACAATATGGAGAAGTACTAGGCCTTATTAAGCCCTTCTCCAAAAGTTCGTTAACCTACTTGAGAATTTCCTCTTGCTGCATTAGACTAACTCAATAAGGGGGCTAATTTGGAGGAGAACTTCCGCGGATCAAATAAATTGTGTGATCCTCAGGTCGAGGAGGTGGGAGTTCATTTGGAAGTTCATCTGCAAAACAATCTTGATAACTTTCTAATAACTTAAGTCTTTTTTGCTCTAAAGAGGAAGAAAGTTGTGAAACAAACACATCTCTCTCTCTTGCAAAAATCAAGTACGCTGAAACACACTTTTTCATTTCTTTCTTGATGGCAATGTGATTGGTGATAGGAATACGCCAATCACCTTCATCTGCAAGTACAAGATACTCATTTCCTTTATGAGCAAAGTATAAGGTTTTCTGAACATAGTCCGGAATGGGATGCATCTTGTAGTGCCAAGGCATTCCCAAGATAACATCGCATCCTTCAAGTGAAGCTAGTAAGAAAGACTCTTGATCCTTGTAGTCGTCGACCTTTAGATTCAACTTCCCTATGATTGGAGTAGAGTTTGAGTTCTGCTCTTTGAAAGCGGATTGTGCTTGAATAGAAACTCCAAAACGGTTGGACTACAAGTTCAGGTCATCAGCTAGCTTGGTAGAGATGAAGTTGTCTGTACTGCCAGGGTCAAACAAAATGAGAGCCCGTTGGTTGTTGATGCTACCCCATGCTTTAAGAAGAGCTCTTTCTTTTCCATCCTTGGTTGTATTTCCCTGTACATCTGGGACTGCATTGGAAGAGGGTGGTTGTGGAGGTTTGGTAGGACAGTCACCCTTCATATGACCAACTTGTCCACACTTGAAGCATCTTCCTTCACTAATGTAAGTTCGCAACTCAGCAGGAGAGAGATATCTCCCTTTCTTGGGCTGATTTGGCTTTGCTTCTGCTTCGGAGGCCGTTCTTTTCTTCTTTTGAGAAGAAGAAGTAGAGGTAGGCTGCTCATGGAGAGCCTTCTGCTTGGCATGGTAAGTGCTTTGCTCCATCTTCCTCAGAGTACCCATGTCATGTATTCCATCAGCTATGCGGGCTGATTCCATAAGTATCTGCAAGTTACCTCGACGGTAAAGCTTCATAGCCTTTTGCAAGGCTTCATGCAATCCTTCTTCAAACTTGCGCATCTTTTTCGAATCGTCAATCTTCTTGAATGGAGTGACTTTCAAGAGAACGTCCCAAAACCTATCCACATAGCGTGGAACAGTTTCGTTCTCCGACTGTGAAAGTTGATCCCATTCTTTTTTTACCTCTTCCTCATAGTCTAGAGGAAGGAACTGTGCGTAGAACTCCTTCTTGAAAGCAGTCCAATCTTGGGGTTTATGATCTTCCAAGATAAGGGTTAACACTGCTCGCGGTGCCTTTCAGGTACATACTAACATGGCGAAGCTTGGATCTTTCTTTAAAATTCCCTTCAACAAATGCAACTTCGAAATGGCGGATGAAAGCCAACGCTTTGTCATTATCACGCCGCCCATTGTAGGTGTCGAATTTCACATCTTTGTCTCCCGACTTGAATGTTTTCTGCCTGTGGTGCTTCTTCTTATGATGCTCCTTCTTTCTATGCTTAGACTCCTTATGGACAGGAGTCTTTTCCCTTGAATGCACTTCTTGCTGCGAACGATCGTCAAGAAACATGTCTTCCGGAGCAACGATGTCATCCAAATCCTTCATGAAAGAGAACTGAGGGAAATCAGGGGGATCCTGCTCTTGAACCTTTGGGTTAAACCGCACATGACGTTCTGGAGGTTTCCTGTGCCTCTCGTGCATGCGAGAAGTTCCAATCAAAGGATCTTTCCTTGGTTCTGGCGCCTTTGGGTTCTGCGCGATTTCTCCCGACCCCATCGGCATTTTCTCCTTCCCTTTCTCAAGAGTATGGAGAATCTTTTGGACTTCTGGATGGGAGAGAGCTTTTTGCAACTCTTCCACCTGCTATTGAAGGAGAGAGAACTCTATCTCGCGTCCTCCCATTTCTGCAGTCTGCCAAGAGTCGTCAATCCCTTAAGGAAGAGAGAGATGACCTTGCTCCGATACCACTGTCACAAAAATACGGAAGCGAAAACTGACTGTTAAATGCAATTTATATACTCAAGAGACTTTGGAGAGAAAGAGAGAAAGCTTGACACATCATTAGGGACCAGAAGATGCGTTGGTCCCCCCCCCCATAAAGAGAATGTCTTTATTACTAAGGGAGAATTCTTTACAAGCACAAGAACGGGACGAAAGCCCGTCCTCTATTCCTTCTTGTCCTCCTCCTTCTTCTGACTGAGAGAGTAGAAGAACTGCTCTCCTGACTACTAAGAGGATCTTACCTCTTCTGTGAGATTTTGGAAAGCTCTCCTAGATGAGAGTCTATCTGCCACAAAACTCATCGGAAGCTCTCAAAAACGAGAGTCTATCTTCCGCTAACTATGTCTCTACGGACATGATCATTCCTGCAGTCAACCCACGAAGGAAACATGCAAAACACACGCACACACGCTTGCTGTAATTTTCTGCACATAACCAAAAATTGTTACCTGAGCGCGTTCCAATGCCAAAAAGAGGTCCTTTTCGCGACGGAAATGCTCCAAACTTTGTGTGTGTGTATAGTAGGTAGAGAGGAATAGTTTCCTACTAAAGCTTTGCTGAAATTCACCCTAATCCAAGTGATTAGGGGCTGAAAACAGAGAATTTGCAGCAGCTAGTAAAGAGAGAAAAAGAGTTTTCTACTACTTTACGCGATGAACCTTCTCCCACAGCTGCCTATGACCATGAGAGGCCTTGTTCTAGGTGACGGGTGCACAGAGGCTCCACATACACCACAAGGTGCTGCTCTCAAGCTTCAATGGAGAGCTTCACTGCGTAAAGGACGTTCAACTTAGGGGGGGTAGTGCACTGCCAACCCGGCAAGAGGGGGAGGGGCTGCTTTCTTATAGCCTCTCAGAAGAGGGGGCGCTAGCATGAAGAGAGAGAGAGAGAGAGAGAGAGAGAGATTGCATGGGAAAGTGTACCAAGTGGCACACTTACTTTAAAATTTAAAAACCATTCAACTTTTGACTTTAAAAATCCTATGCTAGTTAATGAAATGTGCAATTAAGTGCACAACTGCACACATAGATGCAACCAATTAAATTGTTAGCTGCTACCCAGCGCAATGCCGTACCGACACTGCTCTGGCATTACCTGTTCGCACTTGTCCGGCCATTTGGTCCAGCGCAAATCATTTAAGAATATTTAACTAACTTAGCCTAAGGCCGTAAAATAATCAGGCCTTAGGGTTATTATTCTAAGGACCCCATCTCATTCCTGTGCTTGCACTAGCGCGCGTAATTTTCTGAGCCTGAAATCTGAGGCTACTATCTACCTCTTCATTGAAGACCCGATTTCCCAATCGCTAGGGCTTCAGGGTATTTTCTGCTAGGGTCTCCCTGAGGTGCACTGGCCCAAACTTGGGCGCACCTGAGGCCCTAGAACTGCTAAATCTATTCTGATGTGCACACAACTAATTAGATAATTCTTTTCTTGTAAATAAATTAATTATTTACAAAGTTTTACTTAGTTACATCCCTCTTGGTTCTAAACAGTTGAAGGTCAACTGTAGAGCGTCAACATAACTGTGCAAGATATCTGGGTAGTCCTTAAGATCGGACTCAATCATCCACTTTGCATCTAAAGGAGTGTAATTCTTGAACTTGACTAAATACTTTCGATGTAGACTCCCCGACTTGAGTTGTCTCTCCGAGTGATGTATTATCTGTTTAGGTTGAAGGATTTCCTCAGTCTCTTCCACTTCTGGAGGATCTTCTTGTACTGGCACCACTGGAGGAGGTCCAACATATGGTCGGAGGAGACTGACATGAAAAGCATTATGGATGCGCCAGTGAGAAGGCAAATCCAATCTGAAAGTCACGTCATTGACTTTATCTGTAATTTTGAAAGGACCAAAAATCTATGGGAAAGTTTGACAACTTTCCCTTTGCCGACCCGCTTTTTCAATCTAGCTTTCTCAAACCGAAGCACGACATATTGTCCTTTTTCTAGATTGAGATTCCTTCTGTGCTTGTCTGCTTTTCTCTTTTGTTGCTCTTGAGTACGAAGAATCGCTTGCTTTACTTGTTGATGGGCAATATCAATATTGCGCACAAATTCATATGCGAAGATGTTTTCTTTGGTAACCATAATAGGAAGTAAGAGTGGCTTTCCATAAATAATTTCGAAGGGAGCTTTACCAGTTGAGGAATGTATGGTATTATTATACGCAAACTCAACGATTGGTAAGTACCGTTCCCATTCGGATTGTCATTCCGAAACATAGCACTTGAGGAGATCTAAAACAGTGGCATTAGCGATTTCGCTTTGACCATCTGTTTGAGGATGATAAGCTGATGAAAAGTCAAGCTGAGTTCCCATGTTTTCAAACAATGCTTGCCAAAATAGACTAGTCATGCGGGGATCTCTATCGCTGACAATAGTCTTTGGCAATCCATGGTGTTTAAAAATCTGAGCTAGAAATATTCTAGCCATGTGATCAGCTTTGATCGTCTTCTTTACTGGAAGAAAATGTGCTTGCTTACTGAATCTGTCTACTATAGTCCAGATTGCATCATTTCCATTCTTGGATCGAGGAAGATCCGTAATAAAATCCATGGCAATACTTTCCCATGGCGTGTTAGGCACAAGGAGCGGCTGAAGCTTGCCATAAACTTTATGTCTGTCATATTTTACTTTTTGGCAGACTAAACACTCACGTACATGTTTTTCAATGTCCGCACGGAGTGTTGGCCAAAAGAAATACCTTTCGAGGGCACTAGTGGTGGAAGCAATTCCCCAATTCCCCGATCAGAGTGCATGGTCATTCGCATACAGGTGAAACCGGCATGTACTTTCCAAAAAGGGCGGTAGACCTTAGACTTAAACCTTATTTGCTTTCACCCATTTAATTTGTCGCCCACTTTACCTGTACTTACAAGACACAACAAAGGGGAAAGGGATACAGGCTGCTAGATTGCACCTGTATGAGAAGACCGACACCAGATTGGCCCCTAAATAGGCGCCCCTTTCGGTATTTCTTTATTCTTTATAAGAAGGAATAAACGTTGTGGTTCCCTACAACCTGCCCCGCACAACCTTGGCGGAATTTCAACTGTTCTGGCCCGATTTCGGCAGCATAAATGTACTAGGACCCTTCACAGTCAGTATTCCCACGCATTGGATGACTTTCCTTACGCATACGGACACTTTGCAAAACCTGGCGAGAATCTGCAGCATGCTGAATTCTTTGTTTTCTGCCCCGAAAATACTCCAGATCACCTGTAGAGCGGTCCCCTCGCGTCCCCGAACCTTCTGGGGGTATTAGGGTCCGTTTAGGGCCAAAACCCTAAACCTGAAAAATACACAGCAGGCTGTAATTCACTATTTCGGGCTCCGTGTTGCATGTCGATCTCATCCGTAGCGAGTCCTCGAGCTCCCGCACCTGTAGGGCTACTTGCCCTTTGAATCGGACGAGATTTCGCAGATGAAACCTCTCCGAATCACCTGTACCTACGGGGGATTAGCCGCTAGCTAATCCAGTACCTGTGCAAGAGGCTCTTGCCTCGGCAATCGCGCATGAACCCACACAACTGTACATTGGTCAATTGAAAGGCCCACTAGAGGGGCATAACATACTGCCATAGGGGAGAGAGAGGGCAGTGCGTAGAGTGCAGGGCATCACTCCTGGCACCGCACTGTACATAAGAGGGGAACGAAGCACTCCATAGCTCTCAACCTGTGAGACAGAAGCTTGAAAATGAGCCTCCCTTCTCTAAAATCAGCGCCACTTCTTCCTGCATGAGGAAAGTGCACAGAAATGTGCCACTTGGCACATTTACAGGCTATTTCCCGTTTCGGGATTGCCGCCTAAAAATCTCCCGACCGGTTGCCCAGTTGACTTCATGGCAGAGTAATAAAATGTTCCCCTTGTCATTCCGGAGGTAATGACGCGAACACATTTTCAAGTCCCAAAATAGCAGTTCCCTAAATTTTAGGAGATGCTGCCATTGTATCTTTCTAGGTCATCTGACCCTCTTTGTACACTGCAACCACACCAAGAACTGAAATGTAGCCTCTGTAGCAAAGGATTCCACTTTGGCTAGTCAATGACCCCACTTTGGCTAAACATAGTCCTTGTCCAACCTTAGTGCTCTCTTGCCCTCATGCCTGGACTCCCTCTGAATAATTCCACACTAGCCAGGCAATGCAAGGCAGTTAGATTTCCCGAGGGGTGTTTCCAAAAAGAGAAATTGAATAAATAATAAGAAAGAAATCAATAAAAAGGGTAGATAGTAGTCACACGCTGGTGACATACCCATAGTTACCGGGGAACGCGTTCCGCAGGCCCTAGAAGGCCGGAACGCCGTTCCCTCCCCCTCTGCCAAGCTGGAACGCCCCGGAACGTTTTGCCGTTCCGGGTGACCACCTGATCAGAACGGCCTCGGAACGGCCCGGAACGGCCAACTCTCAAAAATGGGAAGAAATAGGCAATTTTTTGCAAATTTGCAATGAACATTAGGTGTTTTTTTAGTGTGCAAGGACTCAAAAATTAAAATGCACCCCCTCACACTCATTCCCTTCTCAAGCATTATTTGGGTGTTTTTTATGCCTCCCGTTCCGCGCCGTTCCCGTTCCGGACCCCTGGCCGTTCCCCCGTTCCGCGAGGGTTCCCGTCGCCGTTCCTGTTCCGCGTTCCGGGTAACTCTGGACATACCCTCCTCTTGAAATCTCAAACGTCCTCGTTTGCATCTATGTCGTGCATGCTCACAGTCAACACTGGTGTATTCAACATCTGTCGACACATGTACGATACATACATGCTCATTGTCAACCCTGGTGTATTCAACATGTATTGCCTGCGTGTGAACCCTAACCCAACGACGTAGTGGTAGCTTCGCACTCTGCCATTGCTTTGAGTCATTAACTTTCCAATGACAAAATGGTAGCTATGCATTTTGCCACTGTCTTTTAGTACACGTTGGATCCAGTAACACTTTCAAGCATAAACAAACCGACAGTTTAAGAATGCAGTTACACATGTACCGTTTAATGGAAGCAATTACTGTATCCTTGACAAACTGACAAGATATACTCACTTCTATAGCACTAAGCAAACTTTTGGACTTTCCATAAGAGCAATTGCCAAACTGACAATCTGTCCAGCTCTAACATTCATGTAACATGAACTTGATTTGAGCTCACTTTAAATACCATGTACATCATTTCTTTCAGAAGCCATTGTCACACTGACAATCCATGTAGCTTTGAAACTCAAGGGGTCAAGGTAGGTTGCAAATCGAAGGCTTAAAGGTAAAGTGATAACACAGTTGGTGACTCTGCAAGTTCACCTTCTTCCATCCACTTAGCATCCATTGGTGGATAGTTTCTAAACTTCACCAAGTAACGCCTAGCAACCTTGCCTTTCACTTTTCTTTCTTTATGTGCCAAAATCTGTTCCGGGACCAAGATCTCGTCAAGTTCCTCGACTTCCAGCTGATCTTCAACTGGCATATCCTCTGGCACATCACCCACATAGGGTCTGAGAAGACTCACATGAAACGCATTGTGAATCTTCCAACTCTCAAGTAATTTCAACCTATATGCAACATCATTGATTATGTCGCATACTTGAAAAGGCCCATAGTAACGCATGCTGAGCTTTGGAAATAGTCTTTCCTTGCCCTTCATCTTCTTTAACCTTGCCTTTTCAAAGCGTAGAAGCACCCAATCACCAAGTGAAAATACCACTTCACGACGGTGACGATCAGCTGCTGTCTCTTGCTTTGCCTGAGTCTTTTCTAAGGCCACTTTGACCTTCTTGTACATTTCATCCATGTCCTGAACATACTTATCTGCTTCAAATATCTTGTCCTTTGTATGCAATATGGGAGGAACTTTCTTGCCACCTTCAACTATCTCAAAAGGTGCCTTGCCAGTTGATGAATGCACTGTATTATTATATGTATACTCCACCAATGGCAAATACTGCTCCCACTTTCCTTTATGCTCTGACACATAGCACTTCAAACAGATCTAGGACAGTAGAATTTGCCTCTTCTGACTGCCCATCTGTTTGAGGATCAAATGACGAAGAGAATTTGAGCGTGGTGCCCATATTCTCAAACAAGCCTCTCCAAAACAAACTTATCATTCGTGGATCACGATCGCTAACAATTGATTGTGGCATGCCATGATACTTGAAAATATTGCTCACAGGCGTGCCATCTGATCTGGCTTTATCTTCTTTCTGACAGGAATAAAATGAGCATGCTTGCTGAATCTACATATGATGGTCCAAATACCATCAATTCCTGTCTGCGTTCTCGGAAGATCAAAGATAAAATCCATAGCAATACTTTCCCATGGTTTATCTGAAATAGGCAGTGGTTGCAATAACCCTAGTGCCTTTTGCCTGTCAAACTTGACCTTCTAGCATATTAGGCATTCTCGCACAAAGGCATCCACATCTCTTCTCAAGGTAGGCCAGTAGAAGAATGTCTCAACCGCTTTAACTGTAGCATCGATACCACGATGCCCTGCATACGGTGGGACATGACTCTCTTCCATAACTTTGCGTCGCAATGGCTTTGTGACACACAATCTTCCATGCATCATCATGAACCCATCTTTGAGAAGATAGTGTTCATGACGTTGTCTATCCATTAGCTGCTCGAAGACCCTTGCAAAATCTTCATCATTTGCATATAGTTCCCTCATATCATCAAGTTCATGATGATAAGGAATTGACACAGCTGAAATTTTTGGCTTCCTTGACAAGGCATCAGCCACAACGTTCTTCTTGCCTTCCACGTGCACAATCTGAAAATGGAACATGGACAAGATATTTGCCCATCGCATATGCTTCTCAGATAACTTTGTCTGTGTCAAGAAGTATCGCAAGGCTACTACCACAGGCGTCACACTGGACCACAAATGACTTCCTAAGATCTGGCAACCAGAGTTACCGTGGAACGCCTATATGGGGGCTTGGAACGCCGGAACGGCGTTCCGGCCGGTCAAAAATCCCTGGAACGCATCGGAACGGACTGCCGTTCCGACAGACAGGCCATCACCGGAACGGACAGGCTGGAACGGGGCGGAACGGCCGGAACGGGAGCAACGGGCAGAAACGGGCAGTTTTCCAACTTTTAAAAATGTAGCTGTTTGGGAAATTTGGGCAGCCAACGGCCATTTACAGCCCTATATAAATCCCCCATTCTTCACCAAAGCATCAAGGAAGTTTGAAGGGGGCCATCTCTCCCTTGCTCTCAACTCTCGAGTCTCAAGCCATAGGGGCCTAGCCTCTAGCTCTCAAGTTTCAACCTCTCTCTCTCTTGGGCTAACCCTCAAGGCTCAAGGGTCAAACTCTCTCTCTCGGTCTCAACTTCCAAGAGGTGAAGCCTCTCTCTCAAGCTCTCTATCTCAACTTCTCATTGCTCAAGCCTCAAGCAAGAACAGAATCAAGCCTCTCTCTCTCTCAAGCCCTCTCTCAAGCCCTCTCTCGAGCCCTCTCTCAAGCTATCTCTCTCTCTCAAATCCTCAAAGATCAAGCTCTCTCTCTTTCACGGATAATCCATGGCCTCTTCTTCTCGTTCAACCCCCTCCGTTCATGCGGGCAACACTCAAAAGGCGAAGGAATGGTCGTGGTGGGATGAAGTGACCTCGGAGGGCACCTTGTCGGCGGCGGGAGGTTCTCGTGCATGGGGATGCAAGCTATGCTCTTACACACGGAAGTCATGAACCAATTTAAAGAGATCTTAAACAAGATGGTTCTAGACAGAGATGGGCGACGCATTGTCAGAGATCAGCTGAGACAGTACAGAGAGATGCGGGGGTCATTTGGTAGTCCAAATGCTCAGATTGATCGCAGGAAAATAGGTTCAGTGCTTTGGTGGGAGGACTATGGTTATGATGGCCCTGAGCTTCAGAAATTGGCGATCCGTATTCTCAGCCAGTCAGTTAATACCTCATGCTTGGAGCAATTGTGGAGTACCTTTAGCCACATTGCTTCCAAGAAGAGGAATCAGCTTGGAGTGGAGAAGGCTAATGATCTTGTCTTCGTCAGTGCAAATTTGAAAATGCTTTGCAAGAGTACAGACAAACAGACAGATCCTTTTACACACTGGGAGATGGAGCAAGAGGCTTCTCAGGCGGGTGGAGATACACATCCACCAACACCAGGTACTTCATCTGTGGCTGAGATCGAGCAGGACCTAGACCTCGATGATGAGGAATGGGAGGATGTGCATGATTTACAGCCGGCTACTACGGATTGGGAGGCCTCTCAGGCTAGTGGCTCTTGAGTCTTGAGTCTTTTCCATTTATCCTTACCTTTTTGTATGGCTGCTTGAGCCTTGCCCTCTTTGCCATTTGTAGCTACTAGCATCTTTATGGTATTTGTCACCTTCAGTCTTTTGGTATTGTGGTCACTGAAGTCTGGTTTGAACTTTGCCACCCTTTGGTTTTTTTGTAGCACCTTGGCCGCTGGCGGCCCTTGAGGCTTATTACTATGTTAGCCATAATTAATTCCAAAGTGTTATCTCTGACTACTACTCTTGCAATTATTTGAGAAATTGTGTATGTACTATGGGCATTGTGTTTGCTCATTGTTGTTCATCTGGCTATGTACTCTGGGCGCCTCACATCCCAATCAAGTCATAATAAGGTTAAATGGTCTTCGAATCGTGTTTTTTGTGGGTATTAGAGTCAAAGGACTCTAATACTACTTGTATTCAAACACATAACGCTAAAAAAAAAAATATTTGGGTGTTTTTTTAGCCTGCTGTTCCGCGCCGTTCCCGTTCCGGGCCCATTCCCGTTCCCCCGTTCAGCAGGGAGGCCCGTCGCCGTTCCCGTTCCGCGTTCCAGGTAACTCTGCTGGCAACACAATGACTGGATCTGAAGTCATCTTTTCCTTTAAGAGATTAAAAGCTGAAATCTCTTTTTGTGTCCATCTAAAGGTGACTGCCTTCTTTTGAAGAGCATCTATAGGTGAAGCAATCTCAGCGAAATTTCGGATAAACCTTCTGTAATAGGAGCATAGTCCCAAGAAGCTTCGGACATCGTGCACCGTCTTCAAATCTGGCCATGACTTGATCGCTTCAACTTTAGCAGGATCCATTCTGACACCATCCTTTGAGACAATGTGTCCATGAAAGTGAATCTCTTCCAGAAAAAATTCACTTTTCTTTGCATTGATGAGCAACCTATGGCTGTGTAGCTCTTTGAACACAATGGTCAAGTGATGCCTATGCTCCTCTTCATTCTTTGAGTAGACTATCATGTCATCAAAGAATGTACCAACAAACTGCTAGTGTGGACGGAAAATTCTGTCCATCATCCTATTGAACGTAGTAAGAGCATTTGTGAGACCAAAGGGCATCACTAAAAATTCGTAAAGGCCAAACGTTGTTCTAAAAGCAGTCTTGTGCACATCCTCTGATCTAATGCGGATTTGATGGTACCCACTCTTTAGATCTATCCCGCTAAACATAGCTGCTCCTTCTAATTTGTCCAGAATATCATCAATTCTAGGTATAGGGAACCTATTCTTGATTGTATTGTTGTTCAGTGCACGGTAGTCGATGCACATACGCCATGAGCCATCCTTTTTCTGCACCAACAACACTTGAGAACATAATGGAGATGAACTGGGCTGAATCAGCCCCTTTTCTAACAGCTCCTGTACTTGGCTCATTATCTCTTTCTGCTGAGCCGCACTAACCCTGTACGGAGGCTTATTTGGTGGGCTACTGCCTGGCACCAAATCTATCGCATGGTCCTCGGGTCTCTCTGCGGTAATGGAGACAATAATGAATCGGAAAAACAGTCACTCTACTGTTGTAAAAACATTGACCTTTCTTTATCTAACATAGATAAATTTGATTCATCACAATCTGACACTTCATGTGCAAAAACCAAGTACGCAGAAAGATGCTTTTTCAGTATAGAAGTAATAGCAGAAGCTGATACAGTGGGAATAGACTCCCCTTTAAGCTTTACATCCAGAATGTGAGGCTTTCCCCTGCTCTGTAGAGTGATCTTTTTGTTGTAGGCATCCATGATTCCCTGTACATGAAACAACCAAGGAATACCTAGCAACACATCACATCCGTCCAGTGGCATGATATAAATTCTTCAGCATCTACATAGGACTGGATATGTAGGCGCAACTTTCTGATGATGGGTGTCACAGCCTCTGTATGGCCAGGACATGCCAAACCTGCCTCTGCTGTATACCCCATCTCTTCAGGTCTGATTCCCAACTTTGAAGCCAATTCTGGGGAAATGAAGTTGGCTTTGGCACCTGGATCAAAGAAGATAAGGATTGTTTGATCCCTGACCTTTCCCCATGCTCTGCAAAACTCACTTGCATCTGAATTTGGCTTGTCGCCCACCATATCTGGCACTAGACCAGCCATGGGCCTCTTTCCTTTCCTAACCTCTTTGTCTTCAGAATCAGCTGGCCTTTTCTTTTGAGGACAATTGTAAGCAATGTGGCCAGGCTGCTCACAGATAAAGCATTTATTCTCTGACCTCATGACCTTCTTTTGCTCTTCCGACTTGCGAGAAAAACGTCTTTTCCATTTCTTTGTTGGTCCCTTTTCTGATTCAGCCGTAGCTTTGCCTTTCCCTGCATTGGCTAGCTCCTGAGTCGCTTTAGGAACCTCATTGGGAACGTACTTCTTCGCTGAATTTGGTTGATCCTTCCTTGACGCCAGTATTAAATTCATAATCTTCTCCCTTGAGCAAACCATTGCCAGTGTTTGCTACCTCGATGAGCTACGTCAAAGTAGTGACTTTGGTCTTCATGAAATACTTTCTCAATCCTTTGGGTAGGCCACAACAGTATTTTTCAATTTGTTCTGTCAATGGCACAAACCTATAGGAAGTTACTGGAAGTAGAGCTTTCCAAAACTTTTGATTGTAGTCATCCAGATTCTTGCAAGTGGCAGCATTAAGCTAGTGCCATTCTGTCATGACATCTGCTTCAAAGTCATCAGATAACCATGCTGCTGCAAAAATCCGCTTGAAGTAAATCCATGTGGACGGAGCTTGCCCTTGAAGCAATAAATTGTCCCGCATTCCCTGTCAAGAAAGTGGCTACCTTGCGGATCTTTGAAGCCTCTGTAAAGTTTCCCCCTGCATAGGCCTTGTCAAACTGCTGGAGGAATGAGAGAGCCTTCTTCCGGTCATCAAACCCTGTAAAGGTCGTGAATGTCACACCTTTGCACGGAGTTGGCCTCTCCAGCGGCGTTAAGTTGTCATATGGAAGTGCCTGAAACATGGGAACACTGTTAGGGTTCATCTGTGTTCCTTGACCGCTATTAAGTTGACCTAGGAATGCCATATTTGGCTGTTGATTTGTAATTCCAGCCATACCAAAATTTGTATGTGGTATCCCAAATTGGCCCTGAGTGCTTTGAAACCCTCGTTGCATGCCCATGACACCGTATATGGGGTTAGGCATCATCGTTTGAGCACCCCCGAACTCTGTTCCTGGCGAGTAAAACTGATTTCTAGGTGTATGACCAGCCATGCTCTGGAATACTGATCCACCTCCAAAGTAGCCAGGGTGTACTAAAGGTGGTGGGAAGACTTGTTGCATAGCCTGGAGGTTGCTTCCCTGCCCATTAGAACCAGCTATAGGTTGTTGAAAGGTGGCTGGCTGAACTGGTACAGCTTGAATGACTGGCATTTCAGCCACCTGTTCTTGCACTGTAGGCACAAGTTTTGGAGACTGTATGGTCTCCGTTAAGTGTACCGGTGTTTCCATTGATTCTGCGGTATGAATCACTTGTGCTTGAGCCTTAACAGGCTTTTGAATATGATCCCGGAAGAGGAGGTTGCAGAAAGGCTAAAAACCTCGGGTTCTGCATTACTTGTGTGAACATAGCCACAGCAATAGCCAACTGGGTCCTAAATATATCATCATCCGTCTGTGGTGGTCTTGAAGACTCACCCACTTCATGTGTCTGTTGACCCTACGCAGAGGAAACCTCTTCCGTCACATCATCTGGCCTGTCAGCCATAATTGCAATTCCTGTGTCTGGTCTATGATCCCCTGTGTCTTCAAGCCAAAACTGACCAAGGCTCACTTCTATAGGAAAAAGTGATTTAATCCCAGTGATGGAACCATGAAACCGGCCTGTACTTTCCAAAAAGGGCGGTAGACCTTGGACTTAAACCTTATTTGCTTTCACCCATTTAATTTGTCGCCCACTTTACCTGTACTTTCATTCAAGACACAACAAAGGGGAAAGGGATACAGGCTGCTAGATTGCACCTGTATGAGAAGACCGACACCAGATTGGCCCCTAAATAGGCGCCCCTTTCGGTATTTCTTTATTCTTTAAAAGAGGGAATAAACGTTGTGGTTCCCTACAAGCTGCCCCGCACAACCTTGGCTGAATTTCAACTGTTCTAGCCCGATTTCGGCAACATAACTGTACTAGGACCCTTCACAGTCAGTATTCCCACGCATTGGATGACTTTCCTTACGCATACGGACACTTTGCAAAACCTGGCGAGAATCTGCAGCACGCTGAATTCTCTGTTTTCTGCCTCGAAAATGCGCCAGATCACCTATACAGCGGTCCCCTCGCGTCCCCGAACCTCCTGGGGGTATTAGGGTCCGTTTAGGGCCAAAACCCTAAACCTGCAAAAATACACAGCAGGCTGTAATTCACTGTTTCGGGCTCCGTTTTGTGTGCCGGTCGCATCCGTACCAAGTCCTCGAGCTCCCGCACCTGTAGGGCTACTTGCCCTTTGAATCGGACGAGATTTCGCACGTGAAACCTCTCCGAATCACCTGTACCTGCGGGGGATTAGCCGCTAGCTAATCCAGTACCTGTGCAAGAGACTCTTGCCTCGGCAATCGCGCATGAACCCATACAACTGTACATTGGTCAATTGAAAAGCCCACTAGAGGGGCATAACATACTGCCATAGGGGAGAGAGAGGGCAGTGCGTAGTGTGCAGGGCATCACTCCTGGCATCGCACTATACATAAGAGGGAAAGGAAGCACTCCATAGCTCTCAACCTGTAGAGAAGCTTGAAAATGAGCCTCCCTTCTCTAAAATCAGCACCACTTCTTCTTGCATGAGGAAAGTGCACAGAAATGTGCCACTTGGCACATTTACAGGCTATTTCCCGTTTCAGGGTTGCCGCCTAAAAATCTCCCAACCGGTTGCCCAATTGACTTCACGGCAGACTAATAAAATGTTCCCCTTGTCATTACCTCCTAATGACGCGAACACATTTTCAGGTCCCAAAATAGCAGTTTCCTAAATTTTAGGAGATGCTGCCATTGTATCTTTCTAGGTCATCTAACCCTCTTTGTACACTGCAGCCACACCAAGAACTGAAATGTAGCCTCTGTAGCAAAGGATTCCACTTTGGCTAGTCAATGACCCCACTTTGGCTAACCATAGTCCTTGTCCAACCTTGGTGCTCTCTTGCCCTCATCCTTGACTCCCTCTGAACAGTTCCACACTAGCTATGGAATGCAGGGCAGTTAGATTTCCCGAGGGGTGTTTCCAAAAAGTGAAATTGAATAAATAATAAGAAAGAAATCAATAAAAAGGATAGATAGTAGCCACACTCTAGTGTCACCAGGTGATGAGTATGAGAGAGGCGACGAAGAATTTTTCCCACCACGAGGTTTTTCCAACCCTCCCCCTCCATCTACGCCACGAATTGTACCAAATCCTATGGAGGCAATGGTCAAGTCGATGTTGGACATGATGGCACAACAACAAGAAGCGACTTGCGTTGCACTGGCACAACAAGAAGCGAATCGCGTTGTCTTGAAATACTAGCGCGAAGAACAAAACGAAAGAAATGCAATACAGCAAGAAGCGACTCGCATTGCCTTGGAACGCGAGCGCGACGAACAAAAAGAAAGAAAAGCATAAAGAAAGGAGGAAGCCGAAGCAAGACGAGCGGCATTGGAAGCCGATAGTGAGGTTCAAAGAGACCTCCGCACTCAAGAATTGGTTCAACACGTTCTTGCATCGAAGTCTGAACCGGCCAAAGATGTTGGTAGTTCCTCAAGTGGCGCAAGCCGGGATGCAGACTCCAAAAACCCAGTCACAGAGAAGTTTACTTTCAGTAAGTACGATGGTAAGATGGATGCTACGGTTATTCATTCTTGGTTGCATCATTTTAACGCTTATTTTGCAACAACTAAGAAGACAGGGAATAGCAAGGTTTTGACGGCAGCTATGTACCTTGCCGGTGATGCCATCAATTGGTACCACGCATGGCAAGAGGCACAGTTAGCCACGCACCTAGAGGAAGCCGACGAATTCACGCCCATTTCCTTCAATTGGGCTGATTTCCAAGACAAGCTCAAGGCGCGGTTTATGCCACCTCAGTACCTCGCACGATTGAAGGACAATTGGCACGCTCTCAAGCAAAATGGTATGCCAGTTATGTCTTTTTCTAATCGTGTTTTGCAGCTAGATACCCAATTACGCAAGTCGGATGATGAGCGCAAAGAGGCATTCCTTTTTGGGTTAGACAAATATATCAAGTTTGATGTAGAAGTCTTCGATCCAATCGATCTCAACAAGGCGGTAGCAATTGCTCTCGCACAGGAGATGAAGCACAACAAGGGAAAGCCTAAGGAGAACAAGACTTCCACAAGTACCTAGCAAACTTCTCAGAACCCTCAGAACGTAAAGAATGGTAAGAACGGTAACTCTTCTAACTAATCTTCCAACAGTCTCTCAGAAAAGAATTCTTCCAATGAACCTAAGAGTAAGGCTAACACAATTGCTAAACCTAAGCTCACTCCAGATGAAAAGATAGCACAAGGAATTTTAGGAGGATACATCACGTCGGAAGAGCAAAGCACTTATTCTAAGGAAGGTCGTTGTTTTCATTGTCACATTAAGAGTCACATAAAAAGAACATGTCCTAAGCTTGACTTTAATAAATGTAAAGAACCCACTTCCTCTGTCAATGCAATCAATGACAATACGAGTGTGCCCCAAGTTTCTCCTGACCCTCCCATTGATGAGTCTCTCATTAAATGTTATGGTCATATGACGGGGGAGCATTTTGTCATATTGTTTGACACAGGCAGTATGCATGATGTGATCAATCCCTCTCTTGTTGAGAAAGCCCGCCTAGAGGTTAGTCAGAAATCTACTCTCGAGGTCTCTGGCTTCGCTCCCGGTATGGACTCTCTCATCACGAAAGAGAGCTTTGATGTGTTGTTTACAGTTTAACAAGCTGCTTTCCGTAGAAAATTTCTTGTCTCTCCTCTCTCAGGATGTGATATGATTTTGGGCATTCGATGGTTTCGTGAGTATAACCCTCTCATTGATTGGGCGGAAAATACGTTCACTTTCAATGCCAAAAGTGACTCTCCCATTGTCATTTGTGGAGAGGAAGTTGTTCATTTTCCCTCTCTCATTGCAAATGTGCAGGCAAAGATTGAACGGATTCAGGAGAAGGAGACTGAGTCTCTTCTTCTCCAAAGCATGACACACAGGATTTGCATGATGATTTGAATGACAATGATAAGCATGATGATTTGGATGATAATGATTTGCATGATCAAGATGTGATTTCTCACAAGCATGATGATTTGCATGAAGATGATGTGATTGTCCACAAGGATGATGTCTTAGTTGATGCTTTTTCTACTGAAGCTAACCTCGTTGCAGATTCGATCAATCACGAAGGATCGATCTTGGCTCTTGAGCCTAGGTCCAAAGAACCCCTTCAAGAAGAACCGATCTTGGCTCTCGAGCCTAGGTCCAAAGAACCCTCACAGGAAGTATTATGTGTTCGCATGCTTCATACACACGCATTGTTCGACTGTTTCATTCGTGATCGGTTCCTGTATTCTCGTCAGTGTCTTTATGTGATCCCTTTTACTAGGCATGACATATTGTACGTTGAGCACGTTTCACTCATGAATGAGCACGAATGTATGTGGATTGCTCATGAAAAGCTGAAAAGTACATATATAAGGAAGTCACATTCCATGTCTCTTCCTTGGCATGACACATTCGTAGAACGAGCACATGAAAGTATGAGCACCAAGCATGGGCATTTCCGTTGCGAATTGCCACAGTTGATTGCTTTAGATCATAAGATTCGATCTCATTGTTTGAGTGTGTGTGGTGAACGGTTTGGCACTCCACCTCTTTGTTCATCTACATTACATGCACAGTCTTTGAGGAAGCCAAGATTTATTCCATGTATGTTCATGTTTTTTGTGTTGGAAGTGGTTTCAGGAATTTTCAGCCATGGAGATTCTTGAAGACGGACGAAGCATGACTCTAGACGACGTTGAAGCATCGAAGGAGCCACAAAAGACTTTGAGTCGCTTTCGTTGCGGCCCAAAGAAGAAGACTTTGCAGACCTTTATGAAGTTCAACTACCGCATGACCCACACATCAGAGTGGGCCGGCGAAGAGTCCCTTCCAGGATTCCGGATGCTATTGGCGATCTCCCTCGACGCCATACAGTTCGGTACTAGTATCTCACTTTGAAAAGGAGGGGATGTCATGTGACACATCCAACCCTATGTGTCCGTGGACAAGCTACCGCATGACCAGGGTTCAGTTCAATCAAGTCGGTCTAGAGTAGTAAGTGATCTGGCACTTTTGTGAGTCTGTTCGCAGACCGTGCATGTCCAGTCACTTAGATTAGATGTATATCCTCGGGTTGCACACAACATGACCATCAAATTCCAGTCAAATCCCATCAGTAACATTTTTACAGTGTGCATAGGCCTATTTTCCCTATTTTTGACATTTTTCACTTATTATTTTTAAGTGAATTTTGTTGGAAAGTAGGTAGGGCAATTTTGCTAAGTTTGTATAAACAAAAACCTAGCGCTAGCACTTTCTAGCAAAAGAGGCAGCAGGAGCACCTTGCTCAACAGGCAACTTCTCAGCAAGACCAACCCCCGCGACTACGTTGGCGTTTTCTCCACAGAAGACCTAGCGTTTTTGCATCAGATCAGCCTTGGCGATTTGTGCACAACAGATCAGCCCCGGCATCAACACAACACAGCTGATCAGCCTAGCGTTTTGCATTTGCAGAACCACCGGCGACAGCAGGACAAATTTCAGCCCTAGCGTTTTTGGTTTGCAGCCCAACCTCAACGTTTTTGCAGATCATCGCGACGAAAAATCACGAACCATCAGCGTTTTCAGTTTTCAGCCCTTAGACACCGCAGGTCAACCCCCGAACCTCGCAGATCTCACCTTCCCGCAGTAGATCCTCGCCGCACAGTCAGTTTCCGCAAGGTTTACAGTTTCAGCCCGGAAAACGCAGATTTCAGCATCTGCGTTTTCAGTGCGTCGTCGTCGCATCGTCGCCATCGACATCGTCTCCGACATAGAGTCAGAATTCAGCAGATAAAGATTTGCAGATTTCAGCCATTAGAGTTTTCAGATTTCAGCCCGTCTCGTCGTCGTCCTCATCGTCGTTGACATCGTCGGCAAGTCCAAGCATTGTAGAGATTTGTGCGATCATAAGTAGACCGCTCTCGCCATAACAGTGTCCATTCACTTTGTTTGTGTCCATTGCACTCTCTCACTAAAGGAACGGAAGGCTCTCCCTTCCATAAGAAAAAAGGAACCTTGAGCACAGTTCGGAGCACTCATCTTGAGCAAAGTTCAACATTCATTCCGTTGCACCTTACAAGTGGCCCCAAGGGTCCTTATAAACTTACAACGGATAACAAACCGGGAGAATTTCCTTATTTTGATCGGTTAGGAAAAATGTTTTTTTCTAGCCCTGGTACTAAGTACTAAGGTCAATGTCATGACTCATATGATCTATCCTGTGTAAGATGCATGATTTTTTTTTGCATCGTACGTTACGTCACCGTACGTCTTAATTTTTTTTAGTTCGATTAGTACCGCACGTCTTCGTACGTGTACCCGTCGTACGTAACCGTATGTGTCAACTATGGGTTGCTTAGAACTATAGCATTTCCAAGAATATTCATGCTGAGACTTTTGCTGCTCACACGAAGGTACTTTGTGTCTAGTTGTCTCTGAGAAACCATGCTTTGGGTGAGAAAATCTAAGTTGCGTCTGCAACTGCTCGAAACGAGTGTCAATTGATGCGAGGTTCCTGGAAAGTGCTGCCATCTGCGCTTTGAGAATTGCTATTGGGTCCTTCGGCATAATATGGTTGTTGCCATCTTGTGATTTGGTCATGCTGACTGCTTGAAGGAAATATCGTGGCGAGGCTGGAAAGGTATACCTGCCATAGTGGGAAGGGGTTCCGGCTCTGGGATTGGTTTTGGCTCCGAAATAATTATTACTTCAGGTGCAGGAGGATTTTCGAGGAGATCAGTGTCCGGAATCTCGACCATGTACGAGAAAAACAGAATTGGCACCTGGAAGGCTTCGTCAGCCATACTGATGAAGAGTTTCGCGTGCAAGATGTCCAGTGAAGGCCATTATTGCTGAGAGGAGGTGGCAAGGTTGCGTGCGCAGAAGGGACACACTGCAGGCTGATTGTCATGAGGCTCACGTAATAATTTTTGGGGGCCTTTTTAGTTGATCAAGTGTGTTCACATGAGCTTGATTTCGGTTGCTTGCTGAATTTTAGCGCTCCAACAACCAGGGGTGTGTGCGCGTGTGTCCCGTGGAGGCGAAGGGGTACATAGCCATTGCCGATTCTCTTGAAGAGGCACCACGTATCTACGATTCTCTTAGGGAAGGGGTGCCACCAAGGGGAAGGGGTACTTGCATGGCTGAATTGTTGACCGTTCGCATGAAGGGGTGCGAACCATGCACGAAAGGGTACAACCCAATGAAGTGGTACACGAAGGGCTACCAACACGGAATCTCAGCACACTCACCCGGCATGCCACACACACATCTGCGGCGTGCGCATCTATCGTTGATATGTGTAATTGAGAAAGAAGGGTTTAAGTTACCTCATAGTCGTAGGTGTGTATGTGTCATCTTTCTTCTGCTTCCATGCAACTCCGGGAAGGAGGGTAGAGTGTAGCGGCAAGGGTGCGAGGCTCGCAACCTTCCGGTCCCGAGAAAAAAATTTGCTCTGATAACACTGTAAGGATTCCAGGTACTAATCCTTAATTAAGTACTTAAACTCATGATTAAGACTTGAGAAACTTGAATTGTACTGAGAAACAAGACTTAGAAGACTCTATGTTTGATTGATTGAATGTGTGATACAAGGGCTTCTTATATAGGAGACGAAGAGACATAAATGAAAAGACATGTCTCCTGGTGAAGAGACATGACTTAAGACATAAAGACACATCCTTTCGGCGAAGAGCTGCAACCATTGGGCAAAGAGTCGCATCCGTAGAACGAAGGGGTGTGACCAGTCGTCGAAGGAGTATGGCTTTTGGCGAAGAGATGTCTTTTGGGTGAAGGGGTGTGACATTCCAAGCGTAGGGGTCCTCCTTGGCATGGCACTTCGCGTATCTGCAACTAGGAGTAGATGTAATACTGCAACATAGTCACAATCGTGACACTGAGGGCCTGCCAGGCGAGTTGCCCCCATCTCGACTTGAGGATCACACCATTGATCTGATTCCTAGAAGCACACCACCGAACCGGCCACCTCACCGTGTCAGCCGAGCCCAGAATGAAGAGATTATGAACCAAGTGAAAGACCTTTTGGAAAAGGGTCTTATCCAGCCGAGTACACCCTACTGCTCTTCGGTGTTGTTGGTTTTAAAGAAAGACGGATCTTGGAGAATGTGCATTGATTACTTAGCTCTCAATAAAATCACCATCAAGGACAGATTTCTAATCCCAAGGATCGATGATATTCTTGACCGACTTCAAGGATCCTCTTGTTTCAGCAGGAATGATTTGAAAAGCGGATATCATCAAATCCGAATTGCGCCGGAAGATGTCTACAAGACAGCCTTTCGGACGAGCTTCGGTTTGTATGATTTTTTGGTGATGCCTTTTGGCCTTACCAATGCTCCAGCAACTTTCAACCGAATGATGGATAGGATTTTCAGAGAGTATAGATCATTTGTCGACACTTTCTTTGATGACATTATAGTCTTCTCCAAGGATGAAGCAGAACATAAACACCATCTGCTAAAGGTCTTTCAAGCATTGCAAGATTACTAGTTATCAATGCCAAAAAGAGTAAATTTTTCTTGCCAGAGATACACTTATTGGGACACATCGTCTCAGTAGCAAAAGGAGTACAGATGGACCCGGCCAAGATTGAGACTATACATGATTGGCCTGATTTGAAGAATGTTCATGAAGTTAGAAGCTTCTTGGGTTTGTGTTCTTACTACCGGTTAATTCAAACATTTGCAGAGGTAGATTCCCCTTTGCACATTATGACACAAAAAGGAATCCCTTTCTCGTGGGGACCCATAGAGGTGACTGCCTTTCAGAAACTGAAAGAGAAATTGACTACTGGACCAGTATTAACTTTGCCGGATTTGCAAAAGTCATTTGAAGTATATTGTGATGCTTGTGGTCGTAGTTTGGGGACGGTCTTAATGCAAGAAGGCCATGTGATTGCCTATGAAACCCGATTGTTTTCAAGGTCAGAATTGACAGCACAGATTTATGAGAAAAAGCTTTTGGCAGTGATCCATGCTCTTACTCAATGGCGGCATTACCTACTCGGAGCCGATTTCATAGTCTTTAATGATCATCAGAGTTTACGCTACTTCTGGTCACAGAAGCAGCTTTCGGAAAAGCATATGCGGTGGGCTAACATCTTGTCACAGTTTCACTTCCAGATTGTCCATGTTCGCGGACAGAAGAACTTGGTGGCAGATGCTTTGTCTCGAAAGCCGCTAGTCTTGGCTATTTCTGCGATTCATTATAGAAGCTTCGAGGACATTCGGATTTTTCGGATGTATTCACTCGAATACAGAATGGGGAGGTAGTAGCAGGATATTCCATACGGGATGGCTACTTGATGAAGAAAACGATGTTGTGCGTTACACAGCCGTTGAGGCAAAAGATTTTGACAAAGTGCCATTGTCCACCTTTTACGGGTCACCGCAGCATTGACAGCACCTTGAAAGGTGTGGAGCGTTACTTCTTTTAACCAAGACTCAAGAAGGATGTGGGCGACTTTGTACGCAGTTGTTTGGTATGCCAGGTCAAGTTTGACAGGCATAAGGCGCAGGGATTGTTACAGCCTTTACCCATTCCCACCCGCCCCTGGGAAAATATAGCTATGGATTTTATTTTTGATCTCTCGAAGACACAGAGTGGACATGATGGCATTTGGACTGTCATTGAAAGATTTAGCAAGCAAGCTCCATTCATTCCAGTGAAGAAAACACTCAAGCCGGATCATTTAGCGAGAATGTTCATTGCACAGATTTTCAGACTACATCGCATGCCTACGACAATAGTCTCCGGTAGTGATCTCCGATTCATAAGTTTGTTTTGGAGGGCCATTTGGGAGAACATTGGCACACGGTTGCAGTTCTCGTCATCTTTCCACCCGCAAACAAATGGGCAATCTAAGATTGCAAATTCAATTGTACTGGATTTATTGAAGTCTTACATTTCTATTCAGAAGACTCAATGGGAAAAAAATTTGCCCTAGGTGGAATTTGCCTACAATAACACGATCCACTCTTCGACGGGGAAGGAGCCATTTGAGATCATTGAAGGTGTTTCGAAGATTCCACTCTTCCTTAGCACAAAAGATTAAAAAATTTAAGCCGACCAGTACAAGAGGGACTTGGACACTACATTTGCCGAGGTCCGGGGGGCTTTAGCGAAATCTCAGGAACGACACAAGAAGGCAACAGATCAACACCGTCACGATTTGAAATTAAAGGAAGACGATTGGGTGCTCTTACGTTTTGAGAAGGCACGCCTAAGAAAAGAAAAGGGAAAGGAGCGGCTTTTTCCAAAGCTTAGCATGAGGTACTATGGCCCTTTCCAAATAAAAGAAAAGATAAATGATGTCTCCTTTAGACTGAAGTTGCCCGATACTTATCTATTGAAGCCTTTTAAAGGCGATGTGCCCGAAGATGGGGAGCCAAATGAGCAACCCAAAGTGGAGGAAAGCGAGGAGATACTCGTTCCAGAACAGATATTGGCATACAAGGACAGAAAGATAAAGGTCAAGTGATAAGGTGGTTCTTGGTTAAGTTCAAGAACTATCCTGCATTGGATGCGAAGTGGATGGAGGAGGAGGACCTAGCAGATACTCCTCAGATTTTGGAACTTTACCTTGAAGCATTCGGTTTAGCATAGTCTACTCTGATAAAACCCAATTTTAGCAAGGGTGACAAGGACAGAAAGATAAAGGTAAAGTGATTAGGCGATTCTTGGTTAAGTTCAAGAACTATCCTGCATTGGATGCGAAGTGGATGGAGGAGGAGGACCTAGCAGATACTCCTCAGATTTTGGAACTTTACCTTGAAGCATTCTGTTTAGCATAGTCTACTCCGATAAAACCACGATTTCAGCAAGGGTGAATCTAGTGCAGCGGGTTTGCACAAGAGGGGAGTCAATCCGCTCCTTTGTCAACGGATTACCTTGATTTTGAATAGAGTCACTCATGTCCCCTTTGGGTTTCAAGGATACTAAGGGTTGAGTAGTATTCTGTTGTATGACTTTATAACTGGAATTCCTGAAAATGAAAATGATTGATTTGTACTTGACTTGTTTGAGTGCAGGAACTGAAAGACGAAATGACAGCAGCATTTCGGTCTCAATAATTCTCTATAGACACAATTGCAATAAGGATTAGTTAATCGGGCATCCGTGAGGTCCCGACTAGATCTAGATGCGATTACTAAATACGTTGCCGATTAATCATGGTCTGAGATTTGAAATGAATTTGTATGTGATTTGTCATGTGATGTCCAATGATGTCAAGTGATGTCCTGGTGTCCGGTGATGTGACTGTCGTCTTGTACAAGTGCTACATGTGTCATGTCCAGTGCATGGGTACTAACAATCAGTGTCTACTAAGACAGTTTATGGCCTCTATGTTTTGCAGGCATAATCGAGGGCGATTACAATTCTTTCAAGAGGGGGTTATGTCACAAACTGGTGAGTGGCAGGCCCCTAGACACACACACCCTGTTGCTGAATGCCGTGAAAGGCGCCGACACGCTGACGTGGCAAACTCTACGAACGCCCATAATTTCCGCTGCCTACTAACGTGGCAGTTTTCTGTAAAACGCGCTCGACTGCTGACGTGGCATTACGTATGGATCTCAGGAAATTACATTGCCAGCTTTTGGGCATAATGTTTTTGAGTTGAGAAGCTTTTGAGTTTGAGATTTTGGGGCTCTGTTTATGGGGCATCCCTTGTAAGAATAAATAGGTCCAAGGGCCTCATTACTCAGGGCATCTGGACGCAAGAGTCTGAGTGTGAGTTCCTACGGACTCTTGTACTTTGCACACAGATTAATATAAAAAGAAATACCGAAAGGGGCGCCAATCTTTGGGGCCAATACCTCTTGGCACGGAACTACGTCAGGCCATGTCGTCTTTTGTGAACTGTTTTAAAGTGAATCTCTCCTGTGTTACGGTAGAATCTTGTCTTGGGGTGTCCAAGTTTGTTACACAACCACTACGCTCTAGGAAGAGAGCGTGTGCTACAACTCACGACAAAACTTCTCAAGGTGGCTATGGCTGTGAGAGCCCTTGTTCTAGGCAATGGGAGCTCAAAGCTACCACATGTGTCACAAGGGGCTGCTTTCAAGCTCTAATGGAGAGCTCCATCGCGTAGAGCACGCCTCACATTAGGGGGGGCAGAAGCACTGCTAATCTCCCAAGAGGGAGGGGTATTGCTCTTAAATAGACGAGAGGAAGAAGGGGGCACTAAGAGATGATAGTGAGAGAGAGAGTTTGCATGAGTAAGTGTGCCACTTGGCACACTTACTTTAAAACTTTAAAACCCTTCAACTTTTAAGTTTTAAAAGTTTACAAGTCACTTAAATAATGTGCAACTAACTCACGAATGTTAACATTAATTCTACCCAAGAGAACATTAAAATTCTCAACACAATGCCGCACTAGCACTACTCCTGTATTACATGTTCACACTTGTCCGGCCACTTGCCCGGGCACAAATAGTTAAAGCTAATATAACTCATTTATCCTTAGACCTTATTAAAGATAATCAAGGCCTTAAGATTACTGTTCTAAGGACCCCGTCTCATTCCTGTGCTCGCGTTGAGACGCGTAAATTTTTCTAAGCCTAAATTTTTCTAAGCCTGAAATCTGAGGCTATTGTCTACCCCTTTTGAAGGCTTGATTTCCCAATCACTAAGGCTTGAGGGTATTTTCTACTAGGATCTCCCTGAGGTGTTCTAGCCCGCATTTAGGCACACCTGAGGTCTTAGAACTACTAGTTTTAATCTGATGTGCACACAACTAATTAGATAATTATTTTTGGTAAATAAAATTAATTATTTACAAAGACTAATATTGTTACATACTAAGGCTTCATAGTATTTTCTGTTAGGGTCTCCTTGAGGTGTTCTAGCTCGCATTTAGGCACACATGAGGCCCTAGAACTACTAGTTATATTCTGATGTGCACACAACTAATTAGATAATTATTTCTGACAAATAAATTAATTATTTACAAAAATTGACATTGTTACACATCTATAGAGACGAGCCATGAGATGTATTCCTCTGTGGATTGCATGTACGATTGCGGATTGGATCCATCGTAACATGACATTTATCATCAGAGCATAAGCCTACTTGTCAATGTGGGTTAGAAAGATATGTACAGTTTCTACGATATGCCCACATTGAGGATGCATGACATGAATTTATCTAGCCACGCAATGACTAAGTCATCTATGGAGATGGATCATGAGGTGTATGCCTCTGTGTATTGCATGTATTATAATGTCAAGTGGATGCATCATAACATGGACATTCTATCCTCACATTACATGCCTTGTTAGGACATGCGTCAATTGTGCTACTTTTGGATGTATGACACTGTAGCAACAGAGCCTTTTGCTTACATTTTGATAAGAGTTAATGGTTCGTTCTTTCTTGAGTATCATGGAGCTACACGTATGGACTTGGAACACTAATGGATTACAATCCTCCAAAGTGACAGGCTCTAGAAAGCTTTTGCGTAGGAAAATTTTGAAGGTGCATGTAGTTGGAGATGTGGGCATTTTTATGGTTCACGAGCATAAGATAGCCAAACCATTTGGCAACCTTATGCATGCGCGATCTCGTGTCACGTGACACATCCCAACCCTATGTGTCTGTGGACAAGCTACACCACAGCAGGGTTCGTTCAGTCCGTTCAATCAGTTTAGATTAGCAGTGATCTGGCACTTTTGTGAGTCTATTCGTAGACCATGCATGCCCAGTCACTTAGCATAGATGCATATCCTCCGGTTGCACACAGCATGATCATCGGAATTCCCATCAGAATCCATTAGCATCAGTTAGGGGAATTTTCCAGTGCATTTAGCCTATTTTCCTATTTATTGGGATTTTCACTTATTATTTTTAAGTGACTTTCCTACAAAAGTAGGTAGGGCAATTTTGCTAAGTTTCTATATAAGCAAACCAAAGTTCACACTAAATGGCAAAAGAGGCAACAGGAGCACCTTGCTCAACAGGCAACTTCTCAACAAGACCAACCCCCGCGACTACTCAAGCGTTTACTCCACACAAGACCTAGCGTTTTTGCATCAGATCAGCCTTGGCGATTTGTGCACAACAGATCAGCCCCGGCGTCATCACGACACAGCAGATCAGCCTAGCGTTTTTGCATTTGCAGAACCCCGGCGACAAAAGGACCAATTTCAGCCCCTGGCGTTTTTGGATTTCAGCAGCAAATTAAAACCGGCATTATTCACCTAAAGTGTAGCAGATTCAGCCCGTAAAGACCATCAATTTTCAGCTCTAAGAAACCTCATTTTTCAGCCAAGAAAACGCAGCCAAAACAGTCATTTTCAGCCACCGAAACAGTCCCGAAATTCAGTGATTAGAAGATCTCAGATTTCAGCCATCGTCGTCGTCGTCACCGTCGTTGTCGTTGACATAGACCAAGTTGCATAGTCCATTGCATACGCATTGTACACCTTTGTGCAATCAAAGAATAGACGACTCTCGCCGACGAGAGTGGGGCCTTCGGAGGAGGGTTTTACAAACTCTCAGGTGCCATATCTCTTCTCTCTCCTTCTCTCAGTCTCATTCACTTGCACGTACAATCCACTCACTTTGTTCGTGACCATAGCACTCTCCACCAGACGGAAAGCTCTCTCTTTCCATAAGAACTAAAAAGAACCTTGAGCAATAAAGATCACTAATCTTGAGAAAATACAACATTCATTCCGCTGCACCCAACATTGGTATCAGAGCTTTGGAAGTGTTCTGCATTACTCAAGGAAAGAACCACAAGAACCACAAGAATTTTTTTTGCTTGTTGTGATCGCACGAACCCAAGTTTACTTGGGCGTGGCGATTCCTAATCGTGTTTGTTGAAGAGTGACAGGAATCCCAAGAAAGAAGGGCTTGTCCAGCCTCCCCTTGTGTCTATTTTCACTCATTGAGAGCGGACCGTGCACTTAGCGGCCGGCCAATCAACGTGAAGTGGGAAAAAGCAACCTTGGTGTGAGCGCAAGGCCGCCAAGGGGTGCGCCCGCAGAAAAGGGTAGAACTCGGGTGAAGAGAAGATCCTTCTCCAACGCGATTTGCAAGCGAAAGAAAACCCCAAGAACCCAAGATCCCCAAGAACCCAAGATCCCCAAGAACTCAAGAACCCTAGATTCTCACGAATCAAGGACCCCAAGAACTCAAGAACCTCAAGAACCCTAGATTCTTACGAATCAAGGACCTCAAGAACCTCAAGAACCCAAGTTCCTCGTGAACTTAAGAACTCAAGACCCCCAAGAACCCAAGTTCCTCGTGGACCCAAGAACCCACAAGAACCTACGACTTCAGAATGGTCATCACTCGAAGCGGAATGGATACTTCACTTGGAGGTGATGAGTATGAGAGAGGCGAAGAAGAATTTTCCCCACCAGGAGGTTTTTCCGGCCCTTCCCCATCTACGACACCGATTGCATTAACTCCAAAGGAGGAGTTGAAGCTGTTGTTTATGGAACAGGATTTACAACGCAAAGTAATATATGCCGTAAGGATGGCAGCCATAGCGCGTGAGCGTGAGCAAGCACGCTTGGAAGCCAAAGAACGACAAGCCACATTGGATCGTGAATTCAAAGAAATGGAACGCAGACACACAGAGAGCCAAGCAAGACAAGCAGAATTAAATAGTAAGAACAAAGCCCTCAAAGAACAGAGTGATCGACAAAACAAAGAGATGTTGCGACTTTTTTCTCAAGTACAGGCGTACTTTGCACAGAATCACGAAAAGGAGACTCTCTCCGTCTCTCCTTCTCCAAAGCATGACCCACAAGATTTGCATGATTGTGTGAAGCATGATGATGATTTGGATTGACAATGACTTGCATGATGATTTGAAGCACAATGATAAGCATGATGATTTGGATGCCAATGATTGGATGACAATGACAAGCATGATGATTTGCATGATCAAGATGTGATTTCTCACAAGCATGATGATTTGCATGATCAAGATGGGATTTTTCACAAACATGATGAATTGCATGAAGAGGATGTGATTGTTCACAAGGATGATGTGTTAGTGGATGCTTTTCCTAGCGAAACTAACCTCGTTGAAGATTCGATCAATCACGAAGATCCGATCTTGGCTATCGAGTCGAGGTCCAAAAAACCCCCACAGGACGATTCGATCATTCAGGACGAACCGATCTTGGCTCTCGAGCCTTGGTCCAAAGAACCATCACAGAAGTATTATGTGTCCGCATGACTGGTACGCACGCATTGTTCGAGTGTTTCATTCGTGAAGGTTTCCTGTATTTTAGTCAGCATCGTTATGTGATCCCTTTTCCTAGGCATGACATATTGTATGTTGAGCACGTTTCTCTCATGGATGAGCACGAATGTATGCGGATTGTTCATGAAAAGTTGAAAAGTTTGTATGTCAGGAAGTCACATTCCATGTCTCTTCCTTAGTATGACACAGTTTCCGAAAGAGCACATGATAGTATGAGCACCAAGCATGGGCATTTCCATTGTGATTTGCCACAGTTGATTGATTTCGATCAAACAGAAAAGATTCGACCGCATTGTTTGCATGTATTTGATGAACGGGTTGTAACTCCGTCTCTATGTTCATCTACATTGCATACACAGTCTTTAGAAAAGACACGATTTGTTTTCTTCACTTTACATGAAATGGGTATGTTCATGGTTTTGTGTTGGAGATGGTTTCAGGAATTTTCAGCCATGGAGATTCTTGAAGACGAAAGAAGCAGGACTCTCGACGAAGTTGAAGCAAGAAAGGAGATTCAGAAGACTTTGTGTCGCTTTCGGCGCGGCCCAAAGAAGCAAGCGTTGCAGACCTTTATGAAGTTCAAGTACCGCACGATCCACACATCAGAGTGGGCCGGCGAAGAGTCCCTTCCAAGATTCCGGATGCTATTGGCGATCTCCCTCGACGCCATGCAGTTCGGTACCAGTACCTCACTTTGAAAAGGAGAGGATGTCACGTGACACATCCCAACCCTATGTGTCCGTGGACAAGGTACACCACAGAAGGGTTCGTTCAGTCCGTTCAGTCAGTTTAGATTAGCAGTGATCTGGCACTTTTGTGAGTCTATTCGTAGACCGTGCATGCCCTGTCACTTAGCATAGATGCATATCCTCCGGTTGCACACAGCATGATCATCGGAATTCCCATCAGAATCCATTAGCATCAGTTAGGGGAATTTTCCATTGCATTTAGCCTATTTTCCTATTTATTGGGATTTTCACTTATTATTTTTAAGTGACTTTCCTACAAAAGTAGGTAGGGCAATTTTGCTAAGTTTCTATATAAGCAAACCAAAGTTCACACTAAATGGCAGAAGAGGCAGCAGGAGCACCTTGCTCAACAGGCAACTTCTCAGCAAGACCAACCCCCACGACGACTACTCTGGCGTTTACTCCACAAAAGACCTAGCGTTTTTGCATCAGATCAGCCTTGGCGATTTGTGCACAGTAGATCAGCCCCGGCGTCATCACGACACAGCAGATCAGCCTAGCGTTTTGGCATTTGCAGAACCCCGACGACAGAAGGACCAATTTCAACCCCTGGCGTTTTTGGATTTCAGCAGCAAATTAAGACCGGCATTATTCACCTAAAGTGTAGCAGATTCAGCCCGTAAAGACCATCAATTTTCAGCTCTAAGAAACCTCATTTTTCAGCCAAGAAAACGCAGCCAAAACAGCCATTTTCAGCCACCGAAACAGTCCCAAAATTCAGCGATTAGAAGATCTCAGATTTCAGCCATCATCGTCGTCGTCGTCGTCGTCGCCGTCGCCGTCGACATAGACCAAGTTGCATAGTCCATTGCATACGCATTGTACACCTTTGTGCAATCAAAGAATAGACGACTCTCGCCGACGAGAGTGGGGCCTTCGGAGGAGGGTTTTACAAACTCTCAGGTGCCGTATCTCTTCTCTCTCCTTCTCTCAGTCTCATTCACTTGCACGTACAATCCACTCACTTTGTTCGTGATCATAGCACTCTCCACTAGACGGAAAGCTCTCTCTTTCCATAAGAACTAAAAGGAACCTTGAGCAATAAAGATCACTAATCTTGAGAAAATACAACATTCATTCCGCTGCACCTAACATCTCGCACTTTCTGGGAGCCCACCGTAGGAGACTTGTCTCGCACCTGTGGTGTAGGCATCCCTATGAGTCCACGATGTCACATCTATCAGACACCATGGTACTCTGGTTGTTGGCAAAGCCAGTTATGTTGTTGTTGCTAAATTGGCTTTATCTTACAGAAAAATAATTCTAAATGAATTATTGGATTTATAAGTGAGAGGGTTTTCTCGCTTGGAACACCAAGGAAAAAATAATTCTAAATGAATTATTGGAATTTTAAGTGAGAGGGTTTTTCTCACTGGAGACATCCGAGTACAGAGTATTCCTAGTGCGTCATTTAAAGTAATGACGGGAACACTGAGAACGGCAATATCTGTAAGGCCACTTGGAACGGGTACTTCTGATGCGTCACATCGGATGGGTGACCGGGAGCATCGGAAAGAAGTATCCGACCATCCGGGAACGGACATCTCTGATGCGTCATAGGATGGGTGACATAGAGCATCGTGAAGGAGATTGTACCGTAAGTTCGGTAGGAAAGGACTAGGTGATGGGTATTCCTGATGCGTCACAAGGTGGGTGACGGGTGCATCGGAAAGGGAATATCCATAGTCGGGAGGAAATTCCGAACTGTGTTAGAATTGTGCACAAGGAAAAAGTAAGCACTTGAATGAAGATGGGTTCAGAGGAAACTTTGAGGAAAAACAGATGCTTTTTGAGAAAGCGGGATTGCTTTTCGGGAAAGCAGATGCTTTCCTGCAAGGAAGTCTATAACTGCATTGCAACTGTGCATGTGATTGCATCCAGGGACGCCTGGGAAGTGCTGTGAAAGCATTGTTTTTAACTTATAAGGTTTTATTGAGTTTTTGGGCAAGTTCAGACTATTTTTAAAATGCGCCGGCCGCCCACTTCATAAGTGGGCAGCCATCTGATAAATAAGGCAACAGATCAGCCAGCGTTTTCTCTCTCTCTTTTTCTGGCAGAACAGAAAAAAAAAAAAAAGGCAGCGATCTCGACGCGAGCAGCTATTCGTGCCCGTGGCTAGGAGCTATAAAAGCATCACATGCCCTCACTCAGAGAGGAGGACCAATCTTTGCAAGGAGGAGATGCTGCTGCAGATTTCAGCCGTAAAGAAGACATTGCTGGTGATGCCCATGGCTGCCCCAAGTGTACCAGATGTCGCCAAGACCCAGTGCGCGAGTTCCCTCATGAAGAAGTGCCTACGAAGCGTGTTTCCATCGCGACAAGTTGCTGTTTTTCTCTGTTTTCAGCCCATAAACGTCGTAGACGGGGCTGATTTACGAGAAGGAACCCGAGAACACACCTCTTTTGTGTGTAGGATTGGAAGAGAGGATTTTCTATGGAGAGATCTCTTCCGGGGAATTGCTTTTTCGAGAACGGAGTTGCGTTTCGAGCGTCGAGACTTTGAAGGTAACGATTTTCATGTTCTGATCTTTGAGTATTTGATTGCAGGTGTACTTCCTCTTCGTGAGGGAGTAGGAGCAGAGGAAGGCATGAGCCTCTGCAGGAGAAAAGCGCTCTGAGGAACTAGAGCCAAATCAGCCCAAGGGTTTCGTACCCGAGTTTGGGAAGTAGATCCACGGATCGGAGAGAGGTAGTCTCTCAAGTTGTGATCCGGAAGTTGGGATTCCCAAGTAAGGACTTCGTGTCCGGGAAAGCAGAGTTGTTCTGCGGGAAGAGGACTCTGGAAAGAGAGTTGGAAAAGAGTTGCAGGGATGCCATGCCCTGAGTCTGGAAGGTGAGATCCAGAGGCGAGAACCTTGATTCTCGAGGAATTGGAATAAGGAACGGAAGTTCCTTGGAATAGGGTTTTGCCCTAGGAATCGGAAGCTGAGGCTTCCGGGAACCATCAAGTCTTATTCTAGAACGAACGTGGTAATACGTTCGGTTCAAGTGCTTGTATAGACTTCTCCTCAGTAATAAAGATACTACTATGGGGGGGGACCAGCCCATCTTCTGGTCCCAGAACTGTGTCGATCTTCTCTCTTTATCTCTCTCTCTATTTATTTCTCCCTATATCCTCTGGCTTCAGTAATAAGTGATAAATCCTATTTATCCGAATGTATTTTATATTGTTATGCGCTCCCGTTTGTGACAGTTGCTATACAAATAGGTGATACTTTGGTAGGTTTTATGTCCATCAATGCTCCTACTCACACGCAGGAACACGCTACTCTTTGGATAGAGCTGACACATGGATTGCTTACTGTGGATACTTGGGTTGTTGGAGATAACTTCAACAACATTGTGTGACCACTTTCTAGATCGCTGTGCATTACCTTCAGATTCTTGTTACCTCTCGGAGGGGATGCCGCATCCAAGATAGAGTGCTTTCTGATGAGGCTCTCACATAGGAGATTTAAAGATTTGGTCAATGGATGCTCACAGCTTCTATTCTACAGCGAGCTGCTTGCCTCATGCATCACTCAGTCTAGCAATCTTTGTAAAGTGTTTGCAGAGAGACGGCCTCGATTACTCGCAGAGAGCTTCAACGCTGAGAGCCATCGCTTCTGCACCTATGAGCTTGACACTTAGGATCATGCAAGAGCACTCTCAGAACATGTATTTTGTTGGCAGACATGCAGAGCTGTTAGAGGCACTTCACTCTATTTAATAGATGAGATCTGAGGGCTCCCATCATGCTTTAGTATCTTATTGGATATCCGAAGCAGACAGGATGAAAAAGGATGTATTTGCTATGCACAAGCAAGATCCACCATCAGAGCCATTGGAGACTCTCAGGAGACCGTGCAGACTCGGATATCCAAGCAGAGAGAGTATTGAAAAATTGACTCATGGGAGGATGGGCTCACTAGAGGTTTCTTTTTGACATACTGGAATGCAGAGTTTTTTTATACACCTTCCGTGTATGTAACCCTTTGGGTCCCTTGTGTATCTTATCAACCTCCAACAAACATTGAAATACTATGTCTCTCTTCCTGTTGAGGATTCTTAGTTCCAACTGCTGCTTTCAGCATTTAACCATGACACACTTCCCACACATTGACACTGGTGTATGCTTGCTTTTCCAACTTAAGTTTCCCTCCAGAACCTCTCCTTGACCAAAGCTTCGGCATGATTTTCTGCTAATGGAGTTGCAGGCATCACAAGACAAGATCAGCATAGAGGAGATTTTGGATGACAAATCCCTGAGACGACGAGAAAAACCAGTTGGAAAACTTAGACTAAGTTATTCTCATGTTAATGGATCCTTTTTGTGAAATGCTGATAAATGTTGAAAAGAACCTACAACACACTATGAAAACAATTAAAGGTTGTAAGCCTTTGGTAATAGTTTTGGGTTGAATAGCAAAGCTACTTGGTTAAACAGAAAGCCTGTTGACACAAGTCTGGTGCAATAGACAAGATGCATGGAAAATTTTTGAGCGTTCATTGCATAAAAAACACAAGCAGAAGAAAAGCACTTACAGTAGTCTGAGATGTGAAGCGGAAGACTCTATCCTCAAAGGCAAGGTCTGCTTTCACCTCCTCCTCATCTTCAAAAAATCGAAAGAACAACTCTTTCATATTCCTGCCCATGCCACGCTCTGGCAACTTGGGAGGTGCGCGAGGCACCCCTCCTTTTTCCCAATCTGACTCATCAAAATACCAGCCGCTATCTTTCCCACCCACATATTCACTGTAATCGCCCCAGCTGTCATCGAGCCAGTCCTCCCAGTTTTTATTATCAGGATCTCGACCAAATTCTTGAGATTCCCGCAGTTCATTCCGGGCTTTAACTCGCTGCTGCCAGGCCTTGAAACTGGCATCATCAGCAAGCATTCTGTCGATATCATCCTTGCACCAGTCATCACCAGTACCCTTTTTACGAGTACCTTTTTGTCCTTCATTATCACCCTCTGCTTCATCATCTGAATCCTCTTCGGAATTGTTCAATAGAAAGGGATACTCTTCAGGATCAAGTGGGGTAAAGAGAAAGCGTTGCAACCAGCTCTTGCCTGACTCGTCATTCTGTGCACTAACTCTAAATGTAATGACCTGTCTCACATAGGTGTACCGCGAAAATTCTGGCAGTTCAAATGCAAAGTGTGGCCTAATATCAGTAACACGTGTCCGAAAATTGGTATGGGTGTTACCTGTAAATGCGCGTGCAGCTACAACCTGTTTCTTTGCACGTTGATCCTGACACCCACAAGGGGCTGCAGCCAAGTTAACAGAAGCTGTCAAGATAGAAGAATGTTGAGTCCCCTGGCGAGAACTAGCATACTCACTAAGTCGCTGGCAGAGCAATGTGTCCCAAAGACCATAGCGTGGAGGATGAATATATTCAACTGCCGCTGCTCTTTTGTTTACAGATTGTCCTAAAAGAGGAGAGGGCAATTGAAGAAGCTGTGTTCTCATACTGACACATCATGGTAGGCTAATAATCTTTGGTATTCTTCAACATCTGTTAAAGACACATTCGGGCAGCAATTCCTTCTGGAACTGTGACGCCAAATTCAAAGAAACTGATAGACACTCACTTAACAACGCTCTGAGAGTTTCTGTCGTAGCCGAAGGATGTCCCTTTCAAGTTGATCACTTCATATGTATCTACATACAGTGATAAGAACTAGCAAAACCCTTATACCAGCAACAAGATTACTGCAAAGGGGCAGAGCTTGCTGCTTGTTTGCGTCATAAAAGTGGGCACCGGAGCCAATGAAGCTTAACTTAAGCTCAAGCTTGCTCTGTTAATGAAAATGCAGGCGTAGTTTCTTACCGGAACGCTCGAGTGTGATGACGTTGCAAGGGGTGGTTATGAAAGAAGGAAGCATAACAATTGAAGGAGAAATGGAACACACTAATACCTGCGTGGGATGACCGTCTAGATCAAAACGCTCGCTGTGAGCTGCGATGCCCGCCACTAACAGACGTGGCAGCTTTCTTCCCCATGGATAACGAGATTTTATATAACAAACCCTTGTGCTTCTTCAATTCAAAAACTTAGGGCCGGTTCAGACTAGGCGGAAGAAGAGAAATGCACACGGGCGTCAATGCTCTAAGTCGAAATTTGATTGGTTGGCACTCTTCCACCGGGCCCTTCATTTTTCTTCCGACCCCCCCCGCGGAAGAGTTGATGGCCTCTCTCAGCCCCCTTTGCTTTTTCATTGTTCCTCCTCCACACTCACAATAGGCGGCGACAGATTTGCGCAGATGTATTTCTTTCGCCGGTTCAGTCTGAACCCAGCCTTACTCTCTCTCTCTCTCTCTCTCTCTCTCTCTCTCTCTCTCTCTCTCTCTCTCTCTCTCTCTCTCTCTCACACACACACACACACACACACACACATTGATTGCACAGGTCGACCCTCGTCCACTATATGGCACGGACATATGGTCTAGAGGGGATCTAGGGCCAAAATTTGGGGGGGGGGGGGGGGGGGGGGGGGGGGGGTTTGAGGCAGCTTTAATCTCAGCCGTCGGATCATCTAGTGAACTAGGGGTGAACTAGGGGCAGGTAAACTAGCCTCGTCACTAATTGACACCTCCTTTTGGAGGTGGGAATCAACGGTGGAGGATGGGCATCGAGAGCGGTAAAAATCTAGGTCGTTCGTACTTATGTGAACTATGTGTGAATTCCCTCGAGAACTTAGTGTAAACTAGGTTTGGTGTAAACTTGGTGTGAACTGCTATTTTACTTCAAAAAGTGCGGGATTCCGGGGGCAAGCCACCACTATTAAGGCCATTGAATGAGGAAGAGCCCACCACATGCAGAGATTTTCCTCCACTTTATTTTCTTCCCTTCTTCCTCTCCCTTTCATTTCAAAAGCTCAAAATATATGCAAGTCTGTTAGTCATCACCATCTCCTTCCCTCCACCTCTTGTACTAGGTATAATATGAATGCTTATTTTATGATGTGATCTATGCCATGAACCATGTGTGAACCTATTTTGAACTAAGCGCAACGTGTGTGAATTGTGTGGGAGTGACCTAAGAGTTTACTTGGTGTGATCTAAGAGTGAACTAGATGTGAACTACATCAAGCGGACAGGTCTCATTTTAGTTTCGTTGGTGTTTATGTTCCTTCGGTTTACTTTGTTTTAGGGATCATGGACGTGCAAGAGAATGGAGCCACAATTCATATCTTTTCATATGAAAGTTTTGAGGAGTATTCTAGTTCTCATGACACATGTGAAGGGGATGATGGTTAACCAAGCTCCGAGGAATTAGTGATCATGGGGAAACAAGTACAGGCCATATGGAGGATTGCATGGGCACATTTGAGCATAGCTCTCAACATATGTTCTCGCCCCTTGATCCATACAACTATATTTCTCGTACATTCTACTCTTTCGACAACAAAACTCATGTAATGATGAGGCCTACAAAGAGATAACGCTATGACCTTGGAGGAGTTAAAGGAATGTGATCTTCGGGGTTTGCTTGATTTAAAGAGATGGAGGATGATGATAGATGCCCTTTCTTTGAAGAGGAAGGCAGATGGAAGAGACTACTTGTGCTTGAGGAATGCGTCCTCACCAAGGATAGCGTACATAGAAGAGTGGGAGCACATTGTGCAATCATGTCACTTAAGTGAGGATGTAAGGTCCCACCTGGAGGTATCCGAGACTCTTCTAAACCTCAACAAGACGTGGTCCATGGATATTAAAAGGTATGGCATACCTTTGACTTATGTGAAGGATTTACTATCATCATGTGTTTGTTCAAGTACAAGTAATGCCATGTCACAATCCCAACTTCCAACAAACAAAGGGAGTGTCTCCTCTTCTGCCATTTTGAAAGAGGCTAGACATTTCTACTCTAAACATATGCCTAAACCAGATTATGATTGAGCATAAGGTGCGTCTTGTAATGGTGAGCTCTACTATCACGGGTACCAACAATGAGAAAAGAATTGTGGTCGATTATGCATACCATAGGGGGAGAGAGCCACACATGAGAGAGAGACCACAAAGAGAGGAAGGTCAAAGAGATGTGGCTGCCCATTTCGAGTACAAGTCCATTGTGATCATGAGACCAACTCTGCTACTATGTCATTGTTTTCTCATCATGAAGGCCACAGTTTCGGCTCACGTCCAGATTTGTATTAGTTGCCGGTTCATCCTAATGTGATTGAATGTTGCACAAAAGATTAGTTTGATGTGGGAATCTCATGGCATGTTGCAAGAATGTCACTTTCAAAGGAGAAACTACAATAGGAGAGATGCTCTCCTATTGATCAAGTAATCTATACGTTCTTTACGATACCAAGAGAGGTTGCAATGTTGTTGTATCAAATCACGTCCCAAGTACACTCTATATACAAAATGGGACACCACCTGCGAGCGAACAACTTTGATAAAACCTCTATATACGACTCATATTAGGGAATATGACCCCCCCTTTCTACTCTTATACAACAATCAATGAAGAAAACCATCATAATCCTATCTTACATATAAAATTTAGGTCTCACATGATCTAACTGAGTAAAACTAGTCAAAGAGTGTGTAGCATAGTCATTGGCAACATACTAAGGAACCACCTCTGTTGATAACAAGATGTACCCTCAATGTGTCTTAGTTTGACTTTCAAACTATGTGCCTGATCAACATGCACTCTGGCTACTTGTCCAATTCTGACCCATCCAAAGCTGGTGTAAATCAACCCTTGACCTGCTCCAAATTAGCCCTTATCTATGACCAGCTTGATGCAAAATTTGATATGTGACATGATAAAAAACTTTCCCTAAATTCATCCGAGTTCTAGTGCACACCAATGACCAATTGTTATAAGTAATCAACCCGAGTCAGTTCCCCCTGTTGAAGTTTAGGCATCTCAAGTGAACTGCCCAATGTGATCCCATTATTTAGTTTGGCTTTTAGGTATTTATTTTACTTATCAGTCAAAGTCTTGGGTAGGACAATTTACCGGGATTACTATATAAGCAACCCCTTGCCTCCATTGTATACACATTCAATTATTCATTGACAAGGTTGATTGGTTCAGGAGACTTTCTCTCTCTCTCTCTCTCTCTCTCTCTCTCTCTCTCTCTCTCTCTCTCTCTCTCTCTCTCTCTCTCTCTCTCTCTCTCTCTCTCTCTCTCTCTCTCTCTCTCTCTAGTGCTCACTCCCCTTGGTCTCTACGCTTTCGCATCGTCAACTTTGACATGGTATCAGAGCTAGTCGGTGATCCTTGAAGGCCTTGGCTTAGTAGAGCATCGTTGAACCCCTTCTCTGCTGGCGTTCTAAAACGCTGGGAGACACTGCGGTGCCACCTCCTCTCCTCTGCCTCTGCGCGTTTCAAAATACCCCTGCCGACAAGCTCTAGGCGCCTCCCCTGTCCCCAACGTATTGAAACGCTACCATAAGCAAGGCCCATCCCCCCCCTCTCCTGGTGAGGCAGCGTTTCAAAACGTTGTCCCCTAGAAGTCCCATAGGGCTTTTGAGCGGCACAGATAGTTTAAACGACAGCCTCTCCTCGACGATTGGAGCGAGGAGATTGGAGTCCAGAGAGGGGTAAACCGAGCCTTTGGAGGAGTTTGGTGGAGAGTTTTATCATGCGGCTTGGAGGAGTGCAGAGTGCTAGGCTTTGAGTAGCCATTTGGTGGGACTTGCATGCGGTTTGGAGTTTCAGAGAGGGATAGAGGGGGTGGAGCGGCTTGGAAGAGGCGAGGTAATTGGAGATTTTATCAGCTTGGTTTGTGCAGCCAACTTTGTAGTGCAAAAAGTTATCGGAGTTCCAGAGCTTGCAGCTTCACCATGGCCCCGCCTTGCTCAAGCACCAACGACAAATTGAACGGGAATAACTACGCTCATTGGAATTTGATTGTGCGACTCTGGTTCTCACGGAAAGGTTTATGGGATTTTGTTGACGGCTTGGAACCTCATCCCACATGCGATTCCCACAACAGGTATACCCGCCTTCAAGATGACGAACATCTCAAATCGTGTGTCGATTGGGATGCGGCTAATGTGAAGGCAATGTCAGCCATTGCGGAATCTCTTACAAAGGACCTTTCTCTAGCTATTCACATCTTGAAGACTGCCAACGAAATGTGGTCCAAGCTCGTAGGTATGTTTGATCAAGATTCTACGATGCGAGCAGTCACCCGTCTTGGACAGTTGTTTGCCATCCACTTTCCCCAAGGAAGTTCCATGCAATCATTTCTTATGAATACTAAAGTTATTCATGATCAATTATCAGCTATGAAGAGTGCACCGACGAGTACCCAGTTAGCTGGTTTGGTCCTCACAAAGTTGCCTCAAGAGTATGAAACAGTGGCTAGGACACTACGGCTACAAGTTACAAAGGAAAAGTTGGAACTTGATGATCTCGGCTCTTTTCTCATTGAGCAGGAAACCGTGTTGGTAACTCAAGGCAAAATGCAGGTTTCTGAGATAGTGGAAGCACATGGTGAAGCACTTGCTGCTTTGGATTCCAGAAAGAGGACAAAATATCGTTGTTACAAATGTGGAAAGCGAGGCCATTTGGCCTAGGATTGCAAATCCAAAGGCAAAGAAAAATTCTACAAAGGACAAAGCTAAAAGCAATCAAACAGGAGGAAAGCAGTGATAGTGACTCAGGGAAGGACAAAAAGTAGGCTGCTGGTGTGGTGGTGACTACATTGGCACAGACTCCCACCTTCTAGTCACATGAAAATCGGTGTCACCACTAGCTTCAGCCAGAGGAGAGAGGCTTGTGAGTGGCAGAGAGGGGCAACCACATGCTCCCTATAATTAATTTGGACCCTTGTGTTGGAGTTCAAGTTATTGGTGTTTGGACCCATAGGTCGGAGTTCAATGCACCTGCATCTGGCAGGGAACCAATCAAGCGTCTAAAACACTATGGATGAGTGCACCAATCCATTGTTGTTGGTCAGATTATGGACATAATGTGTTCCAACAGTTCATTATCTTGGAGTTTTATATTTTGGACGTGATATGTTCACAATTCACGGATGGGGATTCTTGGATGTAGTATGGTCTGCAGTTCAAAGTTTCTACAAAGGCAACTGATGCTCAACATGGCATTACTTTTAGGTACAAAGTTGAGGAGAGCAACATCGAGATGTATCCATTATCCCGACCGGTGCTAGGGTGTCCATGGTAGCTTCTTCATCGACTTGGTCTCACTATTGATGTCCACTATGAGCTGCAAAGAGGGTGTTAAAGTTTAGGCATCTCAAGTGAATTGCCAAATGTGATCCCATTATTTAATTTGGCTTTTTAGGTATTTATTCTACTTATTTGTCAAAGTCTTGGGTAGGGCAATTTACTGGGATTGCTTTATAAGCAACCCCTTGCCTCCATTGTATACAAATTCAGTTATTCATTGCCAAGGTTGATTGGTTTAAGAGACTCTCTCTCTCTCTCTCTCTCTCTCTCTCTCTCTCTCTCTCTCTCTCTCTCTCTCTCTCTCTCCCCCCTTGGTCTCTACGCTTCCGCATCGTCGACTTTGACACGCCCCGCCTCCCTTATTTTTAAGCTTGGGAGATAAATTATTGGGGACATGTCCCTAACTTATATGCTTATGTAACTTGTAAAAAAAACCCCTCCCTTACACTTACGCGGTGCGGTAAGTTTTCCATGGTGAATCCCTCGGATCTGCGTATTAGTTATCGATTTACCCTAATGTGATTGAATGTTGCACAGAAGATTTGTTTGATGTGGAAATCTCACAGCATGTTGCAAGAATGTCACTTTCAAAGGAGAAACTACAATATGAGAGATGCTCTCCTATCGATTAAGTAATCTACAGGTTCTTTATGATACCAAGGGAGGTTGCAATGATGTCGTATTGAATCCGCAATCAAGGTAAACTCCCTACTTCTTGATGATATGTCTTCCCTCATATCCACAATTAATATGTAGGGAAAATCACAAAAGACGATTGGATGTTGCACTTTTACAAAAACAAAGAAAGGTTTATTGCCCGTTTTTAAGCAACTTGTTGGAACTTTTCAATGGCTTGCAAATAACTATTGTAGTTTACAGGTGTGCTATTTTCAACCATACAATCCCTCGGCAACCGAGCGTGCGGATAGGCCGTTCATTCTTGTTATTTAGGATGAGTGGATGCTTGGCATGGCCATGCGCTTTTCCATTCACAAAAAATGGGCCATTGATAGCACCTTCAAGACCAATGTCTTTGGTCTCCCTTTGTATGCTGCCATCTTACCAAACCAACACGGCATGGGTATACCCATTTGGCTTATGTTATGCACAGTTGACACTGGATCGGATTAAGAAAGTACAACAATTGAGATAACTTTACAAACATTTTTTTTGAGGATGGGCAATGTGCGGCCTACAGCAATTGATAAAGTTGCAACTAGAGCTTGACGCTTTTGATAAGGTTATCAAGGCTGTTGATGCTTGCTGGGAGTATAACAACGACGACATACATATGCAAGTCTGTTGTCATATTATCAAATGTTGGTTCCATGCAAAGAAAGACTTGGGTGGAGAATCTTCTTCCAAAGGTACATGTTTATGCATATATGTGAGTGTTATGAATACATCATTTATTGATGTTAGCATGCCCTTGTTATAGTTGGGTAATCTGCATAAAGTCTAATATCTAACCAACCCAAATGATTTTCTCATAATAAACTGATCATTTAATGTGGGAGAATAAACGAGAACAAGCATTAGAATATAGACATGTGCTTATGTATCTATCTCAACACGGGGCCAAAGTCAAAGGGTCCAAATGAGAGATGGTCTATCAAAGAGCAATGCTAGAATGGAGCTTAAAGACCTCCAATGGTTAGTGTTAAAAGTCCTTAGACCTTAGGCAAGCTAGGGTTGTGCTTGAGGTGGGAACACAACCCAAGCTTGATGTGCTTGTTGTGCTTGCTGACTGAGGTACTTGAGGTGCTTGTCGTGCTTGCTGACTAAGATGCTTGAGGTGCTTAATGACTAACGTGCTTGAGGGGCTTAAGGTGTTCCAAAAGTAAAAAAGGATCCCTACACATGGAGGGGAGAGCCCTACTTGTAGGAGCATGAGAGAGAACACACACATCCTCACACAAGGCAAGCCTAGTGTAAAGAGGCAACAAGGACGCATGTCAAGCTCCTCTCCATGTTGCCCTCATAAGGTGCCTAAAGCCTATTGGTTGGCCTCTAAAGGGATCCAATAGTCTTTTAGATAATTTAATTTATTGTGCAAAGGGGAACTTGTCCTACTGCTAGCATGGTTTCTTGATATGTACTATGCATGTGATTGGTTAGGCTTGTAGGGGTCCAATCAAATGCAAGCATGAGCTAGAAGGGGGGGTCGACCAAAGCAAGTTGGGGGTGTGCTTGGGGGGTATACTCTCTCTCTCACACACACACACACTCACATGCTCATTCTCACTTGTCAAAGTGTAAGAACTTCATCTCCTTCTGCAAGCTTGTTGTGAAGTTGAGAGCCTACACCAACACTCTTGGCTATGGAATGCAAATCCAACCAACAGCCATGCTCAATGCTTAAGCTTTCCATCTTCTCCATCTTCATTACTATGCTATTATGATATGCTAAGCAAGAAGAGTGATGATAAGTGGGGAACTATTTCTTTCTCAAATGAATGTTTCTTCTTCCTCTTTCCTACCCTCATTCCCCGCCGCTAGCTCGCTCCACCTTTGAAGGTGTTTAAGGCCTTGGGACTGAGGCCGGGGATGGTTAATGCTTTTACAAAAGTTATGTTATGCTTGTGATACATGAAGTTTTCCATCTTCATTGCATCACCTAGGTTTGAAGGAAACCACAGATTGTATTGTATCAAGTCTCTCTTTATGGGAGAATCTATAATACAAAAGCCTATTGGAGAGGGACCGGCTCCACATAAATCCGTTCCTCAACTGGTGTCAAGTTCTCTAATTCTCTCTCTTGCAAAAGTATTTTTCATGCCAAGTCAATTAAGTATAATGGTTATGTAGCTACCGCTAATTAAGTTCAGCCTCTATGTTCTCAAAGTAGTGTCGTAAAAATGCTCACTCTAGTTCTCTTATTTTTGCTATTCTCAAAGTTCATAGGCCATTTCCATTACATTAGTATCAGAGCTATTGATTTCTCTTTTCTTACTTAAGAAGAGAGGTCCTTAAGTTGTCCATGAAAGGTTGGATCTGTTCATTGCAATAGGGTAAGTGGGACAGGGATCTATTATCTTGGTTAAAAGGACTTAGTTCGAGGTACACCATTGGGAACTATAGTCTTAATAATGGAGTCTCTCGGGGCTTGCCTTTGGATTAACCATTATTGAGCTACTAGCAAGCTCAACAGACACCATAATCAACCGAGCAATGTTAGACCCTCTCCACTAGTCTTTGCAATCAGTAGTCTCTAAACCACGGGTGTGGTTGCTTAAGAACTAATTTTTAAAGGTAAAGAGGAGTAGCAACTAAGGTTTTTGAGGGTACCAAAGCACAAAGTAATTTATACATAAGTTTAATTAACATGGTTGAAAATAACCAAGAGAGTAGAATGAATATTGACAACTTTGATTTTGCACATGATGGTGCTAATGATGATGCCCCCATGTTTGTTGATTATTTTCTTACTAGGTTGCAACAAGCTATGGGCAACAAACCTGCTTTGCAAGCCAAAGTTACTCAACAACTTCATGGTTATGGGATTTCCCTTCCTCTTGAAAAGGAGAGAGAGCTTAGGAGGCCTCTTGATGAGACTCCCAGAAGAATCCAAAGAACGAGAAAGAAGCGAATCACTAAGTTTCTCTGAAGATGTGGCTCCATGAAGACGGTCGTCTAGACGGTCGCCAACTCCTCCCAAGAGGAAACTGTCAACCCATAGTCCTTCTCCTCGTCATTCTGAAAGGGAAAAGAGGAGACAAAGGAAGGTCACCCTCTTCTCCTTCTTCTTCACCTTCCTCCTCTTCCGATGAAAGCAACAGTTATTCTCTTAGAGAATAAAAGAGGAGAGGACATCGCAAATCCTACCTTGCATGGAGAAGGTCCCAAAAGCTCAAGAAATTCAAAGAGAGAGGAAAGAGTATCTCTTTTCTTACCTATGATGGCACCTTTGGTGCTACCGACAAAGTATTGGCCTTCATCTAGCAATTTGATGTGGCCTTTTGAGACGAGGGATTCATAGAGTCCTCGAAGCTACATCATGTAGCTATGCACTTCCAAAAATCTGCTCGTCAATGGTGGGCTACCCTTCATGGCAATAGCTAAGCCCCAAAGACGTGGAAAGCTCCACGAGTTTCCATCATGAAGCAATTCCTTGCAAGCGATGAAAAGGACAAAGTGCTTACCGAATGGCGGAGTTTGAAGTTGATGTTCAACGAGTCTATTCACAATTATGTGTACAAGTTAACATCTCAAGGCTAGTGTCTTTCAAAAGATAAACTTCACCGAGCAAAAGCAACAATTATGTGTAGGATTACCAATGGCCTAGTTCAATCACTGAAGTAATCCACCACACTATGGTTGCTTCATGCATCAATTTCCAACAAGGGGCTAAAAGGAATGTTAAGCCAATGGAAAACAAAGATCAAAATGAAGCAAAGGGGAAGAACAATGCCCAAAACTCTTCCCAAGGCAATTCCAGCAACAAAAATCGGTCCAAGGGGAATGGGAGTTTACAAAGGTAAAAATAAACTCTCTCTTGAAGAGCTAGAAGCTTTTCGTAAGGACCACAAAAAGGACATGGCTAACGTTCTTGCCCCAAAAGAAATGGCCGCAATGAGACTCCTAGAGCTTCCACAGTCGAAGCTCCAAAAGAGGATTCTCATTACAAGGACCACCTCTCTCCTATGCTTGGGGAAAGGTAAGGGAGCATGATGTCTTCATCCTATTTGACCTGGCTCTACTCACAACTTCATATCAACGGAGTTGGCCACTAAGTTGGGCATTCAAGCTTTCAAGATGGGGGATTCTGTAACTGCCGATGGAGCTTTCAAGGACAACAAGCCTCCATTACTCCCTTGATTGGGAAGTTAAGGCTTCATGTCCAAAGCTACATCAACAAAGAAGGCTTTTTCATCTCTCTTGTCCAACATGAGGATGTTATCCTAGGGGCACCATGGTTCAACTGCATGACTGCCAACATAAAGTTCCCTGAAAGGAGAATCTATTTCACCTACAGGGAAAAGAGCATGTATATAGATGCTAATGAGTCCAGTCGTACTATACCACTTGTAAATTTACTTGCTTTTGACAAGTCAATGAAAAGCTCAGTTTCCTCGTACATGATTTTTGTCAAAGAGTCTCTAAACGATGCTAATGCTTTAACAAAACAAAGTGGTAGGAATCAAGAAGAGTTAGACTTGTCTAATTTTCTAAATGGATTCCAAGATGTTTTTATCGATGATATCCCTATGGACTTACCTCCAAAACGAGGGGATGATGATCATCGAATTGAGCTCCTACAAGGAAGCTCACCGCCTAACAAGACTCCTTATCAAGTTTCCCAAGCTCAGCAAGAGGAGATCATGAGGCAAGTACAAGAATTGGTAGGCAAAGGGATGGTGAGTCCTAGCTCCTCTCCCTTTTGTTCTCCAGTCCTTTTAGTGCAAAAGAAACATGGTACATACCGCATGTGTGTGGACTATCAAGCACTAAACCATATCACTATCAAAAACAGATTTCCCGTACCGCGGGTCAAAGATCTGCTTGATGCTCAACCAAGCTCTATCACCATTATGGGCGACGTCATTACAAGCTATGTGGAACTACTCCCCTCGCCCTCTTCTTAACGGAGGCTCATACTCTCGAAAGCTTGTCGGGCAAAAAGAGATTTATGATTTTTACAGAAGTAATCAACAGTGAAGCAAATAAGACACATATTAGAAAGGTAGTTTTTTCTTACCTTTTCTACCTATGTAGGGTCTTTTGAAAATAGTAACATCATTGAGAGGTAAAAGGATATGGGATTGCACGATTTGTGCACATTATATTTTGTTTTACACCTTCTGCTTTACCTCTATGACCAACAAGTCTTGTTACGAGGCACCATCATAGAGGTTGCACTCATAACCAACTTACTAACTACCTCATATAACCAACACAAAGATCTCAATGTGGCACCTCATTGTCCACCATTAGAATATGAATAGACAGCACATCCATAGGCACATCTCAGCCCATTAGAATGCCACGGGCAAATTAGGAGTCAGGGACAACAATGAGGGAAGCCGGTCACGCTTGAATGACAGAGACGGTAGTGGACACGATCATTTACAGGCGGGTAGGTAAGGAGCACCTTAACACCAACCCAACATAACTACCACAGTTTAAAAAACCAAGAGCCGATTCCCATTAGATAAGCACAGTGAGAAGAAGATCCACCAAGTGCTCCAAGCCTAAGGATGCTACCTGCAAGCCTATTAACTTCCAAGATAGGATATCAACCTGAGTACCAACTAAGAGTGTAGAGGTCGGCCACAAAAAGTAGCTTAATGTGCAAAGGCCGGTCCAAATTAAAAAGGCATCCCAAAAAAAACACCCAAAGAAGTAAGCAACCCAAATACTATCGTAGTCGGTTGTTTCCTCCTGCAAAGCTCAATCCAATAGAGACAATATTTTCACAACCAATTCTAACTAGAATAGCTACAATTTTAAGTGAGGGACCAAACCGCCTTGGTAAACCATGCTAGGGATAGCATTAAGTGAAGTGCATCCTTTTAGTGAGGTGATGCCTGGCCATAAGTCAACCAGAAGTAAGTGTGTGTGTGTGTACTTTGCCTGATCGAGTTCATATCTCAATTTATGGAGCCCTCACACAACCAAGTGAGGAGGACCATGTGGTTATCTCACTAAACTTGGGAGTCAAACCCCGAGGGGCCCCATGTGCTACTTTTAGGCAAGCTCGACAGATGTTGAAAACCACATAAAATTCAGTTTACAATCCAATGGACGTCCACAAGCAAGGTTTCTAGTGTGCAGGGCAATCGAACGCCATTGAAGTCTTCAATACAACTTTGGTCTTGTTTTTGGGTATGCCCCTCGTCAATTCTGATTCCCATGGGGTTCTTCTCACAAGCAAGGGCCTCTTAAAGCCTGATCCTTTTAAGCACCGCTTCCCATGGGTGCTTTCCAAAGGGCCCTAAGCCTCTTCAATTGGCCTCAAGGAAAGTCTTTTCATTTGACTTTGAGCATCGGCTCCAAGAGACTTCAACCAAAGCTTCAAAAGAACCTCGAGCAAGGCAAGGGATAAAGGGTATTCTCGCTACTCTTTGAGGCTGATTTCACTTAACAGTGAAGAGGTACTTCATAAAAGAAGTAGTCAAAGGGAAATTCTTACTTCTCTCTCTCATAAAAGAAATAAAATTCAAAAATTATGCACCCAAGCACAAAAACATCTTAAAATGCGTGTCTATTGATATTGTGCAATTATGAGGAGTTCAAACACTGGACTTGGCATTAAAAATCCAACTGCTAAGACCGCTTGAAAGTGCAATGGAGGAGAAGAGACTGAGGAAATTTAACGGTGAAGGTCTTCACACCTATCAAACCAAGTTAAAAGAGCACTTAATGAAAAATGGGTTGTGGGGAATAGTCAAGCCTACAATTAGTGACCCCTCATCTAGTGATGGAGCACATGTGCGAACACAAGCTATGAACGTAGAGAACAAGGCTAAAGAGGAGGAGCCATTAGGAATCATAATTACTACACTACACAACAATTATGTGTACTACAATAACTCTCTAAACATCCTCGCTTGGTTAAACCTCTACACCTTGGCAAAGGAGAAACCCAAAGCTGCCTACAATAGAATCAATGGAATATCCCCACAACTCAAGAACATCTAGAATGATGATAGTAGAGAACACTTAGAATGGCTAGAACATTCTCTACACATGATGAGAAAATTCATGGGGGGCCATGGATTCAAGCTTAACCATGACACTCTGGTTAGGTAGAGAAAGAGAACCATGCTCCAAGGGTCTCCCACTTACCCTCTCTCACCACCACTACCACCCAGGGACTCCCTTATATCCGAGGAATTGTATGAAGATGAAGCATGGGCAGCCAAACAAACCTTTTAAAATGCTAGCTCTACATTCAACATGGCTAAAAAAACTATGGAGCAGTACACAAATCCTTACATACCCCACACACTCCTGGAGATCATCCTTGGTGCAGCCAACAATAAGGCATGGTCCCTAAGGAATTTGTTATTGTTGGCCCCTCTTACTAAAGGTATCCTCCTTACACTCCTCAATGATGTTGACAAAAAAGCGATGAAGATTAGATTGCTGCAAGTTCTGGATGTGAACAACTCTATGATTGCACAGCCATATGTGATGCCCTACCCTTTTAGTATGAGTTACTTTGACACTCAAAAGTGCGATGCTATGGTGGGATGCCTCCTTGGAGAAAAAGGGGTAGTCTCCACCCCATCAAATGTGGATGTGAATCCATTGGAGAGGGAGAATTATGTAAGGATGGGAACATCCTATGGTTTGACCATGCTCTATGGCTCATCATGCATAACCTAGTAATATTTTTCTAGCCACATACCTAAAGAAATCCAACCTTCTGTTCATGAGATGGCTAGCTACTGCAACTCAAGAAGCTATCAAAACCTTGTTGGTGCATTCGTTCTACAAAAAAAAATTGAAGGATGACATAAAAATCTACTCCCTCTTTGGAAAGCTTCCTCACTCATCTACTACTATGAGAGAGGTGGATATCTTCATCAAAAAGCCCATCCTACCTCTAAAAGATAACTCCTTTGAATAAAGGTTCAAAGGGGGCAGGCGCGCCCTAGGGCAAGAGGAAGAGCTACTACACCACACAAAACAACCTACTCAGCTCCTCCCCCCCACATGAAATGGCATGCCTCTTCACTTGTTGATTCCTCTAGCACTATCCATACACCTACTAATACACTGTTCTACCCCACCCACCTTGCACAATCTTCCATCCCCCCACAAAGAGCTAGGCAAGCCTTCATCCTTGCTTGTATTCAGAGTGCTACTATATCAATGATATGTAGGTTTGCAGGGATACCACAAGCATATTTACCCTACCTACTAGCAATGACAGAAGACCTTCCTTTTTTTGTTTGTGATGGGTTTCTAAACCCCTCTACAAAATTGAATAGCCCGAGGGAGTTTTGTGGTTTGTGCCTTTTTTAAATGAATGCTAAAACCACCATTGTATGGGATAATTGCATGTTTACATGGTCTTTTGCACCTCTAAAGGGTTTTCTATACAATTAAAAATATGTGTTTTCAGAACCTACCCCTCATAGTTGTGTTTGTTATGAAAAAATGATAGGGTTCAACAAAGATTTTGGCCATGTAATCTCATAACAGTTAGATGAATTTTTACCCCTAAAGCTCACACAAATGATACACGTTGGGCTTAATCATCTTCTAAACCATCAAGTAAAGTGGAAGCCACACAAGAACTCTGTAAGATTTTAGATGAATTAAGGGATCTTGAAATAATATCTATACCTACTAAATGCTCATTACAAGAATTAAGGTCATCTTTTATAGATTCCTACACACATTAGATATCCAATAAACCTAATTGGTGCAACTATCAAGAGCTAAAGGTACTATATGAGAAACTCAAGCAGGAGTTTCTATTTGGATAAGGAACCAAACAACCCTGTGTTGATCTAAAAGAAATTTATTTTGGATATGGCCTTTAAGTGACTGTAGGGAGATTTCTAGAAATGGGAAGGTAATGAGAAGAAACAACTAATAGCTACATTCAAACACTCTTAGCGCATACCTTTGTGGGAATCCTGCCCCTTTTTCCCTACTTAATATGGAACGCATACTTAATAAACAAGGCTTTAGATGGATAACATGTGGGGCCATGCTATTCACAATTTTCCCTACTTAATATGATCCATATTCAAAACATGCATCCCATTGATAAAGGTTAGTGCTAAAAACCTAAATAAGAAGGCCTTGCTATGCTACAATATACACCTACAATGCTGGCGAATTGTCATATCCATATATGGATGCATTGTTAACCTCCCTACCCATGCTCAAATTCTCCTAAATGGAGATGTCAAAAGAGGTTATGAAAACATACCGCACAATGGGGAGTTGGGCTTGATCACACACATTAATAAACTAATTGGTATTGCATTGAGGCTTGCCATGAACACATATCCTTTAAAGCCCTTCCCCAAACATGTGAGCCAAGAAAATGGACCACCAAAAAGAACAAGTCAAGGTTATCTTCAACCTTGCAAGAGGTTATAAATCTCAACATCTGGCTTATCACGATGACATGCTTGTACAATGCCAAGGACAAGTATACCAACAAACCATTGGCATACCTATGGGGCTTGCCTACTCACCCCCATGGTTTAATATTCATCTCCACTCTTGGCAAGTTGATTACCTAGAAAGCTTGCTCGCCTTTCTAGAAGGAAGAACCCAGATTGGCAATATGGGGACAACTTTTAGATATTTTGATGGAGTTTTGATGACATCCTATAGATAGATAATCAAGCATCTAAGATCTTCCTAGAAACAATAATGATGTACAGTGAACTACTTAACATTGAAGTTGAAGAATGAAAAGAAGCCACCTTTCTTAACCTCAAAGCTTATCATCTCTCAATAGTCATTTTCTATAGCACCCAGAGACCAAAAACTGCCTATAAAACCAATAAGATACATTTATAGAAGAGCAAATAGACCCTCTGGATGGGCACACAAGGTAATAATTTCCCAAGTTAATCCTATACTCTACTGCAATAGCAGTACAACCACCTTTCTTAACCTCAAAGCTTATCATCTCTCAATAGTCGTTTTCTATAGCACCCAAAGACCAAAAACTGCGTATAAACCAATAAGATACATTATAAAAGAGGCAATAGGCCCTCTGGATGGGCACACAAGGTAATACTTTCCCAAATTAATCCTATACTCTACCGAAATAGCAGTACACTCCCTAACGCTCGAGATATTAAGAGTCTTATTAAGGCCTTTTGCCTAAATGGTTTTTAAAAGGCTAGATTATGGAAGCTAGTAAGGAGCTACTTAAGCACTTGTTGTCTATCTCATCATGCTTGTAGTCCAAAACAGATACTCAAAATAGTCCAAGTTGGTGGGCACTAGGACCCTTTTGGGGGGCCTCATGCCCCCTAATTATGTGAGACCTAGTGTAGGCTAGAAGGAGGGCCACACACACACACACACACACACACACACACACACACACACACACACACACACACACACACACACACACACACACACACACACACACACACACACACACACACACACACACACACACACACACACACACACACACACAAACTTTGAGCACTCTACTCTACTATTAAGGAGCATATTGAGCCTTGAAGACTACCCCATGGGGGAGCAAGCCCTTGTAAAGAATAATTTTGAGGAACACTCTTTTTTTTATCTATAAGGGAATATGCAAAATGCTTACAAAGGCTTGAATCACCACCCTTGAAAAATGCTTGCAAAGGATTGCATCACCACCCATTCATTAGAAGATGTTGCATGCATTCATAGGCTCAGATGTGCTTAGTTGGGAATAGTTGCTACTATACACAAGATTTTGTATCAGGACACCTCCAGGTAATGATAAGGACCCACACACCTCCCACCCTCTTAACCACACATAGATGCTTCTCAACAATTAGCTCAAGATAGCAAAAATAAATCCATAGACCATAAAGCACTCCCACTTGAGACTTCCTCCAGTACGAGGAATATTATTAAAAGGTAGAGTCCAAGAAATATGCTACACAAAAGCTGGCAAACAAGTTGCTTGGTCCATACATCTAGCACAAAGTTTTCTACTCCCCAATTGAGCCTAGTACATTGGTTGTAGACTCTATCTTGCTACCTTAACACTAGCTTGGTATGCGGATATTGTAAGGTTTTAATAGGCTCATGTGAAAAGCATTGTACATGAGCCAATGGTTGGGCAACTTGAGTTGATAAGTCATCTCATTGATTGGCCTAAGAATATGAAAGGGACCATAGTACCTTTTTGCTAACTTAGCATAGTACTTTTGGTGTCCTGTAAGATTCTTGCCTGTTGTGTGCCTTAATCGACCCTTGGGAAACTTGAGCAAGACCCAATCATTTTGTTTAAAGGATAGGGCTCTTCTGTGCTTATCAGCAGCAGCCTTTTGTCTTTGCTGTGAGATGGATATAGCATCCTTAATCTTTTGAAAAGATTCTTGCAGGTCTCGGCTATATTCATCTGCAGCAAAGATCTTCCCATGCACCTTTAGTAGCAGGGGATTTTTTGATCTTCCCTCTATCACCTCAAAATATGCTTTTTCCGTGGAAGTATGTACAACGTTATTGTAAGCATACTCCACGAAGGGTACATACTTCTCCCATTGCGACTTTTGATCTACTTCTCTAACATAAGCTTTTAGTAGATCGAGAATTGCTAGGTTAGCTATTTCACTTTGGCCATCCATTTGGGGATGATAGGCCAAAGAGAAGTTTGGCCTCGTACTCAAATTCTCAAAGAGACCCGTCCAAAAATAACTGGTCATTCTAGGATCTGTATCTGACACTATAGACATTGGCAAGCCATGATATTTGAAGATTTGTGATATAAAGAGGGTTGCCATTTGATGGGCTTTAATAGTCTTTTTGACAGGTATGAAATGTGCTCGTTTGCTAAACTTGTCTACTATCATCCATATTCCTGTATTCCCATGGATAGACTTGGGCCATCCAAAGATAAAATCCATGGATATGCTCTCCCATGGTGAATTAGGGATTGTCAAAGGTTGAAGCAATCCAGGTTGCTTCCTTCTATCAAACTTCGTCTTTTGGAATACCACACATTTTGAAACATACTCTTGTATGTTTGTTTTCATGGCAGGCCAATAGAAATATGTTTCTATCCCTTTTAGGATAGACTGATACCCTCTATACCCCGCATAAGGAGGAGCATGAGATTCATACATTACTTTCTCACGTAGTGAGTTAGTAACGCATAGTCTATTGCCATAGAGAAGATAACCATCTTGTAGGGTAAATGGTTCTTCCTTCTTCCCTAGTGCAAGGGCTAAAATCACATCTCTAAAATCGGAATTGATAGCGTACTCATCTATCATAGAAGATAGATCATCGTGAGTTGCTATGGATACCGCATTCACTCTCAGCCGTCTTGAGAGTGCATCGGCTACGTGATTATGCTTGCTAGCAATGTGAGCAATATGAAAATGAAATTGTGAAAGGAAATTTGCCCACCTCATTTGTTTGTCGGAGAGCTTGGTCTGTGTCATGAAGTACTTAAGGCTTTGGTGATCCGTTTGCAAAATGAAAGGAGTCCCCAGTAGATAGTGCTTCCACCAATCTAGAGCATGTAAAACTTCTAAGAGTTCCTTCTCACATATGCGTAGAGCTTGCTCAACAGGGTCGAGCCTTCGACTTTCATAGGCTATGGCGTGCCCTTCTTGGAGAAAAACAGCTCCAAGGCAATCACCACAAGCATCACATTGGACCTCAAATGGCTTTGAGAGATCCGGTAGTGTAAGCACAAGCTGAGAGATAAGCTTCTCTTTAAGCTTTTCAAAAGCATTGTTCTCCTTGGTAGACCATATATACCTAACATTTTTCTTTGTTAGGTCATGGTCCTTAGGTCATGGTCCTGCGATTTGTGAGAACTTTTCTGTGAAGCATCTATACTATGTACACATACCTATAAAGCTTCTTAGTTCATGCAAATTCCTTCGATTAGACCTTTTATTACCTCTAGCTTTGATGGATCCATTTGGATGCCATCTTGAGAGATGATTTGACCTAAATACTGAATCTCTTGGAAGAAAAATTCACTTTTCTTTCGATTAATATCAAGTTTATTCTCTCATAAACTTGAAATATTACCAGGAGGTGTTGCTTGTGTTCGTCTAATGAATTAGAGTAGATGATTATATAATCAAAGAATGCTCTTCTCCATCAAGCGGTTGAATGTGGCTGTGCATTGGTCAAACCAAAAGAGATGACAATGTACTCGTAAAGACCAAACGTAGTGCGAAATGCGGTCTTTACAATGTCTTGATCAACTATCCTTATTTGATGGTAGCCACTTTTTAGGTCAATTCTACTGAAGTAGGTTGACCCCCCTTGTAGCTTATCAAATAGGTCCTCTACCCATGGAACAAAAAACCTAGTCTTGATAGTGATCCTATTTAGTGCTCTATAGTCGATACACATACAATATGTGCCGTCTTTCTTTTGCACTAATAACACTGGTGAACAAAAAGGAGGCCTAACCATGCCTTTCTCAACTAACTCATGCACTTACCGCATAATCTCCTCTTGTTGAGCTTGATTAGGTGGTGAACTTCTTGGAAGAAGTTCAATTGCATTGGGAGGTAGTTCACAAGGGATATCGTCAATAAAAACATTTTGGAACCCCTTGAGGAAATTGGATAACTCTAATTCCTTTTGATTGTTTATATTTTCTTTTGCTAAAGCATTAGGTTCATTTTGAGAATCTTTAACAAAAATCATTTACATGAAAATAGAGCTCTTTATTGACTTATTGAAAGTTTTCTTTTGTACAAGAGGTATGGTACTACCCAACTCCTTAGCATCTATGTACATATCTTTTTCCCTGAACCTAAAGTAGATTTGCCTTTCAAAGGATTTAACATTGGCAGCCATGCAATCAAAACATGGTGCCCCTAGGATTACATCCTTGTGCTTGAGAGGAGAGATAAACAAATCCTCCTTGTCCACGTAGCTTTAGACATGGAGCCTCAATTCTCCAATGAAGGGAGTGACTGAGGCTTCTTGCCCCTTGAAAGCACTATCGGCAGGTAGGACATCTCCCATCTCATAGGCTTGGATGCCTAGCTTGGTGGCCAACTCTATGGATATGAAATTGTGAGTAGAACTAGGGTCAAAGAGAATAAAAGCATCATGTTCTCTTACCTTTCCCCAAGCATGGCATAGAGGAGATCCTTTGTGATGAGCATCCTCTTCTTGAATTTCGACCAAGGTAGCTCTAGGAGGCTCATTATGTGTATTCTTGTGGGGGCAAGCACGATAGGCATGCCCTTGCTCCCCGCACTTGAAACAATGATTATCTTTTCAACGATAACGCTCTATCTCTTCACGAGAGAGTTTATTTTTGCCTTTATAAACCCCCTTCTACTTAGATTTGTTGTTGTTGGCGTTGCCTTTGGGAGACTTTTGGACATTTTCCTCTCCCTTAGGCTTGTTACGATCCTTGTTTTTCATGGGCTTAAGATTTCTCTTAGCCCCTTGTTGAAATTTTATTCATGAAGCCACCATGGTATGGTGTATGACTGCAGATATGGTGCGTGGCCTTTGGGAGTTAACATACTCCGCCATATCCTCAGTTAAACCCGCACAATTTTTTTTGTTTTTCTCTTCAAAATCCATCTTTTTGAAGACAGTGGCTTTGAGATGTAAATCCCAAAAATTGTCTACATATTTGTGAATAGATTTGTAGGGAGAGAGCTTCAAGCTTCGCCATTCGGTGAGTACTTTGTCTTTGGCATCAGTAGCCAAAAACTGCTTCATAATGGAAGCTCTTAAAGCTTTCCATGTTCCTGGAGCTTCACCATTTGCTCGTAGGCTAGACCACCATTGCCTGGTGGACTTTTGAAAATGCATACCTACATAGCGTAGCTTAGACGACTCCGTGAAGCCCTCATCTCCAAATGCCGCATTGAATTGTTGGATAAAGGCCAAGACTTTGTCCGTAGCACCAAAAGTGCCATTGTAGGTAAGGAAAGAGATGTTCTTTCCTCCCTCTTTGAACTTTTTGAGCTTGGACGACCTCTTCCAGGCGGCTTAGGTTTTCCTATGGCCTCTTCTTTTAGGTGGTTCAAGAGCTGCACCATCACTTTCTTCAGAAGAGGAAGAATATGAGGGGGATGGAGAAGAGGGTGATCTCTTCTCACCTTTTTCTTCTCTTGTTCCTCCTTGTTTGCACCATCACTTTCTTTGGAAGAGGAAGAGGATGAAGAAGATGGAGAAGAGGGTGAACTCTTTCTCGCTTTTTCTTCTCTTGTTTTCTCTTGTCCGTCTTTGAATTATGGTGTAGAGAAGTATGCGATGGTCTTCTCTGTTTAGGGGGTGTTGAAGAGCGTTTGCCCGCCGTCTTTGTGGAGCCATCTCTACCGCGGTGACTGGAGACTCACCATTTATTATGACACAAGTTCTTGAGTTCAAATCATTTGTTAAAGGATACATGTGTGATGGACAAGATGCTCTAGCTGGACACTCTAAACCACTTCGATTTTGTTACTATATGTAAGGTGAAATCCCAATAATGCAGTTACACAAAATTTACCCCAAATCACTTGACTGGATGCTAAGGGATTCACGAATTGAGTTCTTTCTCATTATTTTGGTGGGGGCTCTACCGTTGACACTTGGGTTCTCCTTTGGGAAGGAGATGCGTCATCGAGTAGTAGATTTTTGAGCCCTTCATGCGCATCCTCTTCTTCTTCCCTTATCGGAGAGTGTTCTCTTTTGGAAGTCTCACTAGGAGGCTTCCTAGGTACTCTCTCTTCTAGGTGGGGAGTTTGGATAATACCATGGGTGCGCAATTGCTGTAGCACTTCACCTTGGAGAGATGGGTTGCACAGGGCTTGTCGAAGCCTAGAAACAAGATAGTTTACAAGCATAGGGGCATCATTAGTTGCTCTTTCATTAGCAAAATCAAAGCTATCAACATTCATTTCAGTCTCTTTTCCTTTGTTAGCCATACTAGCAAATTTTAGGTGTAAAATTTTACTTGTACTTTGGCACTTCAAGCCCTAGTTGCTACTCCTCTTTACCTTCAAAGATAAGCACTCAAGCATCTACTTGTGGCTCGAATATTATTAATTGCAAGCAATAGAAGAGAGGGTTCAACATAGCCAAGATAACACCGGTTCCTGTCAAGCTTCTTATAGCTCAATAATGGTTAAGCCATAGGCAAGCCCCGTACGACTCCATTATTAAGACCATAGCTCTCGACGGTGTCTTCGTTAATTGTATAAAATAAGCGTGCTTCAAGGATGAAAAATCCCTATTCTACTTACTCTTTTGCAATTAATAACACCAACCATTTGTAGCAAGCTTGGGGACCTCTCTTCTTGAGCAAGAAAAGAGAAACCAATAGCTGTGATACCAATGTAACATTTAATGTACTAGTAATGTGTGTAGCGGAAATTGATAACATAGTGAACATTTCATTAAGAACAAGTTCCTAATGAGCATAGATAGAGTACTTAATTTGAGAAAGCAACATAGCAATTTACACCTAGCTAATTTGGCATTGACAATACTTGAAAAGAGAGAGAAATAGAACAATTGACAACAATTGAGGACCGGATTTACATGGAGCCGGTCCCCCCTCCATAAAAGCTTTGTATTATAGCTTCTCCCATCAAAGGAGACTTTTGCACAATACAATCTTTGTGTTCTTTGATAAAACTAGTTGGTGTAATGAAGATGGAAGCTTCATACACCAAATTATGCTTGAAAAACACACCTAGTGTCCCAAGACATAACACACCTTCAAAAATGGTGAGAGCTAGTAGGGAATGAGGATAGATTGAGAGGAAGAAGAGGTATCTTACAAGAAATAAGTATTATCCTCACATAATCATTCTAATAGCATAGCTTAGCTTAGTAATTAGCATGGTAGAGGAGATGAGCGTGCCATTGAAGCGTGGCTCTTGGTTGGATTTGCATTCCATAGCCAAGAGTAGTTGGTGTAGATCTCTACTTCTCAATGCTTGGAGAAGGAGATGGACTTCTTGTTGCACACATGAGTTGTGTGTGTGTGTAGCAATGAGTTAGAGTAAAATGCAGCTTCCCCTCTCATCTTGGTCGACCCCTCTTGCTATTTGCTCATGCTGGCATCCCATTGGCCCCTGTAAAGCTTAGCCAATCACAAATTAAAGGCATAGTTGCTAGCCTTGTGATATGTGTCCCCCTTTCCCCTTTTGTGAGAGCTTTAGGTAATTAAATAATTCAATTAAACTCTCATTGGACCTCTTAGTCTTCCGGCCAATAGGAATCAGGCAAGCCATTTGGCTGCTGAATGCTCATTGGACCCCTTGGTAGACTGTCCAATAGTCTTTTAGGGAGCTTAATTTCTATTGGTTCTTTTATCAAGCATTTTTAAATGGATTAGACTAAATTTACTCTAGCCTAGTTCTCATTGGTCCACCTCTATGGCCATCCAATAGTATTTGAGGGAAGCTTGGGGGCAACTGGCCTATGAGCCTGACATGTGTCCAATACTCCCTTTGTGTAAAGGGGGAGCTTTGAAGTGTGTGTGTGTGTTTCTCTCTCATCCCCTACTCTCATGGCTCGCCCCCTCCTTGACAGGGATGTGGGAAGACTTTTTAGTCTTCCCATGACCATCCAATTTCCCCTTACATTAGCCTTTGGACAATTGAATAAAAAATTAGGAACCTTAGTCTATGGAAGTCTTAATGGAGTTGAACCTTAGTTCTTTTAAGCCCCATTGAAGCACATTGCTCTTTGCAGACTGTCCCCCTTTGAATCCCTATTTTCCCTCCTTTGGATCCCTATAGAGATTGGTTTGGCAGCCTTAACAATATTCTAGCTTTTATTCCCCTGGTACTTCCCCATATTAAATGATCAATTTAACATGAGAAAATCATTTGGGAGAATTAGATATTAGTTTTTATGACACAATACACAATGACCAGATGATGGAGTGGGTATCCCCTGGCCCCATAAATAGGTGCCCAAGGGGAGGGTAGGGCAATGCCAGATAAAATACCCCACGACCCAACAAGAAAAGAAATATATATATGAGGGTGCCCAGACAAGGTGGACGGCCGGCCTAGAAGTGGTGGGCGGTCGAACAGTGCAGTCTAAATGCATCACTAATAGGCTGATCCGTAGCATTATTTGAAACCCATAGGATGTACATTTTTCTCATTGAAATTTAAGTTCAAGTTTCCACCACTAAAAAGAGGCAGCAAACTGTCATAAATGTTCTGTGAGCTTTTATTATTGTCTCTAGTACATGAAAATAAGGGCTGAACATACTCTTTCATAACCACGACATCTCATGAAACAAAGATACGTTTTGTTTGCAGATGGTAAAACCTCTAACATTTTCTTTCAGTACTCTAACCAACAAAAATATATTTAACAACCTTATCATCCAATTTTCCGCACTGCATTTGTGGCACCAAAGCATAAGCTAAACAATCACAAACGCGCATGTGATCAATAGACGGTTTTCTATCATGCCATGTTTCATATGGACTCATAGACTGCAAAGCTTTCATAGGACACCTGTTGAGTGCATAAGTAGCACACATGATGGCCTCAAGTGAAAACAAATGTGGCAAAGCTTGACTCTTGACCATACATTGTGCCATCTCTGTAAGCGACCTGTTCTTCCTTTCAACAACACCATTTTGCCGAGGTGTATACGGCATTGTACATTGGTGTTTTATCCCACAACTAGCTAGAAATGCATTAAACTCATGAGACATATACTCCCCCCCTTGATCTGAATGGAGGGTGCCCATAGTACATTTAGAGATACTTTCAGCCATAATCAGAAATTTCTTGAAGGACATAAATACTTTAGACTTATTTTAAGTGGATACACCCATGCATGATTGGAGTAATCATCAATCAAAAGTCACAAAGTAAAGGTAATTGACCAAGGATGGAGTTTGCATACATGCACAAACATCACTATGCACAAGTTGCAATCTGCATGTAGCCCTAATTGAACCATCCTTTGGAAACTTTGAGCGATGCATCTTACCCAAAATACAACCTTCATAAACATGCTTCACAGGTGCTTCAAGAGGTGGAAAAGAAGCAACCATATCAAATTTTTGCAAAGGTAGTAAACTTGCAAAATTCAGATGCCCAAAACATGCATGCCAAAGTTTTGCATGTGAAACTACCTTTAACCCAAGGCATAAAATACCAGATGCAATAATTTCATCACCAAAACTGAGGTCATGAACCGTACATCTGTCATCCACAAATTTCACAACAAGACCAAGTCTAGCAAGTGCATATATAGACAAAAGGTTCTTTTTGATCCGAGATACATAAAGTGCATCAGCAAGTGTGAAAGAACTGCCATTCGCAGCAGTCAATGCAATCTTTCCAAATCCTTGAGCTGGATAAGAGGCATTGTTGGCACAAGTGACTGTATTCCCATGAGGGATTAATGCATGAACTTGCGTACGAGCATGTTCAACCATAGGCAAAAAACTCTATCAGTAGCAATTTTGTCACCAAAACTTGCAACATCCTCAACAGTGCCTACATTACACAGAATCAGGACATAGATCAATGCCCTTCACAACATTCTAAACGACCTTTGACACAAGAACATGTTGCATCATGTAAGCCCACATTGGGTAATTATCCCCATCCAATTTATCCTTAGCAGCAAACATCTTAACACATCTATGTTGTTGCCAGCAATGGCGAGTGCCTGTACTTAATGTGAAAACTGCCCAAAAAGAGGAGAAACAAAGCGGGACTAACACATGCTATAAAGAAAAACCTGAAGAAAAATGTAAGGGACTTCTTATGCAGAAAATAACAATGACAAAAAATTTGCAATGTTAAAGGGGGAGAGAATGGTCGAGAGAGAAGTGGTGGCGATTAGAGATGGGGCATGAGGGAGAAGCCACGAGAGAGAGAGAGAGAGAGAGAGAGAGAGAGAGAGAGAGAGAGAGAGAGAGAGAGAGAGAGAGAGAGAGAGAGAGACAAATAGGCATAATGATTTACTCGTTCCATTTCATTCTTGAGATTACAATACGAGAGTTTTATTTAATAACCTTCACATGCCCCTTGGTGCCTCCTCATGGGCACCCCTTGAATACTCCCCTAAACCTTAGTGTTTGTTTAGGAATTAGTACACATTAGTATGCTTAACACTTGGCACACCCGGTGGGAGAATTCAAACTCTAATCCCACAAAATCCCTTGTTCCCAAAACTCAGTGCTCATAAAATACCATGATGCAAAGTGCATTGTCTAGAGTCTACTCCAAGGTACACATATACAACATGATAGACCTTGAGACACCACTCTTTTTCCTCCCAAGCATTTAGAAAATGCAAAGTATAGTGCCTAGAACTTAATCCAAGATGCACAAATACACTTCCTAAAGCTATACAGTGCATTAGAATCACCAAACCGGATATAGTGTGCCTTCTCACCAAAAGTGTGAATACAAGTGCACCATTTATTAGCAACATGCCAGGGTTGGGAATCCATCAAGTAAATTATCATACATGAGAGCTCATATAAAACAAACTTGTAGAACCATATAGTAATGAAAAAAATCCCAACTCCATTGAGTGGACTCCATCTTTGAGCCAATTACTTCAAAAGCAGCTCTATTTTCTGGCAAACAAGTATCAACATTCTTCAACAAAAAATCCTTTGCTTTGACAAACACTTCTTCGAAAAGATTGTGAGCATTGGCTTCAATTTGTAAATGATATTCTTTCAACAAGAACATCAACATCTAAAAACATTAGTCCCATGTTATTTGTGCAAAGAGAAACTTCATTATTCCTTGATGCAATTGGGACTTCAAACCACCAAACATGATCTCCTTCTAGGCTTACAATGAGAAAAAGCCATAAGATCTTTGCATCATCATACACAAAAATAAGCATTAGTTTTCTCAAAATCACAACATCATCACCTTTCCTAGCATGGATAAGCATACATGCCCCATCATGCTTTACATAAGCATTAATTGTGTGGATAAATACACATATCCCATCACATAACATTGCCTCAAGCAAACATTCATTGAGTAGCATCAGTTTGTGAAATAAATTGCTTCACACACACCATCCTATTCCTACCATTCCCATGTTCATCATGGTCGTCATCACTTGAGTATTTATCTACTCCCTCTTTGGCTACAATATACCATGCTCTCAACACTTTTTAAAGAAATCTTCTCTCCTTAAGGCACTCACACAAATGCTTTGCATTTACTTGCAACTCTTTTATCAAGTTCAAATGCCCGTGAGTGTGATTTGTGTTGTCACCATACTTGTAAAAGAATATGCATGCTCTTTCCAATGCATCAACAAAATTGTCTACCCATGCCAAAATATGCAAAATTGTTTATGCAAAATTTTGCTTACAATGTCACGCTCAAGAATATAATACTTCGCAAAAAGTGCTTATGAGCAATGTTAGGCTTTGTGGTCGTCATGGTCACAATGACATGTCAGCTTGGCTTTTGATGGATCTTAGCAGACTCTTATGATACTTATTGATCTAGCTGACATTCCTGACTTGCTCCGACTGGTGCAAATGGGATAAAAAGGAATTTTGATTAGGTGAAGTAAGGAAATCTGTTTGAAGGGTTCTTTTTGGGTGGTTTGTTCAAAAAAATACACACGGACAATTATATGTTTGCAACTTACTTTTATACATGGTCTACTGAAAAATGGGGTTGGGTTCATATAAAGTGGTCTTTGAATTCAAAAATTGGCTTGATCTTTCTCTAAAAATGATGATTGCATTATTTAGGTCTTGTACTTTTTGGTACTTGACTTTGGGTCTATTGTTAACACTAGAATGGTAACAGGACACTTTTATGTCCTTGGACACTTTTGTGTCCTGTTAAGTGACCATTTTGCTTGAATTATTTGAAGAGTATGAAAATGAATTTCTAGGTGCTATATATCCACAAATTTGCCTTATGAGCTGAAAAAAACTTAGCATTTTATTTTGAATATCGATCTCACCATTAACCTTACTCTTGCACAACATTTTTGAACCTAAACTGTGTGAAAAAACGGGTCCTGTTTTGGGCTTTTTTTTTCAATTTTTGGCAACTATACCACTCTAAACTTCATGTTTGTGAGGTTTAGATGGCTAGAGGTTAGGCCTTCATAGTTCTCAACATGTTTTGATGCTTGTAGAGAGAGCTAAGTGTTAAAATTGAAAGTTATGACCAATTTACAAGAATTGCATAATCTTGTTTTTGGCCAAAATTAGCACTTTTATGATTTTTTTGGTGGCTTTCTTGATATCCAAATTCAATTTTGATTGTGTAAGTGTAATGTATAACATAAAGCTAATCTTCCTTGAGTTTTGGGGGACCTAATATGCTATATAGCATAGTATATGATGGATGATGGTTGAGTTTTTTGATTGCTGAAGAATACGATACATTTTAGAGTAGCAAGTATAACTTTCTCAATATTGCTAGTTTCTTAGGCCAATTGTGTGTATTTTGTAGGTAGTAACCATATCTAATCATAGACTACAAACTTGGCTAGATATTGAGTAGTTTCTATGGGTTTCTAGAGGTCATAATGCTAAACCGAGTTTTTTCATGTTTGTTGTATTTAGAACTTTATCATTGTCCCCAAGGTTCCAATTGTAAGAGATCCATTATCCTTTTGACATGCTCCATGGCTCCTTTTGAATCCAGAGGCCCAAAGGGAACTAAGAAAACATGTATATAGTATCTATACTGAGCGTGACTATAGAAACTTTGATGATAGGTCCGCAAAATGGCAAAAATGCAACTTTTTTGTACCTATTTTTTTTGTCCAAAAAAAAATTAGTGAGGTAAAAGCAACCATATGTTTTGGTCACCAACCCATTGAAGTTAACGGGGCATTTTATCTCATGTCTTACAAAAATCTCCACTCTTATTTATATGCAATTAACCGTAAGAAATTGCTGTTTTGGGCAAAATGCACTGGTCCATCAACTTTGGAGGCTTGTAGTGACCAAGGGATGAGAAAAATTACAAGTTTCTCATTTTTTCCATATGTAGTAGTTATTGAACTATAAGCTCATGAAAGGATTTTTCAAAAATGAGTGGATCTACTATGGTTTTGGAAAATTTTCCCAAAACCCTGAAAGGACACTTTTATGTCCTGTTAGGTTACCATTCTAGTGTTAATGGCATACTGAGGCTTTTTTGATAAACACTGGTTGATGGTGTTTTAGAGTTGGGTGGGTATATGACTTGAGCTAACGAGGCTTGACTATTTGGTTATGTGTTTCAAGAGACTAGGAGTAGTCTAGGATGTCTGCATTTCTTGGGAGTCTCGATTGGCTCTTTGGCATAAAGACCAGGTCTTTGAGTTTAAGGTTTTTTGCTTTAATGGGTTTGGCATTATGATTTTTTCTATTCTATATTGAATACTAAAAATATTATTCTAATTGTCCTCCCTTTATGTTTTCTTGGCTAGCAAAACTAGACATATTATCTGGCTTTGTTTGTCTGATGCTTTGGCTTTCTACTTTGCTGTGATAAGAGACTTGCCCCAATGTCACATCCACATAATGAGGTTTGTGCTCTGCTTACTTAAACATAATTAATACAGATTGCCCCTCTATTAAACCGCAATGAAGCATGTTTTCCAAATTCATGTTTTTTTGGGAGAGTTGTCCTTACGTGACTGACTGGCTAGTTTTATTTATGGATGATATTTTCATATGGATCTTATGCTTTGCTGATCCGGGTTACCTTCTTGATAAGGGGATGTCGTATAGTGATCCAATTTCTGGTCTATTTGCTGGTGTTTTACTTTTTTACAGATTTAAACCAAATATAATGATCAATAACACATTAACAGATAGTTTGTTCATATAGGGGATTACATCTATTAAATTGTCTAAAAACTTTTGGGATACTTGATAAGGTCCTACTGTTTATTTTGAGTAGAAATGTACACAAAACATGGAATAACTTGTCCGATGGTTATAAATTGATGGATATATGCCTTTGGTTGTCTGAAATTAACCTTTTGAAAAAAACCTCCACTAGCAATGATACTTTTGGAAGTATCTTAAGTCAAACTTACTTAAAGTTTTTTTAGCATATAAGGAAGCTTTAAACTGGGGAGTATTTTTGGTACTTACATTATGGAAAGTTGGCGACTCTAAATCTATTTTAAGTGCGACATGGATAACAACTGATAGCTTCGTTGACACCTGCCATTTGTGGCTAAGTCTAACATGTGTTGTCTTTTCTACATGGATGTAGGTGAGAATGCTATCCTCGCTTAAAGTGGCTTAGGGTAGTTGCTGTCCAACTTTGATGATTATGGGAAACTCTAATCATTTATTACACTGATACCCCTTGTATTATTTCATTGGGATGATCTCTGCATCCTTACTATATTGTACAAAGATGAATCTAATATTGAGTCATTTTTTGTGCAAATTACCTTTTCAATTAGGCCCATTTTCAATAATTCCTTGAGGGGTTGACAGGTGTTAGGAGGTCTATCTATGACTATCGATTGGGTTCTTGCATACGGCTATTATGGTCTTGTGGCTTAGATCGGTTCTAGGTTGCAAGTTAATCCTTATCTATTTTCCCTTACTATACATACTTTGCTAAAGATGTGTTTTGCTTACAGGATCGTGCTACTTTTAAACGAACTGCTCGAATGAGGGTTATACACGACCCTGAGAAACATGCTAGAATTATGGAAAACATTCGTTAATATTTAAAAGATCACCCCTTACAACATTCCTCTCCCCGTAGGACAAGGCCCTTCCTTGATAGGAAAGCCAAAAATAAAAAGATTGTGTACTGTTACTAGTTACCTTTTTGTAACTAATCTATCACTTTTTTTACAACAGACTTTAGCTCTTTCCCAAGGTCTTGAGCTAGCCTCGGAACCCCTTTTAGTGGGGCTAGTTCATTGGTTCTGCAATGTATTAACAATTTGGAAGTGTCTCAGCTTATATACGACTCTTCTCTTACAACGGATAAAAATTTCTTTCAATGTTGGGTCAAAATTCTTGCTACCATTGACAAAGATCCTGAGGATGGTTGTACAATGATCTCTGAGTTTATCTCTCAACTACTGGTTTTGGCCCTACAATATAATCAAGAATTAGCCCATTTTTCTTCTTTGGGTGCCGAGCTTGCTAATTTTTTGAAGAAACTTTGCGGTCTAAACCCAGTCTTTGTCTCTACCCTTGCTACCCCCATTGTCCCGCAGACTAGTGGCCTATTTTGTCGTGATGAAGCTACTTTGGAAGCTATCAAGGGATTCCAAAACAATCTATTTACCCATAGTGAATCCACACTTTTAGAAATGGTCCCTAAAGTTTTTAAGGTGTTTCCCTTCCTCCCTGTGAGACAAGTGGAAGTAGAGTCCTTTGGAGTGGATCACCAATTGTCGATCTTACCCAATAAAGCTTTTTGTACACCTATCCTCAGTGAAACATGGGTCTACCTTGCTAACCTTCCGGCTGCTACTATTGAAGACTGTAGCCTCAAAATCTTAAAAGGAGGACATTTCTTGGATAATGGTGAACTCATCAAGGCGCCCTTTAACCTCAATTTTGTTGATCACGATAAATACTCTTCTAATGTTGGGCTCTATAATCATACAAAAGGAGTCATGGAGTTTAACAAAAGTAACCCAGATTACTACACTGAATCCATTTGGAATATTTACAGACCTTACTTAAACTATGCTTGTAAATTTTTGGATCCAAAGGCAACATGTGAGTCTAGTATCATGTGGTTTGACTAGGCTATCTAGTTTATTCTGAACCATCTTGAACTCTTGTTTCCTGACAAACCTTTGGATTTTCATCTATCCATAATCTGCTCTTGGCTTGGTAGGCAAGCCCGATCGCTTGTTATTGCTCAAATTGCCTTCATTGCTTTTAGAAGCATGATGCTTGACATTCTTCAAGAATTAAAATTTGAAGAACCTGGCTCATATCTCATTACCTATGCCAATTATAAAGGGGCTAAACTTGCAACTGGTTTGCTTAAACCTTGCATTGAAGATGATAACACCCCCTCTTTGAAAAGGCAGAACTCTCTCACTACACCTAATAGTTCGTTCACTTCATTCCTTACCCCTAGTTCTACTTCTCGCAATTATAGAGGAAAATCAAGAAGTTTTACCAGAGGGAGAGGGAGGATTACCCCTATCTCCTTGATATATAATGTTAATATGGTTGCAGGTGCTTTTTGGACCTTGTGGAAGGAAAGCTATATCCAAGGTTACATTTGACAGTGATTTGATCTACATTCATTGTGTTTACCACAATGAACTTTTGGAATGGTTCTCTCCTAAATCTATCTTCTGTGAGTGTTTTAATACCTTGTTTGGTCACCATAATATGTTTCACAACGTTTTAATTGGTTGGACCTTTCACCAACCTATTAAATATTTAATTTACAACACATATTTTTTGAGGAATGAATCTTGCCCAGATTGTTGTTGCTCTCAATATGATAAATACTGTAGGACCTTTGATGATTTGGGAAAACATGTTTGCACCTGTGATTTGAAGATTATTGGAAATATCAAGGTTCAAAAGATTTTAGCCAAAGGACTGAATCACATTCCTGTTTTTTCAAAAAACCCTTATTTAGCTGTATCATCTTTACTTAGCTATTTGACTGATTTGGTCAATACACTCCGACCGGAGTTAACAATCCAATTGAACTTAGAAAATCTGGTAAAAAATTTCTTCTTATGCAGAGTTACTACCACAAAACTGGCTTTCTTCTTTAAATTCATGGATAACCCCTAAAATTGGAAGCTGTTTACAGACTCTGTCACAAAAATGGTTTATTGTTGGTCTCGATAAATCCAACAATAGCCCTACTATTATGTGTAAAAAATTAGGTTGGGCGGTTGCTCATAATGGCCTAACAGCATCTGAATTTGTTACTTGTTCTTTTCCACCTAATGATATCTTTAATATAGTCCTAGATCATTTACCACACTATTGGCTACCCAAATGAATTGAGAAAACTCCCTGTTCTTTTTCCTACATACAAAATTCACAAGCACAAGTTTAGATGGATTTCGAATGCCTCCAATAGTATTTATGCAAATATTACTAAAGACATTACAGCTTGTCTTAACACTATCCTATTTGAGTCTGAGCTTATTTGTGCAAGAAAACAAAAAGTTTGCTTAAACTTCCTTAAAACTCGGTACAACCCCTTTTGGCTTATAAAAAACTTCATTGAAGTTACTCTAAATCTACCTGAACATATCTTTTTTGTGTTCTCTACCGATATCACTCAGTATTATGAAAATATTCCTCTCCTTGGAGAGTTTGGACTTACTAATGTTTTACATGAGGTGATTAAGATGGCATTTGATAATACTTTAGAACGATCTCACTTTCTCATAAACCTAAATGGGTTAAAAAATCAAATAAAAAACACACGTTCATTTTGACAGACATGAACTTTGTAAGTATATCTCTTATGTGCTTATGAATTGTTTTGTACAATTTGGTGGACATTGCTTCAGACAATGTCAAGGTATCCGAATGGGATTCTCTGTTCTCCTATTATGTGTAATCTTTACCTTGCTTTTTTTAAAAAATATAGACGGTTTCAAAAAACTGTAGCAAACAAAGATTATCTATGCAAACTAAAATATTTTTCACAAACCTATAGATATATGGATGATCTCCTTAGTATTAACAAAAGATTCTTTCTGATGGAAATTTCATCGATCTACCTTACTGTCCAAAGATTGAACCTACACTAGGCTCATGTTTTGAAACTGCCTCTACCTTTTTTCTACCACTATACAATTTCTCAACATAGGTATCTCCTTACATAGTCCCTTTACTGGTAATTTTGATTATGGATTTGTCCCGAAAAGAGACAAATTGATGATTACCTTGTTGAGTTTATAAAAAAGAAAAGTAATAGGCTTGCTAAGGTGGCTATAAACTCATGTTTAAGCATATTATATTTGATTCTTTACTATTTATCTAATATCTTTGTTGCTTTTGAAGATATCAATCATCTTATCAACAAATTTTGCCTTAACGGCTTTAACAGAAAAGAACTTATGAGTACTATCTGCCAAGCCATTTTGCACAAAGGTTGGCATGGACTTAAGATAAATCATACTATGCTCATCAAACTAATGAGGCAGTAGGCCCATACTCAATGGGCGGGCCTACGACCTTAACATTGAGTATGGTGCCTGGGTTTGGGTGGACACACACACACACACACACACACACACACACACACACACACACACACACACACACACACACACACACACACACACACACACACACACACACACACACACACACACACACACACACACACACACACACACATATGCTTACTCCTGGTTGACTTATGGCCATACATCACCTTACTAAAATGATGCACTTCACTTAATGCTATCCCTAGCATGGTTTACCAAGGCGGTTTGGTCCCTCACGTTAGAATTTGTTGTGAAAATATTGTCTCTATTGGATTGAGCTTTGCAGGAGGAAACAACTGACTTTTGTGTGTTTTTTTGGGATGCATTTTTAATTTGGACTAGCCTTTGCACATTAAGCTACTTTTTGTGGCCGACCTCTACACTCTTAGTTGGTACTCAGGTTGATATCCTATCTTGGAAGTTAATAGGATTGCAGGTAGCATCCTTAGGCTTGCAACACTTGGTGGATCTTCTTCTCATTGTGCTTATCTAATGGGAATCGGCTCTTGGTTTTTTAAAGTGTGGTAATTATCTTGGGTTGGTATTAAGGTGCTCCTTACCTACCCGAATGTAAAGAATCGTGTCCACTACCACCTCTATTATTTGAGCATGACCGGCTTCCCTCATCGCTGTCTCTGACTCTTGCTCATCCCGCGACATTCTAATGGGCTGAGATGTGGCTATGGATGCGCTATCTAGCTTTACAAACAGTCGCGTGGTCTCATTTGGGAGGTGAGTGGATGTTATGGTGATTTTATCTGAGCCGTAGGAGATTTGCTTTCTCATTTAAGATCTGTACTCTATGCTTCTATTGGGATGCACAACTGGTCTGCAGGGGGTACATCGGATTTTGATGCTGTGGAAGTTTTGGGTAGTGATAAAACCCTGATGACTGAGGCTTTATGCATTTCTGAAATATACTATTGACCTATATTTTGGCTTGCTTAAATGCTACTTGTTCCGAATTGGTTTTTTTAGACTATGGCTTTTGATGAATCTTAGCAGACTCTTATGATACTTATTGATCTGGCTGACATTCTTGACTTGCTCGGACTGGTGCAAATGGGATAAAAAGGAATTTTTATTAGGTGAAGTAAGGCAATCTGTCTGGATGGTTCTTTTTGGGTGGTTTGTTCAAAAAATACACATGGACACTTATATGTTTGCAACTTGAGAACTTTTATACGGGATCTACTGAAAAATGGGGTTGGGTTCGTATAAAGTGGTCTTTGAATTCAGAAATTGCCTTGATCTTTCTCAAAAAATGATGATTGCATTATTTAGGTCTTGTACTTCTTGGTACTTGACTTTGGGTCTTTTGTTGATGGCATACTGAGGCTTTATTTAAAGAACCTTGGCTGATGGTGTTTTAGAGCTGGCTGGGTATATGATTTGAGCTCACGAGGTTTGACTGTTGGTTATGGGTTTCAAGAGACTGAAAGTTGTAACATTATATGGTCTAGTAACTTGTGTGTAGCGGAAAATAACATAGATATAGTGAGCATTTCATTAGAATAGATTCCTAATGAGCATAGCAAGAGTGCTTGGATGGGGAGAGCAACAAAAGCATAACACCTACTTAGATAGGCATGAACAATACTTCAAAAAGAGAGAGAAATTAAGCTATCGACAAAAGTTGAGGACCGGATTTACATGGAGCCGGTCCCCCCTCCAAAAGGCTTTGTATTATAGGTTTCCCCCATCAAGGGAAACATTTTACAGTACAATACTTTGTGTTCCTTCAATAACTTGCCGGTGCAATGAAGATGGAAGCTTCAAGCACCAAGCTCACACTTGTAAAACACAATATCAATTCCCTCACGGTCTCAGACCCAAGACCTCACACACCTTCGAAGATGGTGAGAGCTAGCGGGATATGAGAGTAGATCAAGAGGAAGAAGAAGTATTCTTACGAGGAAGAAGTATGTCTCCTCACATAATCACTCATAATAGCTTAGTAATTAGCATGGTAGAGGAGATGAGCATGCATTGGAGCTTGGCTCTTGGTTGGATTTTCATCAAAAAGCCAAGAGTTGTTGGTGTAGGCCTCCCTTCTCACAAGCTTGGAGTAGATGATGAGCTTTCTATTAAATCTTGAGAAGGAGATAGTCTTCTTTACTCCACACATGAGATTGTGTGAGTGTGTGTGTGACGATGCCTTGCCAAAATCAGCCCCATGTTGCTTTTTATTCATGTTGGCATCTTATTGGACCCTGCAAAGCTTAGCCAATGATAATTAAGAAGCATAAGTGATAGCCTCGTGACATGTGTCCCACTTTTCCGTTTTGTGAGGCTTTAGGTATTCAAATAATGCAATTAAGCTCTCATTGGACCCCTTAGTCTTCTTGCCAATAGGAATCATGCAAGCCATTGGGTTGTTGAATGCTCATTGGACCCCTTGGGAGACTATCCAATAGTCTTCTAGAGAGCTTAATTTCCATTGGTTCTCTTGTCAAGTGTTTTTTAACAAATTAAACTAAATTTACTCTAGCCTTATTCTCATTGGTCCACCTCAATGGCCATCCAATAGGATTTGAATGCGCCTTGGGGGAAACTGGGCTAGGGAGCTGACATGTGTCCACTATGCCCTTTGTGTGAAGGGAGCTTGCAAGAGTGTGTGTGTGTTTCTCTCTCATCCCCTACTAAAAGGGCTTGCCCCCTCGAGGATAGGGATGTGGGAATACTTTTGGGTCTTCCCACAAGCATCCAATTTACCCTAAGCTTGACCATTGGACATAACCTTTGAATTTTGGAACCTCTCTCTCTCTCTCTCTCTCTCTCTCTCTCTCTCTCCCCACACGTGCCATTTGCACCCCTTTTTCCTCTCAAAGCCATCGCAAGATCTACACAAGTTCCACTTAATGAGTCCCCAAAATATAATTAAACAGACTTTTCAACATCTCATCAAGGTGAATGTTCACATATTCTTGAAGATTACCTTTCTAGGCACAAAGTGCACTAAAGTAGCCCATGCTAGTTGAGGTCTGCTCATGGCGCTCAAAGAAATATCTTTTGGCTAAGCCCATCAAGTTACAAGAGGTCACGGTCATTGCTGTGAGCCATGCCATAAAAAAACACAATCTCCTAAACTCTCTTTTCTATGTGCCACATGCTTGCTCCATCGTTTGCCACCTCCACCTTCCAATTGTCCCACTCTCCATTTTTGCCCAGCCTCGCACAACTCTAGCTCTTTACTTTTCATTTCATCTCTCTACTCAAGTTAGCTTCAAAGAGATTATGTAGGAAAAAAAGGAAGTAATCATAGGTATGGGAAAAAGCAAGCACTCTAAGTCTACAACTAAAGTAATCAAGATCTTAGTTACAACTAGCTCATGAAATGTAACTCCTGAAGCAGCTTGTGTCAGTTAGGGGATTTGTAGCTCCGTATTGTATCTTGTGGCCCCTCAAGGCACAGGGCCATGCTTAAGGGTTATTGTAGATTCCTTTTTGGGTGATATAACACATCCACTCACAGTCGTGACTGTGGAAAAATAAAGAAGATTCTAGTGAATTAACCGTCTCAAAAACGTTTTTGCACCCTACTTGAAAGTTTTTTTGGCGTGGTAAAATATGCTCTTGAGGAGAAGGGAGAAATAGTTTTTTTGTGCTTTTATTTAGTTAGTAATCCAATTTCTTTTTTTTTGGTTCCATACTCACAATTGTGAGTGGATGTGTTATATAAAATCAAGAAGGAATGTACAATCACCTCAAGCACAACGTTTCAGATCTCTCATTGTGTGGATTGGTTCCCATACCCATAATGGCTTTGATTGCTTGAGTCCATTCTTCAGATTTCTTGTGGTTTCTTTTAGACCCACAAGAAGTATGCCCAATAGGATTTCTTTGTTAAATGGATGCATTGACTTCCTTTACATTTTGTGTTAAAATGCCTACGTGAGGCTTTACCTTTTTTTTATGATAATTATATGCAATTTCTTATATAATTCTTATTGTTTTAGTCCTTTATTTAGAATATTATTGTCATTCAACTATGTCACTTGCTTGAGAGAGATTACTAAATTTTTAGCTTATTCTAAATTGTTTTAAGGTAGCAACTCTTCAAACATAGACTTGCATTGGCATCTTTTTTCTTTTTTTGCCAAACTCACAATGGTGAGTGGGTAAATGTATTAAAATCAAGAGCTATAAAAAGTAACCTCAAGCTTGTATCGAGCCTTGAAGTGTCTCTCAATCACTCCAAGTATTACAAAGGGCCAACCCAAAACTAGCCAACATCCATGACTACTTAATCCTAGCTGCGGAGGAAGTGGCCAGATTCCACTCATCCAAGTTCTTTCTTTTTCCAAGGGCAAGAATCTTTTCTCTGATATTTTGAATAATCTCCATAAAGCTAGCTATTGATGGTCATTTTCAAACACTCAACGATTCTTGGCCCTTTAGGATAAAGGGGCCAACTTTAGGCCACCTAAGGGACACATCAAATTGCAAAAGCCCTACTACACAGAAATGTGTGTTAAGGGGCCCATTGGAAGCTCATGGAAGCGGGCATCTACATGAAAAATTTAGACGCGAACAGAGCTCGGCTCGCGATGAAGAAGAGCATTCAATATTTTCAGTGTAACAAAAAAGGCCTTGAAAAAGGAGCCACTAAGGGGTGGAATTTAAACCATTACGCCACATCAGTCCAAACTCATGATTCAAGGGTCATGATGCAATCTTGGCCTGCGCTAACCAGCCCAACGTTGGCTTCAACATGTCCCACTACTGGAGATAAATTACATTACTAAAAGGGGCCGACCGTCTAAGTACAGGGGACCAGTTTTTAACTAGCCCCTTTACCCTATACATGCTGAAAGTAACAAAACCTGACAATTTGCACACAAATTAACATCACTTGACTTTTCATCACCATCCCTCCAAGAAACAAACCTTTCTTGTAGAATGCTATTTCCCATGTTCTTTAAACACATTTGGATAGCTTCCCTGCTAGGCCACTAATTGTCAGGCACTCTTAGAACAAGTGAGGTATGTCCTCACTTGTCTGTTTTCACCGCACCCAAACACTTATTTGAGCCAATACCTCTGGCCACAATCTTCAAGCTTGTCAGCAGACCCCCCCACAACACTTTCCACAAGAAACCTTCATCTATAATGGCCACTATGGATTCAAGATGTTTTTTGCTACCATTACCCATCTTGCTTCCAATCATTGCAAACCCCATTGTTTCTTCAAGGGGGAAAAACCAATTAGCTTGGGACATAGAGTGCCATAAACACTCTTGGTTTGCGGCTTACAAAACTGTCTGTGCTTAGGCCATTGCCAGGATTTCCACTCGAGGTTTGACTCACAATAGGCATCATGCACTTTTCCAGCCCTTTAGTATTCCTACTCACCAATAGTCTTTCAATGCCACTCAAATTGAACCAGGTTGTTAGTTGGTCTACTTATTTTTAGCTCTTACTATTGTCGTCTCAAAATTGGGCCAACCATCGGAGACCTTTGTTATTCGCCAATCTGGCAATTTCTCTCATGAAGGGGTTTAGGAGTACTCCTACTTTCAATAGCCACGGGGACTAGTGTGTAATGGAGTTCTAAAAATACCTGGTTAACTCCCCCACTCCATAACCTTTGTTGTTTTGGTACATGTTAGTAGCAAGCTAACACGGATACCACAAATACCATTTTTCGGAGCTTCCATGTAAAAACACTTATTATTTTTGATAAATCGCGAATATTGTAACTCTTATTTTTCGGATAAACATTGTAATTGATGAACCAGGGCTACAAGCTTCCAGATTGTATCAACCTGTCATTACCTATCTTTAGTTAGAGCTCCCAGATTATTCGTTTTAACCACCAAAAATATTGGCTAAGGTGTAAAAGCCAATTTTTGTAAGTTATTTGTAAGTTTTGGATTATGAAATCTACAGCGTGAGCTAACGACGCTCACTTCTCTCCTTCTCGCGCTTCCTACTCCCTCCCCGGTTGTCACATTGCAGTCGCGTTTGTGGCATGCAACCGTAGGTAAGAGCTCTACAAATTGACGTAAGCACTTCATAGTATTTTGTAGCTTTTGGCGTCGCGACCCGCGGTCTAATTTCATTATAAGTAGGAATTTACACTTCAAAATAAAAAACTAAGCATACGCGGGGTACTGGGGCATCATTGCTAAGCATTTAAGTGCATTCTGGGTCGAAAACAACTAGGTCAAAAATCCACTGCTGTTAATAATTGCAATTTTGGAACTTGATCTAAAGTGGGGTTTGAGACCATAAGCATGTGTGCTTAGGTCTCGTAAACTTGTCCTAGAAGTTTCATTACGTTTGGATGTCATTTGATGCTGTAACGGATGTGATTTGTTTGCCGATGAGCGATTGGCTTTTGGTGATTTCAATCACTTGAGTGTAGATTGAGTTAGATGCGAGTTGTTAGTTGTTTTCCGAGAGATTGACAACCTCTTGTACCCTCTATGCACTAGTCGAGTCAGCTTTGTCCCATGGATTGACAATTTAATCGTGGTTCTCACTACTACTGCAATAAGATAGGACAATGAGGTTAGACACGCGTCCACATTTGGCACAGCTTCCGGGGGATCAAAGAGACCTAAACTAGGGAAAACGAGACAAGTCTTAAGATCAATGCTCAGAAAACCATAAAAAACAAAAAAATGAGTGTTTGTGGACACTTTCCACAACCCATTTGCATGAAAACCTAGGAGCAGGGCAAGTAGGATCCGAGGTGGATTTCAGGACATTGCTCTCTCCAAAAGAATCATTGTGAGTTGTTATTTGAAGTGCAGAATTTCAGGTCTACGGCTAGAAATAGCACAAAAAAACTCCAAACCACTCAATCCGACTGGAGAGTATGCTTAAAAGTTGTATGCACCAGTGGGTAAGTTCAATGACACTTTGAGATAAAAATTTCAAGAGTTGGCCAAAACTCAAATTATTTACTTTTTCTTGACATTTTAGGCCAAATTAAGTTCTGACTTGATTCATAGGCTTAAAATAACTCATAAAAGGACCGTCCTTGGAAAAAGTGAGCTAATAATCGCAATTATTAACTTTCAGCCCAGATTTGACCAAGGTTCATACCATTGATTCATTGCATGTGTACAAACAACTTTTGTAAAGGCACAAAAGATTTGGATCACCAAACTGGCAAAAAAAAGGGTAAAAACTAAAGTTTGTACTGACTTTCTGAAACTTGAGTGTAAATTAGGAAAAAAATTGTCCAAACTCAATGAAATTTGATTCATAGGCTTATATTGATGCGATAAACATGTGTATATACTCAGTTGACCAAAAAGATGCAAAAAGTTGCCAGTTGTAAATAATCACGATTATTTACATCTGCCCCATTTCTCAAAGTATATCTATTGTGCTCTCTATAACATTTTCTTAGAAGCTTAATGACTAGTCCCTTTAGATGTAAAACTAAAATTTTAAACCAAAAATAAAGCGTGTAATTAAGCACTTTAGATAATAATTTAAGCACTTATCCTGTGGAGTTTCTGTCGAGCTTGAAGCCACTGTCACCAAAGCCAATGTGGTGATTGGAATGTTTGATGCCATTGTCGTAATCTTTGTTGGACAACATTAGATTTCAATGATTTTAGTTCTACGTACTATAGTATTGCATGCATGCACATGCGTGTGCACTTGAAAGAGAGAGAAAACTATTGAGATTTAGTAGGACTATTCAATCTTTGTCTCTATGACTAGCTATTTGCTCAATCTCTAAGATTAATGCTACTCTAGTCTCTGATGGATAGAAACATGCATACACAGTTTCAAAATTTAAAGTATAAGCTTTTAAATAAAACACATAGTCCCAAAATTGAAGCATAAGCGTTTGCTCATATTAAACATAAGCTACAGAAAGTCCCAAAAATTGAAACATAAGTTTTTGCTAACTTAAAACATAAGCTGCTATATTAGTGAGATGTGAAGTAGCTAAAATTAGTGAGTTGTGAAGCAGTAAGCAGTAAGAGTAGACAAGGAGACATATGTATGAAGAGAGTCACACGCTTGTGTGTGTATGAGAGAGAGAGAGAGAGAGAGAGAGAGAGAGAGAGAGAGGTGGCAGGGAGAGAGGTGGCTCCATAGAGGGAGCTTGATAAAGAGAAAGAGAGAGATGGATATGTCTAAGAGAGAGAGAGAGAGAGAGAGAGAGAGAGAGAGAGAGAGAGAGAGAGAGAGAGAGAGAGAGAGAGAGAGAGAGCATTGTTATGGATGACAAAGCTTCAATATGACGCACCATTCAAAACCAAATGGGAAGCTTTCAAGAAAGTTATTTGTTCTTGTGACGAAGAATGCTTTGCCATCAAGCATGTCCATGGTATCAACAAAGATAGATCACGAAAAAGGTGGTTTGATAAAGAATATCAAGATGCTCAAAACTCCTTGATAAATCTTGATGCAACCATGGACAAAGACAACTATCAAAGCCATTTGCATACATACAAGGCATTGATTCAAAAGAAGAGAAGAAGATAAGAAGTAAAGCATCAATTTTTTCAAATCCAAGAAAAAGCACGTGCATGTGGAAGACTTTGGAGAAACTTGAGAGGCAAGTGGGTTGAGATTTTTGGTAACTTGAGTCTTGTTGGATATGTACACGCATTGTAGGCAACTATATGAGAAACCAAATGCTGTAAAAGTGCCATTTCATGGTTCACTCCCATGTATGCCCTCTTTTATTACTATTGAGGATGTGTGCGGTGGGCTCAAAAAGTTGGCCAATCACAAAGCAAGAGATCTTCAAGGTATCAAGTCGGAAATGATTAAATGGATGGGATTTACACATGAGTGCATGTGTGATATGTTCAACCTTGCACTTCAACATGGTATGCCTTGTAATTGGAGCACTAATTGGGTCAAGCCTTTGCATAAATGAGGGGATGTAAAGTATGTAAATAACTATCGGACTATAATGTTTGGGTCTCTTATGCAAAAGTTGTTTGGGTACATAATGGAGATAAAATAAAATTGAGTGATTTGTTTGAAGAGTGTGGCAAGGGTACAAAAGGACAATCTAGTTTTCATTGATTCCATAGCACTATTGATCATCTTGTCACTCTTCATGTTCTCATGGAGGAAAGTCGATTGAAAGGCAAGCGATTGTATTGTTGCTTTGTGGACTTTATGAAAGTCTTTGATATAATTCCATCTAACTATTTGTGGAGAAGTATGGAAGAACTCCAAGTGCCAAGTGAGTTTAAGCTTGCGGTTTCTCGAATCTATGAGAAGGTGATGTATCAATTGCACATGGGAAAAGGAATTTCAAATTTTTTTGCAAGCACTATTGGGATTAAACAAGGATGTCCGTTGTCTCCAACTCTCTTTAGTCTATGCATCGATCAATTGGAACAAATGGTAATTGAATTTATGCAAGAAGAAGACATTGAAGGGGTCACTATTTGCAATGCGATAGTCATGCTTTTGTTGTATACACATGATATAGTGCTTCTAACACACACTTTAGAGGATGCACAAAAGCCTACGATTGTCCTTAAGAACTTTTGTTTGCATAGTGGGATGATTGTGGATGAATCCAAGACAAAGGTTATGCTTGTGAAAACCAACAATAAGGAGAAGCCATGCATTGTGAAAAAAGAGCTTTTAAGTACCTTGGCCTTGAGATTCCAACCAATCATGTGGCATGAATGTGCTATGCATCATTTGGAAGCTGGAAAGAGAGTATACTATGCATTTGAGAACATGTGTAATGTGGGAAACATCTAGTGTTGGGTTCTTAAGAAGTACCTTTTTGACACATTGGTGACAACGGTTCTCCTTTATGGAATTGAAGTGTGGGCAGGAGCATCTCAAAGTCTACTTGGAAATAGTTTGAGAATGTCCAAAAGAATTTTCTTACAAACTTTCTCCAAGTTAAGACACAAAAACCTTTTATGATCCTACTTCTTGAGTCAAGATCTTTTCCATTGAGGTTATGGGCATGGAAAGGGTTGTGGAGTACATCATAAAGATGCGTCAAAACTCTTAACCTTGACTTCCTACAATTTCATGGGAAGCAAGCCAAAAAGTTCAAAAGACGCATAAAAGCAAGAGCTTGAGCACGGGATGGATGCAAGACATAAAGAAGTAGTGTGGGAGATGGGATGCATTACACTTGCTACATGATGCCTCAATAGACTCCCAAGTGCATGAATCTTTTCTACAATGCCAATGTATTACGGTTTTGGAGGAATCCAATGGGTCACGCTTCATACATTACACTACCCATATTGCCCTCAGCTACAAAACCATATTCTTCATTGAAAGAGGAAACGGCACTAACCCTTACATGCTTGAGACTATCCCCTTATCAATGATACGCACTATCATAGCCCTTCGACTTAGCTCCCACTCCCTTTGACGCAAGACAGGGCATTGGGGCAGTGGAGAAGAATCAAATTGATTGTGCACATTATGCTCAGTGCAAGTTCAACAGTTTGAGTACCACACACTACTAGAGTGCTAAGCTTTTGCTCACATCCGAACTTGCTTCCCTCACACTTTTAGCCATGACTTAGACCTCCACACTTTCCTCTCCCAGCCATAGTGTGTGCTCTCTATTGTGACTCTCATCACCACAATTTTGGAGCATCAAGAATCACTCATCAACCACACATGGTAGTATTGTTCATGAAGAAGGCAGCAATAGGGAAGAGAGTAATTGCCTGGTGGGTGCTCCAGGGGAGGGCACGTTCTAGAAAGAAATAAATAGAGAGAGCAGATGCCGTTGCAACAAGTCAAGAGTGTGAAACCCAATTTGGTATGCTAGTAGATTGTGATACAAGGTACTTCATGTCGTTTGTAGCTAGGGTTGGAGAGAGTTGCATGATTTCTCAGTAGGAGTGCTTGTTGCATGTGGGCATGAGGCAAAGCATTGGAACTCTAGAACCCAATTGTCCAGTAGAGGTAGGAGATGAGTTGCAAGGATTTTGTGTTTGAGTAGCTTCTAAGAAGCTTTTGGTATCTTTTGCATGATTTGAAAGAAGATGCAGGCAAGATGCAGGCCTTATTTTGAGAGCTTCCAATGTCCACTCGATCGAGGATTGGGAGTCTATTTGCAATGGGGGTTGTGGTATTGAGAGGAGAGGTCCTTGCTCTACTAAATTTGTAACATTGTCTCAGAGCCCCGTCTTGCCTGAGACTTGCAAGGGTTGTAACCACGCAACTCTATATTCCACACAGATTATTTGCACTAGCTATGGTGACCGACTGTACTGACTGTCCAACATGTTGATGATCCTTTTAATCGATTCTACTTGGGAGATTCACTAATAAAAGGTGCATCAACAACCTGTTGCTCTCATGCTGCTTTGAATGGATTATTTTTAGGAGTGTAGCAAAATATCTTATGCAATTTATGTGCCTATGGTGGGACTGGTTTACCTCACTCTAGTGCATGGCGTTGCAACCCCCTCTAGCCACCAAGTGGAATACAACTCTTAGAGCCAAGTTGCACCCCTCAGCAATAAGGGTAGTGAGGTATTTGAAGCAAACACGTCACACTACACACAGGAAATGGGGAGGGAATAAGTGATGATTTGATTTTGCCGTAGACTCGAGTCGTTTTTTCCAGTACTTTGTCTTTGAGGCTTGGACACGTAAAGCAAGAAATTAATAGCAACACATGAACAAAAAGACAAAGTTCACTACTTAAATAGCAAGAGAGAAGGAGAGTTGACACGGCATGGCGGAGTTCTGATGCATTGGCCTCAAAGACCGGCGCTTATAAATGTAACACACCCAAAAATCTTTTTTTCCTAAAGCACTACACCCAAAAGTATCTACTCCAAATGCTCCATGCAAAACTACTAAAATCTGCCAACACATACACAGACTGACACATCAACATTGTCAATGCAAATCAAGGAATGTTGTACAAGCATTCCACATCAGCAGTCAACACAATTTACAATAGCCTCAGTTAGAGTTCAAACTTGTAGCATTTGGGTCTAAGGCCCCTCGTCCGCGGTGCTCCATAAGTCCATCAAGTCCACAAGGCATGCCACGTCAGCACTTGTGGCATTCCCCATCTTGAAAGGATTGTAATAGTCCTCAATTATGCCTGCAAAACAACCAACAATACTTCTACAAAGACATGACTCACTGGTCAATCACATTTTTGTTGAGGGTCTCAAATCATGATCATTGTAACCATTTATCAATCACATCCAGACTGCGCTGGTCTCTTCACAACTATCTTGATCTACTAAATATTTTTATTATCAGGTTCATATCCCTCCTTTTCACATATCAATCAAGAAAATCAAGCCCATGACCAACCCCATGAAGAGAGTTAGCGATGTCAAAAAGTACCCTTGACTAAATGATCCGGTTGACCTAGCTTACCTTTTTGTTCCTTTCTTGTGCCTTGTGACTTGTTGGTAGCCCACTGGCCTCCTAATTCCATAAGCACCTCAATTGTTAGAATTCTCTGATGAACCACCAATAGATTCCCTTGCTATGTTAGATTCCTCTCTTGAACTTACATTTGGCTTCCTTGGTTCTTTCTCTTCATTGGAAGACTCTTGGCATGTTGAGGCGGACATAGGCCTATTTGTAGGTTAGGTCATTGAGCCTGCATGCATACTGAGACCTTCCCTAAGTTTTAAGTGCATGCCTCCAAGTTCCAAACCCTGTAGGGTAAAACCTAAATATCAAACAAATGGAATCATTGGTACGCTTTTGGTCACCATCCAAGGGTACCATGGCAAGGCCAACTTTTACATCATGAAGTCAAGCAATTTTGATAGTCTTTTGGGCATGCCTTGTCCCGATAAGGATGATCCTACCATCTAGTCCTTCAATCACCATTCTCATGGCTATGCGTCTAAGATAACCAGGACATCTGCATTCCATATATCCTTTACAAAACAATCGAACCAAGCATTAATATTTGTTAATGCCACAGAGATGGATTAAGGCCTTCCTTACAAGCTATTAGCCTTTAACTATAAGGAATATTTTTTAGATAATTAAGAGAATACTACATGTATGGATCTAGTTATGAAGTAAGGAGAGTTAGGAGTTTACATCCGAATAAGTGGGATTTCCAAATGTACTATATATGATTGCAAGAATGTAGAAAATTATAGAGTCCCCAATAAATCTATAATAGTTTTAGTATGAAGAGTCATAGTTCATGACGATTCTAAGATGATATTAAGCAGGAGAGGAAGCTCAGGTGGGTGGTGATGACGGGGGTGGTAGTGGCTGGGGAAGGGAGTGTACTGAGAGAATACTAGCAGCATGCAAGCTACCATCAAAGGAGGCTAGTCTCTAGTAGGTTTCAGTGATGTGTGGTTTCTTGTGGGTGTAGACAACTCAATAAAAGCATGAATAGGTGGTACACTAGCAAGGTCGATAGGTATTACCAATATATTTCACTTAAAATAGGAAAAAGAGAATCAAGAAGCCATCAAAATGATAACCTTTAACACTTGGTAGAACAAATAACAATTGCGTTGTAGTGTGGTAGCAAGACACCCATAAAAAGGTCCTATAATTAAATAGTGCTAGGTTTGTAGTAATGTGGTAGCTACATGTCGGAGACACTAGTAGTTTATCACCTATTCATGCATAGGCCCAACTCTGTACACCATGGGGATTAGCAATAAACCTTGCATGTGGATCAAGAGTTTGTTTGTTCTTAATAAGGAAAGGAATCTTTTCTCATTTACCTGACAAACAAAATTAGAGGATAAGGCCTTGAGTTGTACTCTAGCCAAGGAAAAATGACCCTAACCCTTGAGATTGTGCATTATACATAACCACACAAAACCATTCTCCTTTGTCTTACAACCAGGTGCCTCTAGGTATCTATTTTTCAAGCCCAACCCTCAATCCTAGGCCTTGAAGCCTATAATGCTACCCTAATACCCTTACCACTAAGTGCTTGCCTCCAAACACCAAACCCTAAACCCTAAATATTAAACCTTATACCCTCTACCCTAAATCCTAGTATCCCCATAAGACCTAAATTTTAAATTGAAATCCCTACATTATAAACCCTCAACTCTAGGTTCCAAACTTGGGATTTAAAGTTAGGCTGATAGCACATGGTAATGTTTTTGTGCGAGATATGGATGACTGGCCAAATCTCATAGGAATTGATCGATAGCTAGCTTGCAAAGGTCCAAGATGCTACCATGCAGTTTCAAATCACGTCACAAATATGTGTACTAGAACTGATGGGAACCCATGTGTTGAAGACATCAATATGATTATAGAATCTATGGTTAATTCAAGCTAAGTTTACGTAGCATCCTGCCAAGGCTGGGTAGTCGCGATGTAATAGCTTCCAACAAGGGGTCATGATTGACAACACGAAGTGATAACTATGCATGAGATTTGGATAGTTGGCCAAATCTCATGGATCTTGATAATTGGTCGATCTTGCTTGCAAAGACTAGAGTTTACTTACAAAGATTGGGTATGCTAGTGGCAATCTTCCATTACACTTGAGGTCATGTCTCGCAGGGGTCACTTGATAATTATGTGACTATCACATGAGTGCAATGAAAGGGATTATTAATTTTTATTTTTTTGTTACATTTTCACATACAGAAGGGTACCATAAAATGGAATTGGGAAAAAAATTACAGATTGAATAGGAAAAGGGTGTATATTATTTGTAAAAAAATTACAGATAAAGAGTTTGAAAAATAGTCCTTGAACGCATATGCTATACACATTTAATGCATAGTAAACTCCCCAAGGGTCATGTTGAATTTCGTGCATTACCTCATTAAGCAACTTGCTTCTATCAAAAAATAGTTCTTTGAGAATTGGACGGCTAGCGAAATCTCAATTGTCTTGATGCTCAAAGAAAGCTCATTATCCTAAGCACAATTATGCATGTTGGTCACAAAACTTGACACCCCTCATAAAACGATGAAGTTTAATGACACTTGATAATGACTATGCAAGATCTGGATGACTGGACAAATCTTATGGAGATTGAGTGATAGCTAGGTTGGCTTGCAAAGATTCAAGATGTTATCATGTGGCTTTCCAACATATTAGAAGTGTGTGCACTAGAATCTATGTGAATTCATCTTTTAGGATATGAGAATTGGATGGTTGGCCAAATCTCATTGGACTCAAATAAATACAAATTCTTATTAAAATCTATTATACATAGTGTGATTCTTCTATAAAAAATTGATTACACAAGATTTGACTAGCCAACCAAATTTCAACAATCTTAGTGTTCAAGGGAGTTATTATAGATTTAGCTTATTACACTCAATGAGCGTGTCGCTATTTAACATTTTAGGTGCCTCGACACACTCAAACCAATATGAGGGTTATCATTAGGGATTAAAGTATATGTACAAAGTTTGGATGACTTGCCAAATCTCTTGTGACTGGTTCCGCTTTAATGTATATTGTTGAAATTGCTATTTTATCTCGTTTTGACATACCCTCTCTTGTATTGCATGGTCCAAAAATGGCCCTTTCTAAAGGTGAAACTCATTGTTTCTGAGAAAGTGGTTGGATGTGGGTTTGTGGTTACAATTGACCCCAATGGATTGTGCAATGGAGTTACCATTGGTCATGGAAATGTCAGCATTGCTATAGAGGATTGTGTTTGTCATCAAATTCCATTGCCCTTTCCAACCATGGATGCATCTACCATAGGTGGTGCAATTGCTAGTGTAGTGAAGTGGATTTGAGAGTCAGTACATGCCATTGACACGGAGATTGAGCCAATTAGCAACCCATGAATCCCATGGTTGATGTTGAACACAAAAGTGAACTAGATCAACTAGCATCTATGCAAGCTAACATGTCTATCAAAGACTCATGGAAAGATAAGAGGGTTCAACTATGGGATGAAGGTAGGACCAAGTGTATGGGTGAAGGATTGTCCTTTATGTCATGCCATTTGATGCAGTTAACTTTCAATTGCTTAGGAACAACAATGTTGGTGTGGTGGTACAAAGGATGTGTGATTCTGCAACAAGTATCTTAGTTAATGTAGCCAATATTAATCTTATTGCATGGCCAATTACACAAGTCACTTTTTTGGATGGCACACCATTGTGTAACAATGATGCTATGTAGCATGAGTGGGATGGGGACAATTGAGGTGCTATGGATGATGACCCAAAACTTGTGACACCTTTATCCAACAAGCAAAAATATAGTATGAGCAATAGGAAACCAAAAAATATGATTAGAGAACCAAAAATATCAAGAAATATGTCTATTGATTCAGTGAAACAAGTGCCAACTATTGGAAAGAAATGTTTTCAGTTAGTAGACCTTGGGATGTTAATGTCTCTAAGAAGGGAATTTTGGGGCCAATGTCAACAAGCTCACACTAACTATGTGTTACGTGTATGATATTCTTGGTTGTAGGGTTTTTAGAGCGGATAATCAAAGGAGCCATTCATAATTAAAAGATGATAATAACTAAAAATACCTCGAGAAGGATAATCAAACATGGATGCAAATAGACACTTGATTTGTTATTGAAATTTGTACAAAGATGCTCTTATATAGAGCTACAAAGGATGCACAATATTGACACACAGGTTGACACATGGTTGACACACACACTAGCTATCACATGGTTGACATGTAGACTGACACATGGTAGGCCACACAATACACAAAAGTAGTTTGACACATGGAGAGCGGTTACACATGGGGATTGTTACAAAACCCACAATCTTACAATCCTCCCCTTTGTGGGTTTTGGATGCACAAAATAGCACTCACATATTTCACATTGCCTCCCCTCAAACACAAATGAAGAAACATAGACTTGCCTCCCCTTGACACATAGGGTGTAGGCACACAAGTTTCTCCTCACACATCAGGGTGTAGGTATACACAATCCTTTCCTGGAACTCATGTAGAGTATGGGACATTAGATCCCCCAAACACAAGGTGAAATCACACAAATCCTTCCCGCACAAATCAATAGAGGGTAGCATAGACACACAAACGAGTGCTTCACAAAATAAGGAACAAAATTTTAAAACTTTATTGACCAAGCTATGTGCATAAGCTTTATTCGCTTGGTTGAGGTCATTTTTGCCAACTTCTTCAAAAGGTGTGGATATTGGCGTTGATAGAGCAATGGGAGGCTGAGGATTCCGCAATCGAATCTGACCTTGAATTGATTGTAGCCGTGGGATGAATTTTCTTCTCAAGTTCTTGGGCTTGTGTCCGTTTGATTTAGGAGAATATTCTGGCTTCGATTTTGAAGTATTGTTGATGCTAGACATTCAAATATTGATGTGAAGCACCTCTTCACCTATAGTGAAGCTACTCTTCACAAAAATTTGTTTTGAATTGTCTTCGACTCGCTTTGGCCCTTCGAGCTGTTTCCTTATGTGGAAATGCTCTGTAGTTTTTGTGTGAGCCCTTGAACTTGTGTAGAAATTGAGGAACTATGTGACTCAATGATGAGCCACAAAGCTTGAGGCCTCTATTGGATATCGTCAAATGAAAAGTGAGTGAAATACTCGTAGTTGCAGTTACTTACCCAAAGTGGACGTTTGCAACTATTGCTTGGTAGCTAGTGGAATGCCTGTAGTAAAGACCCAAGCAGGATGTAGATTTTGGGGTGGTCGTTTCACGCATTCAAATCCCTCCACAATTTGCATGTGAGCAGTACAAGATGTGTGTGGTGGGAATAGGTCTTTAAAAGATAAATCTTAATGCAAAAAGAAAAAATCGAACAGATTCTGGCTTGCAGACACTGTGCTTGTATATGCTGATGAGGTGATGACGTTGATGAGGTAGGGATCTGGGGCATCGTGTTGAGGTTTGGTAGGGTTGTGGGATCCACGAGGCAGTAGGGCACAAGCTGCAAGTGATGATGTGACACAACAGCTTAATGGTGAGTGATGACTTAGGTGTGCAAGGCAAGTGAAGCACCGGAGCAGCTTGTGTGCATGCAGGCAGGCGCAGCGAAAGTAGCAGCACTTGCAGGCAGGGTAATTTTGGCGAGGGCTCAGCTTGTAGGGGACGCACGTTATAGAAAAATCAGCCCGCAAGGCCTGTGGATATCGTCTCTGTGTGTGTGTGTGTGTGGGTGAAATGACAAGGTAGCAAGGTCTACGATGGGTTGATTGGGTGTCAAGTGCAAGATGAGTGCAAATAGGGGTTGCTGGCAAGCTGCAGCGGGGCAGCTTATTCGGACTCAATGGCAAGAGTGGTTGCAATAGAGCAATGGAGGATGAGAGCAGCGCATGCCAAGTGGTGGCACAAAAGGGAAGCTGGCGAGTAACTTAGTGCGGGAAGATGAGGCTATGGTACAATTTATGCACTGAGGAGTAGAATTGAGACAAAGATTGGAAACGTGGGTAGCCAGCTTATATTAAGGAAATAAAAGTGATAATATCCCCCAGTTGGAAAATTCAAAAATTTCTCTCATTAAATGAAAAAGACAGAGAACCTCTTAACTCTTGGCTCATCCTCTCATGCTTTCCATGCCACTTATCAGAACCTGAATGAGACACCTAGACTATGAAGATGCTTACACCTAGCATGCATGTAAATAGAGAGACACTTAAAAATAAAAGAAAAATAAAAGATAAAAATATTTACAATCAGTAATAATGCTAATATAAAGAAATTGAATCGATCTCCTAGTTAGAAGAAGAACTAGATAATCTAGCAGGGAGATTATGCCTAAGTAGCCTAGGACCTACCACGCTCTGATACCAGTTGTAGGGTTTTTAGGGTGGATAATTAAAGGACCCGTTCATAATTAAAAAATGATAATTAACTAAAAATAACTCGAGAAGGATAATCAAACACGGATGCAAATAGACACTTGATTCGTTATTGAAATTTGTACAAAGGTGCTCTTATATAGAGCTACAAAGGACACACAATATTGACACACAGGCTGACACATGGTTGACACACACACTAGTAACACATGATTGACATGTAGATTGACACATGATAGGCAACACAATAAACAAAAGTATTTTGACACATGGAGAGCGGTTACACATGGGGATTGTTACAAAACCCGCAATCCTTATACTTGGGATAGCCCAACGTATTGATCCACATGGGAAGATACAATACACTTTCTCATTGGATGGAAATGAAATCTATTGTAAGGGATGGTATGTAAGGGATGATATGAGATGCATGGGATTCCAAAGACATCATTTTATAGGTACAAGAAACATTTTGAAGCAAGAGCACGAGTATTCTTGCATGGAAGCACTGGCCATGTGGGAAGGTCAAGGGATCATGTTGGAATGGGAAAAGCTATTATGCAAGATTTTGTCAAAAACAATTCAGAACAGATGCTTCACAAGAGTAGAACAATAACAGATGGTACCAGGGAGAACTTACTTGTAATACTAGAGATGTGCAGACATGTATACATCCTTATCATCATCTACATTCAACAAGATATGGAATAATGAGTTCAAGCATGTGTCATTCCCAAAGACAAGTGAATTCTCCAAGTGTAGCTTGTGTAGTGGAATTAAATCATAGTTGGGTGCTACAAAGTCTCAAGAAGAGCGCGACAAGATCATCGAGGAGTAGAAGAAACACATGAAACAATAGTAGAGTTGCAAAAACTTGTACTGTGAGTTGCACAAGTACTTAGAGATGTCTCCCAATCAGTATGTATGCATCATCCATGACAAAATGGATTTTTGAAAAAAACAAAAATTCTTCAATTGAAGACTAAGACAAAGGACGTGGACAACTCATGGCAACTACATAACTCATGGGCATGGTCATGGAAGATATGGTCACTTTGCATTGATAGGTTTGTGGCCCTCAATTGAAGACTAAGACAAATGACGTCAACAACTCATGGCAGCTACATAACTCATGGGCATGGTCATGGTAGATATGGTCACTTTGCATTGACAGGTTTGTGGCCCTCTGATCCAAATGCAACAATTGGATCTCTTTGTCTTTGCTTGCACAAACTATAAAGAAGAGGTAAACATGACTTGGGTGATTTGGTTTTTGGCCCTCTGATCCAAATGCAACAATTGGATCTCTTTGTCTTTGCTTGCACAACCTAGAAAGGAGATGTAAACATGACAGGTGATTTGGGAGAAAACAACTTTGAACAAGTTGGTGGAATTAGCTTGTTTGATGCTTTGCTTCAAAGGAATGGTCTTAGTTCTTGGAGAGATTTAATCAATGAGAATACCCAGACAATACCCCATGCAGAGATTTCAAACAACCCTAATCAAAGTATACAACCAACCCATTGTGAAGAGCTTTGTGGATGGATATCTATGTGATGGTCTAGATGCTCTAGAGGGGCACTCAAAACCATTTCAATTTAGATTTTTAATGCAAGATGATTTACCATTCATGCAATACCAGGTGCACCCAAAGATGCTTGATTGGAAGCCGACAGAGGGAGGGATAGAGCTATGGACAAGGGATGATACAGGAAAGGTCATGCTTCCTCAAGTGTTATCAATGGTCTTGCAATTAGCAGCTTTTGTCAAGGAAAATATCCAAGTGGTTCGAGGGATAAACAACCATATAAGATAGATATTGTGAGAAACTGGTGGGCATCTAGGGTTTTGGGTCAAGTACTAAAAACATAATAGTCCTATAGTGTTGGAAGAAAATGGTCATTGAATTAAAAAACCCTCTTTGCCAAATGTATTGTATGAAAGATTATGGCCGCTATCAAAAGGAACTCATTATGTGGTGCCTTTGGGGATGGAAGAGGATTCTAAATTTGAGGGCTATGAGGAGTACAATGACCATTATTGTGGTCCACAAAACCAAAGGCCCAAGGACTCATCTGCACCATTGATTGATGTAAAAAAAGGGGACTTCATATTGGTACAAACTTTTTATGTACTATACCCAATATGGCTAGGTGTTTCTCAATTAGACATTGATGATGATCCCAATTCAACTAACTTAAGGAAGGTCCCCATTCAATATTGGGTACCAATGTGTAAGAAGAAGGGTGTGAGTGATGACGAAGTTTATGAAAATTGTGGGGATAAGCAATGGGGACCTAATGTAAGAGATCCACAAGGATGGGAGGATGTCGATGCAATTTTCTTCTTGTGGGTGAGAAAGGAGCAACCAAAGAATCCAAACAGGGTGAATATCCCAAAGCACATTTCTAAAAAGGCTCAACATGGCATGAACATTCTCAAATAAGGATAAGATTGTTATCATGGATTTGTCTTAGCCATTGAGGAGTGCACACCAATTAAACATTCCTTTAAATTTATGCCACCTTATGTAATGGTCTAATCCATTTTTGATTTATTTTTAACAAAGTTTGTGAACCATATGAGATTAAGACTCTTGTTATAATGTTTGTGGTAATTAATGGTGTTTATCAACACCACATACCTTATGAGATGTGGTTTTTTCTCTAAATTAAAAAGCATTCTACAAGTGATTGAAATGCATATTGAACACTCACTGTCCCAAAATAAGTGGGATTTTTCACATTTTAAGTGGGTGGGTCAAAGCTTAAGATTCCCAATTTATTAAGAAATTCCCATTTCATCTAATACGGTGTTCTTAGAGGAAATCATTCCCTCTTTATCATAAAGAATTGTATAAAAAAGATGAGACAAATCTGTATCCAATAACCAACATATATATATATTTTTTCTCAAGGCCAATATCTAGAATTGAGGACAATTAATCTAATCATTAGGTAAGGAGAAAAGTTTCACTCACAAACAAAATCCAAGGACGGATACCTTGCTGGCCATTTTTTTTTTCTTATAATCAGTATGTATTCCTCAGTATGAACCAAAAATAAAGCCAGCGGTGTTTACTGATATAAGTGTAAGCTCACAAAAGAACCAGTATAAGTTTTAGAGACAACCAAGAGAGAAGTGATGCGCGCCATCAAATCCTACAAAAAACAGAGCTATATTATCTTGTTATATGTTATATCAATCAGGTAGTATAATGCTCCTAGTACACTATAAACAATCATCAGAAAGGGGAGTTAGATGAGCACATCTAAGTAATGATTAGCCTTATAAGAAGAGTCAATATGTATTGACAACCAGTGACCAAAGAGATTATAAGAAAAAATTTAATGAGCATCAAGGTAGAGATATGTGAAACATAATATCAAGAGAGTAATTCCTTTTCACTAGGAGCTAGAAACAAAAAACCAGCAACCAGCAATAACAATAAGATAATCTCAATAATAACATGCCACTAGAACCAATTTCAAACTTTTGATCTATGCTTGAAAACCAAAATCAAACTAGTCAACTAGGAGCCAGAATCCCTTAGTGAATCCATAGTATTCCAAGCCATCAAGATATCAAAAGCTTGGCACTTCCAAAATATCAGTAGAGTAATCAAGTCAAATCAGCATAACAACTAGAGAGCCTGTGATTCCAAGACATGTTAGCTCAACAAGTATTGCATTCTCTAAATATTCTCTGAAAATGTCTAAAGCATACTCTAATTTAAAGCAATTTGATGTAAAAAAGTCTACCACTTTAATTTGTAAGCCAATCAAGCTACCTAAACAAGTACCAGCTCTCAAAACAACACGAGCTATTTCCCCTCTATCATAAAAATTGCTAGGGAGATCACATAATCTTAATGAAGCCAAATTAATGTGTGAAAGATAGAAACTATGAAAGAAATCCTTCCATAATATGCATGTTGTCAAGAGAAGGGTAAATCCATAGAGGACATAGCAAACCAGTAGAGCCTCCATAAACTTTTCCATCTTCCTTCCCTCCCTCATACTTATCAAGAAATTTTCTCACCCTTTAAACCTTTCTTTCAAGGCAAAAAAAACCTTTGAAGTAGTCCAAGACTAAGTGAGGGATACAAAAAATCCCTCACCATTTATAGAGCCTAGGAGGAGGAGATTGTTGGAAGCCAAAGTCCTATTATGTGGAGTCCAACAGGTCTATAACCTATGCTTTGATAGGAACAATAGGCAAAATTTATCCCAGTCGACAAGTACATGAAAATAGGAATGTTCAAATGGACATACTGCCATCAAGGCCTCAGATTCATAAGATGCCTTGCTAAAATAAGATTTTTGAAAAATGGGCAAAATACCCTAAACTAGTGTGAGCACATATTAGCAAATCCAAGGCATGCATTGTGTCATGCATCTTATAGAAACAAATGAGATCGTCAAAAGCATGCAATACACCATGTGGATACCATACTACATAGGCAATCGAGAATGCTAGAAATAAAAGATGTTTGCTAAGCCAAGGCATGCAAAAGTAGTGAGAGCTTCTTTTACAAAAATAAAATAAACCTGAGCGTATTCAAGAGTTAAAATAGTAGTTGACACCTCCAAACAAAGAAAGGGCATACTAAAACTACTTGTGTAAACCAGTGTGTGTGTTTGTGTCTATTGTTATGATATTACTAAAATAAGTGTGCATCTTGTTGTATAGCTTTGATAGCTAGACAATACAACAAGACCCACAAAGCATAAATGAGATCTAGTAGAAGTGAATTCTAATATTACTAAAAGAAAAGTGTGTATATTTTTGTATAGCTTTGATAGCTAGACAATACAAGAAGACCCACAAAGCATAAATGAGATCTAGTAGAACTTACAATTGGAATATGAGCCCATCGGTGAGATAGATGGTGAGAGTATGATACAACTCACACTCGCCAACGAGACAAGGGGAGGAAAAATAGTGTGATTGTGCAATGGAGACCCAATAGACAAGGCATGTAATCTTGCAAAGACCATTCTAGCATTGAGGGATGAAAAGAGGTTGAGGACAGAGAAAGAGTCAAAGAGAGCAATTAATGTCATATCACTTCCCAAGGAGTCCAAACGTTCAGGATCATCCCATCCATTTAATCCTTGTTTTCTTGTGGGAGATTTCCCACAAAGAGAAGTCACTATTTTATAAAGTCAGACTAAAGCCCCAAAGATAGCCAAGCCAGCATTAGCAAGGCAATGCTTGATAAGAAGGTATCTAAAAGTAAACAAGCTGACACAACTTCTTAGCACAAGTCAAATACCAAAAGAGGGAGAATTCCTTTAAAAAATTACATGTAATTGCAACAAGCATTGTAGCCAAATGAGGCAATCACAACCAAGTGAAGTGACCAAGTGTGTGTGTGTGTGTGTGTGTTGCTGTATTAAGATAAATACATACACACAAAAGAACTATAAGTTCAAGGACAATTGACCCTAGACATCTGGAAGGTGATTTGCACAAAAAATGACTCAATATTAGATTCATCTTTGTACGATATAGTAAGGATGCAGACATCATCCCAATGAAATAATACACGGGTATCAGTGTAATAAAAGATTAGAGTCCCCCATAATCATCAAAGCTAGACAACAGCTACACTAAGCCACTTTAAGCGAGGATAGCATTCTCACCTGCATCCATGTAGAAAAGACAACACATGTTAGACTTCAAATGGCAGGTGTCAACGAAGGTATCAATTATTATCCATGTCACACTTAAAATAGATTTAGAGTAGCCAACTTTCCATAATGTAAATACGAAAAATACTCCCCAGTTTAAAGTTTCCTTATATGCTAAAAAAACTTTAAGTAAGTTTGACTTAAGATACTTCCAAAAAGTTCATTGCTAGTGGAGGTTTTTTTAAGACAGCCAAAGGCATCTATCCATCAGTTTATAACCATCGGACAAGTTATTCCATGTTTTGTATACATTTCTACTCAAATTAAACAGCAGGACCTTATCAAGAATCCCCAAGGTTTTTAGACAATTTATTAGATGTAATCCCCTATATGAACAAACTATCTACTAATGTGTTACTGATCATTATATTTGGTTAAAATCTACAAAATAGGAAAACACCAGCAAATAGACCAGAAATTGGATCACCATATGCCATCCCCTTATCAAGAAAGTAACCCGGATCAGCAAAGCATAAGAGTCATATGAAAATATCATCCATAAATAAAACTAGCCAGTCAGCCACGTAAGGACAACTCTCCCAAAAAAAAACATAAATTTGGAAAACATGCTTCATTGCAGTTTAATAGAGGGGCAATCTATATTAATTATGTTTAAGTAAGCAGAGCACAAATCATCAAAACCTCATTATGTGGATGTAACCTTGGGGCAAGTCTCTTATTACAACAAAGTACAAAGCCAAAGCATTAGACAAACAAAGCCAGATAATATGTCTAGCTTTGCTAGCCAAGAAAACATAAAGGGGGGACAATTAGCATAATATTTTTAGTATTTGATATAGAACAGAAATAATCATAATGCCAAACCCATCAAAGCAAAAAACCTAAACTCAAAGACCTAGTCTTTATGCCAAAGAGCATGTTACCATATACATGTGGTAGTGATGTGTGTGAACACACTAGGACCGCCGGGGCATTTTTTCCCTCTTTAGGAGGTTTTTTCCCCCGTGCATTGTAAATACGCCCATCCCTCTAGGGCTATCTATCTTTCCATTGCACACTAAGTAACACACTCTCTATTGTGTGCCTTGAGCTTCCTTCGTCTTCTCCAACCTGTGTGTGTTTCTCTGCAACCCTAATTCCAACAATTGGTATCAGAGCAGGTCACGTCCTCCCGGGCTTAGTCGCTAGCTGCTCCAGCACACGCCTGCTCACTTTCTCCGATTTCAGTGAGCTTTGGCGAGCATTCGCAAGTCGAAAAATATTTTGGGTGAGCTCGAGGAGCTCGGTCTACTCAGAATTTTGATTTGGGCTCATTTCGGCCTCCGTTTCCACTACAGGCAATACTGCACATGCTATTTCGTCATTTTGTGCAGAATTTTTGTCAGTGCCATTTTCTATATAACAAGTGTCTTATAGTATTCTACGGTTTGTGCTATATAGCATAGGTTGTTCCCGCTCCGTTTCTCCTATTTTCGGGCAGTTTTCACATCAGGTGCAGCATTTACCATGGCTGACAACAACAACACAGATGTGTTCAAGATGTTTGCTGCTGAGGACAGGTTGGATGGGGACAACTACCCTATGTGGGCCTATATGATGCAACATGTTCTTGTGTCAAAGGGGGTCTGGAACATTGTGCAGGGCATTGATGTACGTCCTAGTTCTGCGGATGTAGGCAATGTTGAGGATGTTGCAGGTCTTGCTGCAACGATTGCATCTGTTAGAGTTGTTAGACAGAACAAGCTCGTTGGGATGTTAAGGATGCACAGGCACATGCATTGATTGCGTTGTCTGTGAAGCGCACCATTGTTCCTCACATCCGTTCAACAAAATCTACAAAACAAGCTTGGGATATTCTAGCAGGTCTTTATGCAAGCCGCAATGAGGCTAAAATTGCTTTGCTGCGCAAAGAGCTGGAGTCGAAGATTATGCATGAGGAAGATGATATGGACACTTTCCTTGCTAGTGTCAAGGATATCAATGAGCAACTTATTCTTCAGGTGAAGTTATTCTTCAGCCAGTTCCCTTGTGCAGACTGGTCTTGATGCCTTACTAGATTCTTACCAGACTTTTGCTAGTACTTGGAGACTTATGACCCAAGGAAATCCAAAAGTTGTCAAGTTTGATGCATTATGCACATTTCTGTTGCAAGAGTCACTTTCCAAAAAAAATAGGACTAGACAACGTGCAGTTGAACAGGCCTTTATTGCTTCTCAAAGAAAGGGCGGTAACAGCAATGCAGCCACTTCTTATGGTTCTGCTGCGAGTGGCAAAAATTATGTCCTAATGCTTTTGCTGGCAGCAATTTGTCTGGAAATTTTGGTGATAAGGGCAAAAAGAAGATGCGTTGCCATTGTTGTAAAGCCAATGATCACTTGATCAAGTCGTGTCCTAAGTTGAAGGCCAAAGAGGCTAAGAAGAAAGAGGGTGGTTCCACTGCAAATGCTGGTTCCACTACAAATGCAGCCATTCTTGAGTCTTCTGTGAAACGAGACTGTGTTGTTGATGTTGATGCACAATGGGCTTTTAGCACAGAGTGCACTTACAATCCTGCTGTCCATGATGCATGCTTGTCAGTTGCTGCAGATTCACATGTGTGGTATTTCGACAGTGGTGGTACAAAGCACATTACCTTACATCGTGAATTGTTTACCTCTCTCGAGTCTGTCCCTCATGGGAATTCAGTCACTTGTGCCAACAACGCCTCTTATCCAGTTCAAGGAGTTGGAAAGATTGTGCTCACTGCTGCTAATGGCAGTTCCTTCACACTTGTTGATGCACTTTATGTACCTGGGATCAAGAAGAATCTCTTGTCTGTATCCGCACTTGCTAGACTTGGACTTGTAGTCAAATTTGTGAATGACAGATGTACAGTTCATGATCTCAGTTTTGGTGATGAAATTATTGCATCTGGGCTTTTGTGCCGTGGGCTGTATAAGCTCACTTTGTATGACAAGTGTGGACAAAATTTTGCAAATGCTGTTGCAGATTCAAGGGCTATTTCAGATGCAAAACTTTGGCATGCACGTTTTGGTCATCTGAATTTTGTCAGTTTGCTGCGTTTGCAAAAATCTGATATGGTTGCTTCTTTGCCGCCTCTTGAAGCACCTGTCAAACATGTTTATGAAGGCTGTATTTTGGGTAAGATGCAGCGTTCTAAATTTCCAAAGGATGGTTCAGTTTGGGCCACATGCAGGTTGCAGCTTGTGCATAGTGATGTTTGTGGGCCCATGCAAACTTCGTCCTTGGGCAATTACCTGTACTTCGTGACTTTCATTGATGATTACTCCAGGCATGCATGGGTATTTCCGCTTAAAGCAAAGTCCGAAGTTTTTATGTGCTTCAAACAATTTCTGGCTATGGCTGAAAATGTCTCGAAATGTACTATGGGCACCCTCCGTTCCGATCGAGGGGGGGAGTATATGTCTCATGAATTTAATGCATTTCTGGCTAGTCGTGGGATAAAACACCAATGTACAATGCTTTATACACCTCAGCAAAATGGTGTTGCTGAGAGGAAAAACAGGTCACTGACAGAAATGGCACGATGTATGGTCAAAAGTCAAGCTTTGCCGCATTCTTTTTGGCTTGAGGCCATCATGTGTGCCACTTATGTACTTAACAGGTGTCCTACGAAATCTTTATAGTCTATTACTCATATGAAGCATGGCATGATAGAAAGCCTTCTATTGAGCACATGCGTGTTTTTGGCTGTTTGGCATATGCTTTGGTGCCACAAGTGCAGCGCAGAAAATTGGATGATAAGGCTGTCAAATGTATTATTGTTGGTTATAGTGCTGAAAGCAAAGGTTACAGGTTGTATCATCCGCAAACAAAACGTATTCTGGTTTCTCGGGATGTAGTGTTTGTGGAAGATTCTGTTCAGCCCTTGCTGTCATGTACTAGAGACAGTAATGTAAGCTCACAGGACATTTATCACACTTTGTTGCCTTTTTTCAGTGGTGGAAATACGAATGTAAGTTCCAATGAGGCAAATGTACAGCCTATGGGGGTTTCTGAAAATGTTTTAGATCAACCTATTACTGATGCAGATGTACATGATGTACTTGATGAGGAAAGGGCTGAAAATGAGCAGGCTAGAGGTATGCCAAAATGGCTGGTGCACACTTTGCGTGACAGTAAATTGGATGCACCTTTGTCTAGTCGTACTTGTTCAGGCTCTCGCCATGCATCTTATGCATCAGATTGTTATGCTTTGGCTGTGTCTAGCTTACATGATGTTGAGGAGCCTCTGTCTTTTAATGAAGCAGAGAATTTAGAAAATTGGATGGCTGCCATGCAATCAGAATATGATGCACTTGTTAAGTATGGAGCTTGATTTGCCCTTGTAATTTTCTGTGGTAAAAGCGCACATTTGTAAGGCCCCCATTATGAGGAGAAGCCATCGTGCGTGAAGGAAAATCACTCGCCGGAAACCAAAATTTTCACGGCCAAAAATCATGGGCAACGTTAGGGGCCTCGGGGGCGGAAGATGGTAAAATCTTCATTGGCTATGGCGAAGGTGACTTTGGGTATCACCTATGGAATCCTGAAGATGGTAAAATCTTAAGGAGTAGGGATGTAATTTTTAATGAACAAAATATGTACAAAGATTACTTGGAAAGAAAACAAACAAAAGAAACAGGTGATGAGGACATGGAGCTTGAGGACGGTGAAGACTCAAGGACTGCAAACGGTGACAATGTGCAACAATGTCAACCAAATGAGGAGCCTCAACCTATTCCCCGAAGATCTACAAGAGCAAGCAGACCTCCAGAAAGGTTTGTTCCTTCCTTCAACCATCTCTTGATCTCAGATTCTGGAGAGCCAGAATCATACGAAGAAGCTATGCAACATGAATCCAAAGAAGAAAGGACGAAGAGCATGCAAGTGGAGATGGACTCACTACATCGCAACCAAACATGGGAGTTGGTTGAGTTGCCTAAAGGTAAGCGGGCACTTCAAAACAAATGGGTGTACAAGGTGAAGGAAGAAGAAGGTAGGAAGAAAAGGTACAAGTCTAGGCTTGTGGTAAAAGGTTTTTCTCAAAAGAAAGGTATTGACTTCAATGAAATATTTTCTCCTATTGTAAAAATGAACTCAATTAGGCTTGTCTTAAGCCTTGTGGCTGCTCATGATCTAAATCTCGAGCAAATGGATGTAAATACGGCATTCCCTCACGGTGACTTAGAGGAGGAAATCTACATGCTTCAACCAAAGGGGTATGAAGTAAAAGGTAAGGAGAAAATGGTTTGCAGATTAAAGAAAAGCTTGTATGGTTTAAAGCAAGCATCAAGACAATGGTACTTGAAGTTTGATCGATGGATGTTGGATCATGGATTCACAAGATGCAACTTGTATCACTGCGTCTACACAAAGAATTTGGGAGATGGGAAATTCATCATCCTAATGTTGTATGTTGATGACATGTTGATTGCAAGTGCTAACATGCAGGACATCAAAAACCTAAAAGAGGAGCTGTCTAAATCTTTTTCAATGAAAGATTTAGGTGCTGCAAAGAGGATACTTGGTATGAAAATATCAAGGGACAGGACGAAGAAGACAATAAAGCTATCTCAAGAAGATTACATCAAGAAGGTACTAGAAAGGTTTGAAATGCAAAATGCAAAACCAGTTTCTACACCTTTGGCTGGTCATTTTAAACTAACAAAGGATATGTGTCCAAAGACACAAGAGGAGATAGCCTATATGTCTAAAGTTCCATATGCTGCAGTGGTAGGTTCTCTAATGTATGCTATGGTCTAGACAAGGCCAGACATTGCACATGTAGTGGGAGTTGTGAGTAGGTTCATGGAAAACCCAGGTAAAGAGCATTGGCAAGCTGTGAAGTGGATACTTAGGTATCTAAAAGGGACAACAACAAATGCTTTGTATTTTGGAGGAACAGATATTTTTCTAGAAGGGTATGCTGATGCAGATATGGCAGGTGACAAAGATACTCGAAGGAGCACTACTGGCTATGTGTTCACGGTTGGAGGCACAGCAGTAAGCTGGGCTTCAAAGCTGCAGAAAGTAATTTCACTTTCTACCATGGAAGCAGAGTATGTAGCAATGACGGAGGCAAGCAAAGAAATTCTGTGGCTTCACAGGATTCTTAGAAGAGCTTGGATTCAAACAAGACAATTGTGTCGCGTACAGTGATAGCCAAAGCGCTATCCATCTTGCGAAGAACTCAGCCTTTCATTCAAGGACAAAGCACATTGAGGTGAGATATCACTTCATACGCACTCTTTTGGAAGAGGGACAGCTAAAGCTAGGAAAGGTGCATACAAGTGAAAATCCTACAGACATGTTTACAAAGGTGGTCAACAAGGAGAAGTTGAGCTCCTTGTAATTTTCTGTGGTAAAAGCGCACATTTGTAAGGCCCCCATTATGAGGAGAAGCCATCGTGCGTGAAGGAAAATCACTTGCCGGAAACCAAAATTTTCACGGCCAAAAATCAAGGGCAACTTTAGGGGCCTCGAGGGCGGAAGCCCCCGAGACTTTTTTTTCCCTCGCCAGAATATTATGGCCAGACGGCGGCCGGAAAGTGGTCGGAAAACAACCGTCGGTTGGTCGGTGGCCGGTAGTCAATGCCCGGTGGCTGAATTCAAAAGCAGACTTGTCTTCTCAAGGGCGGCCACACATGGGCGGATTGGAGGGTCCAATTTGGACTTATCTACATAAGGGCGGCTACACATGGCTGCCTCTCATGAGAGAGGGCAGCCCTTTTGGCCTATAAAAGGAGGCCATTTCTACACACATTTCATATAGTGTGAAGTTAATGCAACAAGGTGAGTGTGAGGTGGTGAGAGTGAAGCAAGGCGGGAGCTCCATTAAGGGTATAATCCCTTTGTAAACTACTTCTTGTTTTGAAGTACTAAAGCCATTGAGTGGCTGCTTTCCCGTGGACGTAGCCCACATTGGGTGAACCACGTATATCGTGTGTACTCTCTCTCTCTCTCTCTCTCTCTACTCTACAATCTTGTGTATGTAAATCTGTCTCTCTCCATTAAGTAATCTACTCAATTATCTATTTAGCTACATCTTATTTCCTAACAACACTCATAGAAAATGACACATGGATTTTTTGTGATTTGCCTCCTGGCAAAAAGGCCATTGGTACGAAGTGGGTTTACAAGTTGAAACGCAAGCCGGATGGTGAGATTGATCGCCATAAGGCTCGACTTGTTGCAAAGGGTTATGCACAACAAAAAGGCATAGATTATGAAGAGACTTTTGCTCCCAGTTGTCGTATGACTACTGGTGTTTTCTATGTGCAATGGCAGCTCATTTTGGTTGGGATGTACATCAATCAGAAATTGTTACTGCTTTCTTGAATGGTGACATATTTGAGGAAGTTTATGTAACGCAGCCTCGCGGTTTTGTCATAAAAGGACAAGAGGACAAAGTGTGCAAATGTAACAAGGCTTTGTATGGGTTGAAGCAATCTCCTCGTGCTTGGTATGAGAAAGCTGACACTCATTTGGTAAAAAAAGGCTTTCGTAACAGTCCAATAGAAAGCACATTGTATGTAAAGCGTGAGGGTGATGTACTTCTCATTGTGGTTCTTTATGTTGATGATTTGCTTGTCAAGACACGGGTCCTGTACCCTAAGAACTAGGCTAGGCAAGGACTACGGCCAAGGGCCGGGCTCGGCAGTGTGGACAGGGGATCCGTCTAGGGCAAGGGGCTAGGAGCCCACCTATAAAGGGAGGTTGGGAGGAGGATCCAAGAGAGCCTAGTTGCCTAGTTTCTTACACTGGTATCAGAGCCAGCCGTTTTTGGCTTTGCATGTGCATGCAACCTCAAATTGGAGGAGACAGAAGAAGCCGAGACCGAGCGCGTACAGGAGCTCCTAGTCGGGGACGAAGGCATTTTTCGACCTGCTTCAAATCCCTTGAGATCGGGCTCAGTTGGAGCGCAAGGAGAAGCAGCAGATTTCTCGTCTCTTGCCCGGCCTCAGTAGGGCTCGCCATCGCGAGCTATCCCTCTTTTGAATCCTGCGCAGGTGGCCACGCTATCTGCAAAGCAGAGCTCGTCAATTAAAAAAAAAAAAACCCTTAAGGGTTAACCATTCACACCCGGCCAACCCTCGTGGGTCTTCCACAAGGGCCGTGCCCTGCGCACTTGAGTTCCTTTCCATCTACCGCTCTCCTTTTCGACTAGGGGATCTCATCAATCATAATTTAGGTTGATTACTGCAAATTTTGACGTTCGAACTTGCTGCACACAGTTTTTTAAAGTTACGACAAGCCATCAATTGGCCAATTTTCTACCGATTTGGCAGTTTGCATACAATGCAAACCGCCTTCAAGTTAGGCATCTTGCATTGAGACTCCCACGTTTTGCATATGCTATGAGCATACAAACTTGGAAGGAATTTGGTAATCTGCTTGCAGGTTCTTTCATTACATGCCAGATGGATGTATATGATACAAGAGACGTATATATATACATGCGACAACTCTCTCTCGTGTAGCAGACTAGGCTATGAGCCGTTATGAAACGAGTTCTTCTCCATCAAAATTTTAGGATGACTGGTTACAACGGGATAACCAGGTGAGCCTGATTTTAAATTTGTTTGTTTTTCATGTTTTCATTGGAAACCGTTGTCTGTTATGTAAAGCAAAGTGCTTTCACAAATTCACATGAAGCAAGGCTTCTCACGCGTGCCATGATACTGCCCATTCACTTGACATCAAGGGCATTGGCATGCCAGTTTGGGAAAATGTTACCATTACAATTTTCTCCCATTTTATGTGTGGCAACAACACGTTATGATGCATCGCTCCCAAGGCAGACTCTGCAAGGCACTTATGGTTTTGGCTCTCTTGCTTGAGGCCGTTATAGTAGCCAAGGGCTCACAACTCTGCATGCATGGCATGCTAACCGGGTGGCATGAATTCCACCAATTCATGGATTACGCTTCCGCTATCACAGTCGCAACTTTGTCAAGGACAGACTAAGTGATGGATTCTTTAAAGTGTTTTTTTTGGTTGCTGTTAACACAACCGCACTAAACAGAACCAAAAATTTGGACTTGATTCCCAGGCAAAGTGCCAATGCCAAGTCATTCTCATACAATCACGACCCCTACGAGGTAGGAGGGTCGGAATGAGTTTTATGTTTTTCTATTACCTCTCTCGATGAGAGAGTCATACTAGAAAATTGTGGACTGCTTATACGATAAGCTGCAAGTCAGGCATAAGATGCGTCAGGGCACAGAGCTTGGGTACACACTCTACAACCTTAAGGAAAGTTCATCAGCCCTGCATGCTCTCTCTCTCTCTCTCTCTCTCTCTCTCTCTTTAAGGGAATAATATACCAAGCTTTTGATACATATTTTGCTCGTGAGTCAGCTTGAGCCAAGGTGCTCTAACTCACAGCTAGCACATGCTTAAGATGCTACTCAAATTAGTCTTCATCGGTTCGTCGATTGAACACTATTTTGCATAAGGGCTACGAGCCAAACAGGCTAAGCGCCAATGTCCAGACAAGGGTAAGACCCAACTACTGGCATTCTTTGGGTGATTGTTTCCAAGATATACCCACGGACGTACACATCGACGTTAATGGACAAGGAAGAGTCTTGTCATTACGGATGTTTAGGGTGTCATTTTTGCACTACTTGTTTTCAGCGCGACACTCAAGTTGAGTTTTTGATAATCTTCAACTCACAGCAGCTGATCTCTACAAGAAAGTCTAGATGTAGCAATCAGTTGCGACAGCATGGCTGTCCATAAGAGCTCGGCAGCTCACTTGTGTGATCTCCTACTCTCTCTATAGCACTACAGAGTGTCTATGGACATACTTTTTTGGGGTAAGACCCGGCGGGTGATTGCTACATCATCCCATAGGCATTAAGGATCATAGTTTGATCTGCATTGAGGATCACCGTTGATCTCTCCCAGTTATACTTCAAGGAAAGTATTCCGCAATCTACCACGCGGTAGCAGACGAACACACTTTTCAAGTTGATTCCAATCAACCTGTACACGGTTGAGTATGTTGGTTACCGTTATCTGCTAGTTGAGCAGTTTCTACAAAGAGTCTTATCAAGGGGCTTGACTACGTAGATTCTCATCCAAGAGCTTGGATTGCGAGGGCAACACCCATGGTTCCCATTGCAATGCTGTTTGTTTTTTCAGGTAGGAGACGTGCTCCTCTCCGTTTGAATACGGGTAAGGGAACATTACGTTCAAATCTCCAGGTACGCATTTATTGATTTGGTGTTATTCCATTTTTAGTATACTTTGATTGGTTTTTCAAGACGTATAAGTACGCTTGAATGTTACAGAGCCATGCCTAGGGCATGTCGGCACAAAGTATTTTGGGCCAAGTGTCCAATCTATTTTTTTGCCTTATGATGTTACGAACCTACTTGTAGGGTTCAATTTGGCACATGTTGTCACATGGGATACAACATGGTCTAGGAACTCCAGGAGTTCGGTTTAGCTAGTGTGGATCAAGATAATGAGGGTCCCTCTCTCTCTTGTCATGGAGTGTTTTGCAGTTCCTCCACACCCAAGTACATCTTGTAGTTAAAGGATGTTCTTTTTTACACATCCTTACATGAGACATATTCCGCATGTGGAGAATATGAGTCTCTGGACTGACACTGGTGCCATTATTTTAATTACGTGTCAAGACAAAGTCCCTAGCTACTGGTCACATCTGTTTTCTAGACCATTTTTTAGCACGACGTATCAGGAGCAATTTCGTGGCCAGAAATTGTCGGATACTTAGAATGACTTGTTAAGGTACAAGTACTGCTAAACAACATTACAGATGGTTGTTTATACATATAGCAAGGCTATAAGCTGTTAATGAAAAAGTTTCATTGTCTGTATCTAGAAGTGAGCAATGTTTCACCATTTATTGGGATTCGGACGTTTCAGCAAGGCTTGCAAATGATTGCAAACTAAAAGTATTTAGTTTCTTTTCAGAACTATTTACATTCCTTTTCTTGTGTGCTAGGCGCATCACATTTGCCATAAGTATTGGCAAAGATCATTGTGGATATACAGGTTCGGGTTAGTTTTTGCTAAATGCATGCACACTAGGTGTTCTGGGCCCTAGTGTTTCGCAAAGGCTGATTTGAAACGGCATGCATATTCCACAGGTTGTTGCTTATGAAGCATTTTGCACTCTATGTGCACTATCTCTATGAGATTACTTTTAAATCCACTAATCACCAATAGAGGTCATGGCTCGGTTTGGGCGTTTCTGGATTTTTTCAAGTTAACCACGATGGTTATTTCGGACATTGTTGATTCTTCACCAATGTTAAACACTACTGTGATTTCCCGTTTACCAATCATCTGGGACAACTGTCTATAAACCGTAAGGAAAACACACCTCAGTACTGTGAGTTATCCAAGGGGATAGGCAGATTACAAAGATTGCAAAGAGTAATCTTATGCTAAAGGATCTGCTAAGAGCATACGTTAGCACAACGCATTTCTAGATAGATGATTTTCTCCCTATTCTAGAATTTGCTTAAGTACGATTTTCGACTTTGAACACCTCTTGTGGTGGGGTTGGAGATTGTGTCAATACTTTCATACGTCAAGGACTTACCAGGTGTTCTGACAGAGTACGTTGGCACGTAACCTTCATTTTGGACAACTCTTAGTTGTGGTTACTCCTTTACAGTACTCACGTGAGTTATAAATGGAGTTACCATTTAAACCCAAGTGACTCTTAGTTGTGGTTACTCCTTTACAACACTCAAGTGAGTTATATATGGAGTTACCATTTAGACACAAGTGGTTGCAAACGGACAACAATGTTGAAAATCAAGATATTCCTCTTGGTTTCATTGAACCTCCTCACTGCACTAATTATCGGTCATACAGACAACTGGCTCACTTATGGGACGTCAATAACGAGAACATCTGTATTCTTAAGAAGAAGTTTCCCCCTTTTGTTTTCGAGGACGAAAACTCTTCTTTAGGGGGGGAGTAATGTTAGGACACGGGTCTTGTACCCTAAGAACTAGGCTAGGCATGGACTACAGCCAAGGGCCGGGCTAGGCAGTGTGGATAGGGGATTCGTCTAGGGCAAGGGGCTAGGAGCCCACCTATAAAGGGAGGTTGGGAGGAGGATCCAAGAGAGCCTAGTTGCCTAGTTTCTTACATTGCTGATCACTGGACCAAATGAGAGACACTTTGCTAAATTTAAGGCTGATTTGAATGCTACTTTCAAGATGAAATATTTGGGGCTGTTGCATCATTACTTGGGTATACAGTTTAAGCAGTGTGATGGTGGTATTGCCTTGTGTCAGAAAAGTTACATAGAGACATTGCTATGTAAGTTTGGACTTGAGGATTGCAAACCTATTGCCACTCCCATGGAAACAGGTTTGAAGTTGAGTCTACATGATGCTGGCAATCCTGCTGATGTCACTCTTTACCAAACTGCTATTGGCTGCCTCATTTATGTATGCAACACGAGGCCGGATATTCACTTTGCAGTCTCACAGGTCAGCAGATTTATGCATAGCCCAGGGTCTAAGCATTGGCAGGTTGTCAAGAGGATTTTCTGCTACCTTAGTGGCACTTTACATCTTGGCTTGTTTTATCCCAAGGGGGGATCATTGCCGCCAGACTTACATGCTTTTTCGGACTCAAATTGGGCTGGTTGTTTTGACATGCGAGTGTCCACAAGTGGTTTTTGTTTCATGCTTGGCAGTTCATGTATATCATGGTTGAGCAAGAAGAAACCTACTGTGGCTACTTCGAGTTGTGAGGCTGAGTACAGGGTAGTCTTCACAGCTACGGTTGAGTGTGTATGGCTCAGACGCCTTATGGCTGATTTGGGTGTTGGACAGGACACTGCCAACACTATCTACACTGACAGTCGGAGCGCATTGGCAGTTGCGAGGATCCAATTTTTTATGCTCGCACAAAGCACATTGAGGTGCATTACCACTATGTCAGGGAGAGGCTCTCAGCAGGAGAGATCAGCTTGGCTTATGTGCCAACACAGGACAACCTTGCAGATCTTTTCACAAAGGCATTGTCTCGTGAGAAGCTTGAAGCTTTCCGCAAAGCTTTGGGCTTACTCCCCTTTGTGGACTGATCATGTCGTCAGGGCATGGCACTTCCCTTTACTCATGTGCCAGCTCTCGTTCACCGCATCACTCCAGGGGGGATTTGTTACCATATACATGTGGTAGTGATGTGTGTGAACACACTAGGACCACCGGGCCATTTTTTCCCTCTTTAGGAGGTTTTTTCCCCCGTGCATTGTATATATGCCCATCACTCTAGGGCTATCTATCTTTCCATTGCACACTAAGTAACACACTCTCTATTGTGTGCCTTGAGCTTCCTTCGTCTTCTCCAAGCTGTGTGTGTTTCTCTGCAACCCTAATTCCAACAGAGCCAGTCAAGACTCCCAGGAAATGCAGACATCCTTACTCCCTGTCATAATAACTAATATCTAATTCTCATAAATAATTTTCTCATGTTAAACTGATCATTTAATATGGGAAAGTACCAGGGGAGAAAAAGCTAGAATATTGGTTAGGCTGGCAGATGGTCACAGTAGGGATCCAAAGGGGGGGGCCATCTGCAAAAGAGCAATGTGCATCAATGGGCTTCAAAGACCCTAAGGTTCAACCCATTAAGACTTCCAAAATGCTAAGGTTCCAAAATTCAAAGGTTATGTCCAATGGTCAAGCTTAGGGTGAATTGGATGCTTGTGGGAAGACCCAAAAGTCTTCCCACATCCCTATCCTTGAGGAGGCAAGCCCTTTTAGTAGGGGATGAGAGAGAAATAGACAAACACTTTTGCAAGCTCCCTTTACACAAAGGGCATAGTGGACACATGTCAGCTCCCTAGCCCAATTTTCCCCAAGGTACATTCAAATCCTATTGGATGGCCATAGAGGTGGACCAATGAGAATAAGGCTAGAGTAAATTTAGTTTAATTTGTTAAAAAACACTTGATAAAAGAACTAATGGAAATTAAGCTCTCTAGAAGACTATTGGATAGTCTCCCAAGGGGTCCAATGAGCATTCAACAACCCAATGGCTTGCCTGATTCCTATTGGCAAGAAGACTAAGGGGTCCAATGAGAGTTTAATTGCATTATTTGAATACCTAAAGCTCTCAAAAAAGGGGAAAATGGGACACATGTCACAAGGCTATCACTTATGCTTCTTAATTATCATTGGCTAAGCTTTGCAGGGTCCAATAGGATGCCAACATGAGTAAAAATCAAGAGGGGGCTGATTTTGGCAAGGCATCATCACACACACACTCACACAATCTCATGTGTGGAGTAAAGAAGACTATCTCCTTCTCAAGATTTAATGGAAATCTCATCATCTACTCCAAGATTGTGAGAAGGGAGGCCTACACCAACAACTCTTGGCTTTGTGATGCAAATCCAACCAAGAGCCAAGCTCCAATGCATGCTCATCTCCTCTACCATGCTAATTACTAAGCTATTCTGAGCTATTATGAGTGAATATGTGAGGAGACATACTTCTCTCTGGTAAGAATACTCCTTCTTCCTCTCGATCTACTCACATACCTCGCTAGCTCTAACCATCCTCGAAGGCGTGTGAGGTCTTAGGTTTGAGATCGTGAGGGAATTGATGTTGTGTTTTACAAATGTGAGCTCGGTGCTTGAAGATTCCATCTTAATTGTACCAACAAGTTATTGAAGGAACACAAGGTATTATATTGTAAAATGTCTCTCTTGATGGGGGAAACCTATAATACAAAGCCTTTTGGAGGGGGGACCGGCTCCGTAAATCCGGTCCTCAACCATTGTCAATAGCACACTAGAATGGTAACAGGACACTTTTAAGTCCTTGGACACTTTTGTGTCCTGTTAAGTGACCATTTTTCTTGAATTATTTGAAGAGTATGAAAATGAATTTCTAGGTGCTATATATCCACAAAATTGCCTTATGAGCTGAAAAAAACTTAGCATTTTTTTTTGAGTATCGATCTCACCATTAACCTTACTCTTGCACAACATTTTTGAACCTCAACTGTGTGAAAAAACGGGTCCTGTTTTTGGTTTTTTTTCAATTTTTGGCAACTATACCACTCTAAACTTCATGTTTGTGAGGTTTAGATGGCTAGAGGTTAGGCCTTCATAGTTCTTAACATGTTTTGATGCTTGTAGGGAGAGCTAAGTGTTAAAATTAAAAGTTATGACCAATTTACAAGAATTGCATAATCCTGTTTTTTGCCAAAATTAGCACTTTTATGATTTTTTTGGTGGCTTTCTTGATATCCAAATTCAATTTTGATTGTGTAAGTGTAATGTATAACATAAAGCTAATCTTCCTTGAGTTTTGGGGGACCTAATATGCTATATAGCATAGTATATGATGATGGTTGAGTTTTTTGATTGCTGAAGAATACGATACATTTTAGAGTAGCAAGTATAACTTTCTCAATATTGCTAGTTTCTTAGGCCAATTGTGTGTATTTTGTAGTTAGTAACCATATCTAATCATAGACTACAAACTTGGCTAGATATTGAGTAGTTTCTATGGGTTTCTAGAGGTCATAATGCTAAACCCAATTTTTTCATGTTTGCTGTATTTAGCACTTTATCATTGCTCCCAAGGTTCCAATTGTAAGAGATCCATTATCCTTTTGACATGCTCCATGGCTCCTTTTGAATCCAGAGGCCAAAAGGGCACTAAGAAAACATGTATATAGTATCTGTATTGAGCGTGACTATAGAAACTTTGATGATAGGTCTGCAGAATGGCAAAAATGCAAATTTTTTGTACCTATTTTTTTTGCCCAGAAAAAAATTAGTGAGGTAATAGCAACCATATGTTTTGGTCACCAACCCATTGAAGTTAACTGGGCATTTTATCTCATGTCCTACAAAAATTTCCACTCTTATTTATATGCAATTAACCGTAAGAAATTGATGTTTTAGGCAAAATGCATTGGTCCATCAACTTTGGAGGCTTGTAGCGACCAAGGGATGAAAAAAATTACAAGTTTCTCATTTTTCCATATGTAGTAGTTATTGAACTATAAGCTCATGAAAGGATTTTTCAAAATGAGTGGATCTACTATGGTTTTGGAATTTTTAGGTTACCATTCTAGTGTTAATTTCTCTCTCTTTTTGAAGTATTGTTCATGCCTATCTAAATAGGTGTTATGCTTTTGTTGCTCTTTCCATCCAAGCACTCTTGCTATGCTCATTAGGAATCTATTCTAATGAAATGCTCACCATGTCTATGTTACTTTCCGCTACACACAAGTTACTAGACCATCAAATGTTACATTGGTATCAGAGCACAAGGTTTCTCTTTTCTTGCTCAAGAAGAGAGGTCCTCAAGCTAACTATAAATGGTTGGTATTATTAATTGCAATTGAGTAAGTAGAATAGGGATTTTTGAGCCTTGCAGTGTGCCTGCTTCGTGCAGATAACGGGGCATCACCATCGAGAACTATGGTCTTAATAGTGGAGTCCTATGGGGCTTGCCTACAGCTTAACCATTATTGAGCTATTAGAAGCTGACAAGAGCCGGTACTATTTTGGTGTTAAAAGACCCTCTCTTCTATTCTTTGCAATTAATGATATTAAAGCCATGGGTACAGGAGCTTGAGTGCTTTTCTAAAGGGGTTAAGAGGAGTAGCAACTAGGTCTTGAAGTGCCAAAGTACACCTAAAAGTTGTTAGAATTGCTGCCAATAGTAAAGAGAGTGAAATTAATGTTGATAACTTTGATTTTGCTAATGAACAGGCTACTAATGATGCCCCTATGCTTGTTAGTTACCTTGTTTCTAGGCCTCAACAAGCCATGGGTAATCCATCCCTCCAAAGTGAGGTTCAATGGCAGCTATGTGCTCATGGGATTCTCCAAACTCCCCACCAAAAAGAGAGAGTACCTAGGAAGCCTCCTTGTGAGACTTCCAAAAGAGGTCTCTCTCTGATAAGGGAAGAAGAAGAGGATCCATACAAGGGGCTCAAAAATCTACTACTTGACGACGCATCTCCTTCCCAAAGGAGAACTCAAGTTTCAATGGTAGAGCCCCCACCAAAAGGAGGAGAAAGAAGTGAGTCTCCTGCCACCTTGACGGAGATGGCTCCACGAAGATGGCAGGCAACATGCTCTCCATCACTCCCGAAACAGAGAAGACCATCGCACACTTCTCCACACCATAATTCAAAGAGGGACAAGAGAAAACAAGAGAAGAAAAAGGTGAGAAAGAGGTCACCCTCTTCTCCATCTTCTTCATCCTCTTCCTCTTATGAAGAAAGTGATGATGTGGACAAGGAGGAATAAGAGAAGAAAAAGGCGAGAAAGAGGTCACCCTCTTCTCCATCCTCCTCAAATTCTTCCTCTCCTGAAGAAAGTGATGGTGCAGCTTTCGAACCACTAAAAAGCAGAGGTCGTCCAAGCTCAAAAAGTTCAAAGAGGGAGGAAAGAACATCTCTTTCCTTACCTACGATGGCACCTTTGGTGCTACGGACAAAGTTTTGGCCTTCATCCAACAATTCAATGCGGCGTTTGGATAGGAGGGCTTCACGGATTTCTCTAAGCTATGCACTTTCAAAAGTCCATCAAGCAATGGTGGTCGGTGAAGCTCCACGAACATGGAAAGCTTTGAGAGCTTCCATCATGAAGCAGTTTTTGGCTACCGATGCCAAAGACAAAGTACTCACCGAATGGCGAAACTTGAAGCTCTCTCCCTACGAATCTATTCACAAATATGTAGGCAAGTTTTGGGACTTACATTTGACTCAAAGCCACAGTCTTCAAAAAGATGGATTTTGGAGATCAAAAACAACAATTTTGTGCGGGTCTAACTGAAGATATGGCGGAGTATGTTAACTTCCAAAGGCCACACACCATATCTGCAGTCATCACCATACCATGGTGGATTCACGATTCAATTTCCAACAAGGGGCTAAGAGAAATCTTAAGCCCACAGAGAACAAGGACCGTACCCAAGGGGAAGGACAATGTCCAAAAGTCTCCTAAAGGGAAAACCAACAACAACAAAGCTAAGGAGAAGGGGGTTTATATAGGCAAAAATAAACTCTGTCCTAAAGAGCTTGAGCGTTATCATAAAGATAATCATCATTTCAAGTGCGGGGAGCAAGGGCATGCTTATCGTGCTTGTCGCCACAAGAATACACTAAATGAGCCTCCTAGAGCTACCTTGGTTGAAATCTAAGAAGAGGATGCTCACCACAAAGGATCTCCTCTATGCCATGCTTGGGAAAGGTAAGAGAACATGATGCTTTTATTCTCTTTGACCTTGATTCTACTCACAATTTCATATCCATAGAGTTAGCCACCAAGCTAGGCATCCAAGCCTATGATATGGGAGATGTCCTACCCGCCACTGATGGTGCTTTCAAGGGGCAAGAAGCCTCAGTCACTCCCTTAATTGCAGAAAGCTTGATTGACTTGTGCAAAAGGTTTCGTCCCCTATAGCAAAGGTAATTTACAATGTATACCTTTGTCTTCAACTCATTTGCAAAAATGAATTGATGCTCGACCAAGGAGTGATTTTGAAGTGTTGGAGAATCATCAAAATTCTAACCCTTAAATCTGAAAAATAAAAGTAGTGGCTCTTGAATTGTGCAAGTTCTCTCTCAAGAGATTTGGATGGCTGTCCAATTCTCAACCATAATAGCTCTGCGATCAAGCGTGCTACTTGAGTAGAGACAAAGAGCAACCTGAGTAAATGTAGCCATCGTTTTGTGTTGTGCGCAGTGCGATAGTGTTCCCGCTTTTGTAGAGTGCTTTGAAGAAGAGCTTCTTTATTGTGCTTCTTGTGCAACATCTCTTCACAACAACTCCTTGTTCGAGGGATTATTGTGCACATTGCATGCCTGCATCCATTATGAGGTACAATACGATTGAAAGCTTTCCAACCTAATGCCGCGTCAGTGGTGGGGAGAAAGCAAGAGATAGATAGGAAGAGAGAGAGAGAGAGAGAGAGAGAGAGAGAGAGAGAGAGAGAGAGAGAGAGAGAGAGAGAGAGAGAGAGAGAGAGAAAGAGAGAAAAGGTAAGGAGAAGAGAGTAGAAAGTCATTTTTGAATTCCATCGCCACGCAAAGAAGGTCTTTTTCAAAGCACTATACAGAAGCAGAAGCATATCCGCACTGCGCACACCATAAAATAGTGGCCTCGCTTACAACCATTGCTCTTTATCTCCTTGTAAGATCACATGCACATACCTCTCTCTCTCTCTCCCTCTCTCTCTTTCTTTCTATCTCTCTCTCCCTCACTATGTCTTACCCTCTCCCTCTCTCTCTCTCTCTCTCTCTCTCTCTCTCTCTCTCTCTCTCTCTCTCTCTCTCCATTCCCTCTATCTATCTCTCCCTCACTATATCTTACCCTATCTCTCCCCCTCTCTCCCCCCCCCCCCCCCCCCCCCCTCTCTCTCTCTCTCTAACTTACACTATTTTGACACTACTCTAACATTTAACATTTCTCCTCTCTCTACATTAGGACTTATTTAACAATAACCATTAAATCATTCCTAATGTGTGTGTGTGTGTGTGTGTGTGTGTGAATCATACACCAAGCAAATAAGAAATCTCACACCAACACTTACAAACTAATCACACACCAACAACAAGCATTATTACCGTGTGTTCACAACGATTGCGAGGAGAAAAGAAGGCTCTACTTTGCAATATTTGTAAATCCCTACAAATGGAGGAGGTATGCGCAATCGATTCATTTTTTTTGTTCTTATTATTGTGTGTGTGTGTGTATGTGTGTGTGTGTGTGTGTGTGTGTGACGGTAGAACAATAGGAAAGGGGGGGGGGGGGGGATTAGATATTTACCTTGCGTTGAAGAGTTGGTTGCCAACACGGTTGAGCGTCCAATGTCGTTCGTGGATAACCCTCACTCCAAAACCGTCTCCGCAATCGATCCCAATAGAATAAATATGTGTGTGAGTGTGAGTGTGTGTGTGTGTGTGTGTGTGTGTGTGTGTGTGTGTGTGAGGGAGAAGGAGGGGAGGAATGGACAAGGGAGAGAGAGGTAGAGGGTGTGGGAGGTAGAGTCGGGAGGATTAGCAAAGCTGCAGGTGCAATGGCGGAGAAGATAAGTGTAGAGTATGCCGCAAATATGCGGCATACTCTGGCCTTCTTTCTTTTTTTTAGGCACCAATGATTACCGTGGATATTATCGCGTTCATTATCGCACATATTATTGCGTAATGTCATTTCAAACGGATACAAACGTATCCGAGGTAGGCGGGGGGGGGGGGGGGTTGGTTTACAAACCACCCCCCTCTACCCTTAGATTACCATAATTTCATACATAGCCTTTTGTTTTTTTTTAATTCTTTTCTTTTCTTGAATTGATAGTATTGAATATTTTATACTAACATGCACCTATATAATTAGCATATGTTTATTTGTAGCACTTTTAGAGGTTTTTTTTAATGAATTTTTTATTCCTTTTGTTACTATTTGCAATTAAAAATTAAGCCATTTAGTATAAGTACTGATTGCACTTTATTTAAAAAAATTATAGCACTCATTGCACTTATTCTCTTTGTATTTTTTATAATTTCTCTCTTTTTATTGAAATATATAATTGACACTATTTTCTCTAATTAATTTTTACTTTTTAGGACACATATGCTAAATATAATTTTTTTGAATTATAATCTCTCTTTCGCGAGTGTGTAGGATGACTAGGATGATCATGACCTCCGAATGGCCCTGAACGTGATTGATGGCTCAAGGACAAACTTCCTTGTCCTTGCGCCAAGTGCAAAAGGGCAATCCCTCGCTTGAGGCACATTGCTTTGGAACACGTGGAGAACAAAGAGCTTTGGCATCCTCGAAAAAGCACTCGGAGAGATGAGAGCGCCACTCACCCCTCACTTGAGGAGGTGCCCCATTGGTCTGTGTTTGGTGGTGGTACACCAGTGTGCAAGTCCGAACGACAGAGACAAGAGCTATTGGACAAATTAGGCGTGGCACATGGTGACCCTTCCACTATCTCTACTTCGACATCTCCTCCTCTTGCGTCTCAGAAGCACTTTCAGCTAGAGGATGAGCACTTGTTTGACATGTGTGATGAGTTACTGGCTCATGAACATGACGTGTGCCAAAAGGATTGTCAGCCATGCACTCGACAGGTAGCGACAACGGAGGACATATTGCTGACGAGTGCCAAACACCTCTTTACAATGGTGCACACTACTCACTACTTCGGGCATCGTTGGAAGTCCTCAACTTGCAAGAAAAAATTGGTTGGAGCACTGCAAGTGTAGATGCACTCCTTATATGGCTTTTTATAGATCTCTCTCGCTTCATGTTGCCTCCTTGCAATTGTATTAATACGCTTTTTTGTTGTAGTTTGATGGGCAAAATGTTGCCAAAAGATCACCACATGCCTTTGGATTGCCAACAAGCTATACCGTATGTCACTACATTTGGCAAGGAGTATGAGCACATCCATGCACGTGTCAATGATTGCATACTATACTACAATGAGCACGCTACCTCATGTCCCATGTGCGGGGAAGCACGCTACAAGACTAGAGTGAGCGGGGTGCACCTACCCCGCAAGGTATTGATACATTTTCCATTAATCCCGTGCATTCAACACTGCACTTGGCACGGAGTATGAGTGCATCCACGTGTGCATCAATGATTGCATACCATACCACAATGAGCACGCAGGAGCTACCTCATGTCCCATGTGCGGGGAAGCACGCTACAAGACCGGGGTGAGTGGGGTGCACCTACCCCGCAAGGTATTGAGACATTTTCTATTGATACCTTGCATTCATCAAACGAAGGTCTACCGTGGAGCTTCTTACATGGCATGCCAACCATCAGTCAAATGATGGAATGATGAGTGTCCCTACAGATTCACCTGCATGGAGGCACATTGAAACTCAATGGCCAGAGTTTGGGTTAGAGCCTTGATACTTGAGGCTTGGGTTAGCAAGTGATGGTGTCAACCCGTTTGGCACTGTCTAGTTCATGGAGCACTTGGCCTATGGTGATCGTCAACTACAATATTCCACCATGGGAGACAACCAAGAAGGGAAATATACTTCTTTCCTTGCTTGTGAAAGGGAAGTACAAAGTGGTGAATATTGATGTCTACCTCGAGCCCCTCATCGAGAAGTTGGAGGAGTTATGGAGAGGCATCCTTGTTATAGATGTCTCACTTCCAAAGGGGGGGAGAGAAGCCTTTGTGAGAGGAATCCATATACGAACTACGCACAAATTTCTTGGGCTTGGAGAGATTTTTGGTATCTCCCTTTGCCTTCTCTCTCTATTTCTCTCCCTCTAGTTTGAAGCTTCTCTCTAAGGATATGATATGTATCCAAGGTTGTCCACATCGATCCACAATGCATGTCCTACTTGCGGGCCATCATTGGTGATAGAGAGTCCGGATGCCTTGCGCAATGTTAATCGATCCAAACAACCACCGTTTCTTACCCGAAGGTCATAGTATGTATAAGGATCCAAAAAATGGGAAGATGCCTCTAAAGCTCACGATGGAAAATTGGGCAACTATTTGGGAAGAGCACTACAACAACAATCCGGCTCCAAGTACTCCACCAAAAGGTATATCAAGGTATTCCATATTTTTAAGGCTTCCATATTGGAAGGACTTAAAAATACAACACCTCTTGGATCCCATGCACATATTCAAGAATGTAGCCCACACACTGTGGGACCACATTATTGGCAAGAAGGACTCATTGGGGATGAGGGAGGATTTGAGGGTCTTGAAATGTCTCCTTGCCTCTGCTACTCCACACCATGCCCCCAATGGGAATATTGTGCTTCCTAAAGCGCCATGGATGCTAGCCACAGAAGAATTGTACCAAGTGAAGGGTACCATTGTGTCTATTCGCACATTAACAGGATACATGAGTTCACTAAAGGGAGCTTTCACAAAAGCAAATAAAGGTGCAAGCGTTCAATTATATGGGTTGAAGTCCCATGATTGGCACAAGATGCTTTAGGTAACTCCCTCTCTCTATTCTCTTTATTGTTTGTTTTTTAGGACACATATGATTTGTGTGTATGACTTTCTCTCACTTTCCCTTCCTCTAATTTACATTGTAGTTCATTCTGCCGGAGAGTATGAGCATATGCCGGGACAAGAAAGTGAGGGATGCTATTTTTAAACTTGGAGAGCTAGTAAGGTACACCACAAGACTCCACTCAACTATACTTTTTAATGTACATAGTAACCTCAACTAGCACTTAGTGTATTCTTGTGTGTTTTCTTACAGTTTGTGATCTTCAAGGAAATTAAAATAGATGCTATCCCTGTTGCTCAAACACTTGCAATGAAAAATGTGTGTGCCATTGAGGATGCATTTCCTTGATCGCTTTTTCTTAGTCAAATCCACCTCTTGGTTCGCAGGGTTGAGGAGATAGCTATATATGGAGTAGTGCACACACAATGGATGTTCTTTTTAGAGAGGTTTTTAAACACTCTCAAAGATTTTGTGCGGCTACGGTCTCAACCAGAGGCATGTATGGCCGAAGGGTGGATCATGCAAGAGGCATTTGTTTACATCTCAAAGTATTTGACACAAGTAGATCCTTCAATGCCTTGCATGTGGTCAGATGAGGAGAATGCAAGAATGACTTCACACTTGCCAAGTGGAAAGGGAAAATTATTGAACATGGATATGAATCTATCCCGAGTGGTCAATAACTTTTGTATTTTCAATGCAAAGGTTATGACCAAGTGGGTGGACTTGTAGACAATGGCAAGGGCAAGGCGTTTGCCGGAGAGAGAAGCATGGAAACAAGTACATGGAGGAAGGAGGGCACCACCAGTGCCTAGACACCTTCCATGTTTCCCATATCTCATTAGTGCGAAGTGGATTCATGAGAGAATGATCGAAGCAAAAGCAGGCAGAGAAGACATCATCGACAAAGAATGGGAGTATGCACGAGGTTGCGTACCAAAGGTAGAGTACTCATATACCTAAACCATATTGTATAGTTTTTTCTTGATTTTATCTTTGTAATTGATAAAAGATATTTTTTTATTTTGTAGTGCCTTTCCTTTAACTCTATGTGGTCAAAGGGTCGTCACTTTTGACCTCGCTACATTCACGAGCACAGAACCACCATGGACTGTGGCATCATGGGCAACTTTGACACAAATGGTGATGAAGCTAGGTACTATGAACTATTGAAAGGATACTAAAGGTTAATTTTAGAAACTTTCATACCTTCATCTTTGAGTGCAAGTGGTTTGCAAATGTGTCTAAACGGCATGAGAATGGCCTCTACATGGTGGTCATTCTAGGATTTCTAGATGACACGATAGATGTTGGCAATCCATGATGTTTGAAAATCTGAGATATGAAGAGGTTGCCATTTGGTATGCCTTAATAGTCTTTTTGACAAGAATAAATTATGCTTCTTTGCTAAACATGTCGACTATTGTCCATATTCCCGTATTCTCATGAATAGATTTGGATAATCCAAAGATAAAATCCATGGATATAGTTTTTGATGGAGAATTAGGGATGGGCAATGGCTGGAGTAATCCAGGTTGCTTCCCTCTATCATACTTGGTCTTTTGGAATACCACACATTTTGAAACATACTCTTGTATGTCCACTTTCATGGTAGGCCAATAGAAGTACGTTTCTACTCCTCGAAGAGTAAGTTGAATCCCTCAAAGCCCCACATAGGGAGGAGCATGAGATTCATACATGAATTTCTCACAAAGAAAGTGAGTAACACATAGCATGTTACCATGGAGAAGATAACCATCCTGCAAAGTGAATGGTTCCTCTTTCTTCCCTAAGGTAAGGCCTGACATTATGTCTCTAAAATCAGGGTCAATAGCATATTCATCTATAGTAGAAGATAGATCATTGTGAGTTATTATAGACACCGCATTTACCCTCGGTTGTCGGGACAGTTCATTGGCCACTTGATTATGCTTACCAGCAATATGAGCAATATTAAAATTAAATTGCGAAAGAAAATTTGCCCACCTCATTTGCTTGTTGGAAAGATTTTTTTGTGTCATGAAGTACTTGAGACTTTCGTGGTCCGTTTGCAAAATAAATGGAGTCCCCAATAGATAGTACTTCTATGTGTCTAGGACATGTAGAACAACTTAAAGCTCTTTTTCATATATGCCCAAGACCCGTTCATCGGCATTGAACCTTTGGCTCTCATATGCTATGGCATGCCCTTCTTGAAGCAATACTACTCCAAGGAAATCACCACAAGCATCACATTGGACCTCAAATGTCTTTGAGAGATCCGGAAGCATAAGCACTGGTTGGGATGTAAGCTTCTCTTTGAGCTTGTCAAAAGCATTTTGTTCTTTAGCAATCCATGAGTACTTAACGTTCTTCTTTGTTAAGTCCTGTAATGGTCCTACTATTTGAGTGAATTTTTCTATGAATCATCTATAGTATGCACACATACCAATAAAGCTTCGTAGCTCATGTAGATTACTTGGATTAGTCCATGCTTTTAATACCTCCAACTTTGATGGATCTATACGGATACCATCTTGAGAGATAATATGAACTAAGTATTGAATCTCTTGAAGGAAAAATTCCCTCTTCTTTTGATTGATAAAAAGCTTGTTCTCCCTCAAAGCTTGAAAAATTACTTGGAGATGTTGCTTGTGCTCCTCCAAGGAGTTGGAGTAGATGATGATATCATCAAAGAACATTCTAGTAAACTTGTAGTGGGGTCTAAAAATTTTCTTCATTAAATGATTGAATGTGGCTGGAGCATTCGTTAAACCAAAAGGCATGACAAGATATTCATAAAGACCAAACGTTGTATGGAACGTGGTCTTTACGATATCTTCATTCACTATCCTTATTTGATAATAGCCACTTTTAAGGTCCTACTGAAGTAGGTCAAACCTTGTAGCTTATCAAACATATCTTCTACCCACGGTACGGGAAATCTGTTTTTGATAGTGATATGATTTAGTGCTCGATGGTCCTCACACATGTGATATGTACCATCTTTCTTTTGCACTAAAAGGATTGGAGAACAAAAGGGAGAGGAGCTAGGCCTCACCATGACCTTGTCTAACAGCTCATGTACTTGCCTCATAATCTCCTCTTGTTGAGCTTGAGAAACTCTATAAGGGTTTATTAGGCGGTGAGCTCCCGAGTAGAAGCTCTATCATTTGGTCATCATCCCCTCGTTTTGGAGGTAACTCCATAGGGATGTCATTGATAAATACTTCTTGGAATCTATTTAGAAAATTAGACAAGTTTAATTCTTCTTGATTCCTACCACTTTGTTTTGTTAAAACATTAGCATCATTTAGAGACTCTCTGACAAAAATCATGTAGGAGGAAACTGAGCTTTTCATTGACTTATCAAAAGCAGGTGAATTTACAAGTGGTATGATACGACCAAACTTATTAGCATCTATAAACATGCTCTTTTCCATGTAGATGAAGTAGATTATCCTTTCAGGGAAGTTCATGTTGGCAGCCATTCGATCGAACCATGGTGCCCCTAGGATAACATCCTCATGTTGGAGAGGAGAGATGAAAAAGTCTTCTTTGTCGACGTAGCTTTGGACATGAAGCCTCAACTTCCCAATCAAGGGAGTAACTCCATCTTGTAGTCCCTTGAAAGCCCCATCAACAGTTACAATATGTCCCACCTCAAAGGCTTGAATGCCCAATTTAATGGCCAACTCCATTGATATGAAGTTGTGAGTAGAGCCAAGGTCAAAAAGGATGAAGGCATCATGCTCCCTCACCTTTCCCCAAGCATAGGAAAGGGATGACCCTTTGCAATGAGCATCCTCTTTTGGAACTTTGACCGTGGAAGCTCTCGGAGTCTCATTGCGGGCATTTCTTTTGGGGCAAGAACAATAGCCATGTCCTTGCTCCCCACACTTAAAGCATTTGCGATCTAAAATGGGACGCCACCTGCGAGCAGACAACTTTGGCAAAACCCCTATATACCACTCATATTACGGAATATGACCCCCCTTCTACGCTTATACGACAATCTATGAAGAAAAATATCATACCCCTATCTTACTATAAAATTTAGGGCTTACATGATCTAACAAAGAGTGTATAGCATAGTGACTGGCAATGTACTAAGGAACCACTTCTGTTGATAACTAGATGTACCCTCAATGTGTCTTAGTTTGACTTTCAAACTATATGCACGATCAACCTGAACTCTGGCTACTCATTCAATTTGACCCATCCAAAGCTAGTGTAAATCAACCTTTGAACTGCTCCAAATCAGCCCTTATCTATGACCTGCTTGATGCAAAATTTGATGTGTGACCCAATAAAAAACTTCCCCTAAATTCATCCGAGTTCTAGTGCACATTGGTGACCAATTGTTACAAGTAATCAACTCGGGTCAGTCCCCCCCCCAATAAATATGATACCCCCCTTCCTTATTTTTAAGCTTGGGAGATAAATTATTGGGGGTATGTCCCTAACTTATACACTTATCTAACTTGTAAAAAAACCCCCCTCCCCTGCACTTATGTGGTGCGGTAAGTTTTCCATGGTGAATCCCTCGGGCCTCTAGCTCTTCAGGAGAGAGTTTGTTTTTACCTTTGTAAACTCCTTTCTCCTTCGTCTTGCTGTTGTTGTTGTTGGAATTGCCTTAGGAAGAACTTTGAGCATTTTTCTTCCCCTTTGCATCATTTTGATCTTTGTTTTCCATGGGCTTAGCATTCTTTTTAGCCCCTTGTTGAAAATTGAATTGAGATGCAACCATAGTGTGGTGGATGATTTCAGTGATAGAACCAGGCCGTTGGGAGTTGACATACTTGGCCATTTCTTCAGGTAATCTCGCACAAAATTGTTTCTTTTGCTCAACGAAGTCTATCTTTTGAAAGATTGTAGCTTTGAGATGTAAATCCCAAAACTTGTCTACATATTTGTGGATAGACTCGGCGGGGAGTAGCTTCAAGCTTCTCCATTCAGTAAGCACTTTGTCCTTGGCATTGCTTGCAAGAAATTGCTTCATTATGGAAACTCGTAGAGTTCTCCATGTCCTCGTAGCTGCTTCATTCCCGCGGAGACTAGCCCACCATTGACGAGAAGGATTTTGAAAGTGCATAGATACACGACGTAGCTTGGAGGACTCTGCAAAGCCCTCGTCTCTGAAGGCTGCATCAAATTAATGGATGAAGGCTAGTACTTTGTCAGTAGCACCAAAGGTGCCATCATAGGTGAGAAAAAAGATACTCTTGTCTCTCTCTTTGACCTTTTAAAGCTTTAGGGACCTTTTCCAAGTAGGGTAGGATTTGCGATGTCCTCTCCTCGTGTGTTCTCTAGGAGAATAACCGATGCTTTCATCAAAAGAGGAGGAAAGTGAAGAAGAAGGAGAAGACGGTGACCTCTTTCTTGCGTTTTTCTTCCTTTGTTTCCCCTCTTCCCTTTCGGAGTAATGAGGAGAAGGACTATAGGATGATCTTTTCCTCTTGGGAGGAGTTGGGGATCATCAAGACCGCCATCTTCGTGGATCCACATGGCAGGTTATCATGTCCCCTCCTAGCACCTACCCACTTTAATTTCAAATCTGCTATCTTTAGGTCAATTTTTTACTTAATTAGGAAATATCTAAAAATACAAATTTTTACTATTTTTGGATAAGTTTTTATGGATTTCTAGAATCAAGGCTCTTTAAATGGCTTTGTACATCTTTATCTTTATTACAAAAAATTGGGAATCTTATAGTGGGGTTCAAATCACTAGCCAAGTATAGAGGTGAGCGCTTGATTGCTTGTTTGCTTTTGTAGTTAGGATTTAAAAAGATTTAAAGTCTCATGGCCTAGGTTCATGATTGAGATAAGTATTTGAGATTTGGTCAACCATCCAAATCTCAATCAACAACATATTTATTGCCTGGAATTTGAGAATTTTTTAAACGAGAGAGAATTTGGTATTCTTGATGAAGCAAACATAAGGTCTAGGTTCATGACTGATTGAGACATGAGCTTGGGTTTGAGGTTGTTTGCATTTAGCATTGAGATTTTGAAAATTTCCAAATGGTTGAGATAAGTCTTTGAGATTTGGACAACCGCAACTGTCTAATTTTCACACAAAAGCATAGTTTCTGTTTGGGACTGAGAGCTTGCAAGATAGAACACAATATCTTGGATGCAATAAACAATTGGGGAAGATGGTATTTAAAGATTGCGTTTGAAGTTTGGACGGTTATCCAAATCTGGTATGGAATTGAGATTTAGACAATTGCTCAAATATGATCATTGCATATGTTTTTGCATTTCTTAGAGATTATTAAGTAAAAATGGGAGCCTGTTTCAACGAATCTATGATAAATGTGATGGTCTTTGGAGCTTGAACCCATGGCCTAGGTTCATGACTCATATAAGTCTCTGAGATTTGGACAACCGTCCAAACTTCAATTGACACCATGTTTCATGCTTGGGGTTTAAGCTTTATCAATCTGGTTTGGGCTTCAATTTATAAATGAGAGTTAACAAATAAATAATTTGGTGGACTAGAATGCAGTGGAACGATGGCCTTTGAATGTGGGTTTTGAGATCATTAGAGACTTCTGTAATGTTAAACATATGGGATGACAAATATATGGGATTTGGGAAACCATCCAAATCTCTCACGAAAAATGGGTCCAGTGTGGGGTACAAATCACTAGCCAAGTATGGAGATGAGTGCTTGATCGCTTGTTTTCTTTTGCAATTAAAATTTAAACGGTTTAAAGTCTCATGGTCTAGGTTCATGATTGAGATTTGGAAAACAATCCAAATGTCAATTGATGACATATTTATTGCTTGGAGTTTGATAATTTTTTTCAATGAGAGAGAATTTCGTATTCTTCATGAAGCAAACATAAGGCCTATGCTCATGATTGATTGAGATAGGAGCTTGGGTTTGAGATTGTTTTCATTTAGGATCGAGATTTGAATACTTTTCCAAATGGATGAGTTAAGTCTCTGAGAGTTGGATATTGTCGAATTATCACACAAAAACATAGTTTTTGTTTGGGGTTGAGAGCTTGCAAGGACATAATAGCTTGGATGTAGTAAAAAAATGGGAAAGCTGGTATTTAAATAAATTTTCTTTTGATGTTTTGACGGTTGTCCAAATTTGGTATGAAATCGAGATCTAGACAATTGCTCAAATCTGATCATCGCATATGTTTTTGTATTCCTTAGAGATGTTAGTAAATTAAGTAAAAATGGTAGCATGCTTGCAGCAAGTCTATGATACATATGATGGTCTTTGAAGCTCGGACCACGGAGGACTTAATGAAGTCACTTGACGGCCTCTACGAGAAACCATCAGCATCCAATAAGGTATTTCTCATGAAGCGTTTGTTCAATCTAAAGATGACAGAGAATGGTTTAGTTGCAGAACACTTAAATGCCTTTAACACCACATAAGTCAACTTCAATCGGTGAAAATCAATTTTGATGATGAAGTGCGAGCTCTCCTTATACTATCGTCTCTACCGGATAGTTGGGACAACCTTGTGATGGTTGTAAGTAACTCTATCTCTAGCACAAATACTCTTAAGTTTGATGATGTTATGGGTGTGCTCCTAAGCGAGGAAATGCAAAGGAGAAGTACAGGTGAATCATCAGGTGCTACACTGTCAGTGGAAACAAGAGAAATACCTAAGGAGAGATTCAAAAACCAAAAGGGTCGTGATTGCTCAAGGCGACTCACGCACAAAGGCAGTTCTCGAATGTTGGAACTGATATGACAAGAAGGGCCACGTCAAGAAGGATTGCTGGTCCAAGAAGAAGGAGTTAGAGTCTCAAGAAAACAAGCCAACATCGGAGGCCAATGTGGTAGGTAGAGTAGAGCAAGATGCTCTAATTCTCTCATTATACATTGTGTCTAATTTCTGGATAGTAGATTCTGGGGCTCCATTCCATGCAACACTGCACAAGCAGCATTTCCAAGATTACATCAAAGGTAATTTTGGGTATGTATACTTGGGAGTTGATGAAGCTTGTGAAACTGTCGGCAAAGGTACAGTTCGTGTCAAAACTACTAATGGAAATGAATGGAAGCGTAAAGATGTTAGGCATGTTCCTTCTCTTCGCAAAAATTTCATCTCTATAGGATAATTGGACGATGAAGGCCACAACATTGCATTAAAAAACAAACGGTGAAAGATTTAAAGGGATCTTCGGTGGTTGCCAAAGGAGAAAAGGTTGGTACACTTTACTTGTGTACTGTTAGCATGCAATCTTCAACTTGTGCAATAGCTACATAAGTCGACAATGTGGTGTGGCACTACTGTCTTGGGCATATGAGTGCCCAAGGAATGCAAATCCTTCAATCAAAGAAGGTTCTACCAAGTTTGAAAGAAGTAGACTTGGAGTTTTGTGAAGATTGTGTTTATGGTAAACAAAAGCAAAAAATGAAAGAAAAAATAAAAAACTTAAATTGGTTCTATCTGATGTTTGGGGTCCTGCAAGTACACCATCACTTGGTGGCTCAATGTATTATGTAACATTCATAGACGATGCAACTAGGAAAACATGGGTTTATGTAATGAAGAATAAGTCCGATGTATTTTCCATATTTCAAAGGTGGAAAGTCTTTGTGGAGAATGAAGTAGGTACCAAGCTTAAATGCCTCAAATCCGACAATGGAGGCAAATATTGCAGCCAAGCTTTTGAAAGCTTTTGTGCTAGCAATGGCATTTGGAGGCAAAGGACAACCCCAAGAACAGCTCAACAAAATGGCATTTTTGAATAGATGAACAGAACGATCATGGAGTGAGCACAAAGAATGCAAATACATGCAAGCCTACCACTTGAGATTTGGGCGGAAGCAGTAAGTACATATGTGTACTTAATCAACCGTTCACTCTCAATGACATTGGATGGGGAAGTTCTAGAAGAGGCATGGACAGGTAAACCAATGAATTATCCATTTCTCAAAGTGTTTGGGTGTGAGGCTTTCATGCACATAGATAGAAGCCTAAGGTCAAAGCTAGATGCAAAGTCCAAAAAGTGTTTCTTCATTGGTTATGGAGAAGCTGACTTTGGGTATCATCTATGGAATCCTGAAGATGGTAAAATCTTTAGAAGCAGGGATGTAATTTTCAACGACCAAAATATGTACAAAGATTACTTGGAAAGAAAAAAAAAAAAGGTGATGAGTACCTGGAGCTTGAGGACGGTGAAGACTCAAGGAGTGCAAACGGCGACAACGTACACCAACGTCAACCAAATGAGGAGCCTCAACCTATTCCCCAAAGATCTACAAGAGCAAGTAGACCTCCAGAAAGGTTTGTTCCTTCCTTCAACCACCTTTTGATCTCAAATTCTAGAGAGTTAGAATCATACAAAGAATCCATGCATCACAAATCCAAAGAAAAATGGATGAAGAGCATGCAAGTGGAGATGGACTCATTACATCGCAACCAAACATGGGAATTCGTCGAGTTGCCTAAAGGTAAGTGGGCACTGTAGAACAAATGGGTGTTTAAGTTGAAGGAAGAAGAAGGTGGGAAGAAAAGGTACAAGTGTAGGCTTGTGGTAAAAGGGTTTTCTCAAAAGAAAGGTATTGACTTCAATGAAATATTTTCTCCTATTGTAAAAATGAACTCAATTAGGCTTGTCTTAAGCCTTGTGGCTGCTCATGACTTAAATCTTGAGCAAATGGATGTGAACACGACATTTCCTCATGGTGACTTAGAGGAGGAAATTTACATGCTTCAACCAAAGGGGTATGAAGTAAAGGGTAATGAGAAAATGGTTTGCAGATTAAAGAAAATCTTGTATGGTTTAAAAAAAGCATCAAGACAATGGTACTTGAAGTTCGATTGATGGATGTTGGATCATGGATTCAGAAGATGCAACTCGGATCATTGCATCTACACAAAGAATTTGGGAGATGGAAAGTTCGTCATCCTAATGTTGTATGTTGATGACACGTTGATTGCAAGTGCTAACATGCAGGATATCAAAGACCTAAAAGAGGAGTTGTCTAAATCGTTTTCAATGAAAGATTTAGGTGCTGCAAAATGGATACTTGGTATGAAGATATCAAGGGACAGGACAAAGAAGACAATAAAGCTATCTCAAGAGGATTACATTAAGAAGGTACTAGAAAGGTTTGCAATGCAAAATGCAAAATCGGTTTCTACACCTTGGGCTGGTTACTTCAAACTAACTAAGGATATGTGTCCAAAGCCACAAAAGGAGATAGCCTATAAGTCTAAAGTTCCATATGATGCAGCGATAGGTTCTCTAATGTATGCTATGGTCTGGACAAGGCCAAATATTGCACATGTAGTGGGAGTTGTGAGTAGGTTCATGGAAAACCCATGTAAAGAGCACTGGCAAGTTGTGAAGTGGATACTTAGGTATCTCAAAGGGACAACAAAAAATGCTTTGTATTTTGGAGGCACTGATATTTTCGTGCAAGGATATGCTGATGTAGATAAGGCAGGTGAAAAAGATACTCGAAGAAGCACTATTGGCTATGTCTTCACAGTTGGAAACACATTAGTAAGTTGGGCTTCAAAGCTGCAGAAAGTGGTCTCACTTTCTACCACAGAAGCAAAGTATGTAGCAATGACGGAGGTAAGCAAAAAATTTCTGTGGCTTCACAAATTCTTGGAGGAGCTTGGATACAAGCAAGACAACTGTGTCTTATACAGTGAGTCAAAGCGCCATTCATCTTGCGAAGAACTCAACCTTTCAGTCAAGGACAAAGCACATTGAGGTGTGATATCACTTCATACGCACTCATTTGGAAGAGGGATATCTAAAGCTAGAAAAGGCGCATACAAGTGAAAACTTGCAGGTATGTTTACAAAGGTAGTCAACAAGAAGAAGTTGAGCTTTTGCTCATCTTCAATCGGCATTCAAGGATACGAAGCAGGATGAAAAAGCAGTTAGAGGTTTGGTTTGGAGATTAGTCTCCAAGTGGGAGATTGTTAAGTATGGAGTCTGATTTAACCCTTGTAATTTTCAGTATAAAAACGCACATTTGTAAGGCCCCCGTTATGAGAAGAATCCATCGTGCATGAAGAAAAAGCACTCGCTGAAAACCATAACTTTCACGGCCTCGCCAGAATATTCCTTTTCATCGAAATATTATGGCCGAACGATGATCGAAAAGTGATCAGAAAATGGACAGTCGGTTGGCCGGTGGTCAGAAGTCAATGGCCGGTGGTCGGTGGCCAAATTCAATGATCGGTGGCCGATTTAAAAACGGACTTGTCTTCTCAAGGGCGGCCACACATGGGCGCATTGGAGAGTCCAAGTCGGACTTGTCAACACAAGGGCGGCTACACACACGGCCGCCTCTCATGAGAGAGGGCAACCCTTTTGGCCTATAAAAGGAGGCCTCTTCTACACACAAAAAGGGTTTGTGAAGCATTGTGGTGCATTGTGAAGTTGATGTGAGGTGGTGAGAGTGAAGAAAGGCGGGAGCTCCAAAAGGGTATAATCCCTTTGTAATCTACTTCTTATTTTGAAGTACTAAAGCCATTGAGTGGCTACTTTCTCGTGGACGTAGCCCACATTGGGTGAACCACGTATATCGTGTGATCTCTCTCTCTCTCTCTCCTATATAATCTCTCATGTGTGAAAATTATCTCTGTCCATTAAGTAAACTACTCAATTATCCACTTAGGTACGTCATATTTCCTAACAATGGTCAGTTTTGGGAGCGTCATATAGGAATTGAAACTTGGTGATGGTTGTTGGAGAACAACCACATCGCTCGCGAGCAATTCAACTCAGCGGTTGGATCTCTACAAGCAATAAGTTTAAACAAATAATATTCTATCAATTGTTTTGAGTTGTTGATTTGTTTAATTTGGTTGGGTTAATGTAGAGTCAGGGTGGTCAAACATGCGTACTTGTAGATGACGATGACGATGACGAGGAGAAGGATTAAATAGAAAATTATTTATCTAAACTCTCATAAAGTTCCAATGTGGCACAATGTATATACAACTATTTCCTTTTATTTGTAACTTTTTTTAATAGTTGATCTTTTGCACATTGAATTGTAAACGTAAAGTATATTCAATTTCAATTTTTTGTTTTTTCTGTATACTCTTTCAAAAAACAAGTGATGTTTCATATGTTTTATGTAGGTAAAAAATAAGGTGCTCATTTGGGCCACCCACCCAAATGAGCACCTTTATTTTTGAATATGGGTGTAGCAGTAATAGTTACGGCAATGCACACAGTAATAGTTACGGGTATATTACCGCGTATATTGCTGCTAAACCACTACAGTGTGAGTTGCCGCTGTTATTGCCGCACACACAATCTTTTCTCTTTCTATTTTCCTTTGTTAGCCCATGACAATGCTAGCGGTTTTGTAATTTTCCCCTTATAGTGAGAGAGGGTACGCTGGCTATCTAGTCTGGTGTGTACGCATAGTGAATGAGGTAGAAAAAGAGAGAAGGATGCTAGGGTGACGAGGTGATAGAGGGAGTGGTGATTGAGAAGCACCGAAGGTAAACAGAGGTTGTGGTTGGAAGGGAGGGTTGATGAGAGGTAGAAAGGGAAGAAGTGTAATTGTCTGGTAGTTGGAGACGTTGTATGACGATCAAAACTGTGAGCTAAGAATTTGTGGGATTTAAAGAAAGAGATCAATAAAGTTGTGCGGTTCTCTTGCGGCATGCGAGAACGTGACCTGAGAGAGGTAGTGGGCAGTTGAGGAGGGTGGGTGGAACTGGCCTGCCGAAGTCAAAAGCGAGCGAGGTAAACAATTAGGAGTGGGTGGTTGGGGATGGTGGGCATGCACGCGTAGCTAACGGGGAGAGAAAAAACCAGCACCTTACATGTCTGAAGTTGTATGGCGGGTTGGGCACTATAGTTTGTTGTCGTTGGCCATGCACTGAAGTAGTTGCTAGAACTATGCCCTTAGGTGTCGAGCATAAAGTGGGGTGTTGAGGGTTGCTACTATTGCATACCATCATCAAGGCTTTTGTGTTGTTCTCCTCATGTCCAACTCATGCTCATTTTTTTCCCCCAAAGGTCTCTTGGGGGTTGTTCCCATGGTGGTGGTGAAGCTCCTTTTGATGTCACCTACATGGGGGTTACAAAGAGATGTCTATCTATTGGCTTGCAAGAGAGGGACATAGTGTAGAGCAATGGAAAAAAAAAAAAAAACCGGCTCTCTTCACTTACTCTCCAATTATCTAGTACGGGCAATATAATAGCCAAATTATTTGTATTTTATATGCATCTCTCAAATCTCAACACATTTCACATTGTATACAAGTCCTCTAGAATTTTGACAGTTTCTTCTTTAGCAAGAGGGATGAAGATGATCCAGAATTAATGAGAAAGCAAATAGAGTAAAAATTTATATCCTTTTACCCATGTATATACTAAAATTCAAAACGAATCACCATGCCATGCAACTTCATATGCACTTAATTCATAGAATATCATGATTCAAACTATCCTGTTGATTTGTATTGGTGTCCCTCATCACTATTTGATAAAGCATTATCCTTAATGATATCCAAAAATTTCGAAGAATTTCTAGAAATATGCAGATCCAGAAGGAATGAAACAATAAAATTCAATGAAACTAGTTACTAGAGTTGGATAATTGCACTTATCTTTGGTACATAATGTTGCCAGAAAGCGAATCATGCACCTCACTTGGATATCGAGTTTAGAATTTTGGTGACTTCTTGTTACCAAGAGAGTAGAAACCTTGCTCTAATATCACACTGATGCCCTGCAAAATAGTGAAATGACATGCTACAAGCCATAAAACAACAAATCTGCATACCTAGCAAATCCCACACGCACATAATCAATACTATACATGATCTGAGAGCGAGAGAGTGTAGAACCCCTCCCTGCCCATGCTTTACTCCTCCTCATGTGCGACCCCCACCTATGCTCGCAGACACTCTATAACTACCGCGTCTAGCCCCGCTCCCTAGCTCCTTTCTTGTGTGTGTGTTGCACGACACATTGAGATAGAGAGAATCCACTCCATGCAAGTGCCACTACGAAAGTCATTGATCTTCGTAGCTCCAGCCTCCACATAATGGCCTTGTTGTGTAGCACTCCCTAAACCAGAGCAGCACCCATACCCTCCACCACGTCCCCTTGTTGTGAAGCTCTCCCTACTGCTGAGATCAACCACCCTTTCACTTCATTGCTATCTCCAGGAGTGCTTTCAATTGTCCAACTCACACACCGATCAACTCTCTCTCTCTCTCTCTCTCTCTCTCTCTCTCTCTCTCTCTCTCTCTCTCTCTCTCTCTCTATCTCTCTCTCGTCTGCCTACTCGACATCCTGCATGCGTTGTTTGCTGGATTAAATTGATCCTCTTCACATCCTCCCTTCGGACACGCCTACCCATATGGATGTTGCACTACTCCTCAGGTGGGATAAGGCCACTGCCGCTGCGTACCATTGATCAACTCCTCAAGTGGGATATGGTCACCGCCCTTGACTCCCTCTGACAGCATGCCCTGCCTCCTTTTCACAACAAACATGTTTCTTGCTATGACAAAATCTTCTGCCACACGTTCCCTCCCTTCTTTCACTTCCCATTTTGCTTCGCTAATTCCTCCCATTCCTAGAGTATCTATACAGATTCGCCGTAACAAAACATGCGTATAGACCTACTAGAGGGTCATAGAAACTGTTTTTCGATAAAAACAAATCGCATTTCTTATGAAATCATATGGAGCCAATGTAACATATGGCTAGTACAATATATGGACGAGCATGAAGGACACAAGTCGAAAGGCACGCAGTGCTGAGCGTGAGGGAGGCACAACGCTATAAGAGTGCCCTTCCAAAGGTATTTGGCAAAAGATAACTTGCTAGCAAACATGGCTTGATTGTAAACGTTATGGGAAAGTGTCTTAAGTTTCTCCCTGACTGGAAAATGACAAATGTGGGCTCAAGAGAAATCAAAAGTCTAAAAGGTTCATTTTGTATGTAAATTTGGTAAAAATCTTATAGCTATCTTACACAAAAGCCTAGCTAGACATAAAAGGCAAGGGAAAGTGTTTCATGTTTCTTCTTTCTCTAGCAAAAGGAATTTGTGAGGTCAAAATGTTTTGAAAGGAAGTGAAGGCTTAGGAAAAGAATAAGCTATGACAATACAAGCTAGAAAGAGATCATGGTTGGTAGCTTGTAGTTTTGTGAAAAAAAATTGTTGAAACAGCAAGGCACTTGGCAACTTTTGATTTAGGGGTGTCATATTCCTAGTATACCCTAAAAAATCATTCATGTGTGGGTTGGTGAAGATAGAGTTTTCGAATGAGTCTTTTATCGCTGGGTGAAGAATTGCATTTACGGTCGACACAATGAGATTAGGTGTCCCACAACAATCTTGAGTATCTTAATTCTACTCATAAGTTTTAGACAACCATGTATCCTTATGACAAGCACAACCAATTTTGAGTTGCCTCCTTGCACATCCCAACAACAATTGAGGGCAACTTGTAACCATCTCATTACAACTTTGTGCATCAAAGTTGACATTTTCTTTCCGAGAGCAGAATACGTGTGCTTTGTGAAAGTGGTTCCTGGGAGCTTTTTTTTCTAAAGAGCATAATATTTGTGCTTGGTGAATGTTGGTCTCAGTGAAGCTTTTTTCTTTTGACCTAAACAATTGTGTCAAATTGACACTTGCATTCTCTGTAAAGAAGACATCTTCATAGCTATGGAGACATGAGAGACCGACCGACCGAATTTGACGCTTTGTCGTTGTTGCGAGTCTCACATTAAACTTGGTGTAGTTGTAGTTTTTTTTTGAGGGAGTAGTGACCTTAATTTTGATTCCTAAAAACTTGTTAAGATTAAAATGCTTAACGTATGTGTAACGTTCATTTTAAAGCAAGCATAAAATATAACGAGGGTGTTAATGTGGCATTTTCACGACGAAGAAGGGAAGGGAGGGAGGAGCAGGTCCGCCCTACCGCGACAGCTTCGTCTTCCTCCCCACCAACGCATACACACACAGAAACACGCACACCAACTCCTTCAGGTATTCCCCGTTCTTGGTTCTTTCTTCCATGGTCCACCGCTCCCTTTGAAAAAATTAGGGTTTCTTCATAAGCTAGCATCGCGCAGACGAAGACACCAAATTGACACCCCAGGTTAACTCATTTCTTCATCAGCGCCCAGCAGAGCTCTGCTTGTGCAGCTTTTGAAATGTCCTTGCTGGTCTACGCCTTGCTCCATTTTGATCCTGTTCCAATGAAATTTCTGTTCTGAAAATGCAGAAGGGCTTTTAATTATGGAATTTTTGCTACTATAGTGTGATTCTCGTTTGTTTGAGTAGATGATGGGGTGTGTAAAATTTTGCAGAAGTCTACAGTTTGCTGCTTCTAAGTGGATGAGGGTTCATGTGTCTGACATTGTCAATGTTCTTCTTTTATAGATTGATCTCATGAAGATTGTGAAAGTGGTGTTTTAGCTCGGATATTCTGGATGTTTGTGATATTTATTGGTGTGATTGTAGGTTTGTGCACATGTATGACGCACATCTTAATCCGCATTAAACATTTGTTTATTAGATTTAAATGTATTGGTGTGATTTAATGGAGACGAATGTTTGTGTTTTATTGGGTTTACATGTATTGGAGACGAATGTTGTTGTTTATTGGATTTAGTTGCATTGGTGTGATTGTCGGTTTGCACACATGTATGAAGCTCATCTTAATCCACTTTGGAGACAAATGTTCTGTGTGTTTATTGCCTATAGATTCTTTATACATGCATGTATACTTGTCCTTATGTCATATTGGCGGATGCTTGATTGCGCTTGCACTAAGAATTCTCCTATAATGGACATCTCTTTCACAGGATGGCACAAGAGAGCTGGAAGATGGAAGCAGAAGAGACAGGTTGCCAGCCTCCAGAAGCACCGGTCTTATGTTCAAACAATTGTGGATTTTTTGGCAGTGCAACAACAATGAATTTGTGCTCTCGGTGTTATCGAGATGTTCTCGCCAAGCAAGCTAAAGCTGCAGAGGCAGCGGCTGCCATCTCAGCAGTCCACTCCCAAGCAACAGCAGCAGAGAGGCAGGAAAAGATTATGAAGGTAGAAGTGGAAACATGCACCCAGTCTTCTGTTGCCCAGATCGCGTCTTCTTCCAATGAGGTCAAAGCTTTGGGAGCATGTGATTCAACCCCACCTAAGCCCAGCAGGTGTGCATCATGCAATAAGCGGGTAGGCCTGACAGGTTTCAAATGTCGATGTGGTGGTATATTCTGCTCTCTGCATCGCTACAATGACAAGCACAACTGTTCGTTTGATTATAGAGCCGCAGCACGAGAGGCCATCTCCAAGGCAAACCCTGTCGTAAAGGCGGACAAAATTGACAAGATTTAGGCGACAAGTTTCTGCATACACTTGATAATCTACTGTCTGTATACGCTGTTAAGGTCCAGTATGCAGACACGCTCATCTCATATCCCTGTCATTTATGCTGTCCGCATTCAAAAGAACATTTGTTACCGATCTTTCTGCACCATTGTGATAGCATGCTTGCTGTGGCCACTTGGTCAATTATACATAAAGTTAACATGTGTTTTCGGCTGTATTGATGGAACCTGCATTAATTGTTTGTTGTTTGTGCGAGTGGTTTTGCTGTCCGTCTATTGTTTATTTAATGCAATTTCTCATTATGATGTTTATTCAGACTCTTCTCTTTTTGCATCCGATATGATTTATTTTTACTTTGATAAGTATTAATATTACTACCAGGTACGTAAATGGTCTATTGATGTACAACAAGGAGCTCTTGTGGAGCTGTATTTTGAGAAGAACAAAAATGGCCTTTGCCAAGTGTAGCACTTGATTTGACCTTTTTCAAGAGCAGAAATGTTTTTATCAGTAATGGCTGGGTTTAATGGATTGCATTAGTTGTATATGTGTCTAATTGGCTTTGGGAATTGAAAAATAGTTGAAAACATGCTGAGAAGCGGTATTGATGATTATGGCCGTTGTCTAATAGGTTGCAATCATTGTGCATTGCTTTTCTTCTAATACTGAGGTGTAATTGGCTAGCGTTCAAATGAACAGGCTGAAACACTGTTTGCTACTCGTCCGGTGTAGCCTTTGTGTATACAGCTAGAATCAAAATCGTATGTACTCCGGGCCACATGTGGCACTTTTTCATGGGTGCTAATGTGCTTGCAATTTGTTGTCAAGTGTGTGTTTGGCAGTGCCATATATTGACACCAGCTGTGGTATGCAGCTGGTCCTGTGGTTGCCCATTTGAGCAGAGTGGTTGCTGCTATTGTTGTTATTGCTTCATCAGTTAAGGCAGCGGCGGTCATGCGATTCATAGTGGTCACACGTGCACTGGTTATTTGTCTTATATGCAACACCTTTTGTAACTATGCCAATTTTTGCATGGTTGCCTCAGTAACATCTTACTCTTACTGTGTTACTAACTCATCTTACTGATACCTCTGCTACGCTCGAGTGAAAGTTCTAAATGATGTAGTTTGTGCCAAAGAGGCCTTAGAGCTCAGCCGTATGACATGATGAAGCTCCTCTTGTTAAAGTTAAAGACGGTGTTGGAGGCAGCCAGCAGAAGATGAGAATGGCCACCAGAATGTGGAGGTGTGGAAAGTTTGAAATCCACAACCTTAGTAGTAGGTCTGACTAGTTTTGAGAAATTTAATAATGACCAAAGTCTACGGAGTTTCTCTCCCCCCCCCCCCCCCCCCCCCCCCCTCCCTGCAAGTGCGTAATGCGAGTTCTTTGCATGGAAGCAAGAGGGCAGCCACATACACCAGATAGTGATGATTTTTTAGGGCCTTCCAAATTTAAAAATGTGAGTTATTTGCATGGAAGTAAGAGGGCAGCCACATACTCCAGAGAGTGGTGTTTTTAAAGGGCCTTCCAAATTAAAAATAGCGGTCATAGACCTTTCATAGTGCATTAAATGTGACGTATATCTAAGAAGCATCTACAATGTAGAAGGCCTTTGAACCACCCTTGTCTCTATGCTTTTCTGGTAGGAACAATACCTGACAACTTTGAGGCAATGGACTAAAGGTGATCATGCAACCACACCGGGAGGCTTTTAAAATACACCTATACCAGGCAGAAATGCGTTCTCTTCCTTTGTGCAAAACATTAGTCTTCTTAAGAAGACATTTTTCATATTTATTTTCAAGGACGAAAACATTTCTTCAAGGGGGGAGTAATGTCATGCCAAGGGCAACCCTCGGAGTGACGGACCTGGCCAAAGGCTGATTGCTAATGGGCAAGGAAGTCTACAAGGTTAAGTAAGGGCCTATAAACAAGGAGGTAGGGATGAGGATTCATCTGGGCAGTTCTCAAGGGCTTCACACAACAAAACTCGAGTGTCCACAACATAGCATAAGCAAAGAAGGAAGCTCCCCAAACCCCACCTCGTATAATTAGACCTTGGATTGCATGTTTAGAAGAGCATGTTGCTACATAAAATCCCTTACCAATTGTTGTGAAGTGTTGCACCTCGGATCTCCTACCTACCGCGACAACCGCCCAATCCCGTAAGCCTTGGGTGTCATCCGTATGCCCATAAAATATAGTACAACTGACTTTGTATAGCATCCCGCCAAGCTCGTGAGAGCAATGTTGGGGCATAAGTCGACCTGCATCACAAAATCGTCGGCGTCCTTGCTTAGGTTGAGCATATGTACACCCTGGAGTAGCTCCTCCAACAATGAGCGCTCGCTAAACGGGGTTGGCTTAAGAACCTTCTTGGGTGCTTAGCATCAAAGCAAGTGTCATTGCCACGCTTAGATGAACAACTCATTGATCCGCCTCCACAGGTCGGGACTCATTGTTTACCATCTCTCTCTCTTGAGATAAGGCTTACCCCGGACCGTTCCAAGGCCACCATGGCTATGAATCCCAAAGAGCACACCGTCCAAGGGATCACGGGCAAAGGGAGCCACCTAAGGGAGTAAGGGCTAGATAATAAGAGATCTCAACAAAAGCGAGAGGACAAAATAGTTCTAAAGTAACGTTGATAATAATCGTAGCCGAAGATAAGCGCGAAACAAGAGTTGCTAAATTTATGTCTAAGGGTACACAAGCTAGTTCCATTTCTCATGCATGGAAAAGCAATATATTTTATAACAATTCAACAACCTTTTCAGATATATTTTACTCATATAGGATGTAAGGTATTCCTAATGGCTTCATCTATGCATGTAACCTATTCCTAGTTGCACTATCTACATAGTGCAAGACACTCTAAAACGAAGAAAACGAAAGCATTAGAAAACAAGGTGAAGAGGTACGAAGGCGTGTTAAGTGAAGGGAAAATGAGGGAGAGTAAGTTTAAATACGTGCCTACAATCACAAGAAATTTTTATTGTGTTTTAATATAAAATTGTCATATCTATTATACATATATAATCACAAATGGTTTGTATATTACAAAAGGCCTCACTTAAATAATGTGAAAGATGCACATTGCACATCAATAGTTTGAAACAAAATAAAATTGACATATCTATTATTCATATATAATCACAAATGGTTTGTATATTAGGAAAGGCTTCACTTAAATAATATGAAAGATGCACATTGCACATCAATAGTTTGAAACAAAATAAAACGAGAAGGAAGTAAAATAAAAACAATAAAATAAAAAATTATAACAAAAAATATTTTAGTGCTTTTTTCATAAGAAAAGATAAATTTATTAAACCTAAAAAGAAATAAAACAAATTAGTGAAATAATTATGAAGTCCTTAAATCAAAGGACCCTTTGTCAATACTTTACATCATGGATCATGGGATCAAACTCTTATCAAACACTTTTTGTATTCATAAGAGTTTGATCCCATGATCCATGATGTAAAGTATTGATAAAGGGTCCTTTATTTAAGGACTTCATAAAGATTTATTTTACTAATTTGTTTTATTATTTTTTATGTTTAATAAATTTATCTTTTCTTATGAAAAAAGCACTAGATTCTAGCAATTCTAGCAACTCATAGTTGTGAGTATGGCAAAAAAAGAAAAAAAAAGTATGTAAAAGACCATGATTTCTTTTTGTTCACAAACTTTTTTCTTTTAAAAAAGTGCTCAGTTGAGCTTGAATTGCAAATGGAGCTCGGCCCAAACGGCAACAAAAGAACTTGCTCAGACTCCTATTGTGGCGATTTCGTCTACTCTAATAAAAAAGCAGCTTGCTATGCAAGCTAAGCTTACGCTTGTGTTTGGATTCAATGGGAGAGTCCCGAATGGATACGAGTTGATTCAAGGCATTTAGGGACCAAAAATTCTGGGGAATGGAGGGGGCCCTCAATGCCTAGGCAATGAAAATATGTTTGTTTTTTCAGCTTCTTCACCTAAGTTTACGATAGTGATAGCTTTTTTGGTTGTGCAAGTCCCAGGCCTGAAGAGGACCAAAAGGGTAAAGTCAATGGCGAGGGACTCCATGTCGCTTGAGACTACAGATGCTTTGAAAGAAAAAAGCTCTACCCCACTCCCCGCTCAATCAAAAGGGGGGACGGGTGTTATCCTACTTCATAATCCCTTTGCAGTTGTAAAAGAAAAGAAACTTCTTGATTTAGATCCCCCGGATTCTCCTCGTTCCAGGGGTATGGGGATTGGACATGGGTCAGATGCTGAAGAGTTCGTCCCTCTCTCTCAATGAACCCACACTTAATGTGAAGGGCATAAGAACGAAATACAAGAGAGGAAAGCTCTGGAAATGCATGAAGAGGAGAAATGATAGCAATTGTTGGTGTATACAGGAACACCACCTTGATGCCTCTGTGCTGAGAAAAGAAAAGCTTGGATAACTACTTTTCTTGTACGGCACCAGACCTGATGGCTCCAGTGGTGTGATTACAGGAGTTTACAAGGATCTGGAACCTAAAGTTGTCTTTCAACACCCGTCTAGAAGGGCTCTTGCACTATCTATTAAGGTACATAACAACTTCCTCACTATTATCAACATCTACGTGCCTAACGATTCCAAGGATAGGAAGTTGTTATGGTATGACCTCTCACAAATACAAATAGAAGGATAACTTTGTGTGATGGAGGATTGTTTATATGGTTTATTCCAGAAAAGATAGACAGAGTCCTTCCAATATCCTTGCTAGGGGGAAGCGTAAAAAGTGGACTTCCCTAGAAGAAAAATGGGCCCTCATGGATGAGTGGCAGGCTGGCCCTTGGAAGGATGACGCGGGGTTCACCTACCACTGTCTCCAATCCGCCCAATCAGCTTCCAGACTTGACAGACTCTATTTCTCGCACAGTGGTGATTGGGTGCATTCTTCATTACTTATGCAAATCCTCGTCAATGAAAATTTCTCTGATCATTTCCCTCCTCTTGGAACCCTCATATTTTCTTCTAGAGACTCTCTTCAACCACAGGGGGACCAAGAAATTTCTTATCACCTACCTTATTTTCTTTTAAAACGTTCACTTCAAGGTTCTGGTGTCTCGAGATGTAGAAGAGCTTAACCAGGATATTACCAAGGAAAAGACCGACTCATGGAAGAGATTTATTTAAAAAAAATCCAATCTGCAATCAAGAGTGGGTCCAATGCTAAAAAATATTGACAACCACTCAATATTAGTCTGCAAATCTAGATTTAAAGAGCTAGGCCAGAAACAAGTGCAAGGAAAAGCCTCAGACCAAGAACACATTGAATGGCTAAAGATCAAGAAGACCTTGCACAAAAAATGGAGGCGACGAATCTCCTGAGGCTTCAAGCCAAAGAAAGTCACATCGGATGTCAACAAAAATACCATACTCCGAGTGATCAAGGTAAGAAAACGCCACACTATCATCTCCTCCTTGACGGACCAACAAGGAGCCCAAATCAACAGAAAGGAAGATTACTCTTCTCCCAAAATCAGAGAAGCCAGAGCAAAGATTTTATCGGCCACTCCAACTTTAGTAGACCTTGATCGAGTGAACTTTTTGGAAAGTCCCCTTATCCTGGATGAATGTTGGAGGACTCTAAAAAAACTTGGTAAAGAGAAGTCGTGGGGGTGGGATGGGATCACGGCCTAGTTTTGTCAAGAATTCTGGGAGGAGCTGGACCCGTCTTTCTTGTGTATGGTTAATAGAGCCTTTACACAAGGCATGCTTGAATCAGGGGTGAAGAAAGGGTTGATTAAACTCATCTCCAAACAACTTGCTTGCTCTCAACTCAAACATTGGAGACCAATAACAATGATGATTGTGGTGTACAAGGTGTTGGCTAAACTCATTGAACGGATGCCCCCAATGTTGGCTGATGCTATCTCTCCTCATCAACATGGATATATTAAAGGTAGATCAATATACGACAACATTCTGGCGGCCATGATTAGTATGGAATACGCTAGTTTCAAAAAACAGGAATGTATCTTACTCCAATTGGACCTTCATAAGGCTTATGATAGGATAACTTGGTCTTTTGTGCAAGAGACGCTACAGACTTTCGGGTTTGGTCCACAAATTTGTCAAACTGTTAGTACTCTTGGTGAAGCGAGCTCGTCAAAACTACTATTCAACTCAAGAATAGTCGGCTGCTTTGGAATCAAGAGATCCATTCGTCAAGGATTCCCCTTAGCTCCTCTTTGGTTTGCCACCTGCACTCACCCTCTTATTGTGATGCTGGAAGAAGAAGCAACAAGAGGACAGATTAAAGGCTACAAATCCAGGATGCCAAACAATTGATTGTGAAAATGTTCACAGATGATTTGCTTCTCCTCCTTGAAGTGGATGATGACAATGTTAGACAAGCCTCGGAGATTGTCCAGGTATTTGCCACGGCGTCAGGGTCTCAATGCAGCATAGAAAAATCAAGGCTTATTTCTTTGACAAAAGGTGACAATTTTGATGTTGCCCGATTGGGCTAGAGAGGTTGTGAAGAGAGACAACCTCTTCTGCCACCTTGGGATGCAAGGTGGTGAAGGAATTACTCACAAGACTGCCTTTGACTAGGTTGAAGAAAAATAAAAAAGAAAATGAAGCGCTGGGAATCATACTGGCACCCTTCCACTATAGAGCTACGGTAATTAATACCTTCTTCATTCTGTATTTAACATTCACGCCGCCACTCCTACAACTATCACAAGAAAGTTGGAGTGGAACTTGAATAACAAGGGCCTTGACACCTTGGATGCTCTATGGAATGAACAAAAAGGGGATTGGCCAACCTTGGCGCATCTGAAGATTTGGTGTAACCTCTCTCTACAAGAGGAAGTCCTTGTCGGACGGCTTCTAGAAAAAGTTTCATTCCTAACCCTTTCTCAGTGCTCCACACCGCTGGTTTGGAAATCTTGGAAGTGTCCTCGTGAGAGACTGTTCAACTCGTCCAAGATTAAGAGTATCTATGAAAAGCTATGCTTTGCGGAGGAGTGGATTGATCACCTCAACAGGATTTGGTCCAAACAGTGGGCTGCAAGCAAAAAGGGGTCAAGTGCTTGAGAACATTTGGAGGGCCAAGTGTGAAGGAAGGGACATTGAAGCCTTTCTCTAGAGAGCTCTGTTTGGATTCATCCCAAGCGGCAACAAAGCCAAAGCTAGGGGTCTTGCTGAAGGATCCTACGTCAGATGCAAGCACCTGAATGAATCCCTCGTGCACCTGTTTTAGGGATGTTCGAAGATTAGCAACTTCATGGAGGCAATCTGCAGGAGGGTACACACACATCTGGAAACTCCCTTCTTCAGGCTCGACCTCGTTATGGGCTCTAGGCTCATTATTGATGTGGATCTTTTGATTGACATATGCATAGTAAGATCCACGATATTCATTCACAAACTTTTAAGCCTCTTTGGGGACACTTGTCAAGCAATGAAAATTGAATGACCTTCATCCATAGTGCACTAAGGCCTTTAAGAGGCCAACAAACAAATGTAGTAATGTGCATTAGACCAGCTCTTTATAAGGACATGAAAAGTCTTTTGACTTTTCACTTTCATGGGTCTTTTCATTTCCTAAATTCACCCTTCACTTATGCATACAAGATGTTTTGAAAGGATTTTCATTTTTCTGAGATTGGGGGGGGCTGATGAAACCATAATATTTCAAGGCCATAAACCTTGCCTCCGTGTGAGGCTACAGGTTTCATAGCCACAAGCCTTGCGTTTGCATACGGACCATGAGAGAGAGAGAGAGAGAGAGAGAGAGAGAGAGAGAGAGAGAGAGAGAGAGAGATGCTACCATATACATGTGGTAGTGATGTGTGTGAACACACTTAGGACCGTCGGGGCATTTTTTCCCTCTTTAGGAGGTTTTTCCCCCCATGCATTGTATATACCCATTCATTCTAGGGTTATCTATCTTTCCATTGCACACTAAGTAATACACTCTCTATTGTGTGCCTTGAGCTTCCTTCGTCTTCTCCAAGCTGTGTGTGTTTTCCTGCAACCCTAATTCCAACAATTGGTCTTAGAGCAGGTTGCATCCTCCCGGGCTTAGTCGCCAGCAGCTCCAGCACACGCCTGCTCACTTTCTCCAATTTTAGTGAGCTTTGGCAAGCGTTCGCAGGTCGACAAATTTTTTGGGAGAGTTCGGAGGGCAGAGTCCTCTCAAAATTTTGATTCGGGCTCATTTCGGCCTCCATTTCCACTACAGACAGTACTGCACATGCTATTTTGTCATTTTGTGTAGAATTTTTGTCAGTGCCGTTTTCTACATAACATGTCCCTTACAAACTTCTGTGGTTTGTGCTATATATCACGTGTTGTTCCCGTTTCATGTTTTCCTCTTTTCGAGCAGTTTTCACATAAGGTGCAGCATTTACCATGGCTGACAACAACACAGATGTGTTCAAGATGTTTGCTGTTGAGGACAGATTGGATGGGGACAATTATCCTATGTGGGCTTACATGGTGCAACATGTTCTTCTGTCAAAGGGTGTCTAGAATATTATGAAGGGCATCGATGTATGTCCTGGTTTTGAGGATGTTGCAGGTCTTGCTGCAAGGATTGTTGTTGTTAGAGTTGTTTTGCCTACGACAGAATAAGCTCGTTGGGATGTAAAAGATGCATAGGCTCATGCATTGATTGTGTTGTCTGTGAAGAGCACTATTACTCCTCACATTTGTTAAGCAAAATCTACAAAACAGGCTTGGGATATTCTGGCTTTGGTCTTTATGCAAGTCGCAATGAGGCTAAAATTGCATTGTTGCGTAAAGAGCTGGAGTTGAAGATTATGCATGAGGAAGATGACATGGACACTTTCCTTACTAGTGTCAAGGATATCAATGAGCAACTTATTTAAGCAGGTGAAGTCATTTCAGACAGTTCCTTGTGCAGAATGTTCTTGATGCCTTGCCAGATTCTTACCAGACTTTTGCTAGTACTTGGAGACTTATGACCCAAGGAAATCCTTGATGCATTATACACATTGATGTTGCAAGAGTCGCTTTCTAGAAAAAATAAGACTAGACAACGTGCAGTTGAACAACCTTTTATTGCTGGTCAAAGAAAAGGTGGTAACAACAATACAACCACTTCTTATGGTTCTTCTGCGAGTGGAAAATCACATGTTCCTAATACTTCTACTGGCAGCAATTCTTCTGGAAATGCTGGTGATAAGGGCAAAAAGAAGATGCGTTGCCATTATTGTAAATCTAATGATCACTTCTTGATCAAGTAGTGTCCTAAATTGAAGGCCAAAGAGGCTAAGAATAAAGAGGCTTGCTCCACTACAAATGTTGGTCCACCACAAATACAACTATTATTGAGTCATCTGTGAAAGGAGACTGTGATGCTGATGTTGATATAGAATGGGCTTTTAGTGCAGAGTGTACCTATAATCCTAATGTCCATGATGCATGCATGTCAGTTGCTGCAGATTCACATAAGTGGTATTTTGATAGTGGTGCTAGAAAGCACATAACCTCACATTGTGATTTCTTCACCTCTCTTGAGTCTGTAGCTCATGGGAATCCTGTTACTTGTGTCAACAATGCCTCTTATCCAGTTCAGGAAGTTGGAAAGATTGTTCTTACTGCTGCAAATGGAAGTTCTTTCACACTTGTTGATGCACTTTATGTACCTGTGACAAGAAGAATCTTTTGTTTGTATCTGCACTTGGTAGACTTAGTCTTGTAGTCAAGTTTGTGGATGACAGATGTACAATACACGATCTCAATTTTGGTGATAAAATTGTTGCATCTGGCATTCTATGTCGTGGGCTGTATAAGATCACTTTGTATGAAAAGTGTGGGCAGAATTTTTCAAATGCAGTTGTGGATTCTAAGGCTATTTCAGATGCAAAACTTTGGCATGCACGTTTGGACATCTATATTTTGTCAATTTGCTACGTTTGCAAAAATCTGATATGGTTTCTTCTTTGCTGCCTCTTGAAGCACCTCTCAAGCATGTTTATGAAGGCTGTATTTTGGGTAAGATGCAGCATTCGAAGTTTCCAAAGGATGCTTCAGTTAGGGCCACATGCAAGTTGCAGCTTGTGCATAGTGATGTTTGTGGGCCCATGCAAACTCCGTCCTTGGCAATTACCTTTACTTCGTGACTTTCACTAATAATTACTCTAGGCATGCATGGGTATTTCTACTTAAAGCAGAGTTCAAAGTATTTATGTGCTTCAAACAATTTTTGGCTATGACAAAATGTCTCGAAATGTACTATGGGCACCCTTCGTTCCGATCGAGGGGGTCAGTATATGTCTCAGGAATTTAATGCATTTCTGTCTAGTCATGGGATAAAACACCAATGTACAATGCCTTATACACCTCAGCAAAATGGTGTTGCTGAGAGAAAAATAGGTCACGAAAAATGCACGATGTATGGTCAAAAGTCAAGCTTTGCTGCATTTGTTTTGGCTTGAGGCCATCATGTGTGCCACTTATGTACTTAACAGGTGTCCTGTGAAAGCTTTGCAGTCTATTACTCCATATGAAGCATGATATGATAGAAATCCTTCTATTGAGCACATGCGTGTTTTTGGCTGTTTGGCATATGCTTTGGTGCCACAAACAAAGTGCATAAAATTGGATGATAAGGCTGTCAAATGTATTTTTTTTCGCTTATAGTGCTGAAAGCAAAGGTTGCAGGTTGTATCATCCGCAAACAAAGTGTATCCTGGTCTCACATGATGTTGTGTTTGTGTAGGACTCTATTCTACCCTTGGTGTCATGTACTAGAGACAATAATGTCAGCTCACAGGACATTTATGACACTTTGTTGCCTCTTTTCAATGGTGGAAGTTCAATTGTAAATTCCAATGAGGCAAATGTACAGCCTATGGTGGTTTCTGAAAATGTTGCAGATCAGCCTATTACTGATGTAGATGTACATGATGTACTTGATGAGGAAAGTGCTTAGAATAAGCAGGTTAGAAGTATTCCTAAATGGATGGTGCATACTTTGCGTGATAGTAAAGTGGATGCACCTTTGTCTAGTCGTACTCGTTCAGGTTTGCACCATGCATCGTATGCATCAGATTGTTATGCTTTGGCTATGTCTAGCTTACATGATGTTGAGGAACCTTTATCTTTTGATGAAGCACAAAATTCAAAAATTTGAATGGCTACCATGCAATCTAAATATGATGCACTTATAAAAAATGACACATGGACTTTATGTGATTTGCCTCCTGGCGAAGAGGCCATTGGTACGAAGTGGTTTTACAAGTTGAAACGCAAGCCGGATGGTGAGATTGATCGCTTTAAGGCTCGACTTGTTACAAAGGGTTATGCACAACAGAAAGGAATAGATTATGAAGAGACTTTTGCTCCCACTTTTCGGATGACTACTGTTGAGGAAGTTTATGTAACACAGCCTCGCGGTTTTGTCAAGAAAGGACAAGAGGATAAAGTGTGCAGATGTAAAAAAGATTTGTATGGGTTGAAGCAATCTCCTCGTGCTTGGTATGAGAAGGCTGACAGTCACTTGGTCAAACGAGGCTTTCGTAACAGTCCAACAGAAAGCACATTGTATGTCAAGCGTGTGGGTGATGTACTTCTCATTGTGGTTCTTTATGTGGATGATTTGCTGATCACTGGACCAAATAAGGGACATATGGATGAATTTAAGGCTGATTTGAATGCTACTTTCAAGATGAAAGATTTGGGGATGTTGCATAATTACTTGAGTGTACAGTTTAAGCAGAGTGATGGTGGTATTGCCTTGTGTCAAGAAAGTTACATAGAGACATTGCTATGTAAGTTTGGACTTGAGGATTGCAAACCTATTGCCACTCCATGGAAACAAGTTTGAAATTGAGTTTTCATGATGCTGGTGATCCTGCATATATCACTCTTTACCAAACTGTTGTTGGGTGCCTCATTTATGTATGCAGCCGGAGGTCGGATATTCACTTTGCAGTCTCACAAGTCAACAAATTTATGCATAGCCCAGGGTCTAAGCATTGGTAGGCTCTCAAGAGGATTTTCTGCTACTTGAGTGGCACTTTACATCTTGGGTTGTTTTATCCCAAGGGGGTATCACTGCCGCCAGACTTACATGCTTTTTCAGACTCAAATTGGGCTGGATGTTTTGACACGCAAGTGGTGTTTGTTTCATGTTTGGCAGTACATGTATATCATGATTGAGCAAGAAGCAACCTACTGTGGCCACTTCTAGTTTTGAGGCTGAGTACACGACAATCTTCAAAGCTACGGTTGAGTGTGTATAGCTCAGACGCCTTATGGCTGATTTGGGTGTTGGACATGACACTACCAACACTATCTACACTGACAATTAGAGCGCATTGGCAGTTGCAAGGAACCCAGTTTTTCATGCTCACACAAAGCACATTGAGGTGCATTACCACTATGTCAGAGAGAGGCTCTCAGCATGAGAGATCAATTTGGCGTATGTGCCAACACAGAACAACCTCGCAGATCTTTTCACAAAGGCATTGTCTCGTGAGAAGTTCGAAGCTTTTTGCAAAGCTTCGGGATTACACCCCTTTGTGGACTGATCATGTCCTCAGGGCATGGCACTTCCCTTTACTCTATGTGCCAGATCTTGTTCACCGGATCACTCCAGAGGGGATTTGTTACCATATACATGTGGTAGTTGTTGGGATTAAAGCCCACTGGTAGATTCTGGATCCGGAGCTTGGAAATTCACACTCGATGTTCCGGGAATATTTTCAGTAGGCGACCTGGGGTTTTACCCCCCTTTCGAAGCTGTTTATGCCCTCAGAATTTCGTTCTGAGCACTACATCAAAAGATAGGTTTCAGCCGCAAAGAAACCCGTCTTTTGTAGATTGGCAAGCAGGAGGTGGTCAGCATCAATATTAGCATCGACATACATCACTCATTAGTCTTCAAAGCATCATCTATAGACCAGGTACACATATATATCATTAGATATATATATTGCAGTTTGCATTGCTACTTCTTGTGCTTGCCAGGTTCAAGGGGAGGTGTGGCCATACGACGGCTTGACACCACTGGCATGTATTGCAGATTGATGTACTGTGATTGTGGGTCTGCTAGTTGTGAGTCACGCTAGCAGACAGATCGCCGAAGCGGTCATAGGACAGTGATTGGTCTATTGTAGGATGTATGCTAGTTATGGGCAGTTTGCTGAGCCATCTGAGAAGGTCATGTGTGAGGTTTTTTGAAGCCAAGCACTGGGGGATGGGTTACCCAGTTTGAGGTGGATTAGGTTGCTGGAGTTTCCCTCTACACGCATCCTCTTCAGGGACTTTTATCCCATATGATGTATGACTTTGTGTAGACACTGGATTGCATCTTATGCGTCAGGCCATTGAGGCATTGTTCAGGGTTCAGTCTTGAGACAGATACAGGTTCTGTGATATCGCCCAGACATGAGACAATGTATGCTTTTACAGGATAGCATATTACAGAGATTTTTAGATTTGTCACTGGTTAGCTATTTATGGTTATTTTTGAGCTATCTTTTGGTTTCCAAAGCGCTGTTTACAGGGGAGACTCTGTCAGAAATTTTCAAAATACTGACAGTTCTTGAGGAGAGTATTCAACTTGTTTATTGTGTATAGAGGCCACTTTACAGGGGAAACTCTGCAGGATTTTTCCCAGGAGTAAACAGTTTGGTAGACATGGCATCTTCTCAAAGTGGTACTCTTTACAACATAAAGAAGCTGGATGGCACAAACTTTCCATTCTGGAAGAAGCAGATTTGACAGGTTTTGGTGCAGAAAAAACAAGTGAAGCCGCTGACGCTCAAAGGGGAGAGACCAGAAGGTATGGCTGAAGATGAGTGGGAAGAGCTTGACGAGTTAGCTTGTTCCACAATCATGTTGACAGTGGAAGAAAATGTTTACTCCAACGTAGCAGAAGAGACTATAGTGTATGGCGTATGGCAAAAGCTATGTGGTATGTACGAGAAACAAAGTGCTGCTTCTCAGATTTAGTGGCTCAAGAAATTGGTGAATTTGAAGATGAAGGAAGGGACAGCCATGTCAAATCATCTCAATGAATTTCACACAATTTTTAGCCAGTTAATAGCACAGGAGATAGTCTTTCCAGATTCAGTGAAGGCTGTGTTTCTCTTAATCACTTTGCCAGACAGTTGGGATACTTTTTGCACGGCATTAAGTAATTCTGTTGCGCCGGAGGGTCTTACAAGTGCCAATGTAGAAGGCAGCTTTCTTATAGAGGAAGTGAACAGGAAGAACATTGACAAAGGTAAAGGCAATAGTGCTTTGCTTGTTCGAGGGAGACAACAGTCTAAAGAGAAGAAGGGTAAGAAGGCACAAAACCGAAGTAAGTCTCGTGATTCGAAGTCAAAGGATAACATAGAATGCTACCATTGTGGCAAGAAGGGTCACATGAAGAGAGACTGTACAAAGTGGAAACAAGAAAAAGGCAAAACAAAGAGTTCTGAGCAAGATGAAAAGAAGAGTTCAGTGAAGATTGAAGAGGTGAATGTCACAGGATCTGGTTCAGACAGTGATTCTCGTATAGCCGCTGGTGACATCTTCCTGACAAGCAATTTTGATTCTGTTTTCTTGACTGCAGAGGATGGAATGCTATGAGTGATTGGATTATCGACTCAGGGGTATCTTTATATGTTTCTCCACACAAAGAGTGGTTTACGTCATATGTGGCTTCTAAAGATTATGTCAGACTTGGCAATGAGTAGGTTTGTGACATACTTGGAGTGGGAGATGTGCAATTGAAGTTTCAGAAGTGGCCCTTCTTTATGGCTCAAGAATGTCAGACATGTTCCAGCAATCCGAAAGAGCTCGATCAGTACAGGGAAGTTGGATGATGCGGGTTATGTGACAGTTTTTGGGAACAGCGCTTGGAAGATCTCCAAAGGTTCGATGACCATAGCACATGGCAGCAAGTCAGGAACTCTGTACACTTTACATGTTTCAGAGGTCAAAAACCATGTAATTAATGTGATTCAGCAGCCAAGTGTGTAACTGTGGCATCGTAGGCTGGGACATATATCAAAAACAGGAATGGAAATACTTTCTCATTATGGTTATTTGCTTGGCTTCTCATTTCAAGATTTTGAGTTTTGTGAGCATTGTGTTTATGGTAAGAAAACACAGGAACCGCATAGATCAAAGAGGAATCATATGGACGAACAGTTAGCTCTTGTGCACAGTGATCTATGCGGACCAATGCCTAGTTTGTCACTAGGGGGAGCAGCGTACTTTTGTACATTCATAGATGACTATTCTCGCAAAGTATGGATTTATTTTATGAAGCACAAGGATGAGGTGCTCAAGGTCTTTAAGACATTCTTGCAGCTTGTGGAGAATCAGAGTGGTCAAAAGCTGAGATGCTTAAGGACAGACAATGGTGGAGAATACGTTTCCAAGGATTTCCAAGACTTTTGTGAAGCAAAAGGGATAAAGCGGGAACTTACTGCACCATACAATCCTTCTCAAAATGGAGTTACAGAATGTATGAATATAACCATACAAGAGAAGGTCAGAAGCATGTTGTCAAATGCTGAAGTTGCCTGATGGATTTTGGGCGGAAGCAGTGGCTACAACAGTCCATTTGATCAACAGGTCTCCTAGTAGGGTTCTGGATAAGAGTGAAGTGGCCAAGATGCTATGGACAGGCAAGGCACCTTCGTATAAGCATCTCAGAGTCTTTGGTTGTGAAGCTTATAGCTATATTTCTAAGGATTTGAGGAATAAGTTACAACCAAAGAGCAGGAAGTGTATATTTCTTGGCTACGGAGAATTGGGTGAGATGGGTTACCGGCTTTGGGATCCTGAGTCCAAAAAAGTTATTCATAGCAATAATGTGCATTTCAATGAATCCAAGTTTCACGTTAAGCAAGAGAAGACAGAGGAGATCAGAAGAGTTGTCTTCAGGGAAGATGGACCTAGTGCTAGCACATCAAGACAGCATGGTCAGGCTTTGGAACAACCTATAGTGGCTAGAGAGTCAGAATCAGTTGTGGTGAGACATTCTGAGTGTGTCTCCAAACCACCTGATTGTTATGTGCCACCTCTAAATTATGTCACGCTCACGGATTGCGGAGAACCATCTTGTTACAAGGAGGCATTACAAGTGGTTGACTCGAAAAAATGGCAGTTGGCCATGCAATCAGAGATGACGGCTCTCCATAAGAATCAAACGTGGGATTTGGTTCAATTGCCAGAGGGCAAGAATGCTCTACCTTGTAAGTGGGTTTATAGGTATAAGCTTACTCCTCATGATGGACATCCAAAATACAAAGCACGGTTGGTTGCTAAGGGTTTTAAGCAAGAACACGGAATAGATTTTGATGAAGTCTTTTCACCAGTTGTCAAGATGACAACATTGAGAAGTGCACTTTGTTTGGTTGCCAAACATGATCTGCATTTACATCAGATGGATGTGAAAACAACATTTCTTCATGGAGATCTGTATGAGGAGGTTTATATGCAGCAGCCAGAAGAGTATGTTGAGAAAGGCAAAAAGAAATTGGTATGTCGTTTGAGAAAGAGTCTCTATGGCAAGTTTCACCAATTTATGCTTTCTCAAGGATACAAGAGAAGCGAGACAGATCATTGCCTGTATACTCGACAAGCTAAGGATGGTAGCTTGATAATCCTCATCTTGTATGTGGATGACATGTTACTTGCTGGTAGACAAATGGTAGAAATTTCAGCTCTTAAGTCAAATATGGCAAAGGTTTTTGACATGAAAGACATGGGTGAGGCAAGTCATATACTGGGTATGCATATCCAGCGAGATAGGTCAAAGAAGATGCTTTACTTATCTCAGGAAGAGTATATTGAGAAGGTGTTGCAACGTTTCCATATGGACAGGGGAAAGGCATTGATGACACCATTGCCGTCATATGTGAAACTAAGCAACCAAGCTTGCCCACAGTCTGAGGTGGAAAAGGTTGAAATGGATACGGTGTCGTATGCGTCTGCATGTGGGAGTTTGATGTGTGCAATGATTGCTACACATCCGGATATTGCATTTGCAGTGGGAGTGGTTAGCAGATATATGTCAAATCCCGGCAAGAAACATTGGGAGGCAGTGAAATGTATCATGAGATACTTAAAACATACAAAGAGTATGCGCATATGCTATGGTAGTCAGGATTTGAGTGCCAGAGGATACACTGACTCAGATTATGCAAGAGACTTGTATAAGAGGAGATCTACATCAGGCTATGTCTTTACATTGGCTGGAGGTGCCATATCATGGCGATCTCGATTACAAGATTGTATTACGCAGTCTACTACAGAAGATGAGTATGTTGCAGCAAATGAGGCATGCAAAGAAGCTATTTGGCTTGGTAGATTGGTAGCAGACTTGGGAATCAAAGTAGATATGCCATAGTTATATTGTGATAGTCAAAGTGCTATACAATTGGCAAAGAATCCAGTGTTCCATTCGAAAACTAAGCATATCGATGTGAAATATCACTTCATTAGGGAAGTACTTGAAGACAAGCAGATACAACTGCTGAAGATCCACACCAAGGACAATCTTGTTGATCTACTCACAAAGGGACTTCCAGGAGAGGGCTTTGTGCATTGTCTTGAGTTATTGGGCATTGGATAGATGGCAGCCATGTAAATCTTTGTACATTTATGTTCATAGATTTACAATTACTTAAAGTGCCACATTGGACTTTAAGTGGGAGGTTGTTGGGATTAAAGCTCAAGTGGCCTCTTATACGGATATGGCCGCCCGCCCGCTTAACTCACTTATCACTAACTCTTTGTATATACTCACTTATACTTGTGTGAATAATAAGATTTGGGATTTAATCCTTCAACGAATTCTCTGCGTACTGTGTAAGCTCTCTGTACGTGTATCTATGTGTAAGCTCTCTGTCTGTGTATCTGTGTGTGTGTGTGTGTGTGTGTGTGTGTGTGAGAGAGAGAGAGAGAGAGTGAGTGAGTCGATCTAAGCTCCGCTCCGCGACTTCAGTAGTGATGTGTGTGAACACACTTAGGACCTCCGGGGCATTTTTTCCATCACTAGGAGGTTTTTTTCCCCCGTGCATTATATATACGCCCATCACTCTAGGGCGATTTATCTTTCCATTGTACACTAAGTAATACACTCTCTGTTGTGTGCCTTGAGCTTCCTTTGTCTTCTTCAAGCTGTGTGTGTTTTCCTGCAACCCTAATTCCAACAAGAGAGAGAGAGAGAGAGAGAGAGAGAGAGAGAGCAAGGGCATGGTCTCCACCTTGCCATTTCCCATATTCCTTCACATTCTCAGCCTCCCACTAATGCTCTTCCCTTTTTCTTCTAAAATTAATGAACGTATTTTATTCTCAGCCTCCCACTAATGCTCTTCCCTTTTCCTTCTAAAATTAATGAACGTAATTTTAAAAAAAAAAAACTCAACTGGGTACCCCCTATTTGGATGGATTAAAAATATTCACTTTAACACAAAATCTCATAAATAGATGTAATTGACCCCAAAACAATGGAAGTTGGACGCCTCATTGACACGAGAACAAATGCTATATTGAAATCGTGTTTTGTTTTTCTAAACTTTGGACGATGATCCAGTCTTAGTGACAGGCACAATGCACTTACGCATAAAGCCGTAGAATAAAAGATCAACACATAGTATCCCATCCCTCAAAGGTGTAGCACTAAATCTCAATGGACCATGAGCATGGCATTGGATTGGCAATCACATGGATAATGGAACATGTGAAGCACAAGAGCACACAACACACCAACGCAGATCTTGCATGCGAAGAGAGAGAGAGAGAGAGAGCGAGGGACGCCCCGCGATTCTACTCAGCGTATGATGAATACCGCCACAGCTACAACTACCCTCTCTTTCATCCGCTCCTGCCTTGCCATTGAGAGATGAGCGATTCCTGCGTCTTCCTCTCTCTGATCCATCTGTCATTGCAAACAAATATCAATCTCTTTAGAATGAAAACCCTTCAATTCAAAGAAAGCTTTGAGGATCATGTTACAGTCCCTATAAAACAAACGAAAGAATGATTGTAGGGACACATGAAGCAAAGTCTTTCGTGAAACATAAAAGCATTGCAAGTCTAACGAAAAAGACATAAAAGCCTAATTACAAGGAAGAACAAGAAGAAGACAAAGTTGCATTGTTACTAGGAGCAACATGTGACAGATTCAAGGTCGGATATAATCCGTGGGGAAATATTGTGGAGGTGGGCCATCACAATTGAGAAGGGTGAGGGAGGTAGGCCGTTACAATTGAGAAGGGTGAGTTGAAGGTGTGAAAAATTAAAAGCCAAAGTTCGTATGAGAAATAAAACACCAAGAGTCAATTGGAACTTAGGGTGGGTTCACACGAGGTGAGGATAGAAATACCGGAAGGGGCATAGCTATTACGTGGCGTTCAAGGATTGGACTAAAATGTGTGCTGAAGTTTCGGGCCTACCAACCATTGGCAAAAAAATCAACGAGGGTTGTCGGCGCCCTCATCTAAACCCAACCTTACAGACTCAAAACCCTTTGCATCCCTATATAATTGAGCTACTTGTACTAGAAATGCTATCTCACGATCTCCTTTTTGGTTTTCTTTGTTAGCTTACATAAGGCCCTAGTAGACTCTTGAACTCTAGGCGTCTTTTTCGTAATGGATAAGAAGTCAATATCGGTGTCTCACTATACTAGATATTGTCGTCTTGATGGCCTCTTGATCAATGTTTGCAAGAAGTTCCAAGGAATAAGCCTCTAGTCATTAAGGTATATCGGGAAGAAAGATTGATTACGATCTTTTTTTTACTAGCAATTCTCACATTATGTGAGATGTTATAGTAAAAAGAAATCTTACAGATACAAGTAACCTAGGCAGACACACTGCCAGGGGGTCCAATACCAACAAAGCATCAAATGTAAGGCTTTACACGGAGCCACCCAAACATACATAAACATAGCAAAAAGTCAAAAGAAATCTAGGCAGAGTTGCCACTGGAGACGACCCCGATTGCCACTCGAAACCGCACCACCTCTAGCCAAGAGCATCCAACCGTCGTGAAACCCAAAGCAAGCCAAACAAGACATCATGCAGATCCAGATCCAAGAGAATGAAACACGGACACGGACCCTAGGCTTTTAAGGGGGAGCCAAGCACCCTTGAATAAAGAGGCACCTTCAACCCAAGAGACAAGCTTTTGAGGTGAACTTGGCACCTTCCAAGCATGGAGCAGAAGCACCCGAGGAAGCCATAGACCGAGCAATGATGTCACCACCAACTCCATCCTCCCTTCCAATGGCATCCTCCTCTGCTAGAGGCTATGAAGCTTGCTTTGTTCCAATGGCATCCTCCTCTGCATGAGCCTATGAGGCTTGCCTTGCAATTTTCCTCCCATGAGGTGAAGGATTTTGAAGGAACTTTGTGGCTATAATACTATCACTCAATCTCTCCACCTCTTCCTACACTGCATCTTCTCATGCAAATTTTTCTTGATCATTTACCTCCTGTACCTCTTGCCTTGCAATTGCTTGCATTTGGATAGTTCCTCCACCTGAGTGCTCAATTGCTCAAAGCAACATAGTGCATCATTGTGGTCTCAAAACTCAATTTAAACACCACTCTTCTTATTGCCATACATACTCCTCGTGTTGCATTTAGAATTTCTCTACTTTTTCAACCCCTTCTTTTGCTCTTCTCATGCTCAATCAATGATACCACAAACTATGCACTATGTCAAATTTCACGGATTTCAAAATGACGTGATCACACTATAATTTCAGGTTAATAACAATAGAAATGCAAAATAACAAATATTATGTTAATTGACATTCATCTTTTTTGACCTGCAAGGAGACTTGGAGACCGGCTAAAGGCCCGTCGGGCTAAGTAGTTAACCCGCCGGGCCCGCCGGGTAAAGCCACTTCCCCGCCGGGCACGTCGTGGCTATATAAAGACGACGCCGGTACTTGTCTTTTTCACAAGAGAGGTACATTGAAAAGTCTTCTTCACCAAACGTTTTGGCAGCTTTCCACATTCTCAAAGCAGTGTAGCAGTAATTTTTTAATCCCTTCCTTATTTTATTGATGTTTTTTTGAGTTTTTTGCGTTAAAACTTAAAGGTATAAAATTTCTTTTATCAAATCATCGTACGTGGATGCACTGGCACATGGTTGCAATTGCGACTAGGTGTGTCATTGCAAAAGCGTAGGATGACTATGTTTTATGTTGCTCCCAGTCATTCATGCTTCGGCACATGGTTGCAATTGCGACTAGGTTTGTTGCTGCTAGATTGACGGTAGCATCTGTTTGAAAGAAGTCACCATGCATGGATGCACTCGCACATGGTTGCAATTGCGGCTAGGTGTGTCATTGCAAAAGCGTAGGGTGACGATGTTGTATGTTTCTCCCAGTCATTCATGCTTCGGCACATGGTTGCAAATGCGACTAGGTGTGTTGCTGCTAGAATGACAGGAGCATCTGTTAGAAAGAACTCACCGTGCGTGGATGCACTGGCACATGGTTGCAATTGCGGCTAGGTGTGTCATTGCAAAAACGCAAGATGACTATGTTTTATGTTGCTTCCCGTCATTCATGCTTCGGCACATGGTTGCAATTGCGACTAGGTGTGTTGCTGCTAGAATGACGGTAGCATCTAATGCATGAATGTGTGCTCAAATAATTTCATAATGTTTCATATGCTTGAATCTTGAAAGAAGACATCGTGCGTGGATGCGTTGGCACATGGTTGCAATTGCGACTAGGTGTGTCATTGTAAAAGCGTAGGATGACTATGTTTTATGTTGCTCCCAGTCATTCATGCTTCGGCACATGGTTGCAATTGCGACTAGGTGTGTTGCTGCTAGATTGACGGTAGCTTCTGTTTGAAAGAAGTCACCGTGCGTGGATGCACTGGCACATGGTTGCAATTGCGGCTAGGTGTGTCATTGCAAAAGCGTAGGGTGACTATGTTTTATGTTGCTCCCAGTCATTCATGCTTCGGCACATGGTTGCAATTGTGACTAGGTGTGTTGCTGCTAGAATGACAGGAGCATCTGTTTGAAAGAACTCACCGTGTGTGGATGCACTAGCACATGGTTGCAATTGCGGATAGGTGTGTCATTGCAAAAGCGTAGGGTGACTATGTTTTATGTTGCTCCCAGTCATTCATGCTTCGGCACATGGTTGCAATTGCGACTAGGTGTGTTGCTGCTAGAATGACAGGAGCATCTGTTTGTAAGTTGTTGTACGGTGAGGCATAGTGCACTTTTTCTATACTGCACTTTTTCTTTCATGTAGAAAAGATCCAAATGGAGTGGCACATAGTTATATTTCACAATGTGTTGTTTGCAATAATACCATTGCAGGCAAAATGGATCCTTCTGCTACTTCAGTGATAGAGTTCAAAAAGAAAATTAGACAATTGTTGATTACAATCGTCAGTGCACTAGATCCCGACGATATAGCGCAGATTGTTGCAGATGAGTCTAGATTGCAATCATTATACAGTGAGATTGCCCGCAAAATTTTGTTGTTATATCCAGACAAAACAACCAAATCAATAATCTCATTACTGAGCAGTTGGGTGGGCAATTTGCCCAAGGTGGCCTCTGATTTGAAAGAGGAATGCCCTCAAGAAGTAGACAAGGGTAAGCTAGAGCATTGGAACGCGAGATGGAGAGCTGAAAAGGAGAGGTCAAGGCGAGCATCCCACATAGACACACAGTTTGGCCTAAGCAAGAAAATGCGAATGGCTATCACGAGAGTTATGGGGAGCAGCCAAGTTGGAGAACCGTTTATTGAGGAGGCTGCCATTGAGGGAACATCGGGTGCTACTGCTTCTTCCAGTCACCTGGAGAGCAATATATACAATTCTGAATGTAGTATGACTTTGGGCATTCCAAATAAGTCCATTAAGAAGATCAAGAAACTTGGGTCAGGGGCTTATGGCACAGGGTGGAAAGTTCAAATCAAAGGGATCAGTTTCCTTCCTGCAACGAATACTTATTGTGCCAAGGAGTTCAAAGGACAGGCCAAGCATCAGTGGAAAAGCTTTGCATCAGAAAGTGGAGTAGATCTCAACCATAGAGGGATTGTGAGGATTATTGCCCACTCTGTAACGTTGCCATGGATTTTGATATTCCCCTACTTCAATGGGGGAACTTTAGGTGATCTTATGGAGACAGTGCCCCTTCCACATGGCTCTTTCACGACGCTTGTAGCGCATCAAGAGGGGAAAGGAAAGATCCCTGAAGACTTCAAATGGGAGCAGCCCTCTGAAGACAAGAAAACACATATCAAGAGCCTGTGCAATCATGCTTCCTCGTTGATCCATGCCTTGGTGAAGGCATTGCGATTCGCACATGACGAGGGAGTGATCCACAATGATCTCCATCCAGGGAACATCATGTTGGACTTTACCAAGGATCTCACTCCCCATATTGGAATAATTGATTGGCGTTTGGCTCTGCGTGTTGGCTTAGAGACACAAAAGACCAACAATACCGATGAAAACTGGCAAAAGCTTCATCCTTGGCTAGCTCCTGAGTTACTAGATGACAAGAATTTATGCCCATGGACCAAGGCCACAGATGTGTACGCCATAGGATGGGTGATATGGCAATTTTGTAAGTTTTGTGGAGAGTTCTTTGACTACTACAGCACAGATTGGTTCAAACATAAGGTTTCAGTGGAGGTACAAGCCATATCTAGGATTGTTGTGGAAGGTTGGGTGAGGAAGAAATCCACAGACAGAAAGACCTTGGCACATTTGGACGACGAATTAGAAAGATTTGAAGCCCAGCTAGAACGATGCTTACCACCATTCATCATCCACCACTTCCACGCTGGTTGCTCCGTGGCAAGTTTCTGCACAAATTCTGTACCAAACTTACCCTCTTTGAGTTTAAACTTCGTAAGATCAGTAAAAGTCTTCCAGCACCTCCTCATCAAGTTTGTCTATTTCCATTGCCCAATACTCTGGATCCAATAAGAAAGCTACGCTGTGTAGTGGACTATGTGCTCCAACCCATCGACCATGCACATACTTTCTCAAAATTTCTCTCCTCTTTTGAGTGAATGGTGTCTTCCAAGGATTCACAATTGGCTCCTGGGGCTCCTTTGGATTTGCAAGGCTTTCTTGAACAGTCCACCAAGCCATCCACACCTTACCTATGTTAGGCAAGGCAGAATCCAGCTGGCGTAATGCGAGCATAATGGGCATCATGACATTGTGTACATCCACCACATCATCCCAGAAGTGGCAATCAGCTAGTAGATCTGTGATCACCCCTATTTTGCTTTTTATCTTCTCCCTTTGACCAGCCTCCCATTCTAAAAAGGTGGCACAAACAAATGTCTCCATCACAGCATTCTTATTTTTTATTAGTGATTCTACCGTATAGTAGTTGGTGCAAAATCTAGTTTCGCACGACAGTTTTAACATAGTAGACATCCTCTTGATGGTACATGTCAAGAACCCTCTGACGCTTCAAAACAAACTTGACTATTAAGCGAGCATTGTCTACTATCCATTTGAACCACTCTGTGTCCTCCCTCTTGTACCAATCTTGCAATACCAAGTTCAAGCTGTGTGTACTGCAACCAGCACTATATAGGTGAGAGAAGCGACTTTCAAGTATTCTACTTGCAGCCCTACAATTTTTGGCATTGTCCATGATTACTTGGACAACATTTTCTTTTCCAAGTTCCTCAACTGCGTCGCCAATGATGTCAGCTATAAAACTGCCAGACTTTATTTGACCCGAGCTATCCACAGCTTTGATAAAACATTCACCACGAGGACATACAAGCATGATGTTGATCAATGGCCGCCTTTCAACGTTGGACCAACCATCACTAACTATGGTGTATCCAGATTGTTCTGTTGCATTTAATATTACCCTTTGAATATCCTGTTGTGTGCTTGTGTAACATTTATCCAACAGTTGGTTTCTCATATGGTGATATGTTGGAGGGGTAAATCCAGCACCATACTCCCCAAAGCGTTTCCAAGCTAACTTCCATGCATCATGGGTGACAATGGCCAATGATCCCCCATTGAAATAGATGGCTTTAGCTAGTGCAAGTTGTGCTTCTTCTAAGGCAAGTGTTTTGAAGCTCGTTTGTAAGCTAACCTGTCTACTTTTTGACAATCCTACCTGAAAGTCAGGAGATCCATGGTTTGGAGGAGTACTTCCATCGATATGAGAAGTTGGTTCCCTACTTTGAGTGCTTCCATTGGTGGGCGTTACACCCAATGATCCCTCATACTGGCTTGATCTTATCGATACGGGGGTGTGATGGTCGAAAGTAGAGAGTTTTGATCTTTTGCTCGTGGAAATTAGCTTACCAATTAAAGCTTTTAAGCACGTAGCCGCTTCTTCTGCACCTAAGCCCTTTCACTTTCCTCCTTGAATTCTGGTATTGCCACCTAGCAAATGATCCCTTATTCTTGGTGCTCCTCCAGATTTCTCTTCGCCACAAAAGTTACATTTCCAATCTTGATACTTATTTAAATTTGTAGAAAATTCCACTCGGGTCCTGCACTTTTTCCACCTGCCTTTCGCTTGCCCTGCGAAGTGGTGCCCTGCGAAGCAGGACCTGGCATCGAGGTAGGAGGTCTCCTCAAGGAAGCCAGGCTTGGGACACCAACACCACCGCTGACATTCCCGGTGGAAGAAATACTTATTGGATGCCTGCAATACCAATAAACATAGCTCAGTATGCGATCTCTTCTTTCAAGTATTATTCAAACCAAACATTAGTGTTATAATCAATATCACACACAAGCGTAGTAGTGAAGCCTGAAGGGAATAACCTCAATCTACTCAAACATGAGCAAGCAAATACAACGGTGAATCAAATATGTGATCAGTCCATCCCAAAAGTAGAGATATCGACCCAAAGATTCACCTTCCTACCCCTTTCATGAATCAGTCCAGTCCAAAAAAGAACTAATGACCCATGATTGGAGCTCTAATCGAAATAGCAAGCAAATACAACGGTGAATCAAAAATGTGATCAGTCCATCCCAAAAGTAGAGATATCGACCCAAAGATTCACCTTCCTACCTCCTTTCATGAATCAGTCCAGTCCAAAAAAGAACTAATGACCCATGATTGGAGCTCTAATCGGAATAGCAAGCAAATACAACGGTGAATCAAACATGTGATCAATCCATCCCAAAAGTAGAGATATCGACCCAAAGATTCACCTTTCTATCTCTTTTCAAGAATCAGTTCAGTCCAAAAAAGAACTAATGACCCATGATAGAAGTTCTAATCAATATAGCAATCAATTTAGCAAATATAACAGTGAACCAAACATGAGATTAGTCCATCCCAAATGTAGAGATACCGACCCAAAGATTCACCTTTCTACCTCCTTTCAAGAATCAGTTCAGTCCAAAAAAGAACTAATGATCCATGATCAGAGTTTCATTAAGTTTTAATTTTTTTAAAAGACTATTCATTCTTTTACCTGTAGTTTTTCTTCTAAATTTTAAAGGATGATCAAATTTAGAGGAAGCGGTGATGTGATGTGATTTCTACTACAGGGTTATATAGAGCCGCCAAATATGGAGGGGGTACATGATGGGGCTGGCGGGATTCTTGCTTTGCCCGCCGGGATTCATAATATGCCCGCCGGGCCTGCCGGGGTTTGTGGTTGCCCCGCCGGTTCTACGTTTTCTACCGGTTTTCGTAAGTCATGACATTAGATATGTTATTAACATGAAAAAAATAGTGATAATAACAACAATAATTAACATTTAACAAAATGCGTCATCACGTAATTAAAATCCCTGATGGCAATGCTAAGATTGCAAACCTGCTAATTATGGGAAGACAATTTTTTTGTAAAGAACTGTCCTGCACACAAAGAAAAGAAGTGCTTAGTAAAGAACCTACTATCTACAAACCAAAGAAATGTTAGAATTTTGTTACATCGATATATAAAGAATCTCATCATCAATAAAATCAAGTTTAACATCCAACATACATAAGCAATCCAAGGTAGAACTCGCACTCACTATTCATCGTAACAAAAAAATCCTTCCTGTATCAAAGCTGATCGCAATGAGCCAATTGAGGAGATCAAAAAGTGAGGTTTGTGGGTGTCGCAAGTGAGATGAGATAACTGGATATAGAGTGAAAACTTGTTGAATATCTTCCAATGAACGTGTCAGAATATACTTGAAATGGAAACATATCAACATTGCATACCATTGTAGTGTATGGTAAGTGAGTCCTTCACTTTTGGCACGACAAGCTTACACATGATGTTCTATTTTCCATTTTCCACAGAGATGGAATGTTCTTTTGGATCCTTTCCTAGATTGAGGATTTCCACAATCAAGAAGGGAAACCTGTTTGTTAATAATTGTCCATCATAAGAGGAAATTTACCTTGAAGATAATTGAGCAAAGATTCTAGTCATGCCTTTAGGCTTGACTAATGCACCGGCTATGTTCAATCGTCTAATGGAGAAAATTTTTAGACCTTACCGCAAATTCACTGGAGCGTTCTTTGATGATATCATCATCTACTCCAAGTCGTTGGTGGAAGAACATAAGCAACATCTCCAAGTGATTTTTCAAGCATTGAGGGAGAACAATATTTTTCTCAACCAAAAGAAAAGCGATTTTTTCCTTCAAGAGATTCAATACCTAGGTCATATTATCTCTCAAGGTGGTATTCGTATGGATCCATTGAAGTTAGAGGTAATAAAAGCATGGCCTAATCCAAGGAATCTACATAAGCTAAGATTTATTGGTATGTGCGCATATTATAGACACTTCATAGAAAAAATCTCTCAAATAGCAGGACCACTACATGACTTAACTAAGACGAATGTTAGGTATGTATGGATTGCTAAGGAGCAAAATGCTTTTGATAAGCTCAAAGAAAATCCTACCTCCCAATCAGTCCTCATGCTTCCGGATCTCTCAAAGCCATTTGAGGTCCAATGCGATGCTTGTGGTGATTGCCTTGGAGTAGTTTTGCTTCAAGAAGGGCATGCCATAGCATATGAGAGATGAAGGCTCAATACCGATGAACAAGTCTTAGGCATTTATGAGAAAGAGCTTTTAGCTGTTCTACATGCCCTAGACACATGGAAGCACTATTTATTCGGGCCCTCCATTTATTCTATGAACCAATCACCAAAGTCTCAAGTATTTCATGACGCAAACTAAGCTTTCCGACAAACAAATGAGGTGGGAAAATTTTCTTTGGCAATTTAATTTTCATATTGCTCACATAACTAGTAAGCACAATCGAGTGGCCGATACACTTTCACGACGACCAAAATTTAATGCAGTGTCTATAGCTACTCACAATGATCTATCCTCTATGATAGATGAGTATGCTACTAACCCTGACTTTAGAGACATAATGTCAGCCCTTGCTTTGGGGAAGAAAGAGGAACCATTCACCTTGCAGGATGGTTATCTTCTCCACGGCAATAGGCTATGTGTTACCCATTCCCTTCATGAGAAAGTTATGTATTAATCCCATGCTCCTCCCTATGCGGGGCATAGAGGTATTCAACCTACTCTTCGAGGATTAGAGACATATTTCTATTGGCCTACCATGAAAGTGGACATACAAGAGTATGTTTCAAAATGTGAAGTATGCCAAAAGACCAATTATGATAGAGGGGAGCACCTGGATTACTCCAGCCATTGGCTATCCCAAATTCACCATGGGAGAGTATATCCATGGATTTCATCTTTGGATTGCCCAAGTCTATCCATGGGAATACGGGAATATGGACAATAGTCGATAGGTTTAGCAAGCAATCACACTTTATTCCTGTCAAAGAGACTATTAAGGCACACCAAATGGCAACTCTCTTCATAGCTTAGATTTTCAAACACCATGGATTACCAACATCCATCGTGTCAGATGGATATCCTAGAATGGACAGTAACTTCTGGAAAGGTCTCTTTGAAAATCTAGGAACAAGATTGAATTTCTCTTCGGCCTCACCCACAAATGGATGGCCAAAGACAGATAGGCAATCTTATGATATTAGATCTACTAAAGACTTATGTTATAGAAGTAGATCGATGCTCACAATGGGAAAAGTACTTACTTCTTATAGAGTATGCCTACAATAATACTATACATACTTCTACGGAAAAATACCTTTTGAGATCATTGAGGGAAGACCTAAAAGTCCCTTGCTACTCAAAGTACATGGGAAGATCTTCGATGCCGATGAGTATAGCTGTGACCTACAAGAATCTTTTCAATGTCCATCTCTCAACAAAGGCAAAAAGTTGTTGCTGCTGACAAGCACAGAAGGGCCTTAACGTTTAAAGAAAATGATTGGGTCTTACTTAAGTTTCCTAAGGCTTGATTAAGGAAAACGACAGACAAAAATCCTATGGGCCATCAAAAGTATTATGCTAAGCTAGCAAAAAGATACTATGGTCCTTTCCAGATCTTGAAGCCTTGAGATGGACTACCAACTCAAGTTGCCCAACCATTGGCTCATACACAATGCTTTTCATGTGAGCCTACTCAAGCCCTACAAAGGAGAGCCACCAAGTGAACCAATTATTGAAGACCCTCCCAGCATTAAAGACCAAGAAGAGGTGCTACAACCCGAAGCTATCCTTCGGCATGAAGACAAGGTACTACGACATGGTATGATTATCGACGGTATCTTGTTAAGTTCAAAAATTATCCTTTTTAAGATGCTAGATGGATGCAAGGAATACAGCTAGTATGAACCTTGTCAATGTTTACAATGCTACATTAGAGTAAGAAAATGCACAATTTTTTTTAAATGACCCATGTTTTTGTCTTATAAGACTAGTTCTTTTTAATTGTGCACAAATTTAAATAGTATGCATGCTTAGAATCATGTTTGTGATGACGACATCTCTCAAACACCAAGTAGAATTTGTCACTCTACTTTGGGAGAATGAAATAGACTAAAGAGCAGACATGCTTGCGGAAGCTATGTCTCCCAAGCACCAAATGGATTGGTCATCCATCTTGGAAAGATGTCATAAGGTAAAAAGGGATCATCTACCTGCTAAGTAAGATTGACTAATGACTAAGGCTTTATCTCTTCTACCTCATAGTTGAGGACGACTATGATTTCAAGAGAGAGGTAATGTCATAAAACCTAATATCTAACCAACCCAAATGATTTTCTCTTATTAAAACTGATCATTTAATGTGGGAGAATAAATGGGAACAAGGGTTAGGATATAGACATGTGCTTATAGATCTATCTCAACAAGGGGCCAATGGTGGTAAAGGGGCCCAAATGAGAGATGGTGTATCAAAGAGCAAGGCTAACCATTGGAGCATAGAGGCCTTTGGGCTAGCTTCATTGAAGACCTCCAATAGTTATTGTTAAAATTCCTTTGACCTTAGGTAAGCTAGGGTTGTGCTTGAGGTGGGAACCTGCGGCCCAAGCTTAAGGTGCTTGATATTCCTGATGACTGAGATGCTTGAGGTGCTTGAGGTGCTTGATGATTGAGATGCTTGAGATGCTACGGATGTAGTTGAGGCGAGAACCCAACCCAAGCTTGAGGGGCTTAAGGGCCAAGTTTGTGGTGAGAACTAGGCCCAAGGTTGAGGGGCTTGAGGTGGCACAAAAGTCAAAGTGAATCCCTACAAGGAGGGGGCGAGCCATGCAAGAAGGGTGGGTGGCTGCTTGACCACTCTCTCTCTCTCTCTCAAAGGGCATCCCTTGCCCAAGGGGCAAGTAGGACACATGTCAAGCCCCTAGCTAGGTTATCCTCGTGGTGTGCCTAAAGCCTATTGGTTGGCCTTCCAAGGGGTCCAATGATAATTTAGTGGATTTAATTAATTGTTTGAGCATTTATCAAGCCCTCTCTCTCAAAGGGGAAAGGGGGACACTTGTCCCAAGGCTACCCTTGCTGCTTGGTATGACTCTTGCTTGTGATTGGCTAGGCCTGGAGGGGTCCAATGAGCTTCAAGCATGAGCTACAAGGGGAAGGGGGGGGGGGGGGGGTGTTGACCAAAGCAATTAGGGGGCCTTCTTAGGGGGTATAGTCGCCCACACATACTCACACATATTCTCATTGTGTGAAGTGAAAAGTGCAAGAGCTCCCTCTCCTTCTCCAAGCAAGTAGAGAGGTTGAGAGCCTAGGTCCAACACTCTTGGCTATGGAATGCAAATCCAACCAAGATCCATGCTTAAGCTTGCCATCTTCTCCATCTTCATTACTATTCTATTATGTATGCTACCAAGAAGAGTGATGATAAGTGAGGAACTCATTCTTTCTCCTATGAAATGTTTCTTCTTCCTCTTCCCTACCCTCATTCCCTGCTAGCTCTTTCCACCTTCGAAGGTGTTTGAGGTCTTGGGACTGAGGCTTGGGATAGTTAATGCTTTCCTCAAAGTTTATGTCATGCTCGTGATACATGAAGCTTTCCATCTTCATTGCATCACCTAGGTCACAAGGAACACAAAGATTGTATTGTAACAAGTCTCTCTTGATGGGAGAAATCATAATACAAATGCCTATTGGAGGGGGGACCGCCGGCTCCACATAAATCCAGTCCTCAACTGTTTTCATGCTCTCTAAATTCTCTCTCTTGCAAAGTATTGTTCATGCCAAGTTAACTAAATGCTATGTTTATGTTGATACCATCAATTATGTTCACCCGCTATGCTCACAAAGTAATTTCACAAAAGTACGCTTTTTAGTTTCCGCTACTCTCAACCAATTCCATTACATTGGTATCATAGCATTTGGTTTCTCTTTTCTTGCTTAATAAGAGAGGTCCTTAAGTAGCCTATAAATGGTTGATTTTATTAATTATATTAGGTTAAGTGGAACTGGGATCTATTATCGGTTTTGTTGAGCCCACTATGTGGCATATAGTGCACACCTCGGGAGCTTTGGACTTAATAATGGAGTCTTTTTAGACTTTCCTACGGCTTTACCATTATTGACCCATAAGAAGTCCAAAAGGAGCTAGCCCTTGGTAACTCTGCTATGTTAGACCTACTCCACTACTCTCTATAATTAACAACTTTGAGCCATGGGTGTAGATACTTAAGAGCTAATTTTCAAAGGGAGTGGCAACTAAGGTTTTGAATTTCCAAAGCATACACTAAGTACATACACAAGTTTTGTTAACATGGCTGACAATAACCAAGAGACTAGAATGAACATTGATAGCTTTGATTTTGCACATGAAGGAGCTAATGATGATGCCCCCATGTTTGTCAATTATCTCATTACTAAGTTGCAGCAAGCTATGGGCAAAACCTTGCTTTGCAGGCCAAAGTTACTCAACAACTTTGCGCTTATGGAATTTCCCTTCCTCTCCAAGAGGAGAGAGAGCTTAGGAGGCCTCTTGAAGAGACCCCCAAAAGAAGACTCTCTCCCATACGAGAGGAGGAATCCAAAGAGCAAGAAAGCAATGAAACTTTAAGTTCCTCTGAAGATGTGGCTCCACGAAGACTGTGGTCTAGACGATCCCCCACTCCTCCCAAGAGGAAAAGATCAATACACGGTCCTTCTCCTTATCATTCCAAAAGGGAAGAGAGGAAACAAAGGAAGAAAAGGGCTAGAAAGAGGTCACCCTCTTCTCCTTCTTCTTCGCCTTCCTCCTCTTCCGACAAAAGCTACGGCTATTCTCCTAGAGAATACAAGAGGGGAGGACATTGTAAATCATCCCCTCCATGGTGAAGGTCACAAAAGCTAAAGTAGTTCAAGGAGGAAGGAAAGAGTATATCTTTCCTCACCTATGATGGCACCTTTGGTGCTACCAACAAAGGGTTGGCCTTCATCCAGTAATTTGACGCGGCCTTTGGAGAGAAGGGGTTCACACAGTCCTCCAAGCTACGCACGTAGTTATGCGCTTCCAAAAATCATCTCGTCAATGGTGGGCTAGCCTTCGTGGCAACGGTGAAGCCCCAAAGACATGGAAAACTCTACGAGTTTCCATCATGAAGCAATTCCTTGCAAGCGATGCAAAGGACAAAGTGCTCACCAAATGGTGCAGCTTGAAGCTTCTCTCTCATGAGTCTATCCACAAGTATGTAGACAAGTTTTAGGATTTAAATCTCACGGCTATTGTCTTTTAAAAGATAGACTTTGCCGAGCAAAAGCAACAATTCTATGCGGGATTACCTGAAGAGATGGCCGAATACATCAACTCTCAACGGCATAGTTCTATCACCGAAGTAAAGACAAAAATGATGCAAGGGGGAAAACCAATGCTCAAAATTCTTCCCAAGGCACTTCCAACAACAACAACAAAAATCGGTCCAAGGAGAAGTGAGTTTACAAAGGCAAAAACAAACTCACTTCTCTCTCCTGAAAAGCTTGAAGCTTTTTGCAAGGACCATAAGTGTTTCAAGTGTGTGGGGAGCAAGGACATGGCTATCGTTCTTTCCCCAAGAAGAATGAGTGCAATGAGACTCCTAGGGCTTCCACCATTGAATCTCCAAAAGAGGACGCTCATTGCAAAGGATCATCACTTTCCTATGCTTGGGGAAAGGTAAGAGAGCATGATGCCTTCATCTTGTTTGACCGTGGCTCTTCTCACAACTTCATATCAACGGAGGTGGCCACCAAGTGGGGCATTCAAGCTTTTGAGATGGGAGATGTTGTAACGGCCGACACAGCTTTCAAGGGATAGCAAGCCTCCGTTACTCCCTTGATTGGGAAGTTGAGGCTTCATGTCCAAAGCTATATCAACAAAGAAGACTTTTCATCTCTCCTCTCCAACATGAGGATGCTAGCCTTGCAATAAGGGGGGGGTGGTTTCTTGACCACTCTCTCTCCCAAAGGACACCCCTTGCCCAAGAGGCAAGTAGGACACATGTGAAGCCCCTAGCTAGGTTACCCTCTTGATGTGCCTAAAGCCTATTGGTTGGCCTTCCAAGGGGTCCAATAATAATTTAGTGGATTTAATTAATTGTTTTAGCATTTATCAAGCCCTCTCTCGCAAAGGGGAAAGGGGGACACTTGTCCCAAGGCTACCCTTGTTGCTTGGTATGACTCTTGCTTATGATTGGCTAGGCCTGGAGGGATCCAATGAGCTTCAAGCATGAGCTACAAGGGGGGGTCGACCAAAGCAAGTAGGGGACGTGCTTAGGGGGTATTCTCTCCCACACACACTCACACACATTCTCATTGTGTGAAGTGCAAAGTGCAAGAGCTCCCTCTCCTTCTCCAAGCAAGTAGAGAGGTTGAGAGCCTACTCCAACACTCTTGGCTATGGAATGCAAATCCAACCAAGAGCGATGCTTCAATGCTTAAGCTTTCCATATTCTCCATCTTCATTACTATGCTATTACATATGCTACCAAGAAGAGTGATGATAAGTGAGGAACTAATTCTTTCTCCTATGAAATGTTTCTTCTTCCTCTTCCCTAACCTCATTCCCTGCTAGCTCTCTCCACCTTCAAAGGTGTTTGAGATCATGGGATTGAGGCTTGGGATAGTTAATTTTTTCCTCAAAGTTTATGCTATTCTCGTGTGATGCATGAAGCTTTCCATCTTCATTGCATCACCTAGGTCACAAGGAACACAAAGATTGTATTGTAACAAGTCTCTCTTGATGGGAGAAATCATAATACAAATGCATATTGGAGGGGGGGGCGGCTCTACATAAATCCGGTCCTCAAATGTTGTCATGTTCTCTAAATTCTCTCTCTTGCAAAAGTATTGTTCATGCCAAGTTAACTAAATGCTATGTTTATGTTGCTACCATCAATTATGTTCACCGCTATGCTCACAAAGTAATTTCACAAAAGTAGTCTCTCTAATTTCTGCTACTCTCAAGTTAATAGGCCAATTCCATTACACAAGCTTTATGGGAATGGAAGCTCACATGCCAAATCCATAATTAAGCGTCTCTCCTATGTCTCCTCTACTTTCCACTCAAACCACACAGATAACCATTAATTTGCATTCTCTTGCTTCTCTAATGTGCACACCTCTCTCTATAAGCATAAAAACACACATGGAGCAAAGTAGTCATGGCCGTAAAATGTGCATGCCTTCGCATTCACACACACACACACACACACACACACACACATGTCATCAGCTCAATCTGAACTTTTTACATAGACATTGTACAATTGACCTACTTTGTAAAGAAACACAATATATGGAGGCTTCCTCACTATAATATAAGCACCTAACAGATATGCTAATAATTTTCCTTGCCATTGTAGCACTGATTCCATATAATACATACTCAAAATCACATTCTACAACAATCCAGTACAAAGATACAAGCTTTCAAAGGGGACAAACGTCAGACATATCGATAAAAGAGCACGTGTTCTCGAGTCGTCTCCCTGCGAGAATACTCAAAACAAGCACTCTCATGGCAAAAAATTTGACGCTCAATGAAGCCAATGCTTCCTCCTCCTTCTCCTAGGTCGATACTATCTTCAATATTGCTTATTTGTGGCCTATTGGATACAATAGCCATCATAAAGATATGCTAGTTATCCAGCCTATGCTAGCTTAGCCAAAATTTTAAGAAATCAATTGAATAATTTGTTTTTCAAATGTCTTCTTTAAACAGCTTTAAAGAAAGAGCATTGATAATGTAGGTGTTCTTCTTATCTCAAGCTACTAGGCATAAATACTAGTCATTAGGATTTAAGCTCGTACATTCAGTTTAATCTCACATAACCTAAATTAGAAACATTGAGCTTTATCTTGGTATTTTTGTTGCCTAGAAGAATAAAGATGAATACATTAGAGAGTTTTTGTCGAATGGCACACACTAAAAATTGAAATACATGTAAGGTTAACTATGAAAAATAAATTTTCTAACACTTATTAAGTGTCTTTAACCTCGCATTCAGACATTGGACACATTTTGAAATTTGTCACTACCCACAAATAGCTTATACTTTTAGACTATTTCTAATATCTTACAAGGAACCCATAAACTTATAGTAATCTCCTACCTTGGAAATACGTTAACAGGCTTGCCATGAGCTCATTAGTACAAGACATTTTCTTAACGGAGTAAACAAGAATGCATGGATATTAGAGTGCATGAAATTTAAAAAACATCTCAACAAATGGTTTTGAAAACTTATAAAATGTTATCCAAAGTGTTTATAAAAATTATGATTTATCACTTTTGTACACAATCTCAATAATAACTACATTCATAAAAAGCAACTACGCAAAACAGCAATCAATGTTTCACTAAAACTTTTACTCTAGCCTAGTAAAAAAAGGGGGGAGGCATGCATGCAATAATCCATGGTAACTACTTATTTATGCGTTTGACATTTTTGCAATTGTCATGTGAGAAGAAAAATCTTTGGGACTAGAATCAAATATAGAAATTCATGTGGGTCAAACATGCAGCATTTACAAAATCTATGAATGACCACATAAAACATTTAGTTCATCTAAATTTGCAATGTTTTATGATGCATATATTTTAGATCTATGACTCCATTACTTAAGGTGATACTATTTGATGGTTATGCAAGCCACATTTGGTGATTTATGTTATATCACAAAAAACTACATATGTTGTAATTCCTATTTTTTTATTGATCAAAGATTAGCCTTAAAATAAAGTCCACTTGTGGATTTTTTTCATTCATCTCACTTATTTGTATACAAATACCTCATATGGACACAATTGGGGAATGTACATACACACTTTCATTAGTTTTTTATAGCAACAGTTTTTTTTTCAAGAAATTATGCACTATAGATTTTTAAAAATGAGCTTAAATTACAAGATGTGTGTGAGTTTGAAACCTTGAAAAAATCTTAGTTGATGGGTATTGGGCTATAGCTACATTATAGACTTTAAGTTTTGACCCATAACCTTCTCATGTTAATGAAACAGGCCTTGAAAGACCAATTTTTTTCTCTTTGTCAGTGTTTTTAAGATTTGGGGTTTTCCATTTTTTAAATAATCTAGTCTCATAATTAACTCATGAACCTCAATTTCTTTCTATAATAAGATTTTTCCTATTTGTACACCTTGAAATCTATGCAAAATCTTATTTTGATCAGAAGTTATATTCAATTTATGGAAATTTTGTTAAAAGTGCACTAAAATTTTATCATTTTTCCATCTTAAAACTTATCACCATAATATTAATTTGATATTAATTTTGAAAAGATTAAAATTTGGCTATGTTTTTCAACTCATAAGTGACCTAATGTATGAACGTGACCTATATCTATTTTTTTAGCTTCACCAAATAATTATAACAAGTTGCTAGAAAAACATGATACTTTAGTGTCTCATGACACTTTAGTGTCTCAAGACACTTTAGTGTCTAGCTACAAAACTAGTGTTAAACAAGAAAACTAATGATTTTTTTGTTTGCATGATGGTTGCAAGTAAGTATTTTGACTTCTGTTATCTTTGGATTTGAAGACTGTTCATTTTATCAATGCAAAAGCCACTTGTTGTAGCTACAGTACCTTATATGTAGCTAAAACATCAAAATTCATTTTCATATGTACATATATTTATATAAAAATATGTGTAACCATTTGTACTTGCCTTTGTTGATTCTCTTTTTGAATTACTTGGTTCGAGTTATGAATAACGTATATAAATTAATACTCAAACACACACACATATGCACAAGGTTCTAAATTGACTTGTCAACATAGAGCTGAGAAGTTGACAGAGGCACTTCATTAATAGAAATTTGGGTTGTCTAACCTAGATTTCTAATAGTGTACCAACTCACAATCATAAAATCCTTGGATTGAGTCGTTTAAAGGAAGTAGGTATTACCATCTTACTCGTTCTCTTGTTTTTCAAGTACCTTGCAATGGCAAGTACATTGCTCGAATTTGGACCCTTAATGACCCAAAAAAAATGGACACCATTAATGAAAGACTTAGGTTGGCTCTTTCCAACTCTCACAAACAAAACCTTAAAAGATTAATTCCTTACCCTATAAATAAAAAAAGACCCTTTCTTGCAAGGGCTGCTAAGAAAAAATGAGATGATATTTGTAACCTTTGTACTGTAATGTAAGTTGATCTTTTGATTTTTAGAATGACTCCTTAGCCCTTGGGATGGAATTCACCATAGAACTTACTTCCTCTAAAGCAAGAGTTTATGTCTTGCATTGCATTGAAGATGAAAGTGCTTCTAACCTTATTATTGGGATTGATGTTCCAAGAGTTGTCGCTTACAACTAAAAAACACCATTACTGCTCTTTGAGTCTGGTTGGTTCCCCTCCCTATTGCCATCGACTATCCCTGCTATTCGTCGTACTCCCCATGATCCTTGCCACATGCGACAACACCTGCTAGCCCATGTCTCTTGTCAATGGCTCTCTACCTACCTTTGTTACCATATACATGTGGTAGTGATGTGTGTGAACACACTAGGACCACCGGGGCATTTTTTCCCTCTTTAGGAGGTTTTTCCCCCCGAGCATTGTATATACGCCCATCACTCTAGGGCTATCTATTTTCCATTGCACACTAAGAAACACACTCTCCATTGTGTGCCTTGAGCTTCCTTCATCTTCTCCAAGCTATGTGCATTTCTCTGCAACCCTAATTCCAACAATTGGTATCAGAGCAGGTTACATCCTCTCGAGCTTAGTCGCCAGCTGCTCCAGCACACGCCTGCTCACTTTCTTCGATTATAGTGAGGTTTGGCGAGGTCGATAAATATTTCGGGATAGCTTGTAGAGCTTGGTCTGCTCAGATTTCTGATTCGAGGTCATTTCGGCCTCCGTTTCCACTACAGGCAGGTCTGCATAGGCAATTTTGTCATTTTGTGCAGAATTTTTGTCATTGCCGTTTTCTGCATAACAGGTGCCTTATAGTCTTCTACTGTTTGTGCTATATAGCACGTGTTGTTCCCACTCCGTTTCTCCTATTTTCGGGCAGTTTTCACATCAGGTGCAACATTTACCATGGCTGACAACAACACAGATGTGTTCAAGATGTTTGTTGTTGAGGACAGGTTGGATGGGGACAATTACCCTATGTGGGCTTATATGATGCAACATGTTCTTGTGTCAAAGGGCGTCTAGAATATTGTGCAGGGCATTGATGTACGTCCTGGTTCTGAGGATGCAGGGCATTGATGTATGTCCTGGTTCTGAGGATGCAAGCGATGTTGAGGATGTTGCAGGTCTTGCTACAAGGATTGATGCTATTAGAGTTGTTTTGCCTATGGAAAAACAAGCTCGTTGGGATGTAAAGGATGCGCAGGCTCATGCATTGATTGTGTTTTTTGTGCAGCGCACCATTGTTCCTCACATCCGTTCAGCAAAATCTGCAAAACAGGCTTGGGATATTTTGGCTTGTCTTTATGCAAGTCGCAATGAGGCTAAAATTGCTTTGCTGCGTAAAGAGCTGGAGTCAAAGATTATGCATGAGGAAGATGATATGGACACTTTCCTTGCTGGTGTCAAGGATATCAATGAGCAACTTATTTCTGCAGGTGAAGTCATTTCAAACAGTTCCCTTGTGCAGACTGTTCTTGATGCCTTACCAGATTCTTACCAGACTTTTGCTAGTACTTGGAGACTTATGACCCAAGGAAATCCAGAAGTTGTCAAGTTTCCTTTATTATGCACATTGTTGTTGCAAGAGTCACTTTCCAGAAAAAATAGGACTAGACAGCGTGCAGTTGAACAGGCTTTTATTGCTTCTCAAAGAAAGGGTGGTAACAGCAATGCAGCCACTTCTTATGGTTCTGCTCCGAGTGGCAAAACTTCTGTTCCCAATGCTTTTGTTGGCATCAATTTTTCTGAAAATTTTGGTGATAAGGGCAAAAAAGAAAATGCGTTCCCATTATTGTAAAGCTAATGATCACTTGATCTTGTCATGTCCTAAGTTGAAGGCCAAAGAGGCTAAGAAGAAAGAGTGTGGTTCCACTACAAATGCAGCCATTGTTGAGTCTTCTGTGAAAGGTGACTGTGTTACTGATGTTGATGCAGAATGGGCTTTTAGCGCAGAGTGCACTTACAATCCTGCTGTCCATGATGCATGCTTGTTAGTTGTTGCAGATTCACATGTGTGGTATTTCGATAGTGGTGCTACAAAGCACATTACCTCACATCGTGAATTGTTCACCTCTCTTGAGTCTGTCCCTCATGAGAATTCAGTCACTTGTGCCAACAATGCCTCTTATCCGGTTCAGGGAGTTGAAAAGATTGTGCGTACTGCTATAAATGGAAATTCCTTCACACTTGTTGATGCACTTTATGTACCTGGGATCAAGAAGAATCTCTTCTCTGTATCCACACTTGGTAGACTTGGACTTGTAGTCAAATTTGTGGATGACAGATGTACAGTTCATGATCTCAATTTTGGTGATGAAATTGTTGCATCTGGCCTTTTGTGCCGTGGGCTGTATAAGCTCACTTTGTATGACAAGTGTGGATGAAATTTTGGAAATGTTGTTGCAGATTCAAGGGCTATTTCAAATGAAAAGTTTTGGCATGCATGTTTTGGTCATCTGAATTTTGTTAGTTTGCTGCGTTTGTAGAAATCTGGTATGGTTGCTTCTTTGCCGCCTCTTGAAGCACCTGTCAAACATGTTTGTGAAGGCTGTATTCTGGGTAAAATGCAGCATTCTAAATTTCCAAAGGATGGTTCAGTTAGGGCCACATGCAGGTTGCAGCTTGTGCATAGTGATGTTTGTGGGCCCATGCAAACTCCATCCTTGGGCAATTACCTGTACTTTGTGACTTTCATTGATGATTACTCCAGGCATGCATGGGTATTTCTGCTTAAAGCACAGTCCAAAGTTCTTATGTGCTTCAAACAATTTCTGGCTATGGCTGAAAATGTCTCGAAATGTACTATGGGCACCCTCCGTTCCGATCGAGGGGGGGAGTATATGTCTCATGAATTCAATGCATTTTTGGCTAGTCGTGGGATAAAACACCAATGTACAATGCCTTATACACCTCGACAAAATGGTGTTGCTGAGAGGAAAAACAGGTCACTTATGATGTATGGTTAAAAGTCAAGCTTTGCCACATTCTTTTTGGCTTGAGGCCATCATGTGTGCCACTTATGTACTAAATAGGTGTCCTACGAAAGCTTTGCAATCTATCACTCCACATGAAGCATGGCATGATAGAAAGCCTTCTATTGAGCACATGTGTGTTTTTGGTTGTTTGGCATATGCTTTGGTGCTACAAACACAGTGCAGAAAATTGGATGATAAGGTTGTCAAATGTATTTTTGTTGGTTATAGTGCTGAAATCAAAGGTTACAGGTTGTATCATCCGCAAATAAAATGTATTCTAGTTTCATGGGATGTAGTGTTTGTGGAAGATTTTGTTCAGCCCTTGTTGTCATGTACTAGAGACAGTAATGTAAGCTCATGGAACATTTATGACACTTTGTTGCCTCTTTTCGGTGATGAAATAGAATGTAAGTTCCAATGAGGCAAATGTACAGCCTATGGGGGTTTCTGAAAATGTTACAGATCAGCCTATTACTAATCCAGATGTACATGATGTACTTGATGAGGAAAGGGCTGAAAATGAGCAAGCTAGAGGTATGCCAAAATGGCTGGTGCACACTTTGCATGACAGTAAATTATATGCACCTTTGTCTAGCCGTACTCGTTCAGGCTCTCACCATGCATCTTATGCATCAGATTGTTATGCTTTGGCTGTATCTAGCTTACATGATGTTGAGGAGCCTCTGTCTTTTGATGAAGCAGAGAATTCAGAAAATTGGATGGTTGCTATGCAATCAGAATATGATGCACTTATAGAAAATGACACATGGAATTTATGTGATTTGCCTCCTAGAAAAAAGGCCATTGGTACGAAGTGGGTTTACAAGTTGAAACGCAAGCCGGATGGCGAGATGGATTGCCATAAGGCTTGACTTGTTGCAAAGGGTTATGCATAGCAAAAAGGCATAGATTATGCAGAGACTTTTGCTCCCACTTGTCGTATGACTACTGTGCATTTTCTATGTGCATTGGCAGCTCATTTTGGTTGGGATGTACATCAATAAGACATTGTTACTGCTTTCTTGAAGGGTGACATACTTGAGGAAGTTTATGTAATGCAGCCTCGCGGTTTTGTCATAAAAGGACAAGAGGACAAAGTGTGCAGATGTAAGAAGGCTTTGTATAAGTTGAAGCAATCTCCTCGTGCTTGGTATGAGAAAGCTGACACTCATTTGGTCAAACGAGGCTTTCGTAACAGTCCAACACAAAGCACATTGTATGTAAAGCGTGAGGGTGATGTACTTCTCATTGTGGTTCTTTATGTTGATGATTTGCTGATCACTGGATCAAATGAGAGACATATTTTTGAATTTAAGGCTGATTTGAATGCTACTTTCAACATGAAATATTTGAGGTTGTTGCATCATTACTTGGGTATATAGTTTAAGCGGTGTGATGGTGGTATTGTCTTGAGTCAGAAAAGTTACATAGAGACATTGCTATATAAGTTTGGACTTGAGGATTGCAAACCTATTGCCATTCCCATGGAAACAGGTTTGAAGTTGTGTCTACATGATGCTGGCAATCCTGCTAATGTCACTCTATATCAAATTGTTGTTGGCTGCCTCATTTATGTATGCAACACGAGGCCGGATATTCAGTTTGCAGTCTCAAGGTTAGTAGATTTATGCATAGCCTAGGGTCTAAGCATTGGCAGGCTATCAAGAGGATTTTCTGCTACCTTAGTGGGCTGGTTGTTTTGACACGCGAGTGTCCACAAGTAGTTTTTGTTTCCTGCTTGGTAGTTCATGTATATCATGGTTGAGCAAGAAGAAACCTACTGTGGCCACTTCGAGTTGTGATACTGAGTACAGGGCAGTCTTCACAGCTATGGTTGAGTGTGTATGGCTCAGATGCCTTATGGTTGATTTGGGTGTTGGACAGGACACTGACAGTGAGAGCACATTGGCAGTTGCAAGGAACCCAATTTTTCATGCTCGCATGAAGCACATTGAGGTGCATTACCACTATGTCAGGGAGAGGCTCTCAGCAGGAGAGATCAACTTGGCTTATGTGCCAACACAGGATAACCTTGCAGATCTTTTCACAAAGGCATTGTCTCGTGAGAAGCTTGAAGCTTTCCGCAAAGCTTTGGGCTTACTCCCCTTTGTGGACTGATCATGTCCTCAAGGCATGGCACTTCCCTTTACTCATGTGCCAGCTCTCGTTCACCGCATCACTCCAGGGGGGATTTGTTACCATATACATGTGGTAGTGATGTGTGTGAACATACTAGGACCGCCAGGGCATTTGTTCCCTCTTTAGGAGGTTTTTTCCCCCGAGCATTGTATATACGCCAACTCACTCTAGGGATATCTATCTTTCCATTGCACACTAAGAACACACTCTCCATTGTGTGCCTTGAGCTTCCTTCGTCTTCTCCAAGCTGTGTGCGTTTCTCTGCAACCCTAATTCCAACAACCTTATTCTTTTCTTCTTCAATCAAAAATTGAATCTCATACAGATTTGGTCTAATACAGTATTTTCCAAAATTGTAGGCACATACTAATGTAGAATTTTATCCTCAAGGTTCGCTACTCCAGCTTCTTTCATTCAAGGATTGGATTAAGATCTCAGCTGCTCTTGTAAAGAATAAGAAAGAAGGACACAAACTTTTGCATGATGAATTGAAGCAACTTCCGCTTTTCCAAAAAATTCATACCCAACCACTGGCCACTTTCTCTTCTTCAAGTGCAAAGCTAACTAATTTTCTAAAGTTATGTGGGATTAACGTTGCCTTAATTACAACTCCATTTGTTTATGATTTAGGAAGTATTTTTAGCCACAATCCTGCAGTACTAAAAGCTGTTAAGAACTTTCAATGGGATTTATGTTCTCCTAAGGTTTCCAAATGTTTTCCTTTCTTCCTTCAAAACAAGTCAAGGTCGAAGGAGCCAGTGTCGATAATCAACTTTGGATCCTCCCCAATAAAGGATTTGTGACACCCATTTCACTAGAATTCTAGATTTTTCTAGCCAACTTACATGTTGCCTGCATGGATGAATGTCAAGTCAATATTCTTAAAGGTGCTAAATTCGTGGATAAGGAAGAGTTAATCAATACTCCCTTTTCCATAAACTTTTTAGATCCCTCCAAATGCTCTACCAGTATTAGAATATGGACGCACAAAAGGTATTATGGCCTTCTCTAAGTCAAATGCAGATTACTACTTTGATTGTATATGGAATTTTTACAGGCCATATATTAAATGTACATGTAAATTCCTCGATAACAAAGCAGCATGTGAATTGATTATCATTTGGTTTGATCATGCAATTTGGTATATATTAAATCACTTGGAATTTTTATTTCCTAAAAAAATTGTAGATTTTCACATATCTTTAATCGGCTCATGGCTTGGGAGCATAGATTTCTATCATCCACTTCCGCAACATGATGCTCTAGGTCCTCAAGGAACTTAAGGAAGATGAACCAGGAACATTTTTTATGTCCTATGGCGATTACAAAGGAGACAAAACTTTACTTGGCGTGCTTAAACCCAACATGGAGAAAGAAACAACCTCTTTCCTCAAACAACCTATGTCTTTGACTAACACTCGTAGATCTCTTACATCATTTTTAACCCCCTCTATTACTTCAAGCTCTAGCTTTGATAGAGGGAAATCTAAAAGCTACACTGGTAGAGGGAGATCCAAAAATCTACCTGTAAAACATCTTCTTGATATGTGATTGTAATAATTTCAAGTAGCTACCAATCCAGCTGGAAGGAAGATCCTTTGTAGTAAGTAAGAGGATGAAAATCAAAATTTTCTTCACTGCCTTTACATTAACAAAATTTTGTAATTATACCCACCCAAATCTATTTTTCTTGAAATTTTTCATCAACATTTTGGTAATACTTCTCTACTTAATTACATCATGATTGGCTGGAAATACATAGAATCACTAAAAAGTTGGTTTTACAGTACAAACTTTTCAAAACAACACACTTCTCCTACTTGTCACTGCCATAATTTTACTAACTTTAACTCTCAATTCAAAAAAAATGGATCTCACGTTTGTATTTTGAATCTAGAAAATTTTTAATGATCATGAATATCGAGCTTTACTTGACAAAGGACTGAATCATATTCCCCTTCCTCCATTCAATCATCACTTAGCATTTTCTACCCTACTAAATTTTTCAATGGACTTGGTTAATAAACTCTCACTAGACCTAGAGGTACATTAAACCCTCTCTCCACTACTTTTTCACTCCTCTACAAAATTTTTAAACTTAAACCCACACTGGCTTAGCATTAATGCTATACGATATACTCCAAACATACTTGCTAAAATTAGAGATCTCTCAACAATATTCTTTATTGGCGGACTCAACAAGGCTTGAAATATAGCCACAATTATATATAAACAATTTACACACTTAGCTGCACTAGAAAGATTGAATGGAGAATAATTTTGCATCACTCTTTTCAAATCAAATGAAACTAAGTCTCTACTTACAACACAACTTTGGGATCTTGCTTACAATATCGATAACAGAAAACTACTTGTGCTTCTTCCTCCTTGCAAAGCACACAAACATAAATTTTGATGGATCTCAAATGTGTCAAATGAAATTTATACAAAAATTATAGATTGTATGACTAAGCGTCTTAATCAAATTCTCAAAGAACTAGAATAACATTGTGCTACCAAACAAAAATAACTTGCGAGTTTCTTAACTTCAATTTCGATTATTAAAAATAGTACATAGCTATTCTTAAACCTCCCAAAATAAAGTACGCATATTTATACGACAAACATAACACAACGCTACGAGAATATCCCTATATTTGGATCTATAGGATTGCATTCTATATTAGAAGAGCTAATAGACCTAGCCTTTAAAAATAGAGTAATAAAACACTACTTTTCCATTTCACGCTTTAAGGAATCAATCTAGGTTAAACAATACACACATGCAACCCCTCTTCACTTTGACCAAGAAGAGCCAATACTACACCTTCATTGGTTAGTCAACAATAGCATTATCCAACTTGGGGCTGAATGTTTTAAGCAACAAAAGGGAATTCCTATGGGTTTCTCTTGTTCACATGTACCATGTAATCTCTACCTAGCATACTTTGATTAAAAATGGTATTGTGTACATTAGACAATAGCTTTTGAATATAGAAAAAACTTACACAATTCATCCATACTTCATGATATGTGAGTGATATTCTCAATTTAAATAATAGATATTTCAAAGAACAACTTAAGAAAATCAATTTGCTAGATGTTTTGAAAATTGAGAGTATTGCAGACACAATTGTTTCACTAAATCGGAAACCCTAGACTTCTAGTACAACTTATCTCACCTTAAAATTTACATTACCCTACGCATGTGACTTCACTACTAGATATAGTTAGAAATGCGAGTTTAAACTTACTACGATTCAATTTGTCAAAAAAAAGTATTCGAGCCTATAAAAATTCTCTTTATACTTCTTTGGGCATTCTTTACCTAATGATGTTGATTCCGTTAAAGCTTTGAAAAATTCTCTAAATTTACAAAGAAGTTTGTACACAATGAATTTCTAAAACCTAATTTAATAAATACCATTACTCAAGATCTTATCAAGAACAAATGGCCAAGAACTAAGGCCAACAAGAATACTCTCATCGCTTTGATGAGGCAGTAGGCCCCACTCTATGGGCATGCTTCCTCATATCTAGAGTGAGTGTGCCTTGGTTTGGGCAGGAACACACACACACACACACACACACACACACACACACGCACGCACGTCTTTAGTTCAATCTAAAAATTTTACATAGACCTTGTACAATTGACCTACTTTGTCAAAAAAAATCCCCTTTTAAAAGCCTAGATGGAGTTTCACACATTAACCTAGGCCAAATTTACACTTAACCTTTCTTTGGGGATGAAAAGAACTCCCTTGCCAGGTCTTTGTTATATATGTATTTATTTAATCATTTATCAATGTTGGTACTTTAATGCCATTCCAGGCAATACCGAAAAGTTTTGGTGCTATAGACTACGCTGCCATAACAATTTTTTGGCGCTCATGCTTCTCTCTCTCTCTCTCTCTCTCTCTCTCACACACACACACACACACACACACACACACCTTTCTCTTGCAACTTAAAGCACTCCTTTGTGTGGTAAAGCAAGATGCACTTTGCTATCTATACACACATGCACTTCTCCTTAGAAGTGGCTTAAAAGTATAAGCTATTTGTGGGTGGTGACCAATTTCAAGTTATTTTGAGAAACTATGTATTTTTTTTAAGTCTAAATTTATGTAAATTGTAATGTGTCCATCATCTAAATAGATGTTAAAGACACTCAATAGGTGTTAGAAAATTAATTCTTGACAGTTAATGAGCTATATATTTCAATTTTCAGTGTTAGCCATCATAAAAAGTCTCTAATGTATTCATCTTTATTCTTCCCGGCAGCCAAAATACCAAGATGAAGTTATTATCAATTTGAATGAAATCAATGTTGTTAATTTAGGTCATTTGAGATTATATTAAATGCATGAGCTCAAGCCTAATGACTAGTATTTATGTCTAGTACCATGAGATAAGAAGAACGCCTACATAATTATTGCTCTTTCTTTGAAGCTGTTAAAAGATGATACTTGCAAACAAAATTATTCAATTGATTATTTTAAAATTTCAACTAAGCTAGCATAGACAAGATAACTAGCATTGCTTTAGGATGGAAATTGTATCCAAAAGACCACAAATAAGCAACATTGAAGATATAATCCACCTGAGAGGAGGAGGAAGAATTGGCTTCATTGGGCATCAATTTTTCTGGCATGAGAGTGGTCATTTTGAGTATGCTTGTAGAAAGATGGCTTGAGAATGCAGGCTCTTTTACCAATATGTCCAACGTTTGTACCTTTTGAAAGCTTGTATCTTTGTATTGATTGTTGTAGAATGTGATTTCAAGCACGTATTATATGGAACTAGTGCTACAGTGGCAAGGCAAATTATAGGTGTATCTGCTAGGTGCTTATGATATAGTCAATAAGCCTCTGTAAATAGTGCTTCTAAATATGTGTATACCAATAAGAGAGGAAAAAACAAACTATAGTTTTATGCCGACATGATTATATTGCTCTTGTGTGTATAAATTTGTGTGTAGATGAAAAATTGCAACATGCCTTAGCACATAAGGAGGCGCGATAAGTAGCTTACAAGGGTTAAACCATAACCCATAAACTTATAATTATCTCTCACTTTGGAAGTACATTAGCAGGCTTGCCAAGATCTTATTAGTACAAGAAATTTTCTTAATGGAATAAAGAGGAATGTAGGGATAGCAAAGACATGGATGGCAACTATCGGGTCCGCTTTATACTTGAATTGCATGCTTAAATGGAAAAAATTTAAGATTTTTTTGTTTGCATGATGTTTGTAGGTAAGGATTTTGACTTCTATTATCTTTGGATTCAAAGGCTATTCATTTTATCAATGCAGAAGCCACTTGCTACATCTAAGGCAAGTTGTGGAGCTATTCGTGGAAAAGGTACACATGAGTGCTCTCTCTCTCTCTCTCTCTCTCTCTCTCTCTCTCTCTCTCTCTCTCTCTCTCTCTCACACACACACACACACACACACACACACACACACGAAGAAGGCACACACAGACATGGCCTCTAAGAAGGGAAGGAACCACCAAAGAATGGTGAGGGCTTAGGTTTGTTGCATTTGCACTACATAGGGGGCGACTTTTGGCTTTTTCATCTCCATCCCTCAAGCTCCGATACCACTATGAGACCAAAGTGTGTCACAATACCTTTTTACTTTTTATATGTAGCTAAAATACCAAAATATTTATATAAAACTATGTGTACCCATTTGTACTTGCCTCTATTAATTCTCTTTTTGAATCTTCTTGTTCTATTTGTGAATAATGTATATAAACAATGCTCAAAATACACCTCTATGATATGGCTAGGGAGAATATGTAAGCTATAGTGAACCGCATGAGGGAGATCTCCCCTCAGCCCAAAAGAATTACTAAGGAAGATGCTAGGTAATGGGTTGAGCACTCTTCTCGCTCGATACTCCAGTTCATGGAGGACCATGGAAGGAATGACCCTCTAATTTTTCAAATAAAAAGAAAAATGATGTAGGTGGCACCCTTGGTTACCCTAGCACCTCCTACTAGAGTGCCCTCCTGAAAGAATTGGAGGAAGAAGAGGCTACAATTTCCATCCAAAGTGTCTCCACTACTAGTCTTGTCTTTATCGTGCACAAAAAGCCCAACTATCAATACATTGACCCCTCTATCTCCCACCATCTCCTAGAGGTTTCCTTGCTAATGCTAATAAGGCTTGGTCTATGGGAAACTTTTCCTTCCTAGCACGCATTGTTGAAGGGTGGTTGTCCCACTCATCAATGACAAGGACGTTCAATTTTTGCATGTCCATTCAATTTTGAAATAGAGAGGTGCAATGCCATGGTGGACTGCCTCCTTGGAGTAAAGAATGTTATCTCCACCACTAGAAAGGGATCAAAATTACACAACCTAGCATTGAAACATTCACAAATCCTTCATTAAGCATGATTGTGAGCACATTTGGGAAAGGGTGTATTGCAAGAATAGCAACATCCTCTTGCTTGATCATGCACTATGGATGATGTTTCAATAGCCACAAGTGCTCTTAGTGGCCACAACCTTGAAGAAGTCAACCTACTCTTTGATTGACTTGGGTCCACAAATATGTTATTGGTTGGTTGGTTTTGATACTTAGAGGTGACACACATACTTCTCTTTTTGTTGCCTAAGATAAATAAACCCTAACATGGATGTGCAAAACACGAGGATATTCTATAGTTCACTAGTAAGGTCGGCGGGCTTCACCTGCCTCTCCCCCTCTCCCCCTCTCTCTCTCTCTCTCTCTCTCTCTCTCTCTCTGCGTTGTTGTGCTCCCGAAGTTGTAAGCCACACCCGCCGCTTGAAGGAGCTTTTGACACATGGCAGTGGGAGAGAACCGAAATTCCCTCCCCCATTATCCTTAGTATAGATTCTTTTCTTGGGCTTTACATTAGGGTTAAGCATGTATTTTCCCTCTTTCCTTTGAACATCCTTAATGGTGTTTCTATGTAACAAAAAAGATGCATTCCTTGCACAAGACACATGGCTTTTTGAATGCAACCATAATATGAATAGTTTTAATCATAAATTTACACATGGCATTATGAATGCAACCATAATATGAATGGTTTTAATCATAAATTTGGTCACATGTTGATAGTTACAAGACACAAAAAAGAACATATTAAGATACGACCATAATGAAATAATCACATCCCCTCCACAAAATCATGCTTTTAAAAAGACACGCAAGAACTTGTAGCTACACTCAATCATATCATAGACTGTGTTTTCATAACTTTACTTAAAGGGCTAGATACGATCATACGACCATAACCATAGACTGTGTTTTCTGACATGTGGCAGTGGGAGAGAACCAGAATTCCCTCCCCCATTATCCTTAGTATAGATTCTTTTTTTGGGCTTTACATTAGGGTTAAGCATGTATTTTCCCTCTTTCCTTTGAACATCCTTAATGGTGTTTCTATGTAACAAAAAAGATGCATGCCTTGCACAAGACACATGGCATTATGAATGCAACCATACTATGAATAGTTTTAATCATAAATTTACACGTGGCATTATGAATGCAACCATAATATGAATGGTTTTAATCATAAATTTGGTCACATGTTGATAGTTACAAGACACAAAAAAAAAACATATTAAGATACGACCATAATGACATAATCACATCCCCTCCACAAAATCATGCTTTTAAAAAGACACGCAAGAACTTATAGCTACACTTAATCAAATATGCCATTACGTCCATGTGCAAAGCATCATAGACTCGGTCTCTAACCATGTATTACACCTCCCTCCTCAGTCTCATGGCCTATTCTTTGCAGAAATTAAGAAATTCTATGAGAACACACGCCCTCCTTGAGGGGAACATGGCCTTGACACACGCATCAAAACACTCATATAAAAGGCCTTTGAGGTGTTATAAGATTAATATATATCTTTAAGACACTAGCCTAATGACTGCAATAGGATACTTGGTCATCTATAAGATACGAGGATGGCATCTCTTTTAATATATATCTTTAAGACTAGGCCTAATGACTGCAAAATAGGTCCAACCTATTTTGCTTATGGGTTGAATTAGAAGGTATCTTCTAAGATACCATGTTTGACATCGAAAGAAAAGTCCATGAAGACAAGGATATGAGCACGTGGGAGAGAGAGAGAGAGAGAGAGAGAGAGAGAGAGGTGATAGGTGGGAGGGTGGTGAAGGCATAGAGAGAAAAAGAGGGATAGATTTTTGTCATGAATTCCCAAAATGCTCTTCAAATTTTCCAAAATTCCCAAAATACCCTTGGTTGCGAGATTAAATTTCTGGAAAGATTAAAAATTTTGTGGCTTTTCATAAGAAGGCTGATTGTCTATCAATACAGTCATTACAAGATGCTAAAACTAGAATTTGAGTAGGCTTTGGAGATGAATTGCTTCATTAATTTGCCCTTTTTTGCTAGAACTATCCTATTTTTTGATGTTAATGAAATGTGTCGCGCTGAACTTGTCTCAATGTCGTGGAGCAGAGACAAAGTGGGAGAGAGACAGGACATGTGAAGGCGCAGAGAGAGAGAGAGAGAGAGAGAGAGAGAGAGAGAGAGAGAGAGAGAGAGAGAGATTTGCAATCTTGTATAGGCATGATGCTTGTGTTTACTGCGGCTTCCAACGGAGATAGAGGGAAGAGCAGAGGGAGATGTGAGGTGGAGGAGGAAACGGGGTTGCACAGAGCCAGACAAGAGCACGCCTTCAAGGAATATGCACGTAACCAAACGGGGCCTCGAAGCTGTGGGTTGATTGCCTTGGTGCTCTCTCTCTCTCTCTCTCCACACGTCCTGTTGTGGAGATGGTGATGATGCGCTGATTGGCCAATGTGTTAGACGAAGGGTTTCTGCAAAGGGAGAGCTACCTGGAGTGTAGAGAGAGAGAGAGAGAGAGAGAGAGAGAGAGAGAGATGCAATGCGCAGGTAGGGGTGGAGGGACATGACTGTTGCACACGAAACTGAGCATGGACAAGGGGGTGTCCTAAGCCGACCATGGCAAGAGGGGTGCACTACAAAGCTGCTGATGACGACCATGGCGAGGGGGGCACTTTTGGTATGTTTTGGGGTGAGCAATCACGGAATCTATCAAACTAATTAATGAGTTCTATGAAAGTGGAGCAAATAGTATAGTATCCTATTTGGTCATATATAAGATACAAGTATGGCATCTCTTTTAGATACTATTTGGTCATCTAGAAGATACAAGTATGGCATCTCTTTTAGATTGAAACAGGATACAATGTCAAAATCTAGCTTATAAATGCCTTATCCAATGCCAAAGGAAAGTCTATTATGACACCAGTGACATCTCCATGGGACCCTCATGGACTCCTTGATTGTGCAATCTATACTTGCATGCTTCATAGTTTGGTTATCTATTCAAACTTTGGCATCACTTGATATGTATATGATACAAAAATTGGTTACAATTTTAGGCATTTTGATGATATACTGACTAAGAAGAAAGGACAGGTGACCTTTTTGAGTGTCTCTATGAAGGAAGGACAAGCTATCTATGAAGGTATGGGATGTAATATCTCGTTTTTTGAGCCCACAACTAACGGAGCTCGCAACTAACCATTTTCATAGCCTCACACTTATACAAATAAACCATGCAATAATATACCTTCCTCCCAGGTTTTCTCCCAAATCAAGCCCATACTCTATTCGCAATAGCCTCCACAACCATGCAACCTAATATATTCAAATCGATTTGAGAGGGAAATTATGGGGCATAGTTAGAGGGTATCCCTAATAAAATATATGTGTCGCTAAGGCTTGTTGTCCTTTTGAATTTTGGAACTAGTTAAAATTAGTGGGCTCTATGACCCCTATGGTGGGCCTAGTGCTCCCAAAGGTATGGTTCTTCGTGTGATTTGGATGGTGAGCCACACACCTAGGATCTTAAGGTAGACCCTTGCAAACTTGGTATGGTTAAGGTAATACCCTCACACATACCATGTCCATCATAAAGTGAGACCTGCCTAAAACCCACAATTAGGGAGGCCCTTCACCATAAAAAAGATTGTGTGCACTAGGAGGGGGAAATCCACAATTAGGGAGGCCCTTCACCATAAAAAAGATTGTGTGCACTAGGAGGGGGAAATCCCTTGAAGTACAAGAGAACCATATTTCATATGGATACCCTCACATAAAAATCATTTGAAAAACTAGAGGATCTTGTAGTCAATGATGAGAATCAAGACTACAATCTAATTAACCACCCACAAACTTAACCAATAAATGCTACCTCAAAGATCTTGCACACCATGAATTCTAATATGTAAAGTGTGTAAAAGAGACGAAGGAATTGGCAGAGTTATTGGTAAACTTCATGGACCATCCATTACAACAACTAGTACCCTTGAATGGAACTCCCTTCTCAAGTGGTAGATCCCTAGCTCTACTTCTTTGTTTACCTTAGGAAAATTGGTGGATTCAAAGGACATGGAAAATTAAGTTCTTCGAGAATGATATGTTCTTTGGTAGTAACAGGCTGGGAAGTCCTGCTCTTCTCGTCTGCACTCAAATAATCAGGTACTACTTCTTGCACCATATTTGGCAAGCAAGGAACTGCTGCGTGTTTGAGGGGGATCTAGCTGTGGCAAGATTTTGTGAAATCATGCAAGAGAGCAGAGTGATGATCCACATGATCGGAGGCAAACAAGCCTCAGAGGACTGGTCTAGAACAATACATAACATCTTGTATAAGGAAAACCGAGGAGTAGGAGTGGTTTCTCTGCCAAGCAGATAACTTGTAATCCTTTGATCCTCAAGGCTCGGTCTGAGCTCGAGGATTGGTGTATATTTCTGATGTTCTTAATACTATCCACTCACAATTGTGAGTTTTGCACAAAAGAAAAAAAACATGTAGCCCTTCCTTTTTACACTTTCCTTCTACCATGAAATTATTCTTATTGTTTTGGTGGTTGGTAATGGTGGTAGGCAGCTTGTTACCAAACAAGACTACATATTTTTCATCTGCATAAATTCCTTTGCACAATTATTTTCAACACATGTTGAGGTATGGGTTCTCTCTTACATTTTACCTTAGACTACTAGTATGCTAGTTTCACCACTAGTGATTTTGTTGAAAATGAAAAGGTTGGGGCCTCTCGATGCTCTCTTCCTCTTGTGCAAAGAGGAGTACATAATGAGGTGAAGAATATCTCATTATGTACTTGTAGAATTCTGGTAGGGTCTATTTTTTTTCTTTTACAAACTCAATAGTAGTGATTCAATTAAACTTGTCCTTGTAGTACATTCACATGTGTAAGGTTCTAGTAGTTTGAATTTTAAATTGAGATAGGTGACACAGGTCGTAAAAGTCTAGCGAAATCATAGTGTTTGCAATATTCTCAATCTTGAGAATGTCAAGTGGATAGATATCCTTCAAGTGTACTTTGAAACAATTATAATTTAAACGAAGGATGTCATCCATATATATTGCAATATGGATGAATTGTGTTCATCTCTTTTGTGATTCTGAGTTATTAGGTTGTTTGATGTACCATTTGTATTCGAAATATATCGACTACAAATTACAGATTATAGGTGAACAAGAGATATCCATATGGATTCTTTTTCTTAAAGCATTCTTAACCTAGTTGGATAATAGTATTGTTGAACAACCGATGAAGATGTAGTAATAGCTCAACCTAGTTAAAGTGAAAAGGATGTGTAATGTGTCTGTGTCCTATTTTTGAAAGCAAGGTCTACGAACTCTTTCAGAATAGAAAGCAGTCCTATAGGTCAAAAAATAGGAATATTCTCATAACAATGTGTGACTACTGTGTATATATACGTTATATGTTTAGGAAGGTTTAAGAATAATTATGTGCTATTCTTAATAATTTAAAAAAATATATGTAATTGAAGCAAAGAATTCACGAGTTGTTTGTTGTTTAGTAGCACAATGGTTTTCTAACTCTAAAAGAATTAAATAAAGTCAGTAATTTTTGTAAAATCTCCATTTGATTCATTTGAGACCCATGTGAATTTGTGTGTCTTCTTTGTAAGTAGAAAAAAGCACATATAGTTTTTTGTTACATGGGTTATAATGGAAATGGCCTATGAACTTTGAGAATAATGGAATTAAGAGAATTAGAGTGAGCATTTTTGTGAGAGTACTTTGAGAACATAGAGGATGAACTTAATTAGCAGTGGCAACATAACCATAGTACTTAATTAACTTGGCATGAACAATACTTTTGCAAGAGAGAGAGTTTAGAGAACTTGACAACAATTGAGGACAAGATTTATGTTACTCCGGTCCCCCCTCCGATAGGCTTTTGTATTATAGATTCTCCCATCAAGAGAGACTTGGTACAATACAATCTTTGTGTTCCTTGTGACTTAAGTGATGCAATGAAAATGGAAAGCTTCATGCATCACGAGCATAACATAGATTTTGTAGAAAGCATTAACCATCCCCAGCCTCAGTCACAAGGCCTCAAACACCTTCAAAGGTGGAGAGAGCTAGCGGGGAATGAGGGTAGGGAAGAGGAAGAAGAAACATTCATAGGAGAAAGAATTAGTTCTTCACTTAACGTCAATCTTCTTGTTTAGCATACATAATAGCATAGTAATGAAGATGGAGAAGATGGAAAGCTTAAGCATTGGAGCATGGCTCTTGGTTGGATTTGCATTCCATAGCCAAGAGTGTTGGTGTAGGCTCTCATCTTCTCTACAAGCTTGGAGAAGGAGATGGAGCTCTTGCACTTGCACCTCACACAATGAGAGTGTGTGTGTTCCAATAACAATATAACATATACACCAAAGAATCCTTTCAAATTACAAAAGACACTAAAAACTATGTCAATGAAAAGGTGGTATGATTCCCATTCATAGTACATAACAATTTTTATACACAAGTACAAGAGAATCAAGTGCCTGAAGATATATAAGTATGTCATCTTCAAGCCAAGGAACTTTGAAAACCATAGTTGAGAAGGTAACTCTCACATGCACCCATGGAAACAACACAACATATAGCTAGCATTGGCACCGTATGCATGCAGGTGATGCATGGGTATCCCACATGTTATAGATGTCACCCAACTAGATTGCTTTCAAAAGACAAATAGTAAGAAAGGTAATAGGTAACCATAACATATATTCATAGATGGTTTCATTTACAAGGGGTTGCAGGGAAACCAAGTGGAGCCCCTTTTGCTTTGCAAGTTCTCATGAGATAAGGCCGGAGACGAGTTTTATGAGGCTTTTTAGCCCCAAAGTGGGCCACATATACATGTTTCTTAACTTTAGAGAGTTTGGCATTAATTGCCGCTAATTTTTTTGAGTCAGTAATAGTGCTTATACGTGCAGTCAATCTATACTTTGGAGTTGCCTGTAACACAAAGAGATGTAGTAAGTGTGTACAACACCTATCTAGATGGAGTAAAAAAAAACCACATAAAAGATAGTAAGTATGAATGCTCAATTTCCCCTAATCATAAACACGTAAAGGTGGGACATTTCAGAATCCCTTAGTTGTTCCAGAAGCCAAGGGTGTGTGCCGACAATGCCCAATAAATAACATGAAATCGATGCAATAAGCAATCATATTTGGTCACATGAGCAGCCATAAGGTACCATGCACAACCATACTCAGCCACATTTCACAACCCTTCACAACCATATTCGTCCACAACCATTCTTAACCATAATCACAACCAATCGGTCACATGAGCAGCCATATTCAGTTGTAGCGACCATATTCGGCCACATGAGCAGCCATAAGGTACCATGCACAACCATACTCGGCCACATTTCACAACCCTTCACAACCATATTCGGCCACAACCATCCTATATTCACAACCAATCATTCACAACCGTATTCGGCCACATGAGCAGCTTTGCCAAAGATCTGTCACACAACGATTAACATGCATAGATCGTATCTGAGCAAGAAAGGCAAGCTTATTAACAAACCCTAGGGCACCTCATCAGAGAAATATAACCGCAGCAGATGTCCCAAAAAAATAGACCAGGCCACTTGTCTTAAACTGCTACAGCCGGAGGCGTGGAGTTCCCTGCAAAATACCCGAAATAGCATACTACAAACCATAACACAGACTAATTGACATACCTGGCAACCACATAAATGCATAATCGCGAGATACACGAACAAAAGGAGATAGAGTGCGAGAGAGAGTAATAAGGCGCGTGCAGACGCACCTCCTACAAGGGAGTGCTACGCCAGCACGCGAGAGAGAAGAGAGGAGAGGTGAGAAGAAGAACGCAAACACTGGGTGCAATCTCCCCCCGTGCAAGAGTGACCATTTCCCTCTTGCACGTATTTCATTTATAGATTTCTTGAATGGTCAAATTGAGTACAAACTGGTCGGCCGGTCATAAATGGCCAAAGCTCATAAAGAGCACTTGAATAATAAAATGTACATAAAATATGATATCCTTTGCAATAGCCTAGCTCTGTCAAGCCTTTTCCACCTGTCAGCTGCAATAAATAATAACATATCAATTCCATAACATAAACCCCCAAAGTAAGCCAATACCTACCATACAATATAGGGTTATCTACCAAGTTGTAAGAGAAAACATCAATCATTACTTTCTTAGCTAAAAAAACCACAAGGGAACCATCATCATCCATTGAATAAACCTTTCAATGTATTTCACTGCTCATATACACCCCTACGACAAGTTAGTAGACATATATTGAAAGATTTCATTGAAGTCGAAAGAGATTAAAAAAACCCAGTGGCGTAGATACCTAAGGGTCAGTAGAAGTTGCCAACCATTAGCATAACATAATAGTCATACATCGACTTAGTATAGCCAAGAACATGCATGAGTTCTATTACCATGTTAAAGGTGAATCACAACACAACCAAGCAATTCGGACAGTAGTTCATATCAGTGTCTAAGTCACCTGAGATTGAGTCGGAGTAGCCAGGTCCACAATAGCTTGCTTGTCTTTTCCTTTTGCCATAGAGCCAACAATACACACCCTTGTGGGCAAAACCTTCACAATCTCAAGGTACATACAACCTTTCACTAGTACACACACACACCATAGAAGCACATAGGTACCAATGCTAAGTGAGCATGGAAACTCACCTTTTATAGGATTCGGTGCCAATAGCCACATTCCTTCCATAGCAGCAAGGCGGGAGAAGAACCATCAGGGCCGCCTCGTGCGCGCGCACGCAGAGTGCACTGTAGAGCAGATGCTGCCAAGAGGGATCCACTACATCATAAGGCACATGAGGACAACGTATACAGAGTTAGGCCACTCCCCCAAAAACCACATTATCCCACTTAACTCCTAAGGTGTTATGTACAATATATCAAGAATCCACCCACTAAATTTTCATTTAGAATTTCACATAGTGAATTCAAACCATTTTTCACAAGAGATTTCCCAGGCCAATACAAGTTACTGAAACTAGTCCCCAATTAATTATACTTAGGAAGTGGCAACAAGCCACTCCTATATACCAGAAGGAGTTAAACCGCGTATTAACAACAGCATGTGTGTGTGTGTGTGTGTGTGTGTGTGTGTGTGTGTGTGTGTGTGTGTGTGTGTGTGTGTGTGTGTTTTCCAAATAACAATATAACATATACACCAAAGAATCTTTCGAATTACAAAAGACACTAGAAACTATGTCAATGAAAAGGTGGTATAATTCCCATTCATAATACAGAATAGTCTTTATAAGTGTTGAAATCAAGGGCCAGAAGATATGATAGTCCGTCATCTTCAAGCCAAGGAACTTTGAAAACCATAGTTGAGAAGGTAACCCTCACCTGCACCCACCATGGAAACAACACAACTTTCAGTTTGCATAGGTACTGTATGCAGGTGATGCATGGGTATCCCACAAGTTATAGATGTCACCCAACTAAATTGTTTCAAAGATAATAATAAGAAATGTGAAGCTACTCATATATTCAAAGATGTTTTCATATACAAGCCCCTTTAGCTTTGCAAGCTCTCATGAGATAAGGCCAGACCATACAGGCCATTGTTTTAAGCCTCACAAGTGTGTCAACCCCACTATACAGCATCATACATCATATATTTAGGCAAAACCTCTATCAATACACCCCTTCTTCTTTTTTTTAAACCGCCTTTCAAGGTCACATTTAAGAAGAGACAACCTATCAATGCTTCTTTACATGCTTATAACAAACCGTAGAAATGCATTGACAAATATCCCTAAACTCAAAAGTGAATTTTAAACCAAAGTCATAGACACCGAAAGGTGTTGATATACATGCATATGATAAGAAAAAGCAATTCCTAACTCACAAGGTGAGTGAAAAACCAGTGTTGTAAATACAAAAACATCTTAGCAGAAGTTGCCATTAAAGTACCTCTACCGTCATATGCATGAGAGTTTTCCCATACCAACACGTGAATCACAACCATCAATTAGTACGGACAGCAGTCCATTTCAATGCCAAAATGTCACATGAGATTGAGTCGGAGCAGCCAGCTTCACTATAACTTGCTTATCCATGCCCTTTGCCATAGATCCGACACTTAACATTACCTCTTGCAGGTAAAACCTTCACAGTTCTAATGTACAGACAACAACTCCCAAGAACACACACAACCAATGTTAAGTGAGCATGTAAAGCTCACCTTTTTATAGGGTTTGGAGTAGATAGCTACCGTCCTTCACAGTCGTATGGCGGGCACAGTTTTAAGAGGGGATGGTGCAGTGCTGCCTTGTACAGAGAGATAGGTGGAAAGGAGAGAGAGAGAGAGAGAGAGCTAAGACGATAGTATTGCAGACCTGCCAAGAGGGAGCCACCTCGCTATTAAGAAGAAGACGAAATCATTTACAGAGCCGGATAGCCCGCCCATAAACCCTTTAATAACTATGAGCTAGGTACCATTAAGGTACCACCTAAAAAATTATTTTCTAGTGAATACAAGCCAATTATTCACCAAAGGTATCCCATGCCAATAGTTCCAATGAATTATACCAAGGAAATGGCATCACATAAAAACCAGCTATATGAGTGTGTGTGTGTGTGTGTGTGTGTGTGTGTGTGTGTGTGTGTGTGTGTGTGTGTGTGTGTGTGTGTGTGTGTGTGTGTGTGTGTGTGTGTGTGTGTGTGTGTGTGTGTGTGTGCGTGTGTGCGCGCGCCAGTGCCAGTACTAGTACCAGTATAGTCCAGTAGTACTAGTAAGTACCAGTACCAATACAACCAATACTACCAATACAAGTATAACAGTATTAGTATCATTAGTGTATAGTGTCATTACCAATACCGGTATAGTCCAGTAGTACCAGTCAGTACACCAAAGGTACCCCTGGCCAACAATTCCAGCGAGACTTTATACAAGGGAAATGGAAACATGCAATAACCGCCATGTGTATGTGTACCAGATCCAATATATACAGTACTAGCACAACTAGTCAGTATCAGTACTAGTATAGCAATATAGCAGTATCAGTATCAGTAGTGTATAGTGTCACTACCAGTAGTACCAATATAGTCCAGTAGTACCAATCAGAACCAAAGGTACCCCAGGTCAACAGTTCCAGCGAATTATACCAGGAAAATGGCAACATGCAATAACCAGCCACGAGTATGTGTGTACCAGTACCAGTATAGTCCAGTAGTATTAGTAAGTACCAGTATCAGTACTAGTATATACAGTACCAGTATACCAGAACTACCAGTACTAGTGTAGCAGTATCAGTATCGGTAGTGTATAGTACCAGTACCAGTACCAGTAAAATCCAATAGTACCATTCAGTACCAGTATGTACAGTACCAAGTGAATTTAAGCGAGTTATTCACTACCCCCGTGTGTGTGTGTGTGTGTGTGTGGGGGGGGGGGGGGGGGGGGGGGGTATACCCCCCAAGCTAGCCCCCTCCTTGCTTTGGTCGACCCCCTCTCTTAGCTCATGATGGAAGCTCATCGGACCCCTTCAAGCATGGCCAATCACATGCAGAGTGCATATCAAGCAAGCATGCTAGCCTTGGGACAAGTGTCCCCCTTTCCCCTTTGAGAGAGAGGACTTGATAAATGCATAAAAAATTAATTTAATTAACTAAATTATCATTGGATCCCTTGAGAGTCCAACCAATAGGCTTTAGGTACACCATGAGGGCAACATGAAGAGGAACTTGACAAGTGTCCTAGTTGCTTTCTTTAGACCAAGCTTGCCTTGTGTGAGGGTGTGTGTGTTCTCTCTCTAGCTCCTACAATGAGGGCTCTCCCCCCCTTGTGTTGGGATATGCATTGAATTTTTTAACACCTTAACCCCTCAAGCACCTTAGTCAGCAAGCACCTCAAGCTTGGACCGGGTTCCCACGTCAAGCACAGCCCTAGCTTGCCTAAGTTCAAAGGACTTTAACACTTACCTTTGGAGGTCTTTAATGAAGCTAACCCTAAGGCTTTTAAGCTCCATTAGCTAGCCTTTCTCTTTGACAGACCATCTCTCATTTGGACCCCTTTACCATTGGCCCCGTGTTGAGATGGATCCGTAAGCACATGTCTATATTCTAGCCTTTGTTCCCGTTTTTTCTCCCACATTAAATGATCAATTTAATATGAGAAAATCATTTGGGTTGGTTAGATATTAGATTTTTATGACATGGGTTGTAACTTAAGTCTTGAAGTTGTGTATTAATAAGTAGAGACTAGTTTTACTAGGGTAATTCACCTCTCGTTACTCTCTCTATTGCTACTAAGTAGGGCATTTGTTTACAGAAAACTAAAGCTGCCTTGTCTAGTCCAACAATGAAAAATCTCGTGGTGAGAGCCTTAATTTTAGCTATTATGTCTAGAGAGAACCACAAAGTATCAGTGCTAAGCCACATTGGGTTTAAGTTTAAACCTTTCTAGAAGAGGATTGAAAAAGTAGTTGAGAGAGGTTTTATGAACCTCTGACTTCAATTGGAGTTTAGTAACCAAGTCAGTTGTTAGGCAATTTAGTAGAGAAGCAAATGCTAAGTGGGGATTGAGGAGGGTAGGGGAATATGGTTTAGTCCTTTGTTGAATAATCCTCGAATTTCGGAAAACATGAAGATGTCAAGATTCTAAGTACAAACATGAGCTCCGATATTCTCAAAACTTGAAGTAAAACTAGTAAACTCAAGGCAGTGATAAGTAGGGAGAGAGTGATCTTAAAAAGTCGGTACTGTAGAACCAGTTTTTAAGTGGCTCCATGTACTTCCACCCAAACATGGCATGATTAAGAAGGAAAGTGTTACCAAAATATTGAAGATTTTTTTTATGAAAAATAGATTTGGGTGGGCACAATTTCAAAATTTTGTTCACAAAAAGATAGTGAACAAAAATACGATTCCTATCATTCATCTTACTACATAGGAGCTTCCCTCCAGCGGGATTGATTACAACCTGGAAATATTACAATAACATATCAAGGAGAAGCTTTACAGGTAGTTTCTTGGCTCTTGCTCTCCTGGTAAAGCTTTTAGTTTTTCCTCTACCAAAACTAGAGCTTAAAGCCATAGAGGGGGTTTAAAAACATGTAAAAGAGTTAGGAGTGTTAGTAATAGAAATAGGGTGTTTAAGAGAAGGGGTGGTTTCTTCCTCCATGTTGGGTTTAAGAGGACCAAGCAAGGTTTTGACTCCCATGTAATTACCATAGGATGTCAAGAACATCCCTAGTTCATCTTCCTTGAGCTCCTTGAGGACTTCGAGCTCCTTGAGGACTTCAACCCTAAACCCTAAAACCAAGTTACAGACTTGTCTCCAAAGCCAAGAGCAAACTAAAGACAAGTGAACTGTTTTGCTTTTTTAGGAAATAAGAGCTCGAAATGATTTAGTATGTACCACACGACATGGTCGAACTAGATGATACTTGATTCACGTGTTCCTTTGTTATCTAAGAATTTACAGCACATTGGATGTATGGCGTGTAAATATTTTAAATAGAATCGGATTATTACCGGATTAGATTTGGAGATGGCTATAACTTTTTGTACATGCCCATAGATACCAATGTTGGTGGAGCATTTGAAAGGATATAGAAAGCTCTACTCTTTGCATGTATTATGCTTTGAGATCTATTTTAAAGATTGGTTTTTATGTATAAGCTAGTTAGTATGTCCTAGTATAATATCTTATTTGATCATATTTTTGGCCATTAGCCATACCTGGATAAATTTGAATTTTTGGGTTCAAAAGGGAGTTAAGGGTGGCATACCTTGTGAGTTAACAAAAGTAGAAGAACCTATATAGATTACTCTTAGGCAAGAATGCAGAGGAAATGGTTTCCTTTCATGCACTTATTGAAACTGTTTCCTTTCATGCACTTATTGAAACTGATGTTCATAATTTGTAAGAGCAGAGATAGATAATTACGAACTTGAAGACACTCATTTTGAAAACTCGCTAGTTGCGATAATATTGTGGTAGATCATATCTTAATGTTACTTATGAAGTAATTGTAAAGAAATATGATATTGTGTATACCCTTTGTTTTATGAAAAGGTAGAATAGGTTCCTACCTTGGAAACTCTTCCGCCGGTTGTATCAAATAGATCCAATTTGTTGAGCTGATCTTAGTACTCTTATGCAAATTTTAATGAACCAATTGCAAGGCACAGGAGTGTTGGTCTCTTATATTAATATTATATATATATATATATATATAGAGAGAGAGAGAGAGAGAGAGAGAGAGAGAGGTCTTTGTATCTGTTGTTGGATCCCTTCTTTTGAAACTGCTTCTCCATGCTAAGGCCAAAGTTGTTCGTTTTTGTGGATTGTATAGTTCAAGTTCTATTGATCAAACTAATGGACCCTCTTATTGAAGGAAAAAAAAAATAGTACTAGGTCTCCCCCATCTCTTAAAAAGCCTTTAAATACATCTTAAGTGCATAAGTAAAGGATGAGTGTAGGAAATGAAAAGACCAATGAAAGTGGAAAGTCAAAAGACTTTTTGTGTCCATATAAAGAGATGGTGGAGTGCACATTGATACAATTGTGTTTTACTTTTGCTTATTTTCCCTTAAGCATTTTCTTCTCTTCAAGAGTATCCTTGCACTATACATTATATAGATAATGTATAGTTAAAATTAGAGTTAAAAAGTGGTTTATGATATTACAACCTTGTGCCTTATTAATAAACTAGTGGCTCCACAATTCTGGTCAGAATAGTGGCCGCAATAGATGCTCTGAGAGAATAAAGATTGTGTTCACAATCGAGAGTAGTTTATTTCTACTGTTTTTTTCTTTTTCTAAATTTAAAAAAAAAATTAGGGCAAAAGAAGAGTTTTATTTTTTTGTATTGGCTTCTTAAGTGAATAAAAAGGTCTCAGGACCTGTTGTTTTAAAGAGAACCATACGTTCTTCAGTGTAGAACAAAATCTAAGTGTATATATATCAACCTGGCAATTAAGAAAGGGGATTAGCCCATTTTAAAGTGGTTGTGTTAAAAGGTTAAGCTAGTATGTGAGAAGTGGCTTCAAAACCTTACTACTTAGTGAAAGAGAGTCAGAGTCCGAGAGAAGTGGTGATTACTTCCAAGGTAGAACAGACGGTGTGTGTGTGTGTGTGTGTGTGTGTGTGTGTGTGTGCGCGCGCATGCGTGCACGAGTGCATGTGTTCGACTGGGTAAGTGCACATACTAGAGATCAGAGGTGTCGAGAGAGGCCTATGAATGATGCGAGGAGCTCACCACCACATGCGCAGCTAGAGCTAATCCAGCAGGAATACCAAGGCAAGGCGATGCCATATAGCATCCCTTGTGTATCTTGTATCTACAAAACATGTGATCTTGCAACGCTACAAGGCGAGGAGGGGCTCTCCAAAGCAAAAAAGAGAGCAGTTCTTCAAAGCATTACTAGAATATTGCAACATCAATGAAAGGAATTCAATCCAATAAGAAATGTGATCATAAATTTCAATGCTTTTGAAAACTTGTAGCACCTTGGTAGTTTGCTGAATAGAAGTATCACATCCGCGAGTCTTTCTTCATGATCATTGAGACTTGAGCAGCTTACAGATGCATTTAGTGAATAAAACTAACACACTTAACATGAACTCATTGCACTTCTCATAGGTAAAGTTTTTTTATAGCCTTCTTGATGGGACGGGGCGGCGCTGGGCGGGGTGGGGGCGGCTTAAGAGTCGAGTGGAAATTGGATGTAAGGAATGCCACATACAAACTATTGTTTGAAGCCATTACACACAACATAATGAGAAATATTAGCACCTTTAGCTGTGTTTTCTCGTGCACCATGTTTACTACGCATAACAAACAAACAGACAATTGTGGTATGCATAAAGCTGCAAGGTACCCATTAAAATGTTAGTTGCTGCATGAAAAGCAATACCACCATGCTCAACTCATCTTTGGATATGCCAGTATTCTTCCGATTCTCCTCTTTTGTGGATAAAGCGAATACTTCATGTCACACGTACTATCCTTGGCAATCAAGTGCAACGGTCAGGATGTTTGTATTATTCATGTTATTACGATAATCATAAGCAGCTGCAAGCTCACCAACAATAATAAAACACAAGCAGCTTAAGAGTTAGAAAAATCTAAATACAAAATCTTCCGTCTTCCGCCAATGTGTACACAGACTAAGGTAGCTTTGATCTACATAGATTCACACTTACATATAGATAGTGGTCAATCACTGCATGATGGTGATCTCAACCACACAATTACACGCCATTGCGCATAATTGCTCTCTCATATAGCAGAGAGCAAGTAACACAATGGGGAACAGTATTTACCACCCTACAGCAAATTCTATTATTTGCTCTCCTTCTACAATCTTGAAATCTGAAGGGGTAACATCTTGGTCAGTGCCTCTGCCATGACTGGTTGAAAAAGTGCCAAATCACTAAAGCTCTCTGCAAAGCTTCTGCAACAAGCTTCTGCAGCCATCAAACCTGTTGCAAAAGCTCCGTGGACTGTCCCCGGAAAATTTGAGCTCGTCGCCTCTCCTGCAAAGAAGAGGTTTTCTATGGGACTGCGCATACGCGCATACAAGTCATGGGGCCTACCAACAGCATCATAACTGTAGCATCCAAGAGAGTTTATGTCGGTGCCCCAGTGAGAAACCAAATACCGAACCTGTCATACAACGCAGTGAAGACTTCAGTAAACTGCAAAATTTGGCCTCAAAAAGGCTTGCTTGTACAAACCCTACATGCACAAAGAGACACTAAACATATTCAGGCAAGCGATTCTCATGTGTGCACAACACATATCACACATTTATAATGCATTAACAGAACATATTGCATGAGTGATGTCTTTAAACTGTGTTGGGTTGTGTGGGCGGCATGTGAACATAGACAGTCTTAAAATTGGTATGATTGCCTTAAAAGGTGCCTCAAAGAGCTAGATGGTAGACCCAATACAAAATACATACTGGTTCAGTCGCATTTGGGAGGATGCGCTTCAGTTGCTGAACAGCAAAATTAGCAGCTGCTTCATCTGATAATTTTTCAATGTCGTCAGCGAGGCTTCCTGCAGGCATGTACACGAGGACAGGGTGACCCGTTGCCTTGTGCAAATTAAGAAAATAGCTGCAACCATACGACGTAGGAGCAACAACACCTAAAAACTCCACATTGGGCCAGCACACACTATCAAAAAACAAGGCAATCTTATTCTCATTGCCAGTTGCCAAATCAGTTATAGCTGCCTCCTTCCACTCCGGCAGCTTGGGCTCAAACTTGATGAGGTTTGCCTTGAGGACCCCCAGAGGCACTGTTATAACTGCCGCATCACCTTTGAACACCTTGCCATCCTCAGTATGCACTTGCACGGCACCCAAATTGCGCACGATTCTTTTCACTCTGCTCACACATTAATTCAGCAGAGCAGAAGCACAAGTACTTAATGAGACTTCAGCTTTACAAAATGGCTTTCCATGGAAAAGACATCCTTTGTATGGGCCTTCGTGCATAGACAGTGCTCTTGAAGTGTTCCCTTCAAAGAATCTTCATCCCCCATGTGCAGCCTTCAAAATCAAGCTCAAATACCAATATGCAGAGATTGCACCATGACACATACCTGTGATTCATTCGAATGTCGAGATCCTTTGCAAGAGCTGATATTACAGGTGAATAACCATTGATCATAAGTCCATGTCCTCCTTCAAGCAGTTCCTCCTGAAAACATGTGGAATAAGCATTGCCTGAAAAGCCATTTCTAGTGCAATAAACAAGCTTACTAAAGATTGAATTTACACAGGAGATGTCAAACCACCTCATCACAACAATGGAGGGATATTTTATCTGCATCAGCAGCAAACCAGCCTTCCATTCTGCATATGTACCATTGTAACACCTTTTGTGCAAGACCTTCAAGCCTATCGCAAAGAAGTAATAAGAGGTAAAGGAGTCGCTCAAGGTTTTTTTTCAAATTTAAAAAAAAAAAACCAATAATCCGGATACAACAGCACAAACCTTAGTTCAGGTCGTTTCTTCAGAACAAGAGAGAATGCCTTTGAGACAGACATGTCATCTTCATAATCAGATCTGAGCTTCTTTGCCTGTACAAATAAGCAAATGAGCACCTAGTGACATAGGATGTGATGAAACTCCTAAAACAAATACAAGTACCTCTTCCAAAAGCATCTCAAACTTATCCCCAACATCTACTACCATTTCAAGAGGTACTTGATGGCCATCCATATCAAACAGCGCGTAGCTAAAATCACATAGGAAATTTCCTGAATATGCTGAGATGGTTAAGGGAAATAGCTTAACATGTTATCTTTAAGAACGCAGTAATACTCACCTCTCTAAATCGTGATCATAAAGAACCGAATTGTCTCCACTTGTTCGATACAATCGCAGACCCAGCTGGCTTATAAGTCTTGCCAAGGGATTTCTCTTGCAAACTCCATGCAACCTGCAGGAACAGAAAGATGATAAAGGCGACACCAATGATAATTGCAAATAGGAGAACCATAAGTAAATGTTTGCACCATGAAGCACCCATATCCACTGGAAACCCATTAGCGTAGTCCGTATAAATGCGACCACCTAAACGTTCCCGTGACTCCAGCACAGTGACCTGAATGTTTAAAAAACTAGAATAAGCCATTTCCGTTCCTTGCCTTCTGAGCTGTAAACCAGTCTGTGAAATGCATACCTTGCAAGACCATGTTCGTAAAGCCTGTGCTGCACTCAGACCTGCCATTCCTGCTCCAATTACAATAACTGAAGGGCAAGACCCCTTGTTAAAGGCAGAGCGTGGGGCTGCAAAATTACAGGAGAAAAATTCAGTGAAAGTAAACCCACCGTGCAAACATTGTTAAAGAAACACTATCTAAAAAGCACACGAGCTGCTGCTCTTCAACTGTAAGATGACAACCTTTGTAGATTGAGAAACCAGATGTGCTTTACAAACAATCTAAAGAAAGATGACAACTTTACAAGCATAACAAGCAATAAATCTCTCGATATGTTTCTAATTTCTGTCTTGATATGTTCCTGTCTTTGACATAGTAGATAATTGTGGGCTAGAAACAGACATGGTTCGAGCTTGGCCAACTAATTGTAAGGAAATCTCATATGGCATAGACAGGCTCAGTTCACTAACGGCTTGTTTGAAGATTAACTATTGAAACCAATAGAGGTCTCGAAGGTAAGAACCTAAGGTTGTCCTTTTTATTCATAAACAAAGCAAGCATAGCATGTTGGAGTTTCGAAGAGGCATTCAAATGGAGCATGTGGGTCTCACACATAGTAGCATGGAACACAAGGAACGGGAGCCTAGATTGGAGGAACAGCCATTCTTGAACGAGAATCCCGTCCCTTTTTTCCGTGTCTACATTCCCACAAGGAAATGCATTTCCTTGCATTCCAGACCACCAATAGTGGGCGTCTTCCCTTCTTTACAGATGTTTGGTGATTAATGAAGCATCATTCCTCATGTATACCACTATATTGGTGTCCGCCACCATATTGGGGTTGTATATGACATATGTGTCATCCATAGAGTACCTACCTTTCAATCACTCATGACTGCAATACAATAGAATGACCGTGAATCTTTTTGGACATGAAAAGTGACTATGAAAGTGGAGAGTAAGAAAAGATCGCAAGACTATTTGTACAAAGTAATGATGTGGCCTTGCCATGCCGACGAGACAAGAGGACATAGGATTGGGCCTATGTGCCTTTAAAAGAAGGCCGAGGGGATCACTTTTGTCAGATTAGTGTATAGTTACACAGTGACTCCCTCGCAATCGTACTTTGTGGATTATCAATGTAAAAGGAAGTAGGCGCCTGACTTAGGGGCCAATGCCTCTACCAAAATTTTCATGACTTGTTGCATGCCTATGTCAATAAGTTGTGTTTGTTTGCTTTGCTAAGGAGCTTGTCTAGATTGTTGCTTGCAAGGAAATCACTAGGAGCAAAAGATATTACACACAATCCTTCCAAAGTCTTCACCATTAGTGGTGTTCCTAGTATCATCTTTTCTCCAAGTTCCGGTAGCACACAGAACAAATGTGGACAAGCTATTCAGCTACAATGATTTCTATATGAATTATGCCTAGGGTTTTGAACAAAGATAGATTTGTAGTCCTCAAATGCATATTAAACAACTCCATTATGTTTATTTTCATCCAAAAAGAAGTTGTGTAGTTCATAACATTAACCCTAGCCCTAGTATCCACTAGCTATGTGTTTGACCCAACTTTTTGCAACACGCGTCGTGGATTCTGACAGAGAACACGAGCAGGAGACTGAATCCAAAGAAAGAGAATCTGAACGTGAACAGAAGAAAAGGAAGAGGAAACTGAGGGAGAAGCCAAAGGTGAAGAATCCAATCATGAAGAAGCAAAGAGGTTGAGCCCGAGGCCTAGCCTAAGAAACCTACAAGGAAGGGCGTCCGGCAGTGGCATACGATCTAGTGATAGATCCAATGTTGCAAATCAAAGACAACCCTTGGAGGTGTCGATCTTTATGCATAGACTTCTTGCTTTTCCCCAAGATCCTCTTTATGCCAAGCATATACAATACCAAAGTTTACAAGCAGTACACAATCTAACTCTAAAATTCAAGACGCGCATGAAGATAAAAGCCAAGCCAAAGCCGACATCATCTACCAACAAGAATGATTCTAATTCTCTTATCATCCCATAGAACATTTAGAGAGAAATAGAGCGTCAAGTCAGCCAACATTTGGCAAGTATAAAACACTTATCACTAGAGATTGAAACAGGTCAAAGTCTTTTCCAAGCTACTTGGACAAGAAGCCTACTTTCTCTAATTTAGTGTAAAAGGGTTCTAGAGGTGTAGCACGAGGTTCTCGGAGTACTGATCGACCTCTTCAAGGAAACACCATCGACATGTCACTCACTTCGACAATGAAGACCTAGACACTACTAAAAAGGAAGAAGAGGACCTCAGAAGAGAAGACACAAGAGGATCCTGTCTCGCTAACACAGAAGGCGCAATGGATATCATGAGGATGATACGTATAACGATGAGGAAAGATGAAAAGGATGACAAACCTCCATCTTTTGGTTCGCCTTTGGATTGATAAGGAGCCACATTCTTCTATCGACAATGTATGATGACTCGGAGACTAGAAAGGCAAAGAAAGAATTCAAGGATGGCGGTCAAAGTGAGCAAGTTTGATACTTTTTCCGGTATTATTTGTGCATAAGAAAGACAGATCTTGGAGAGTGTGCAAGGCTCTTAATAAGATTACGATCAAGAACAAGTTTCTAATACCCATCATCAATGATATACTTGTAGATTACATGGTTCTATCCGTTTTAGTACAATCGATCTTAAAGTGGCTCTCATTGGATTAGGATCGCTCCCAGAGATGTATACAAGACTCTTAAGAAGATTACCATCAAGAACAAGTTTCCAATACCCACGATCATTGATACACTTGAAAGCGTATCAATCGATCTTAAAAGTGGCTATCATCAAATCAGGCATAAACGCTTCTTCAAGGTTCAACAAGATGATGAACATCATTTTCCGAGAGCATAGACAGTATGTAGACACATTCTTTGAGGACATAATTATTTTCTCCAAGTCCGAAGAAGAGCATACATAGAGAGCATCTTGTACGAGTGCTCAGAGCACTGCAGGAACATACATTGGCTATCCTAAGAAAGAAGAGTAAATTCTTTTTGCCAAAGATTCGCTTCTTGGGACACAATGTTTCATCCAAGGGTGTTAGCATGGATCTGGTGAGAGTTAGGGTATTCGAAATTGGTCTACGTTTCGAAATGTTCATGATGTCCAAAGCTTCTTGATCTTGTGCTCTTACTATTGTAGCGGAAGGGCACCACCTGCCAACTGAAAAGAACAGACTACAACAGACTTTTAGCACTTCAAAGCCCCTTGGCCTCCCAAAAGCAATGCTATGGAAGTTGCTTCTCCAAAAGCATCCCAAGCCAAAATCTGGCGCCATGAGGTATGCCCATTAAACACAAGCATCCATACAATTCCACGTCAACACTATAGCAAAACGCGGGCAGGTCTGTTCAGCTACGCCACGTCACCACTTGCACGTAATTTTGAGTCTCCTCTACTTCTTTTAGGTTTTAGGCCCACCGCCCCTCAACGCTCCTGAAAGTTGGTCGAGATTAGGGTTTTTAAGTCCTAACCCCCTTTATCTTCAAACCAAATCTTAAGAATCGAGTCCTAAACTCCCCCCCCCCCCAACAACAACCTCTTTAACTTCATTAATGCCACGTTGTAACAAACTTGGACACTCCAAGTCAATAATCAACCGCGACAGCACCAAATAACCACTTCAAAACAATTCACAGATCACAATAGATTTGCACTGGCCCGGCGGAGTTCCGTGCCTAGAGATATTGGCCCCAAAGACTGGCGCCCCTTTCGGTATTTCTTTTTATATTCATCAGATCAAAGTACAAGAGAGTGGCTAGGGTTTCACTCTCAGACTCTGCGTCCAGATGCTCTGAGAAGTGAGGCCCTCTCCACATATTTTAAGGTACAAGGGATGCCCAAAAGCAGAGCCCCAAAAGCTTTCAAAATCAAAAGCATCAGTTCTCTCTCTTAGAGAGAGTCTCCTTTTTTTTATTAAAAAAAAAGCAAGTTCTCTCTCTTTCATGCAAAAAGCAACGCCCAAAAGCTGCCAGCGCAAATTGCGGCGCAATTTTCGGAAAATCCGTACAACCCTGCCACGTGGCACTGGCGCCAAAAATTAGGGTTTCAGCCAGCAGTTAGGGTTTCCAGAAATTAGGGTTTGCTGCGAATTAGGGTTTCTGGCAGATTTTAGGGTTTGCAGGAATTTTAGGGTTTCTGTTGTCCGCCACGTCATCACTTTGTGACATACCCCCCTCTTGAAAGCATTGTAATCGACAGCGATTACGCCTACAAAACCGACAAAAGCCATAAACCGTCTTAGCAGACACTGACTGTTAGTACCTACGTACTAGGAACACACATCTAGCACATGTACAAAATCGACAGTCACATCACACGACATCACAGAACATCACCAGACATCACATGACATTCAACATTCATTCGGATCTTAGACCATGATTTATCGGCAATGTAGCTAGCAATCACATCTAGGTCCAATCGGGACCTCATCGATGTCCGATTGACTAACCCCTATTGCAACCATGTCTATTCGAGATCAATCAGACCAAAATGCTGCAGTCATTTCGGCATCAGTTCCTACACTCACAAGAAGTCAAGAACAAATCAGTATCATTATCAGGAATTCCATTTCATAAAGTCATCCAGCAGAATACTGTCAACTTTCAGTATCCCTTAAGCTCAAAGAGACATCAGTGACTTTAGTATCAAAATCGAGGCATCTGTTGACAAAGGAGCGGAGTAATTCCCCTCTTGTGCATCCCACTGCACCAGATCTTCGGCCAAGCTGAGTTTCTGGGTTCCGTTTGGAGTAGACTATGCTAAACCAAAAGATCGAGGTAAAGTTTCACAATTCGAGGAGTATCTGCTAGGTCCTCCTCCTCCATCCACTTCGCATCAAATGCAGGAAAGTTCTTGAACTAAACCAAGAACCGCCTTCGGACTTTACCTTTCTTCGTATCATTATGTGCCAAAATCTGTTCAGGAACAAGGATCTCCTCGTTTTCTTCCACTGCGGGTTGCTCATCAGGCTCCCCATCATCAGGCACATCACCCTTAACAGGGTTCAAGAGACTCACATGCAATGCATTGTGAATCCTCCAAGTATCTGGCAGTTTCAATCGGAAGGAGACATCATTTATCTTTTCAGTAATCTGGAAAGGTCCGTAGTATCACATACTAAGCTTTGGAAAAAGCCTCTCCTTTCCCTTTTTCTTTCTTAGACATGCCTTCTCAAAAGTAAGAGCACCCAATCATCCTCCTTCAGTTTCAAGTCGCGACGATGGCGATCCGCTGCCTTTTTCTGTCGTTCTTGAGACTTCTGTAAAGTCTCGCGAACCTTGGCAAACAGGCTCATTTCGGGCCTGTTTGTTACCAGGGAACTGACATTTCGGGCCTTGGAACGCCGGAACGGCGTTCCGGCCGGCTGGGATTTTTTGGAACGCATCGGAACGGAACGGCGTTCCGGCTGGAAACTGTCACCGGAACGGGACGACCGGAACGGGCTGGAACGGGACGGAACGGACCGGAACGGCCCCAACGGCAGTTTTTGAAATTGAAAAAAATGACTGTTAGGCAGCCAACGGCCATTTTCAGCAGTCAAAAAAGTATATAATGCCCCCCTCCTCCCCCATTCTTCACACACTCATCAAGCCTCAAGGCCCATTCTCCCTTGCTTGAGCCTTGCTCTCAACTCTCAAGCCAAGCTCATTCTCCCTAGCTTGCTCTCAACTCTCAAGCCATAGTGTGGCGCCGTGGCATGCCTCAAGGCTCAAGCTCTCAACCTCTCTCTCTCTTGGGCTAACTTCTAAGTTCTAACCCTCAACTTTCAAGGCTCAAGGCTCAAGCTCTCACGGAATCAAGCGGCAAGCCTCTCTCTCTCAATCCCTCTCTCTCTCTCAAAGTTCAAGATCAAGCTCTCTCTTTCACGGATAATCCATCATCCATGGCCTCTTCTTCTCGTTCAACCCCCTTCGTTCATGCGGGCAACACTCAAAAGGCGAAGGAATGGTCGTGGTGGGATGAAGTGACCTCGGAGGGCACCTTGTCGGCGGCGGGAGGTTCTCATGCATGGGGATGCAAGCTATGCTCTTACACGCGGAAAGGGGGGCATGACAAAGTGAGGGCACACTTTCTTCGAGTGCCGGGACATGAGGTGAAATTTTGTGCCAACGTAACCATCGAGAAGAGGAAGGAGCTCGAGGAAAAGGATCGGCAATTCAACCATAAAGCCAAGCCGGCACGCAAAGGTATTGATCCAAAGACCCTCATTTTCCCTTCTTCCTCTCTACCCGGTGTAGGTGTTGGTGCATCTTCAAAAGGTCCAATTCGTCGCCAAAAGACCCTTGCCACCTCTTGGGACCCAAAGAAGAAGGAAGAGGTGGATGCGGCCGTGGCCCGATTCTTCTATCACGACCATATCCCATTTGTCGCAGGTTCAGTGCTTTGGTGGGAGGACTATGGCTATGATGGCCCTGAGCTTCAGAGATTGGCGATCCGTATTCTCAGCCAGTCAGTTAGTACCTCATGCTTGGAGCAATTGTGGAGTACCTTTAGCCACATTGCTTCCAAGAAGAGAAATCGGCTTGGAGTGGAGAAGGCTAATGATCTTGTCTTCGTCAACGCAAATTTGAAAATGCTTTGCAAGAGTACAGACAAACAGACAGATCCTTTTACACAGTGGGAGATGGAGCAAGAGGCTTCTCAGGCGGGTGGAGATGCACATCCACCAACACCAGGTACTTCATCTGTGGTTGAGATCGAGCCGGACCTAGACCTCGATGATGAGGAATGGGAGGATGTGCATGATTTACAGCCGGCTACTACGGATTGGGAGGCCTCTCAGGCTAGTGGCTCTTGAGTCTTGAGTCTTTGCCATTTATCCACCTTTTTGTATGGCTGCTTGAGCCTTGCCCTCTTTGCCATTTGTAGCTACTAGCATCTTTATGGTATTTGTCACCTTCAATCTTTTGGTATTGTGGTCACTGAAGTCTGGTTTGAACTTTGCCACCCTTTGGTTTTTTTGTAGCACCTTGGCCGCTGGCGGCCCTTGAGGCTTGTTACTATGTTAGCCATAATTAATTCCAAAGTGTTATCTCTGACTACTACTCTTGCAATTATTTGAGAGCATTGTGTATGTACTATGGGCATTGTGTTTGCTCATTGTTGTTCATCTGGCTATGTACTCTGGGCGCCTCACATCCCAATCAAGTCATAATAAGGTTAAATGGTCTTCGAATCGTGTTTTTTGTGGGTATTAGAGTCAAAGGACTCTAATACTACTTGTATTCAAACACATAACGCTAAAAAAAATAATATTTGGGTGTTTTTTTAGCCTGCCGTTTTCGTTCCGGGCCCATTCCCGTTCCCCCGTGCCGCAGGGAGGCCCGTCGCCGTTCCCGTTCCGCGTTCCGGGTAACTCTAGTCCAGATACCATCGTGACCACTCTGTGTTCTCGGGAGATCAAAAATGAAATCCATCGCTATACTTTCCCAGGGGCGGGTGGGTATGGGTAAAGGCTGTAACAATCCCTGTGCTTTATGCTTGTTAAACTTGACCTTCTGGCATACCAAGCAACTGCGCACAAACTCTTCCACATCTTTCTTGAGTCTCGGCCAAAAGAAATATCTCTCTACCCCTTTCATGGTGGTAGCAATGCCGCGGTGACCCGTAAAAGGTGGACAATGGCATTCAGTCATAACCTTTTCCCTCAACGGCTGTGTAACGCACAACATAGTCTTTTTCATCAAGTAGCCTTCCCGAAGGGAGTATCCAGCTACTATCTCCCCATCCCGTATCCGTGTGAAAATATCTGCAAAATCTGTATCTGTGGCATACTGATCGACCATATCCTCGAAGCTCCTATGATGTATCGCGGAAATAGCCAGAACCAACGGTTTCCGAGACAAAGCATCTGCCACCACATTCTTTTGTCCCTGCACATGGACAATCTGGAAGTGGAACTCTGACAAGATGTTTGCCCACCGCATCTGTTTTTCCGAAAGCTGCTTCTGTGACAAGAAGTAGCGCAAACTCTGATGGTCTGTAAAGACAGTGAAATCCGCTCCGAGTAGGTAATGCCGCCACTCAGTAAGAGCATGGATAACCGCCAAAAGCTCTTTCTCATAAATCTGTGCTGTCATCTCCAGCCTTGAGAACAAACGGCTCTCGTAAGCTATGACATGGCTTTCTTGCATCAAGACCGCACCCAGACTACGACCACAAGCATCACAATATACTTCGAATGACTTCTGCAAGTCTGACAAAGTCAAAATAGGTCCCGGAGTCAATTTCTCTTTCAACGTCTGAAAGGCAGTCACCTCTGTGGGTCCCCACGAAAAAGGTACTCCTTTCTATGTCAAGATATGCAAAGGGGAATCAACCTCTGCAAACTTTCGTATGAACCGCCTGTAGTACGAACACAGTCCCAAGAAGCTTCTAACTTCATGGACATTCTTCAAGTCGGGCCAATTACGGATAGTCTCTATCTTGGCCGGATCCATTTGCACTCCTGCGGCTGACACAATGAGTCCCAAAAAGTATATCTCTGGTAGGAAAAATTCACTTTTCTTTGCATTAATCACTAACTTGTGATCTCGTAATGCCTGAAAGACCTGAAGCAGATGATCTCTGTGTTCTGCCTCATTCTTGGAGAAAACAATGATGTCGTCAAAGAAAGTGTCAACAAATAGCCTGTACTCTCAAAAATCTTGTCCATCATCCGGTTAAATGTCGCAGGAGCATTGGTTAAGCCAAAAGGCTTACCAAAAACTCAAATAACCCAAAAGTCGTCCGAAAAGCTGTCTTGTAGACGTCTCCCGGCACTATCCTGATCTGATGATATCCACTCTTCAAGTCAATCCTGCTAAAGCACGAGGATCCCTGTAACCTGTCGAGTATATCATCGATCCTAGGAATTCGAAATTTGTTCTTGATGGTGATTTTGTTGAGAGCGCTATAATCGATGCACATTCTCCAAGATCCGTCTTTCTTCAAAACCAACAACACTGGAGAGCAATACGGTGAAGTACTAGGTTGGACAAGACCCTTTTCCAAGAGGTCTTTCACTGGGTTCATAATCTTTCATTCTGTACTCGGCTTCACACGGTAAGGTGGCCGATTCAGTTGCGTGCTTCCAAGTATCAGATAAATGGTTTGATCTTCAGGCCCTCTGAAAAGCAATCGGCATGAGTGTGGAGAAAAACCTTGGCGTTCTTTTGATCAGGTCAAAACATATTCAACCTTTATCCAGCGTTCAGTTCTCTCCCAAAAGAATGAGTAAGAAACTGAAGTTCATCAAGTACAATCTCCAAGCCCTTCATTTATCAAAGTCGCTTTCTCGGCCCGGTAGTCAACCACGGTGTAGTTCTTGTGGTACCAAGGGATCCTGAGTAGAACGTCACTCGCGTGCCCTGAACACCCCTGTCATTGCAAACGAAGTTTGCCAATGCTCGGTGTGATGGCAACATCCCATCCGGGTGCCAGTCGAACTACCTCCGCCTGTGGCGTCAGTCTGTCGGGCGTAATTCCAAATCGAGCTGCCAATTCCAAATGAAAAGAAGTTGGCCTTGGCTCCTTCAAAAGAGCTTCCCGATCCTGCACTTTGCCCCAAAAGCGGCAAAGTTTGTACTTTCATCATTAGATTCGGTGCAGGTCCCACGCCATGTGGGACGAGTTCAGCTTTTCTATCTGCCTTTTCTGCCACATTCCTCAGCTGCTCTCGAACTCTCAGACCTGTCGTCGTCTTTATCATTCTGTTCTTTCTGTGCCTTATTAGGGCAATTCGCGGAGATACGTCCATGTTCCCCGCATGCAAAGCACTTCCCCTCTCTGATGAAGCGAGCTCTCTCCTCAAGAGTAAGCTTGGGTCGTGCATCCTTTTTCTCTGGTTTGCTCTTTTTCTTTCTACTTTCATTCCCAGAAGTCTGTTCGGCTTGTTGTGTCATGGCCTCATCTGTGGGGTAGGTCAGACTGCCAGAGTGAATGGCAAAGCCCCGCTTCGCATGACTCATCAACTCCTGAATAGAAGCTGACTTCTGTTCCAAGCAGTGGTCTCGGATCTCTGTAGGTAGACCCAAGGTAAACCGGTCAATCTGTTCTCTGAACGAGATCTTCTTGAATGAAGAGGCGGGTAGAAAAGAGCTCCAAAATCTTTCACAGTAAGAATTCACTGTATCGCTCTTGGTCATCCGGAGATGGTTCCAAGCAACTCGTATATCTCGCTCAAACTCTTGAGTCAACCAAGAAGAAATAAAAAGCCTCTTGAATTTCAGCCATGTAACTGGCACAGTCTTGCTTAATAGAAGCGTGGACCACCAAGTATGAGCATTCCCCTTAAAGTAAGAGGCAGCTCTCCCAATCTTGGAGTGCTCTGAATAGCGTCCTCCCGCGAAAGCGATGTCAAACTGCTGTATAAAAGACAAAGCCTTCGAAGCATCGGAGTATCCCGAAAAAGTATCAAACTTAAGTGCTTGGCCACCTTCCTTAAACTCTAGGACTTTCTTGCTTTTATCTTCGAGAAAGTCATACTGGTTGGCTTTGTAAAAATTCTTCTTGTTCGCATTAAACTTTCCGTCATCGGAATCTGAGCTGTCTGTAGACGAGTCCTCAGTAGAACTGTCAGTCTCTGGGCGAGATTTAGCCTTCTTTGCCTTTCTCTTGCCCTTTCCAAAGCGTTGCTTCTTGCTTCTCTTTTTACCTTTTCTGTCTTCTTCGCTCGAATCCGAGGAGCTAGAAGAACTGTCAGAAGAAGAAGAAGAAGAACTGGGTAGGTCTTCAAACTTGACGCGCTTCTTCAATTTCTTTGCCTTGTCAAATGTCGACCTACGACCCAAATATCACGGGAAGTCAGTGCCTTTCTTCTGCTTTTTGCCGTGCTTTTTGGCTTTCTTTTGCGTGTCAAAAAGCTGAGCAATCCGTGCATCAACCACATTCTCCAGTTCCTTCTCCGTATATTTTCTTGGAGGCAGAAGGTTTCTTGAGAGCGGGTTTCAGGAGTGGTGTTGTGGTTCTCTACCACTCCATCTGTACCTCTTCCAAAGAGGTCTGGTTCATATATTTTGCCATCTTCGGGTCCTTGGCAAAATTGAGCATCATCTTTGTTGCATCGCCAATGAATTGACGACGCTCCATCTCTCTTTGCTCCGCCTGAGTAGGCCGAGGCGGGCCATACTCTTTGTCTGAATCTTCGTTGTGATCCTAGCCCGCATCTCCAGATGCAAAGGGAGTCGACTGATCATTGCCTGAAGCCATAGGTGCCACGGAAAAAAAAAATCGGGGATCGGATTTCCCGTAGAAGAGAAATCGGCCGTGCTCTGATACCGCTGTAACAGACTTGGACACTCCAAGTCAATAATCAACCGCGACAGCACCAAATAACCACTTCAAAACAATTCACAGATCACAATAGATTTGCACTGGCCCGGCGGAGTTCCGTGCCTAGAGATATTGGCCCCAAAGACTGGCGCCCCTTTCGGTATTTCTTTTTATATTCATCAGATCAAAGTACAAGAGAGTGGCTAGGGTTTCACTCTCAGACTCTGCGTCCAGATGCTCTGAGAAGTGAGGCCCTCTCCACATATTTTAAGGTACAAGGGATGCCCAAAAGCAGAGCCCCAAAAGCTTTCAAAATCAAAAGCATCAGTTCTCTCTCTTAGAGAGAGTCTCCTTTTTTTTATTAAAAAAAAAGCAAGTTCTCTCTCTTTCATGCAAAAAGCAACGCCCAAAAGCTGCCAGCGCAAATTGCGGCGCAATTTTCGGAAAATCCGTACAACCCTGCCACGTGGCACTGGCGCCAAAAATTAGGGGTTCAGCCAGCAGTTAGGGTTTCCAGAAATTAGGGTTTGCTGCGAATTAGGGTTTCTGGCAGATTTTAGGGTTTGCAAGAATTTTAGGGTTTCTGTTGTCCGCCACATCATCACTTTGTGACACACGTCATCAACTTGTGACAACTATAGCCAGCTTATTGGACAGTTTTTGGAGATAGCTTCACCATTGCATACCCTTACTTAGAAAGGGATTTGGAGATCTTCACATATTGCAAGTGTTTATTCTACCAGACTTGCTAAAGACTTTTGAGGTTGGTTTACTGTGATACTTGTGGAAGCGATTTGGGTGTGGTCTTGATGCAAGAAGGCATGAATGGAGGCACTACTTGCTTGGTCAGATCTTTTAGTGTACACACTACTTGCTTGGTCAGATCTTTTAGTGTACGTAGATCATCAGAGTTTGAAATACTTCTTGTCCCAAAAACCAAGTTGTCAGAGAAGCAGATAAGATGGGCAAACATCATGCCTCAGTTTCGCTTCCATATAGTTTACTTGAGGGGACAAAAGAATGTGGTTGCAAAAGCCTTCTCTCGACAGCCACAAATATCAATTGTTACAGCGATGTATAACATGAAGTGATGACGTGGCGTGCCCAACTGAAAAGAACTGGCCAATAGGACAAAAAGTATAGAAACCAGAAAGTGTGGCCGAGGGCCTAAACAAAAGGGGTTAGGATTTTGATAAAAACCTAGTTGTTACAGCAATGTATAACATGAAGTGATGACGTGGCGTGCCCAACTGGAAAGAACTGGCCAACAGGACAAAAAGTATAGAAACCAGAAAGTGTGGCCGAGGGCCTAAACAGAAGGGGTTAGGGTTTTGATAAAAACCTAACCTTACCCAACTTATGGAGCACTCACTAAGGGGCCTAAAACCTAAAAAGTCAAAAGCTTAAACTCTCGGCTGAAATTCCATAAATCGTGCCGGCTACCACATGGCACATTTCCATGATTAACGCTACTGATTTTGCGCAAGGCTTTTGTATCAAATGGTTTTCGGAGTGAATACTTTTGATAAGATGCTTTTGGGGCTCTGCTTTTGGGCATCACTTGTGTTTATAAGTGCCCAAAGGGCCACTTCTCAGGGAGCATCAGGACGCAGATTTTGAGAGAGAGTTGGGACCCTCGGGAGTTGTACCTTGGCGAAGTAATAATAAAGAAACTCATTGGGCCAGTGCATCTGGGCACAAAACTCCGTCGTTCTATGTCGACTCTCCTCTTCTCTCTCCCCCTCTTCAAGTTCAATGATTTTGCAGTTTCTATTCGTGTATTACTATTGATTTCTCAGTTGGAGTGTCCAAGCCTGTAACAGTGGTATCGAAGCTAACAAAGTTTCTTCTTCTACGGAAAGTCCAATTCTTTCTCCAACACACACAGGTTCTGGCCGAGAATCTGACAAAGAAGACACCCCTCCGACCTTTGGTCTGCAGGGAGATGAAGAAAAGCTGAGTCCCAACGTGGGAACATAAGAAACCAACTTGGCAGTGCAGAGTACAATGTCAACTGCAGGTTGAACGTGTATGGAAAGATTAATCACGAACTCCAAAGACCCGAAATATGTGAATCACCTGAAAGATTACCTGATTGATAAGATTCACAAGAGATGGCAAGAGGCCATCGATTCTCCTCTCAAGACGGTAAGGAAGCAAAAAGAAAAGCCGAGTGCAAAAAAGCAAAAATTGTACTCCCCAAAAGAGTTTGACAAAGCTCTTATAAAGAAGACAAATTGATTGATGAAAAGCTCAAAGCACTCTCGGAAGAAGAAGAAATCAATGGATTTTCTTTGGGCCTGAAGTCGACTTTCGAGGTGGTAAGCAGATCCGAGAAACGAGTTCATTTCGAGGATGACCCAAATCTTTCTTCGTCTTCAGAAAGTTGCGAAAACCAAGCTTTCCCTCTACGCACATTGATGCAAGAGAACAACTACACTCATATTCTTACGGTGTATATCTTGATGTGGTTTGTATTTTTTTCTGCCCTCGATTGATATATTCCCAGACGTTTCCATTCTTGGAAGTTGCTGTTTCAAATTGTTTGGTGCAAGTCGACCTTTCCAACTTTGAAAGGTTGACTAACACAACTGGCAGGAGAGGTAAAGGCCTTTATCACCTGCACCACACTTTTCATCCGCAGTGGCACTTTCAGACTTGTTTCCTGTAATCCTACCACTTGTTTTCCGCCATTTCAACTAGGAGTCTCCAATTTCAGTAGTTGTGACCACATTGTTGTAAACTTACATTTGATTCATAAAATTGATTGACACTTCCCACCTTGAATACTGGATGAAAAGCAATTAAGGGAAACCACACTTCAAGAAATCAAGATAGTTGTAGCAGCAAAATCAATCCTTGCAAGCACACATAAGAGCAGAAAACATACTTGTACAATGCAAGAAATTGCACGGTTAAAAATGCAACAACCCAGCACATTTTCACTCACATATAAATATCAATGAAAGAAACATACACAGAAATCAAACAATGACTACCTTGTACTGTCTGGTGCTGCTCGGTAGACACTGCTGAGTCCATATCAATGGGAAGAAATTATGTTTAGGGCAGATCTTCAAAGGATTGGAGAGGAGATTCAAAAAGGAGAATTGGTGGATGAGGACTGCTCGAAGCAATTGCCCGGAAGTAAAGTATAGCCTCCGGCACTTACAATGGCTCATGCAGAGGTTCACAAGAAGGGAAACGCAAAAGTAGGACCTGCGTGTTTCCGGCATGCGGATTGTTCCGTGAAGGGCGGCAATACGGAGCAAAGGCAGACGGAGTTAAAGAGGAGAGGGAAACCCACAACACGAACGCCCAAATACGGGAGCCCAACAAGAAAAAGAGGCGCGCGAGAGAAACTGCAGCAGCAAAACCTGCGATTTCAAGGAAACGGAGACGGAGAAGCCGAAAGCAGAGGTCCAATAAATAGAGAAGGACTCTCTCTCTGCGTAGGTGGGTAGCACAGTTGCAAGGTTGTTTGAAGTCCAGTCGGCTTGTCCCTAGGCCTACCTCGATTGCCACATGGTCTGCTGCTTTATTACTCAACCATGATAGTATACTTTAGCTTAAGTGCAAAGATAAATAACTTTTGGCTTTTTATTAAAAAAGGACACTAACTTGGAAATTTCTTTTTTCAAATAGGTCGGCTATATTTTCCAAAGGGCTAAGGCTTGGTTCACACTAAAGCGGCGGCAATCCCACTCCAAAAGATGCATTTCCAGCCGGAAAAGCGTTGGAATGCACACTTCCACCGCCCATCGGTCCAATTTGATAGTTTTCATCTATCGCTCGTTGTGAACACTCGGGGCCGGCGAAAATCAACACTAAAGTGTCTCTTCTTAAAAGGTTTGAAGGTTGCTAAAATAATTAAAAATGATTTGGACCCTCCAACAAGGATTTGTTTGCAGACGTGGAGGATGGAAGTGTTTTGTGTCGGGCAGGGGGGGGGGGAGAAAACGTCGCAGTTACTTCCACAAGCTGGCAACCTTTTCTCTCATTGCCTATGCGCTATGTGAACAAGGCTGTCTACATGGCGCAGGGTGATTAGCTGTAAGCGTGCGTCATTTCCCTTTCGTTGCCTGTTGTGAACCCAGTCTAAGGCCATAGTGATGTGATTTTGGCTTGCCCAAAGGGCTAAGGCCATAGTGATGTGTTCCTTGGTTGTTTTAAAAAAATGTACATTTTTTTAATTGGTTGGTTGCCAGAGCAAAGCAGACACTCATTGTAAAGATTTATAAAGATAGAGCTTTGCAGACACTCACTAAAAGACAATTGATCTCTAAATTTTTTTATTGGTTCTTGGTGATAGTGGGCATTGTGGAGTTTTTATTTTTTGAAATCTACAAATTTTCGATTGGTGGATGAGGAAAGTGTCAATTTATTTGATGGAAGGAAATGATGAAAAGAACATTGTGTTAGTAGTGGGAGTGGAGAGCTTCGTCCACGTGATGATGGGTTTTTAATGAGCTCCGTAGATTTTAACTAGTGGTTGCGGAGCATAATAATGTGCCTGGTACATTAGTGCGGAAACCAAGTTGGCACTGGCTTGCACCGCTCTCACCCATCTTCATATCCACATGCTTCAGACACGGCATTGTTGCATCGCCATTACCGACTCCGACCTTGCCACTCTGGCGCCGGGCTGTGGGAGCCTCGTTTCCTTCCATCTTGCGCGTGGATGACGACTCTCTTGTGACAGACTCTGGCGACTCCATCCGCGATGAGAGAGTTTCCCTCCGTGGCCTCAACATTACAAGAATTGGACTGCGCGGGGCATGGCACCTCACTCACCTCCTTGTCGTTGTGGTACTGATGCCTCTCCAACCAGCTGGACCAACTTGCATGAAGGCCTCGGAAACACCCTTGGCTACCTCTCACTCAGACATTGCGTTCTGCAAGCAAGGGCTTGCGCCGTCGACCACCGGCTTGTAGAAATCCTCGCTCGAAACTGTAAAAGCCTGCAAGCGCTTCGTATCAATAGGCTGTGGTCATGTTTAGAAGACGAAGATATGCAGCTCATCGACATGGAGGCATTCCCCTGCTTGCGATCCCTCTTTATGCGGGAACATCGTTATTTTTCTCATGTAGTTGCATTTCTTGCGTGGAATTCCATGGTTGCCTCGCTACCTCTGCTGGAGGAGTTCTATCTCGGCCCACATGTGAGCTCCATGTTGCGCAGCATCACAAATGGCGGGTTGCCTGCTCTACGAGTCCTCATTGTGCCCATGACATTTGTAAATGGGCGAGCGAATTGGGAATATCAAAGACGGTATATTTAGCTAGAGGAGTGAAATGGGGTGGGCATGAATTAGCAAAGAAATGGGGCAGACATGCATGAAGTACGTTGTGCAAAGAGAGAGAGAGAGAGAGAGAGAGAGAGAGAGAGAGAGAGAGAGAGAGAGAGAGAGAGAGAGACCTTTACTTCATGAAGGCTGCAAGCCGGCGGCGTTGGTGGGCATTGTAGAGGGCGATGGCAATCTCTTGGACGACATAACGCATGTAATATTTGAAGTCGCGGCGGTTGTCATCACCATCACAACTTTTTTCTATAAAAAAATAATGTTTTACCTATGACTCCCACGTGGCACTTTCTGAAGAACCCTCTCTCCATTATATAATTTAGATGAGCCAGTCTCTCTCTACGGTCTCTCGAGTCTCACCTACGCACTCTTGAGCCACCAACCTCCTTCCATTCTTTCTCTACACATGTCTGATGCCTCAAGAATAAATATATCATGTAATGGAATTGGACTATGAACGTTGAGAATAGTGAAATTTAGAGAACTACAGTGATCACTTTTATGAGAATTGTAATGGTAATTGCCTTTGAACTTTGAGAGTAGAGGAATTAAAAAATTAGGTAAAGCACTTTTGAGAGATTCTTTGTGAGCATAGTGGTTGAACTTAATTGACGGTAGCAACATAAATATGGTACTTAGTTAACTTGGCATGAACAATACTTTTGCAAGAGAGAGAGTTTAGAGAACATGACAATAGTTGAGGACCGGATTCATATGGAGCCGGTCCCCCCTCCAATAGGCATTTGTATTATAGTTTCTCCCATCAAGAGAGACTTGGTACAATACAATCTTTGTGTTCCTTGTAACCTAGGTGATGCAATGAGGATGGAAAGCTTCATGCATCACAAAGCATAACATAAACTTGAAGAAAGCATTAACTATCCCAAGCCTCAATCCCAAAGCCTCAAACACCTTCGAAGATGGAGAGAGCTGGCGAGGAATGAAGATAGGGAAGAGGAAGAAGAAACATTCCATAGGAGAAAGAAATAGTTCCTCACTTATCATTACTCTTCTTGCTAGCATACATAATAACATAGTAATGAAGATGGAGAAGATGGCAAGCTTAAGCATTGAATCATGACTCTTGGTTGGATTTGCATTCCATAGCCAAGAGTGTTGGTGTAGGCTTTCACTCTCACATGCTTGGAGAAGGAGGTGGTGTTCCTCAACTTTCACCAAGTGAGAATGGCTTTGCAAATGAGTGTGTGTGTGTGTGGAGTATATCCCCCTAGCACCCCCCCTCCTTGCTTTGGGCGAGTGGTGACCTTTCTGCATGTTGCAAGCTCATTGGACCCCTCTCCCCTTAGCCAATCACACGCAGCATGCAGTCAAGTATATGGGTAGTCTTTTGACAAGTGTCTTCCTTACCCCTTAGAGAGAGAGACCTTGAAAATATCTAGATATTTGTTAGATGGAAGCAGAAGCTCATTGGACCCCTCTTTAGCCCAACCAATAGCATTCAAGCACACCATGTGGTTAAGCTTAGTGAGAGTCTGACATGTGTCCCATGTGCTCTTTTAGAATTCCCCTAACTTTGAGATTTTTATGCATAGGAGGTTTCTCAAGCAACTTCTTCATTAAGTGTGTAGGTTCTCTTTTTGACTCAAGCATCTTACCCCCCATGCATAGGAAGCTTCTCGAGCAACTTCCTCATTAAATGTGACAAGTACCTGAAGTACCTTAGTCATCAAGCATGACAAGCACCTTAGGTGGAGTTCCCACCTCAAGCACAACCCTAGCTTGCTTAAGTTTAGGTCAGGTTACCACCTCAACCATAGCCCTAGCTTGCCTAAGTTTAGGTCGGGTTCCCACCTCAAGCACAGCCCTAGCTTGCTTAAGTTTAGGTCGAGTTCCCACCTCAAACTGAGCCCTAGTTTGCTTAAGATCAAAGGACTTTTAACACTAACAATTGGAGGTCTTTAATGAAGCTAACCCTAAGGTCTTTTAAGCTTCATTAGTTAACCTTGCTCTTTGACATACCATCTCTCATTTGGGCCCCTTTACCATTAGCCCCGTGTTGAGATAGATCTGTAAGCACATGTCTATATTTTAACCCTTGTTCCCATTTATTATCCCATAATTTAAATGATCAGTTTAATATGAGAAAATCATTTGGGTTGGTTAGATATTAGATATTTAATGACATTACCTCTCTCTTGAAATCATAGTCGTCCTCGACTACGAGGTAAAAGAGATAAAGTCATAGTCATTAGTCAATTTGTCTTAGCGGGTAGAGGATCCCTTTTTACCCTATAACATCATTCCAAGATGGATGACTAAATGGTGCTTGGAGACATAGCTGCCGCAAGCATGTCTGCTCTTTAGTCCATTTCATCCTCCCAAGTAGAGTGACAAATTCTACATGGTGTTTGAGAGACGTCGGCATCCCAAACATGATTCTTAGTATGCATACTACTTAAATTTGTGCACAATAAGAGAGAATTAGTCTTATAAGACAAAAACATTGATCATTTAAAAGAAACATGTACATCTTGTTGCTTTAATGTAGCATTGTAAGCGTTGACAAGGTTCATACTATCCTTAAGTTGGATTCCTTGCATCCATCTAGCATCTTCAAAAGGATAATTTTTGAACTTAATAAGATACCGTCGGATAATCTTACCATGTCTTAGTACCTTGTCTTCATGCCGAAGGATAGCTTCGGGTTGTAGTACCTCTTCTTGATCTTCGATTTCAGGAGGGTCTTCAATAATTGGTTCATTTGGAGGCTCTCCTTTGTAGGGCTTGAGTAGGCTCACATGAAAAGCATTGTGTATGAGCCAATGGTTAAGTAACTTGAGTTGATAAGCCACCTCATTGATTGGCTTCAAAATTTGAAAAGGACCATAGTATCTTTTTGATAGTTTAGCATAATACTTTTGATGGCCCGTAGGGATTTTGCCCGTCGTTTGCCTCAATCGAGCCTTAGGAAACTTAAGTAAGACCCAATCATTTTCTTTGAACGTTAAGGCTCTTCTGTGCTTGTCAGCAACAGCTTTTTGCCTTAGTTGGGAGATGGATATAGCCTCCTTGATCTTTTGAAAAGATGTTTGCAGGTCACGGCTATACTCATCGGCAGCGAAGATCTTCCCATGTACTTTAAGTAGCAAGGGACTTTTAGGTCTTCCCTCTATGATTTCAAAAGGTGCTTTTCCCGTAGAAGTATGGATAGTATTATTATACGCATACTCTACAAGAGGTAAGTACTTTTCCCATTGTGAGCATTGATCTACTTCTGTAACATAGGTCTTTAGTAGATCAAGAATCGTAAGATTGGCTATCTCACTTTGGCCATCCGTTTATGGGTGATAGGCTGAAGACAAATTCGATCTTGTACCTAGATTTTCGAAGAGACCTTTCCAAAAATTACTGGTCATTCTAGGATCTCTATCTGACACGGTGGATGTTGGCAATCCATGGTGTTTGAAAATCTGTGATATGAAGAGAGTTGTCAATTGCTATGCCTTAATAGTCTTCTTGAAAGGGATAAAGTGTGCTTGCTTGCTAAACGTGTCGACTATTGTCCATATTTCCGTATTCCCATGGATAGATTTTGGTAATCCAAAGATAAAATCCATGGATATACTCTCCCATGGTGAATTAGGAATTGGCAATGGCTGGAGTAATCTAAGTTGCTTCCCTCTATCATACTTGGTCTTTTGGCATACTACACATTTTGAAACATACTCTTGGATGTCCACTTTCATGGTAGGCCAATAAAAGTATTTCTCTACTCCTCGAAGAGTAGGTTGAATGCCTCTATGCCCCGCATAGGGAGGAGCATGGGATTCATAAATGACTTTCTCACGAAGGAAGTGAGTAACACATAGCCTATTGCCATGGAGAAGATAACCATCCTGCAAGGTGAATGGTTCCTCTTTCTTCCCCAAAGCAAGGGTTTACATTATGTCTTTAAAGTCAGGGTCAGTAGTATACTCATCTATCATAGAAGATAGATCATTGTGAGTTGCTATTGACACAGCATTAACTTTTGGTCGTCGTGAAAGTGCATCAGCCACTTGATTGTGCTTACCAGCAATGTGAGCAATGTGGAAATTAAATTGTGAAAGTAAATTTTCCCACCTCATTTGTTTGTCGGAAAGCTTTGTTTGCGTCATGAAGTACTTAAGACTTTTGATGGTTTGTTCGTAAGATGAATGGAGTCCCCAATAGATAGTGCTTCCATGTGTCTAGGGCATGTAGAACACCTAACAGCTCTTTCTCATAAATGCCTAAGACCCGTTCATCTGTGTTGAGCCTTCGGCTCTCATATGCTATGGCATGCCCTTCTTGAAGCAAGACTGCTCCAAGGCAATCACCACAAGCATCACATTGGACCTCAAATGGCTTTGAGAGACTTGGAACCATAAGAACTGGTTGGGAGGTAAGATTCTCTTTGAGCTTGTCAAAAGCACTTTGCTCCTTAGCAGTCCATGAATACTTGACATTTTTCTTTGTTAAGTCATGTAATGGTCCTGCTATTTGAGAGAATTTTGCTATGAAGCGTCTATAGTATGCACACATACCAATAAAGCTTCTTAGCTCATGTAGATTCCTTGGATTAGGCCATGCTTTTATTACCTCCAACTTTGATGGATCCATACGGATACCATCTCGAGAGATAATATGACCTAAGTATTGAATCTCTTGAAGGAAAAATTCGCTTTTCTTTTGATTGAGAAAAAGATTATTCTCCCTTAATGCTTGAAAAATCACTTGGAGATGTTGCTTGTGTTCCTCCAAGGAATTGGAGTAGATGATGATATCATCAAAGAACACTCCAGTGAATTTGCAATAGGGTCTAAAAATTTTCTCCATTAATCGATTGAATGTAGCTGGTGCATTAGTCAAGCCAAAAAGCATGACTAGATATTCATAAAGGGCAAACATTGTGCAAAACGTGATCTTTAGGATATCTTCATTCACTATCCTTATTTGATGGTAGCCACTTTTAAGGTCAATCCTACTGAAGTAGGTAGAGCCTTGTAGCTTATCAAACAGATCTTCTACCCGAGGTACGAGAAATCTGTTTTTGATAGTGATATGGTTTAGTGCACGATAGTCCACACACATGCGGTATGTACCATATTTCTTTTGCACTAAAAGGACTGGAGAGCAAAAGGGAGAGGAGCTAAGCCTCACCATTCCTTTGTCTACCAATTCTTGTACTTGCCTCATGATCTCCTCTTGTTGAGCTTGTGAAACTCGATAGGGAGGTTTGTTAGGCGGTGAGCTTCCGGATAGGAGCTCAATTCGATGGTCATCATCCCCTCGTTTTGGAGGTAAGTCCATAGGGATATCATCAATGAACACATCTTGGAATCCTTTTAGAAAGTTAGACAAGTCTAACTCTTCTTGATTCCTACCATTCACCTTTGATGAAACATTGGAACCTTTTAGGGATTCTTTGACAAAAATCATGTACGCAGAAACTGAGCTTTTCATTGATTTATCAAGGGCGAGAGGATTTACAAGTGGTATAGTACGACCAGACTCATTAGCATCTATATACATATTCTTTTCCCTGTAGGCGAAGTAGATTCTCCTTTCAGGGAACTTCATGTTGGCAGCCATGCGGTTGAACCATGGTATCCCTAGGATAGCATCCTCATGTTGGAGAAGAGAGATGAAGAATTCTTCTTTGTCGACATAGCTTTGGACATGAAGCCTCAACTTCCCGATCAAGGGAGTAACAGAGACTTGTTGTCCCTTGAAAGCGGCATCGGCAGTTACAGCATCTCCCATCTCAAAAGCTTGAATGCCCAACTTGGTGGCCAACTCCATTGATATGAAGTTGAGAGTAGAACCAGGGTCAAACAAGATGAAGGCATCATGCTCCCTTACCTTTCCCCAAGAATAGAAGAGAGGTGACCCTTTGCAATGAGTATCCTCTTTTGGAGCTTCGATAGTGGAAGCTCTAGGAGTCTCATTGCGAGCATTTCTTTTGGGGCAAGAACAATAGCCATGTCCTTGCTCCCCACACTTAAAACATTTGTGATCCTTGGGAAAAGTTTTTGTAAACTCCTTTCTCCTTGGACCGATTGTTGTTGTTGTTGTTGGAATGGCCGTGGGAAAAATTTTGGGCATTAATTTGTCCCTTTGCATCACTTTTGTCTTTATTTTCCATGGGCTTGACATTCCGTCTAACCCCTTGTTGGAAATTGATGCATGAAGCAACCATGGTATGGTGGATTACTTCGCTGATAGAGTCAGGCCGTTGAGAGTCAACATACTCAGCCATCTCTCCAGGTAATCCTGCACAGAATTGTTGTTTTTGCTCAGCAAAGTCTATCTTTTGAAAGACAGTAGCCTTGAGATGTAATCCCAAAACTTGTCCACATATTTGTGGATAGACTCATGAGAGAGAAGCCTTAAACTCCACCATTCGGTGAGCACTTTGTCCTTTGCATCACTTTCAAGGAATTGATTCATGATGGAAACTTGTAGAGTTTTCCATGTCTTTGGGGCTTCACCATTGCCTCGAAGGCTAGCCCACCATTGACGAGCCGATTTTTGGAAGTGCATAGCTACATGGCGTATCTTGGACGACTCCGTGAAGCCCTCGTCTCCAAAGGCCGCATCAAATTGTTGGATGAAGGCCAATACTTTGTCGGTAGCACCAAAGGTGCCATCATAGGTGAGAAAAGAGATACTCTTTCCTCCCTCTTTGAACTTCTTGAGCTTTTGTGACCTTCACAATGCAGGGTAAGATTTGCGATGTCCTCCCCTCTTATATTCTCTAGGAGAATAGCCATAGCTTTCATCGGTAGAGGAGGAAAGTGAAGAAGAAGGAGAAGAGGGTGACCTCTTTCTTGCCCTTTTCTTCCTTGGTTTCCTCTCTTCCCTTTTGGAGTGACGAGGAGAAGGACTATGGGTTAACCGTTTCCTCTTAGGAGGAGTTGGCGATCGTTTAGTCCTCCTTCTTCATGGAGCCACATCTTCGGAGGAATTTAGGGATTCATTGCTTTCTTGATCTTTGGATTCCTCCTCTCATATGGGAGAGAATCTTCTTTTGGGGGTCTCTTCAAGAGGCCTCGTAAGCTCTCCCTCCTCTTGGAGAGGAAAGGAAATCCCATAAGCACGAAGTTGTTGAGTAACTTCGGCTTGCAAAGTGGGGTTGCCCATAGCTTGTTGCAACCTAGTGACAAGATAATTAACAAACATGGGGGCATCATCTGTTAACCCTCACGCACATTTCTATCACTTAAGATGGACGCCGTATTATTTATTTGGTAGAGCCAGGTACCGGGCTTCTCGGTCCAATAGGAAAAGGGTAAGAGTGATCACCGATGAGAGGCGCACTCTAACTAGAACATTCAAGGGATTAGTTGGCTAAGCATGGGCGCCCAAGTCTGAATGGAGCGAGCTCATATAAAAGTCAACTAAACCTAAAATTCACTCATTCTTTCATTTGTGCAATTGAAGAGTGCTCTTGCTCCATCTCCATCTTCTTCTTCTTCATCTCCTTGTGTGTGTGTGTATGCGAGAGAGGGAGGGAGAGAGAGAGAGAGAGAGAGAGAGAGAGAGAGAGTGAGTGCGATCGAGCATTGGGACGATGGCACGGCGGCAGCGAAGCGGTTGAGCGCGGCGTAGCGACGGCTCCTTCTTCTTCACGGCGAGGAATCTTCCACGACAGCAAGCGTAGAGCGATGAGTGACACGCCATCGTCATCTTTGAGCTTCCTAGTTTAGGCGAGTTGCGTGCTTGGAGCTATTTGTGGCTCGCACACAGTGTATTGGCAAGTTCCTTGCATTGACACAAGCGACAGACGTGCACATTTTTGGCGCCGTTTCAGGGGAATGCCATACACTAAGCTTGAATGGCACTCTGTGTTTCTTTGTGGTGCAATTTCAATTGTAGGAAAGGTAGAGAAGGAAGGTGTGTGTGTTGAGAAGAAGGAGTTTGTTTTGCTGCTGTGTATTATTTTGTTAATAAGGAATTGAAAGATACCGTGTTTTCTTTGTTAATAAGGTTTTGAAAGGTACTATGTTTTCTCTATGATAAGGTGTTAGTATTAAGGTTGTAGATCCATAATGTTAGTTCTGGGTAAAGTACAGTAAGTAGTTCTGTTAGACAGTGAGTTGTTGTAGTAGTGTGTTAGTGTGTAACAGTAGCTGTATTAGTGGTAAGTAGGTAGGTTAGGTATGTGTGTGCTTGCACGCACATCGCGACCGCGGCAACCTTATCCAAAATTTAAATAAAAATTAAAAATTAAAATTAAAGGTAGGACCGGGATCGAGAATATCCCCCAAACCCAAGCCCAAGCTCACGCTCAGGCTCAGAGGCTCAGGCCTCAGTCGCCCTTTAAAATTACGTATTTTAGCTTCACACGTAGCTAAAAATTGACCTTTTTGAGGACCAACGGAGCTTCAGGTGACCGAACATTGTGCTGTAAAGCACACCGCAACCCTCTGAGTGATATGCTCGTTTCGAGCTATCACACACTTTAATAAAAAAACCGATCATTAAAAAACATTAAAAAAAATAAAAAAAAGAGTGAAAACGGATGCCTTAAAAAAGTAAGCGGTTAACCTTCGAGGTTATTCGCCGATGCTTGTAGGGTGTCAAAGGCACATGCATCTACGCTCTGGTCGTGTGCTATAGATGGAGCAACTAGAGAGAATTTTGACTTACGCGAGTCCTCATTATCCACCTACGTTACGTTCCGGGCCCTCGGCGGGGACTCAAGGTAGTACAAACCAAGACCCAACATAGCGGCTAGTGGCTCTTCCTCTGACTACGACGTCATGGAGGGTTTCCCAATGCCTAATCCCAATAGCTCAAGCCAAGACATGCATGCCATGGGTCCACGGTCCGGGCCGAGCGTGCTTAGCCGCTTGAAGGAAACCTTTAGTAGAGCCACTCGCTCAGAACATAGAGCTAATGTAAATGAGGGGGGTGGGGAAGTAAATTCGCCATTCATGACCAACGTAGACCCTATTCCCTTAGAGAATGTGCACGTGAATACTTCATTCATTGCACCCCCTGACTCTTCAAAGCTATTCCCCTCCGAGTCATATTATCCGATGGTAGAAGCCTTGCCGAAGTGCAAGAGGTTGAGCGATATATCATTGCGGCTAGGGAAAAGGAAATCGGGAGCTTACGTAAGGTGGAGCAACGAAGAGAGTTAAAAGCAAAAGCCCCTATGTCAATATTCTTGCCAAGAGAGCAATCGAGTGCTTCTGACTTAGCAAACACTAAGGGCCAACCCCTAGAAAGCAACATTACATCTAGCTCAAAGGACACCCCTAACACCTCAATCCTAGATGGAGCGTTTTTAAATGAGAAATGGGAGTACGAACTAAAAACGGAAGCTCTAACCGACCTATACACAGGTCACACCTATCACGTGGGTTGGTTAGATGTCCTACAATCCACAATGGGTGCTACTAGTGTGGAGGATCAACAACAAAGAGTTTGTGAGGTCATCCATAGGGTCATTGAGTTAATGAGACAGAACAAGGGATCAACATGCCTTCAATGGGTCTCATGAGATTGTTGGATACAGGGAAGGCGAAACAACCAACCTTATCGCAAATGGAGACTCCCTCGGTAAGTTCGATGGATCCTCCATATGTTGTTTCGCCAGGGGTCTCAGTGCAATCTGAGCCCACAAGTGATAGCTTTACCTTTCCAAGTCTAGCTCATCTTTCCCTTGATGACAACACGGCTACCATGCCTACCCAATGATGGGCATGCCAAGAAACATGCCATGGACCTCATTTGTTAGTAAAGCACCGCTACATGGTAGCTCAATGCTCGCAACAGTACCTACAAGTGTGTACCAATCCTATACACCCATGGGTCCTCGTACTCATGTAGTCCCTACCCCTCCCATTGTTTCAACAACCTATACTCCACAACCACAACAACCAAGCTCTTATTTCCATGGGACCATACCGGCTACCATTAGCATGTCACATTCGACGTCTGCTATGCCTAGGGCCACACATATGAACTTTGGGCCGCCACATGGCACAACACCATACCAAACGTGGAACCCAAGGGCTTCCTATGCGCCAAGCCCAATGCCAATACCTACTCCATATGTAGTCTCTAGAGCACCTTTACCCACGGTGCCTGCTCACTTAGGTACTTGGCAACATTTGCTCAAGCTATTGGTCGATCTATTGCTGAGAATATACGTAACACGCCTGATAGAGAGCCTAGAAGTAAGGCAGTACAAAGCTCACACAAAAACTTAGTGGAGACGGGGATGTGAGAAATCATATCGAAGTGTTTGAACAAATATGCAATTCTCTAGGAGAACACAATGACCTGCATAAGAGTAATGCTTTATGCCTAACCTTAATTGGAAAGGCTAGGGATTGGTATAGAACCCTAAGGGTGGAAGAAAAAAGGGTTTACCCTACTCTTAGGAGACTGTTCTTGAAAGAATACATACGAGAGGGAGTACTTTGGAGTGTAGCCTCTCAGCTCCAGAAAGCCCAACGAGAGGAAGGAGAGTCGGTGAGAGACTTTATTAGTCACTTGAAGCATTTGAATTGTCATTGGAATCCAAATGAGCACTTCAATAATAATTAATTGCTTGATAAATTCATCAGGGGATTACAACATGAGGATATCTACAATGGCCTAGTCATTAGAGGTATCACCACTTGGGAAGCAGTCACCACCAATGCGATCCAATTGGAGGATAATTTAATGATTCAAGGAGAAAGAGTGTCTGTTGAGACTAAATCTATTAGCTCGCAGGCATCGGGGCATCAGCCAATGACCCTAAAGCTTATTGCTAAGGAGCCAAAGATATCTGAGATGACTTCAGCAGATCTCACTAAGGCCTTCAAGAGAGTCTTAGAGACAATCGTGCTCGACAAAACAATCATATGCATCTAAGAAGGGAGAATATCCCCCAAACCCAAGCCCAAGCTCACGCTCAGGCTCAGAGGCTCAGGCCTCAGTCGCCCTTTAAAATTACGTATTTTAGCTTCACACGTAGCTAAAAATTGACGTTTTTGAGGACCAACGGAGCTTCAGGTGACCGAACATTGTGTTGTAAAGCACACCACAACCCTCTGAGTGATATGCTCGTTTCGAGCTATCACACACTTTAATAAAAAAACCGATCATTAAAAAACATTAAAAAAAATAAAAAAAAGAGTGAAAACGGATGCCTTAAAAAAGTAAGCGGTTAACCTTCGAGGTTATTCGCCGATGCTTGTAGGGTGTCAAAGGCACATGCATCTACGCTCTGGTCGTGTGCTATAGACGGAGCAACTAGAGAGAATTTTGACTTACGCGAGTCCTCATTATCCACCTACGTTACGTTCCGGGCCCTCGGCGGGGACTCAAGGTAGTACAAACCAAGACCCAACATAGCGGCTAGTGGCTCTTCCTCTGACTACGACGTCATGGAGGGTTTCCCAATGCCTAATCCCAATAGCTCAAGCCAAGACATGCATGCCATGGGTCCACGGTCCGGGCCGAGCGTGCTTAGCCGCTTGAAGGAAACCTTTAGTAGAGCCACTCGCTCAGAACATAGAGCTAATGTAAATGAGGGGGGTGGGAAGTAAATTCGCCATTCATGACCAACGTAGACCCTATTCCCTTAGAGAATGTGCACGTGAATACTTCATTCATTGCACCCCCTGACTCTTCAAAGCTATTCCCCTCCGAGTCATATTATCCGATGGTAGAAGCCTTGCCGAAGTGCAAGAGGTTGAGCGATATATCATTGCGGCTAGGGAAAAGGAAATCGGGAGCTTACGTAAGGTGGAGCAACGAAGAGAGTTAAAAGCAAAAGCCCCTATGTCAATATTCTTGCCAAGAGAGCAATCGAGTGCTTCTGACTTAGCAAACACTAAGGGCCAACCCCTAGAAAGCAACATTACATCTAGCTCAAAGGACACCCCTAACACCTCAATCCTAGATGGAGCGTTTTTAAATGAGAATTGGGAGTACGAACTAAAAACGGAAGCTCTAACCGACCTATACACAGGTCACACCTATCACGTGGGTTGGTTAGATGTCCTACAATCCACAATGGGTGCTACTAGTGTGGAGGATCAACAACAAAGAGTTTGTGAGGTCATCCATAGGGTCATTGAGTTAATGAGACAGAACAAGGGATCAACATGCCTTCAATGGGTCTCATGAGATTGTTGGATACAGGGAAGGCGAAACAACCAACCTTATCGCAAATGGAGACTCCCTCGGTAAGTTCGATGGATCCTCCATATGTTGTTTCGCCAGGGGTCTCAGTGCAATCTGAGCCCACAAGTGATAGCTTTACCTTTCCAAGTCTAGCTCATCTTTCCCTTGATGACAACACGGCTACCATGCCTACCCAATGATGGGCATGCCAAGAAACATGCCATGGACCTCATTTGTTAGTAAAGCACCGCTACATGGTAGCTCAATGCTCGCAACAGTACCTACAAGTGTGTACCAATCCTATACACCCATGGGTCCTCGTACTCATGTAGTCCCTACCCCTCCCATTGTTTCAACAACCTATACTCCACAACCACAACAACCAAGCTCTTATTTCCATGGGACCATACCGGCTACCATTAGCATGTCACATTCGACGTCTGCTATGCCTAGGGCCACACATATGAACTTTGGGCCGCCACATGGCACAACACCATACCAAACGTGGAACCCAAGGGCTTCCTATGCGCCAAGCCCAATGCCAATACCTACTCCATATGTAGTCTCTAGAGCACCTTTACCCACGGTGCCTGCTCACTTAGGTACTTGGCAACATTTGCTCAAGCTATTGGTCGATCTATTGCTGAGAATATACGTAACACGCCTGATAGAGAGCCTAGAAGTAAGGCAGTACAAAGCTCACACAAAAACTTAGTGGAGACGGGGATGTGAGAAATCATATCGAAGTGTTTGAACAAATATGCAATTCTCTAGGAGAACACAATGACCTGCATAAGAGTAATGCTTTATGCCTAACCTTAATTGGAAAGGCTAGGGATTGGTATAGAACCCTAAGGGTGGAAGAAAAAAGGGTTTACCCTACTCTTAGGAGACTGTTCTTGAAAGAATACATACGAGAGGGAGTACATTGGAGTGTAGCCTCTCAGCTCCAGAAAGCCCAACGAGAGGAAGGAGAGTCGGTGAGAGACTTTATTAGTCACTTGAAGCATTTGAATTGTCATTGGAATCCAAATGAGCACTTCAATAATAATTAATTGCTTGATAAATTCATCAGGGGATTACAACATGAGGATATCTACAATGGCCTAGTCATTAGAGGTATCACCACTTGGGAAGCAGTCACCACCAATGCGATCCAATTGGAGGATAATTTAATGATTCAAGGAGAAAGAGTGTCTGTTGAGACTAAATCTATTAGCTCGCAGGCATCGGGGCATCAGCCAATGACCCTAAAGCTTATTGCTAAGGAGCCAAAGATATCTGAGATGACTTCAGCAGATCTCACTAAGGCCTTCAAGAGAGTCTTAGAGACAATCGTGCTCGACAAAACAATCATATGCATCTAAGAAGGGAGAATATCCCCCAAACCCAAGCCCAAGCTCACGCTCAGGCTCAGAGGCTCAGGCCTCAGTCGCCCTTTAAAATTACGTATTTTAGCTTCACACGTAGCTAAAAATTGACGTTTTTGAGGACCAACGGAGCTTCAGGTGACCGAACATTGTGTTGTAAAGCACACCACAACCCTCTGAGTGATATGCTCGTTTCGAGCTATCACACACTTTAATAAAAAAACCGATCATTAAAAAACATTAAAAAAATAAAAAAAAGAGTGAAAACGGATGCCTTAAAAAAGTAAGCGGTTAACCTTCGAGGTTATTCGCCGATGCTTGTAGGGTGTCAAAGGCACATGCATCTACGCTCTGGTCGTGTGCTATAGACGGAGCAACTAGAGAGAATTTTGACTTACGCGAGTCCTCATTATCCACCTACGTTACGTTCCGGGCCCTCGGCGGGGACTCAAGGTAGTACAAACCAAGACCCAACATAGCGGCTAGTGGCTCTTCCTCTGACTACGACGTCATGGAGGGTTTCCCAATGCCTAATCCCAATAGCTCAAGCCAAGACATGCATGCCATGGGTCCACGGTCCGGGCCGAGCGTGCTTAGCCGCTTGAAGGAAACCTTTAGTAGAGCCACTCGCTCAGAACATAGAGCTAATGTAAATGAGGGGGGTGGGGAAGTAAATTCGCCATTCATGACCAACGTAGACCCTATTCCCTTAGAGAATGTGCACGTGAATACTTCATTCATTGCACCCCCTGACTCTTCAAAGCTATTCCCCTCCGAGTCATATTATCCGATGGTAGAAGCCTTGCCGAAGTGCAAGAGGTTGAGCGATATATCATTGCGGCTAGGGAAAAGGAAATCGGGAGCTTACGTAAGGTGGAGCAACGAAGAGAGTTAAAAGCAAAAGCCCCTATGTCAATATTCTTGCCAAGAGAGCAATCGAGTGCTTCTGACTTAGCAAACACTAAGGGCCAACCCCTAGAAAGCAACATTACATCTAGCTCAAAGGACACCCCTAACACCTCAATCCTAGATGGAGCGTTTTTAAATGAGAAATGGGAGTACGAACTAAAAACGGAAGCTCTAACCGACCTATACACAGGTCACACCTATCACGTGGGTTGGTTAGATGTCCTACAATCCACAATGGGTGCTACTAGTGTGGAGGATCAACAACAAAGAGTTTGTGAGGTCATCCATAGGGTCATTGAGTTAATGAGACAGAACAAGGGATCAACATGCCTTCAATGGGTCTCATGAGATTGTTGGATACAGGGAAGGCGAAACAACCAACCTTATCGCAAATGGAGACTCCCTCGGTAAGTTCGATGGATCCTCCATATGTTGTTTCGCCAGGGGTCTCAGTGCAATCTGAGCCCACAAGTGATAGCTTTACCTTTCCAAGTCTAGCTCATCTTTCCCTTGATGACAACACGGCTACCATGCCTACCCAATGATGGGCATGCCAAGAAACATGCCATGGACCTCATTTGTTAGTAAAGCACCGCTACATGGTAGCTCAATGCTCGCAACAGTACCTACAAGTGTGTACCAATCCTATACACCCATGGGTCCTCGTACTCATGTAGTCCCTACCCCTCCCATTGTTTCAACAACCTATACTCCACAACCACAACAACCAAGCTCTTATTTCCATGGGACCATACCGGCTACCATTAGCATGTCACATTCGACGTCTGCTATGCCTAGGGCCACACATATGAACTTTGGGCCGCCACATGGCACAACACCATACCAAACGTGGAACCCAAGGGCTTCCTATGCGCCAAGCCCAATGCCAATACCTACTCCATATGTAGTCTCTAGAGCACCTTTACCCACGGTGCCTGCTCACTTAGGTACTTGGCAACATTTGCTCAAGCTATTGGTCGATCTATTGCTGAGAATATACGTAACACGCCTGATAGAGAGCCTAGAAGTAAGGCAGTACAAAGCTCACACAAAAACTTAGTGGAGACGGGGATGTGAGAAAGCATATCGAAGTGTTTGAACAAATATGCAATTCTCTAGGAGAACACAATGACCTGCATAAGAGTAATGCTTTATGCCTAACCTTAATTGGAAAGGCTAGGGATTGGTATAGAACCCTAAGGGTGGAAGAAAAAAGGATTTACCCTACTCTTAGGAGACTGTTCTTGAAAGAATACATACGAGAGGGAGTACTTTGGAGTGTAGCCTCTCAGCTCCAGAAAGCCCAACGAGAGGAAGGAGAGTCGGTGAGAGACTTTATTAGTCACTTGAAGCATTTGAATTGTCATTGGAATCCAAATGAGCACTTCAATAATAATTAATTGCTTGATAAATTCATCAGGGGATTACAACATGAGGATATCTACAATGGCCTAGTCATTAGAGGTATCACCACTTGGGAAGCAGTCACCACCAATGCGATCCAATTGGAGGATAATTTAATGATTCAAGGAGAAAGAGTGTCTGTTGAGACTAAATCTATTAGCTCGCAGGCATCGGGGCATCAGCCAATGACCCTAAAGCTTATTGCTAAGGAGCCAAAGATATCTGAGATGACTTTAGCAGATCTCACTAAGGCCTTCAAGAGAGTCTTAGAGACAATCGTGCTCGGCAAAACAATCATATGCATCTAAGAAGGGAGCAACAATGGTGCTCAGTATGCTATGGATCGCATAGTACCAGTGAATGCCCTACTTTTAGAGTAAAATTCAATGGGAACTGCAATGCCTATGGGAGGTATGGTCACCAAGCTAAGGATTGCATAGTATTTAAGCGCGCGATGGCCAATAGACCAACCTTAGCATGGGCAGACACACCTCGAGTGTCTGCATTGATGCCGGCCCCACCTCTTGAACAAACGGCACAACACATGGTCCCTAGGGCCCAAAATGTTGTTCAAACAACATCCTTATCACCTCCAGTGCTAGGACCGCAACCACCACATTTGAGAATCACTTTTGTGAATCAAGTGGGTTGTGAGTCATCTATTGCTTGTTTGGAAGGCTGTGAGGAAGATATAGATCCTAATATTGCCTATGGGATAGATGTGCTTGAAGAAAGTCCACAATACTACATGGAGGACTATTGGGGACAAGTCAAACCTGTCTATGAGGTAGCTGCTCTTGCTGCAAGAGGCAAAAATATCAATCACTGCTAAGAGACCACCTCTTCAATGCTATGAGTGTGGAGGTCCGCATCGTGTGGCCGAGTGTCCTATTAGGCTACAAAAGAACACCACACTAATGCAAACCAATCAAGCGAGCACGTCTACAATGTCGATACTCATGTGTAATCGATGTGGCATAGATCATTTGATTGCCCGATGTCCAAATAATCCAAATGCACCGAAGATCATGCCATTAAACTTGATTGAGGTTATTGAGGAGCCATCACAAAGTACACCTGCGGTACCAATAAACGTACTCGCACGATCGATGCTCCAAAAACAAAATTATATTCTTGAGGAAAGAGACACGGCATCAATTGCCCAATCTCATAACAAGAAAAAAACACGAAGGAAGAGATCGCAAAAAGCAGCGAAGTCAGACCCCAGTTCAAAGAACAACATAAGGACTGGTGACGACCCCGTATATATGAACGACGCTGAAGAGGAATCTGATTCAGGTGAAACCATGGAGACCAAAACGACCACTAATATAGAAACCAACAAGGAAGATCTTCATGAGCCACAATGGCCAAGATCCAAGAAGAAGATAGGAACTTATCCAAACCCTACAGAGGAGATCGAGCGAGTCAAGCAATTAAGGAGTTTGATAGAAGATACCCAAAGGAATCTAGAACCAACACCTAGGCAGATCCAGATTACAGACACCGTGTACCCTATGCAACAACAACCTCACCAAGTCCATAGACCCTTAGCCATACCTAGTGTCATCCAAGAAGAAAGTGACTTAAAGTCATGGGAAAGTGGGCGTACTCACTTCTTGATGGAAAGAATGTTTACATAGGGACTACCTGATCCTATCGAAGAAATGGAGATCCCATCTTCCCGACGTCAAGGGACTGAAGCCCAAAAGGTGCCTTTAAACATTGCCAAATTGATGGATTTCATGTCTTCAGAAGTTAGAACCACCATCATATCCAAACTATATAAAGACCCTGAGCTAGTCTCAGCTCTTTGAGCCTTCCTCAATGGAGAACTGAAGTTTGGGTTACCACAATTTGCACAGATGGATGGAGCTGGTGAGATGTCAATAGAGGAGGAACACTTAGATCCACAACCCAACCTAGATGAGAACCTTGTTATAGAAATACCTGTTAACAAGTTGGGACAATACTTTGAGGGTGATGAATCCAATGCGACCATACCAATCACTACTAAGGGATTAATTGTGAAGGGAATCCTTGATGGTGGCGTTGGGGTTAGCATTGTGATTAAAAATTGATGGGAAACTATGGGAAGACCTCAACTTGCGACCACAACCATAGTAGTGAAGATGGCCAATGGGTCTATTGTTAAACCTATTGGGATGCTAGAAGATATCAAGATCAAGGTCTTTGGACATAAAATAAGGATTACCTTCATTGTTATGGATTTCTCCAAACACACTATGGCATCGGAGATGATCTTAGGACGTCCTTTCATGAGGGAAGCAAAATGGTGCATGACTGGTCTAAAAACCATGTCTACCTGCAGTTCCAAGATTCTATCATTCGAGTGGATCTTGTAATTGGTCGAGCACATCCCCTAGGAAATAGGTTTATAATTGATCATAGATCTGACACCACAATTCACTCGGCCCCATTGCAGTATTGTTACACGTGTAAAGCGGACACTGATGTTGGGGAAGATTCTCCTTATATGGATGTACTACCTGGGATGACTGAGTCGGACAATGTAGATTGGGTCCACCTAGCAACAACCATAGATACTCGGGAAAATAGGGGGACGACCTGGGTAACACCTGAGGGGGATAAAATGCCACCACTCATACCCTTAAATATGCTAGAAGCAATGCATATAGCTTTTGATGACCTACAAGATGAAGGTTTGACTGGCATTGGAACCAGTAGCGCCTCACAAGACTATAGCCCACACGATTTGGGGTCAGAATCATCAATTGAAATTGACTCCGAGGACAAAGAATCTGAGTTGAATCTTAGTGCAAATGTGGGAGCAGAAGACACAAGTAGTGATCATGACAATCTATCCAAGGGAGCAGAAGACACAAGTAGTGATTCGTCTAGTGACTCTTCACTAGAGATTGGCCGTAATAAAAAATTAAACAAGAAGAGTAAGAGATATAAGAGGCGACGATATCGAGCAAATGTGCGTGCTAGAATAAATGAAAAGAAATCTATTGCACAATGGCATAATTATATAGGGGCATGTGATGCTCATTGAAAGTTGGTAGATAATTGGGGTGGATACCTTCAAAGCGTTATGTGGTGTAGCCCACAACCCATTGACATTGCACAACTTGAGGCTACATAGAAGCCAAAGTTGAGCCGTATCGTAAGGAGACGACAAAATCGAGAGTTAGCTCAACAACAAAAGGAATCGGCTGTGAAATCACAGTCCACAGAACAACAGGACCCCACAAACTTACACCTTGCACCTGAACATTTCAAATCCTATACCACAGAGGAACATACGATTGTGTATACCAAGGCTCAAAGAAAACCTATCGATGGGAGCAATGGAGTCTATGACGGTCCAAGGAAATAGAGTTAGCAGACCCAGGAGAAGAGTCTAAACCTGTTTTCATTGCCCAAGATCTGACAGAGACTGAGGAGTGTGTACTTAAAGAACTTCTCAAGGAATTCAGGGATATATTTGCCTGGATATATCATGATATGAAAGGTGTTCCACCTTCCCTGGTGCAACACACAATCCCCATGAATAGCATGGCTAAACCAGTTCAACAACGACCCTACCCAATGAATCCTAAATATGCAAAAATCGTTCAAGAAGAGATTGAAAATCTTGTGAAATGCGAATTTATATACCCTATTGAGCACTCAGAATGGGTGTCTCCAATAGTGATTGTGCCAAAAAAGAATGGTAAACTCAGAGTGTGCATCTCAAAAAGGTCAATGCCGCCACTAGGAGGGACCATTACCCCTTGCCATATTTAGAACATGTGCTTGAAAGAGTTGCAGGGAAGGAAGCTTATAGCTTTTTAGATGGATACTGTGGCTACAATCAAATTACAATTGCACTGGAGGACCAAGCTAAAACAGCCTTTATAACCGAATTTGGAGTGTTCGCATTTCGTGTTATGGCTTTTGGCTTAACCAATGCCCCTGCTACCTTTCAAAGATTAATAAACACTGCTTTTAGAGAATATTTGAGGGAGTTTTGCGAAGCTTTCTTAGATGACCTTTGTGTTTATTCTTCTTGGAAAGAACATCTATCATGCTTATGAAAAGTGTTTTAGAAGTACAGATTGTATCGCATCTCCTTAAACCCTTTCAAATGCCAATTTTGGGTTAAACATGGAGTCATTTTAGGGCATATTGTGTCCAAAAATGGGATTTCCACAGATGAGAGCAAAATTAAAGCCATTGCTGAATTGCCACCTCCTACAAACTATAAAGGAGATCAAAGGTTCATGGGCCATGTTGGTTATTACTGACGGTTTATTTTAAACTTTGCCGAAATAGCTCGTCCTTTGTACAAGCTTCTTATTGAGTTCCAATGGACCGCGGAGTGTGACTATGCTTATGAGTCATTGAAAAAGACCTTGACTAGTGCTCTTATTCTACGAGTGTCCGATTGGAATTTAATTTTCCATGTGCATATTGATGCATTGAACTTTGCTATTGGGTGTGTTCTACCTCAACCAGGAGAACATAAACTGGACTACCCCATTAGCTTTGCAAGTCTTCAATTGAATGATGCCGAGAGAAACTACACCACTACAGAGCGAGAAGGTTTAGGTATGATTTATGCAGTGAAGAAATTTCGTTACTACCTTCTTGCCAACAAGTTTGTTTTCTATGTTGATCATCAAGCCGTGTTGTATCTAGTAAATAAACCTTGTTCCATTGGAAGAATTACACGATGGTTGTTAATTCTCCTTGAGTTTGATTTTACTATTGTGGTGAGACCTGGTAAAAGACATGTCATGGCGGATCATTTGTCTCGCATACCCAATGGTGAAGCCCCTACTGGAGTCGATGATGAGTTGCCCAATACTTCTCTATTCCTAGTCAAAACCATACCTGAATGGAGTGAGAAGATTGTGAACTTTTAGTTAATGGTTTTCCACCCAAAGAGCTTCGTAAAGACATAGCTCAAAAACTGTTAAAAGAATGTGAACCTTACTCTCTCATTGCAAGAACTCTCTACAGGTTAGGGAAGGATGATATTCTTAGACGTTGTGCCCGTGACGATGAGTATTTATAGATACTGCAAGAAGTCCACATGGGTATAACCGGAGGACATTTCTCAGGGGAACTAACAACTAGAAAGGTGTTGCAATCAGACTATTGGTGGCCTCTTATTCAAGGATGCATCACTTTTTGCAAAAGGATGTGATGAATGCCAACATTAACAGATCACACAACGAAAGGATAAGATGCCCTTACATCCTGTTAAAGTGACTCAACCATTTGAAAAATGGGGTTTGGACTTTGTAGGCCCAATTAGTCTGGCAGCTCGTAGCACTCAATCTCGATATATTATTGTTGCCACTGATTATGTGACAAAGTGGGGGGAAGCCAGGGCGACACGTAAGGCCGATGCTAGGTAAACTGCCAAGTTTCTCTTTGAGAACATTATTACAAGATTTGGTTGTCCCTTTGAATTGTGAGTGACAATGGTACTCATTTTATAAATGGAGTAATAAAAGAACTCACTACGAACTTTATGATAGCTCACCATAAGTCCACACCTTATTATCCACAAGCAAATGGCGAAGCGGAGAGCACCAACAAGACCTTGATCTCTATCTTGACCAAAAGGGTGGAAGCTCATCGCACAGATTGGGATTTAAAGCTTACATTAGCTCTATGGGCTTATCGTACTGCGTACAAAGTTTCCATTAACTGCACATCGTTTAAGATGGTGTATGGCCAAGAAGCGGTTATGCCATGGGAGTTTGTCATTCCTAGTCTTCGAGTAGCTTCTCAAGAAGGTTGTGATGGTAACCCCTTAGTTGAGCAATTATACATCCTTGAAAGGCTAGATGAAGAGAGGCAATTAGTTGTGCAAAATGCACTTGTGGAGAAAGATAGGAGGAAGAAATGGTTTGACCATCATCTAAAGAACAAAGATATCAATGTTGGTGGTAAAATCCTTATGTATGGAGTGCGTAACGAAAAGAAAAAGTTGAAATATGCGGGAAAAGGGACCATATAGACTATGTGAGATCACCCCACAAGGAACCATTCGTGTGGAGACTCTTGATGGAGTTGAAACCATTGGATTCCTCTATGGGAGAAAATTTAAAGATACTATGATCCTTTAAGCCAAGAGGAGCTACATGCCATCCATACAAAAAAGGCAGCCAAGGCACAAACAAAATTGAAGAAGATACAAGCTCAAGCTGAGGCTAAGGAGCGACAACAATGCATAAGACAAAAACGAGAGGCTAACTTGGAGTTACACATGTATTCCATGTTGAAACCGATGAGGATTGATTGGACTCTAACACACCTCTACGATACCCTATTGAGCTAAATAGCACCTATGGAAAAGTGCTATATAACGCCTTACTGGACACCGGTGCTAAATATAATCTGCTATCATATGGGATGTGGTGTCAGTTAGGGAAGCCACCTCTATCTGAGAGTATTATCCAAGTCAAGAGTGTCAACAAGAAAAAAACAACGGTTTTTGGAATCTGACACACTTCTGTCAGTTATGACAATGGGGTTGTAGCTCAAGACTTTTTGGTCATGCCTGTTGGAACTATGGAGGGTAATATAAACCTAGGATGCACATGGATGATAGCCACCAAATGCACTATTGATTGGGGGACAAGGGGTTTCACAACACAGAAACCAACTCTTAGCCCTGTCACTCAAGCCATAGTCCCTGAGATATTGCCTCTTAAGGAAATAAAACCCAAAACATTGCATGTCCAAGAGGTTGAACCATATGTCTCCATAGCCCAACTCTCTAGAGCTTCAACTGATGTAGTTGAAATAAAGCTTGAGACACACAAGACCCATCCCAATATAACAAAGAAAACATACAAGTGGGTCCTTAAAGCTTCTTTAGCGACCATAGCCAGTGCTAAAAGACACGAGCCTGGTAAGAGACATCCCATACGCCCCAAGAAATGTAAAGAAACATTGCGCTGGATTCCTAAAAAACTATTGGAAGCCCAAGGCTACTATAAAGGAAATGATCAAATCTGGGTGCCAAAACGTAAATTGTGCTCTTACTTGTCACCGGGCCCATGTGAGCTCAATCCTGTGGCTCCAAAACGAATTGGAGATCGCGGAAAAGAAAAAATCATGGAATGCTACACACCCACTCAAGAGCTAGTTTGGGTACCGAAGAAAGAACGATTTGTTCCACCTAACTCAGGAACAGAGAAATCAAATGAAGCTTCTTGCTCTTTGTGTAGTTCCTATACGGAAATAGAAGCTTCGATAGAACCTCCACCTACCATTGTACATATCCATACAAGTAAGAAAGAGTTTGCACCTCCCGTTGTAAGTTCACCACCTACAACAATGTTGCAAATAAAATCATGGGAGAATACCTTACCACCCTTACAACTAGATGAAACACATAGGGTGGTCGAAAACTATTGGTTAAAGCCTTCACCCATAATAACTTGGAACAATTGGTTTCAAAAGGTGACGACATCATTCCAAAAGGTATGATCTACCCAAGGAAGGGGGGAGTGTTTGCTGACATCCATCATTCACTTGCTTCCCTGTCAACCTTCCTCCCTGACCTCTCAATCTCCAATCTTAGGGAATGTATATATAAAGCCTTATACTTACAAAAACAAGATAAAAAAGTAAAAGAGCAAGAGCCATAACACAAAATCATAAAAACAAGAGCCATCCATCATTCACTTGCTTCCTTGTCAACCTTCCTCCCTGACCTCTCAATCTCCAATCTTAGGGAATGTATATATAAAGCCTTATACTTACAAAAACAAGATAAAAAAGTAAAAGAGCAAGAGCCATAACACAAAATCATAAAAACACATTATGCACAAGAACACGACCCTTGTAATATTTGCACTCTAACCATCATCTATTTGCATGTACAAATATGGCTAGTACTCTAGAGTCATCCACTCCTACCTTGGGTGAGAGGTACACTCGTTACTTTTCACAAAAGTTTCACATGGTCTTTCCTGTGCTTGCCTGTGAATGAGATTTGGTAGGTACACTAGCATGTGAGAGGAATTTCGAGGAGTTAGAATGGCTGATATATCTTTTGACCACGACTCATCCATACTTAGTAGAGAGTGTATCTCCCATTGCGCAAGCTTATCCTTTTGACCAAGATGACGATAGGCGTCTAGTGACCTTCTTAGTAAACATTGGTGCCTCTGATGATGAAGAAGATTTACATGATTATACGGATGGCACATATGGTCTCACGGATGATGACTGTGTTTTTCTCGACGACGAGGATAGGGGTTTAGCATTAGGGTTTCCCCCCAATCTCTATAATATTCTATTCCCTTGACTCTCAGGGGGGGGGGGTGCAAATAATTAGGTTAGGGTTTCTTATGTTTTTTAATTGTGTTCAATAAGTGTTGGTACCTTTTCCCACTGATGTGCCTCCTAGAGGTATTCTTTGTGTTTCCTAGTGTGTACAGGAACGTGTTGTTGTTGTTAGGATTTGGACCTTCATGGAATCTTTCTCTCATTCACACTTCAAATCAACACGACCATCAACACAAACATACGTTTCTTGTCCATTAGCATTGCCCCTTATCTTTTTGCATCCATGTTTGTCTGATTTAATTGTGATTGGTAGCATAATATTCAACGCATTTGCTTAGTATCAAACATTAAATTCAATGTAATTTTTGTCATAATCACTTGTCTAGGTTTAGAAATGAAGCAGTCCGACTAAGCTAGTTTGACCAAGCTAGGTGTTAGAGATCTTCTCTTAATACCATGGGGAATGCCTTCTTAATAATATATGGTTACTTGAGTTCTTAATCCGATTTAGGCAGCATTGTGTGTAATGTACTAGGGCTTTCTAGTGGGCTTAGTCCCTATTGACCTTTAGCTTAAGTATTATAAAGGGAGTTTACTAATGTGATGAGCTTGGGAAAGGTAACAATGTTATATGACCCCCCAAAGTTACAAAGTTAAAATGCTGAAAACAAAAGAATAAAAAAAAAATAAAAAAAATTTTCAAAGTGCCACAATGTAAAATCTTAAGTTGGAGGAGAAACCTCATCTTGATTTGGTATTCCACTCACATGTATCGCCTATGGTACTAGAGCCCTAGAGGTTCCCAATGTGGGTGCTTTTCCAAAAAACCCAAGGCATACAACATAAGCACGCACATCAAAATTGAATCAATGTGAAAAGACTTTGGGGGGTCAAAGAAAAGGAAATAAGTCAGGCGATGATTTCATGAGCAATTTCTTTTATCGTAGCTTAACTACAAGTTCTTCTAGGTATAGCCTCTAGTCATCCCTTGGACATGAAATACTTGGCTCTCGCGATTAAACAACTTAATTGACCGGAGAAAATTGAGAAGCTTGCCCATGGTATTAATAGTTGACCTCTAGTGCCTTTCGGCCGTTGAATTAGCAACCCAAGACTTGTTCAGTTTTTACCTTCATAACTGTTTATGCGTTTGATTATATTACAATTTAATGTTTATTGCTGACAAATGGTTTAAACTTTTGTTACCAATCAATTTGTCTGTCTACAACTGCATATGCTTTCTAATTGTATATGAGAATGCAATTACCGTGCCAATCTTGTTTGATGCCGTATTATTTATTTGGTAGAGTCAGGTACCGGGCTTGTTGATCCAATAGGAAAAGGTTAAGAGTGATCGTCGATGAGAGGCGCACTCTAACTAGAACATTCAAGGGATTAGTTGGCTAAGCATGGGTGCCCAAGTGTGAATGGGGCGAGCTCATATAAAAGTCAACTAAACCTAAAATTCACTTATTCTTTCATTTGTGCAATTGAAGAGTGCTCTTGCTCCATCTCCATCTTCTTCTTCTTCTTCATCTCCTTGTGTGTGTGTGAGTGAGTGAGTGAGTGTGTGTGTGTGTGTGTGTGTGTGTGTGTGTGTGTGTGTGAGAGAGAGAGAGAGAGAGAGAGAGAGAGAGAGAGAGAGAGAGTGCAATCGAGCATTGCGACAACGGCACGGCGGCGGCGAAGAGGTTGAGCGCGACGCAGCGGCGGCTCCTGCTTCTTTGCGGTGAGGAATCCTCCACGACAGCAAGCGTAGAGCGGTGAGTGACACACCATCGTCATCTTTGAGCTTACTAGTTTAGGCTAGTTGCGTGCTTGGAGCCATTTGTGGCTCACATAGTGTATCGGCAAGTTCCTTGCATTGACACGTGCGATAGACACGCACATCATCATTGGCACCTTCATGGGAAAAATCAAAAGTATTAATGTTTATTCTCCTCTCTTGGTTATTGTCAACCATGCTAATTAAACTTATGTGTTTAGTTAGTGTATGCTTTGGCAATTCAAAACCTTAGTTGCAACTCCTCTTAGCCTTTGAAAATAGGCACTTAAGTATCTACACCCACAGCTTGAATTGGTTAATTATAGAGAGTAGTGGAGTGAGTCTAACATAGTGAAGTTGTCGAGGGATAGCTCCATTCGGTATTCTTATGGCTCAATAATGGTAAAGCCGTAGGCAAGTCTAAAAAGAATCCATTATTAAGACCAAAGCTCCCGAGGTGTGCACCATATCCCACATAGTGGGCTCAACAAAACCGATAATAGATCCCAAATCCACTTACCCTAATATAATTAACAAAAACAACCATTAATAGGCTACTTAAGGACCTCTCTTCTTAAGCAAGAAAAGAGAAACCAAATGCTCTGATACCAATGTAATGGTAATTGCCTATGAACTTTGAGAGTAGCGAAATTAGGTGAAGCACTTTTGAGAGATTCTTTGTGAGCATAGCGGTTGAACTTAATTGACGGTAGCAACATAAATATGGTACTTAGTTAACTTGGCATGAACAATACTTTTGCAAGAGAGAGAGTTTAGAGAACATGACAATAGTTGAGGACCGGATTCATATGGAGCCGGTCCCCCCTCCAATAGGAATTTGTATTATAGTTTCTCCCATCAAGAGAGACTTGGTACAATACAATCTTTGTGTTTCTTGTAACCTAGCTGATGCAATGAAGATGGAAAGCTTCATGCATCACAAGCATAACATAAACTTGAAGAAAGCATTAACTATCCCAAGCCTCCATCCCAAGGCCTCAAACACCTTCGAAGGTGGAGAGAGCTAGCGGGGAATGAGGATAGGGAAGAGGAAGAAGAAATATTCCATATAAGAAAGAAATAGTTTCTCACTTATCATTACTCTTCTTGCTAGCATACATAATAACATAGTAATGAAGATGGAGAAGATGGCAAGCTTAAGCATTGAAGCATGACTCTTGGTTGGATTTGCATTCCATAGCCAAGAGTGTTGGTGTAGTCTTTCACTCTCACAAGCTTGGAGAAGGAGGTGGTGTTCCTCAACTTTCACCAAGTGAGAATGGTTTTGCAAATGAGTGTGCATGTGGAGTATATCCCCCTAGCACCCCCCACCCTTGCTTTGGGCGAGTGGTGACCTTTTTGCATGTTGCAAGCTCATTGGACCCCTCTCCCCCTAGCCAATCACATGCAGCATGTAGTCAAGTACATGGGTAGTCTTTTGACAAGTGTCCTCCTTACCCCTTAGAGAGAGAGAGAGCTTGAAAATATCTAGATATTTGTTAGATGGAAGTAGAAGCTTATTAGACCCCTCTTTAGCCCAACCAATAGCATTCAAGCACACCATGTGGTGAAGCTTAGTGAGAGTGTGACATGTGTCCCATGTGCTCTTTTAGAATTCCACACTAACTTTGAGATTTTTATGCATAGGAGGTTTCTCAAGCAACTTCCTCATTAAGTGTGTAGGTTCTCTTTTTGACTCAAGCATCTTACCCCCCATGCATAGGAAGCTTCTCGAGCAACTTCCTCATTAAATATGACAAGTACCTGAAGTACCTTAGTCATCAAGCATGACAAGCACCTTAGGTGGAGTTCCCACCTCAAGCACAGCCCTAGCTTGCTTAAGTTTAGGTTGGGTTTCCACCTCAACCACAGCCCTAGCTTGCCTAATTTTAGGTCGGGTTCCCACCTCAAGCACAACCCTAGCTTGCTTAAGGTTCCCACCTCAAGCACAACCCTAGCTTGTTTCAGTTTAGGTCGGGTTCCCACCTCAAGCTCAGCCCTAGTTTACTTAAGGTTAAAGGAATTTTAACACTAACCATTGGAAGTCTTTAATGAAGCTAACCCTAAGGTCTTTTTGAAGCTTCATTAGCTAACCTTGCTCTTTGACAGACCATCTCTCATTTGGGCCCCTTTACCATTGGCCCCATGTTGAGATAGATCCGTAAGCACATGTCTATATTCTAACCCTTGTTCTCGTTTATTATCCCATATTAAATGATCAGTTTAATATGAGAAAATCATTTGGGTTGGTTAGATATTAGATATTTAATGACATAATACTTTAAGAAAATAGAGAGAGAACTTGATTAGAGGTAGCAACATAACCATTATGCTAGATAGCTTGGGATGAACAATACTTTGCAAGAGAGAGAATTAGAGAACTTAACAAGCAGTTGAGGACCGGATTTATGTGGAGCCTATCTCCCCTCCCGAAGGCTTTTGTATTATAGCTTCTCCCATAAAGAGAGACGTGGTACAATACAAGCTTTGTGTTCCTTGAGACCTTGATGGTGCAATGAAGATAGAGAGCTTCATGCACCACAATAATGCCCGTAACTTAATCTAATGAAAGCATCAACTTGTCCTCAGCCTCAGTCCCAAGACCTCAAACACCTTTGAAGGTGGAGAGAGCTAGCAGGTAATGAGGGTAGGGAAGAGGAAGAAGAGGTAACATATGAGAAAGAAGTAGTGTCCTCTCATACCATTACTCATAGAGCTGAGCATAGCATAGTAGCATAGTAATGGAGAAGAAGAAGACAACAAGCATAGCATTGAAGCATGGCTCTTGGTTGGATTGCATTCCATAGCCAAGAGTGTTGGTGTAGGCTCTCAACTTCTCAAGCTTGGAGAAGGAGCTCTTGCACTTCACAAAGTGAGAATGTGTGAAAATGAGTCTGTGAGAGGGTGTATACCCCTTAAGTAGCCCCTTCCTTAGCTTGGTTGACCCCCCCCTGTAGCTGTAGCTTGATTACGATTGGACCCCTCTAAGCCTAGCCAATCACATGAGATGGTGTTTATGGGCTGATTAGGAGCACTTTTCGGCATCGACATGGTCTCGGGTTTTTTCAGGCATCCATCTCCTCTCAGGTTCTTGCATACATACAGGACATCCAGGTTTCTTACAAGTTGCAGTGTTTTGCATTAGCACAGATTTCAGTAGGAGTACTTGATGTGCATATGCATTGTTTTGGCACTTTTGATAGTGCTTGAGCTCTTTTGAGAGCGGTTTTACTCCTCGCAGGGATTTGTTTATTGCTTGCACATTTTGTTTGGCGCCTGTTTGAGCACGTATACTGCACCTTGCAGCATTGTTGGCTGTGGATGTACGTTGAGTTGTGAAAACTGCCACATGCACCTTTTGTGGAGCCGATTTGGCTTGTTTTGGTAGTCCCGAGCGTTTCTAAGACTCGGTTTGGAGGCCCTTTCTGAGACTGGGCTGGTTTCTTGTCTCCATAACCTTTTATAAGGGTCGATAGCGTGAGGTTTTGTTAAGCTGGGGGATTCTCAAATGTTGAGATCCTTTTGGTGATACAGGTTGCTGGAGTGCCCCTTTTTCCTGGCCTCGCCATAGGACATGTATAGAGAGGGCTAGGTGCATTTGACGCGTGGCCGCACGAACCAAGCCGCAAGAAATCCAAGCTACTTCCAAAGCCGGTCCTATCGTCTGCAAATCCCAATTCGCATTGCAAACTCCATTTTCCCTCTTTGGAGTCCGAAACTCCAAGGTCCGTCTTCCAAGCTGCACAGACTTTGTGTGGGAGCCCTCGAACAAATCAAGGCTCCACACAACCCTGCTCCCAAAACTGCTCAAAACCTCCAAGGACAATACTCTCCTCAAGTCCTCAATTGGCACAAAGCCGCTCTAAGACTAGGCTGCAACACTCTCTCACTGCTGCCCAAGGCTATCTACCAACTCTAGCAACATTTTAAAAGGCTGGCTACCTTAGTGAAAAAACTGGTGGGTAGGGTCAGGAGCCGGTTGTGAGCATGGTTGTGAGCATTTCTAAATGCTCAGCGCGAGGATGTAGCAAGTGCTTGCCAATGTCAGCATTTCAAAACACTCGCTGGCAGGGGATTTTGTGCCAAGGGGAGGAGGTCCTTCAATGTTTCAAAACGCTCACTGAGTTGCTAGCCGGTGCCATTGCACTACAACATTTTTAAACGTAGGAGGGGAATGGCCTCGTGGGTTGCAAAGGGGCACTACCGACGGGAAAGGGAGGGCATTGTTTTGGTGCAGCATTTTTGAACGCTGTTGCAGAGAGATGCAATAAGTGCTCTTCTCTTCTCTTTGGGGGTTACTCCTCCACGCCAAGGGCTTTAGGCACGAGCTACACCAAGCTCTGATACCATGTCAAAGTCGACGATGCGAAAGTGTAGAGACCAAGGGGAGTGAGCGAGAGAGAGAGAGAGAGAGAGAGAGAGAGAGAGAGAGAGAGAGAGAGAGAGAGAGAGAGAGAGAGAGAGAGAGAGAGAATCTCCTAAACCAATCAATCTTGGCAATAAATAACTGAATGTGTATACAATGGAGGCAAGGGGTTGATTATATAGCAATCCCAGTGAATTGCCCTACCCAAGACTTTGACAAATATGTAAAATAATACCTAAATCCAAACTAAATAATGGAATCACATTGGGCAGTTCGCTTGAGATGCCAAAACTTTAACAATTTTCCCCATAGAAGTATGTACAATGTCATTGTACGCATACTCTATAAGAGGTAGGTACTTCTCCCATTGTGAATGTTGATCTACTTTGGTAACATAGATCATAAGTAGATCTAGAATTGTACGGTTGGCTATTTCACTTTGGCCATCTATTTGTGGGTGATAGGCCTAAGAGAAATTGAGCCTAGTGTTACCATATACATGTGGTAGTGATGTGTGTGAACACACTAGGACTGCCCGGGCATTTTTTTCCTCTTTAGGAGGTTTTTTCCCCCGTGCATTGTACATACGCCCATCACGCTAGGGCTACCTATCTTTTCTATTGCACACTAAGTAACACTCTCTCTATTGTGTGCCTTGAGCTTCCTTCGTCTTCTCCAAGCTGTGTGCGTTTCTCTGCAACCCTATTTCCAACAATTGGTATCAAAGTAGGTTGCGTCCTCCCGAGCTCAGTCGCCAGCTGCTCCAGCACACGCCTGCTCACTTTCTCCGATTACAGTGAGGTTTGGCGAGTGAGGCTCATTTCGGCCTCCGTTTTCACTACAGGCAGGTTTGCACAGGCAATTTTGTCATTTTGTGCAAAAATTCTATCAGTGCCATTTTCTGCATAACAGGTGCCTTACAGTATTCTACGGTTTGTGCTATATAGCACGTGTTGTTCCCGCTCCGTTTCTCCTATTTTTAGGCAATTTTCACATCAGGTGCAACATTTACCATGGCTGACAACAACAACACAGATGTGTTCAAGATGTTTGCTGCCGAGGACAGGTTGGATGGGGATAATTACCCTATGTGGGCTTATATGCTGCAACACGTTCTTGTGTCAAAGGGCATCTGGAATATTATGCAAGGCATTGATGTACGTCCTGGTTTTGAGGATGTAGGCGATGTTGAGGATGTTGCAGGTCTTGCTGCAAGGATAGCTGTTGTTAGAGTTCTTTTGCCTACAACAGAACAAGCTCGTTGGGATGTTAAGGATGCGCAGGCTCATGCATTGTTTGTGTTGTCTGTGAAGCGCACCATTGTTCCTCACATCCGTTCAGCAAAATCTGCAAAACAGGCTTGGGATATTTTGGCCGGTCTTTATGCAAGTCGCAATGAGGCTAAAATTGCTTTGCTGCGTAAAGAGTTGGAGTCGAAGATTATGCATGAGGAAGATGATATGGACACTTTTCTTGCTAGTGTCAAGGATATCAATGAGCAACTTATTTCTGCAGGTGAAGTCATTTCAGACAGTTCCCTTCTGCAGACTGTTCTTGATGCCTTACCAGATTCCTACCAGACTTTTGCTAGTACTTGGAGACTTATGACCCAAGGAAATCCAGAAGTTGTCAAGTTTGATGCATTATGCACATTGCTGTTGCAAGAGTCAATTTCCAGAAAAAACAAGACTAGACAGCGTGCAACTGAACAGGCTTTTATTGCTTCTCAAAGAAAGGGTGGTAACAGCAATGCAACCACTTCTTATGGTTCTGCTGCGAGTGGAAAAACTTCTGCTCCTAATGCTTCTGCTGGCAGCACTTCGTATGGCAATTCTGTTGATATGGGCAAAAAGAAGATGTGTTGCCATTATTGTAAAGCTAATGATCACTTGATCAAGTCGTGTCCTAAGTTGAAGGCCAAAGAGGCTAAGAAGAAAGAGGGTGGTTCCACTGCAAATGCTGGTTCCACTACAAATGCAGCCATTGTTGAGTCTTCTATGAAAGGAGACTGTGTTGCTGATGTTGATGGAGAATGGGCTTTTAGTGCAGAGTGCACTTACAATCCTGCTGTCCATGATGCATGCTTGTCAGTTGCTGCAGATTCACATGTGTGGTATTTCGACAGTGGTGCTACAAAGCACATTACCTCACATCGTGAATTGTTTACCTCTCTCGAGTCTGTCCCTCATGGGAATTTAGTCACTTGTGCCAACAATGCCTCTTATCTGGTTCAGGGAGTTGGAAAGAGTGTACTTACTGCTGCAAATGGCAGTTCCTTCACACTTGTTGATGCACTTTATGTACCTGGGATCAAGAAGAATCTCTTGTTTGTATCCGCACTTGCTAGACTTGGACTTGTAGTCAAATTTGTGGATGACAGATGTACAGTTCATGATCTCAGTTTTGGTGATGAAATTGTTGCATTTGGCCTTTTGTGTCGTGGGCTGTATAAGCTCACTTTGTATGACAAGTGTGGACAAAATTTTGCAAATGCTGTTGGAGATTCAAAGGTTATTTCAGATGCAAAACTTTGGCATGCATGTTTTGGTCATCTGAATTTTGCTAGTTTGCTGCGTTTGTAGAAGCCTGATATACTTGCTTCTTTGCCGCCTCTTGAAGCAGCTGTCAAACATGTTTGTAAAGGCTATATTTTGGGTAAGATGAAACCTTCTAAGTTTCCAAAGGATGGTTCAGTTCGGGCCACATGCAGGCTGCAGCTTGTGCATAGTGATGTTTGTGGGCCCATGCAAACTCCGTCCTTGGGCAATTACCTTTACTTCGTGACTTTCATTGATGATTACTCCAAGCATGCATGGGTATTTCCGCTTAAAGCGAAGTCTGAAGTTTTTATGTGCTTCAAACAATTTCTGGCTATGGCTGAAAATGTCTCGAAATGTACTATGGGCACCCTCCGTTCCGATCGAGGGGGGGAGTATATGTCTCATGAATTTAATGCATTTCTGGCTAGTCATGGGATAAAACACCAATGTACAGTGCCTTATACACCTCAGCAAAATGGTGTTGCTGAGAGTAAAAATAGGTCACTGACGGAAATGGCACGATGTATGGTCAAAAGTCAAGCTTTGCCGCATTCTTTTTGGCTTGAGGCCATCATGTGTGCCACTTATGTACTTAACAAGTGTCCTACAAAAGCTTTGTAGTCTATTATTCCATATGAAGCATGGCATGATAGAAAGCCTTCGATTGAGCACATGCGTGTTTTTGGCTATTTGGAATATGCTTTGGTGCCACAAGTGTAGCGCATAAAATTGGATGATAAGGCTGTCAAATGTATTTTTGTTGGTTATAGTGCTGAAAGCAAAGGTTACAGGTTGTATCATCCGCAAAAAAAACGTATTCTGGTTTCATAGGATGTAGTGTTTGTGGAAGATTCTGTTCAGCCCTTGTTGTCATATACTAGAGACAGTAATGTAAGCTCACAGGACATTTATGACACTTTGTTGCCTCTTTTCAATGGTGGAAATACGAATGTAAGTTCCAATGAGGCAAATATACAGCCTATGGGGGTTTTTGAAAATGTTTTAGATCAGCCTATTACTGATGCAAATGTACATGATGTACTTGATGAGGAAAGGGCTGAAAATGAGCAGGCTAGAGGTATGCCAAAATGGTTGGTGCACACTTTGCGTGACAGTAAATTGGATGCACCTTTGTCTAGTCGTACTTGTTCAGGCTCTCGCCATGCATCTTATGCATGAGATTGTTATGCTTTGGCTGTGTCTAGGTTACATGATGTTGAGGAGCCTCTGTCTTTTGATGAAGCACAGAATTCAGAGAATTGGATGGCTGCCATGCAATCAGAAACATGGACTTTATGTGATTTGCCTCCAGGCAAAAATTCCATTGGTACGAAGGGGGTTTACAAGTTGAAACGCAAGCCGGATGGTGAGATCGATCTCCATAAGGTTCGACTTGTTGCAAAAGGTTATGCACAGCAAAAAGCATAGATTATGAAGAGACTTTTGCTCCCACTTGTCGTATGACTACTGTGCGTTTTCTATGTGCATTGGTAGCTCATTTTGGTTGGGATGTACATCAATCAGACATTGTTACTTCTTTCTTGAATGGTGACATATTTGAGGAAGTTTATGTAACGCAGCCTCGTGGTTTTGTCATAAAATGACAAGAGGACAAAGTGTGCAGATGTAAGAAGGCTTTGTATGGGTTGAAGCAATCTCCTCATGCTTGGTATGAGAAAGCTGACACTCATTTGGTCAAACGAGGCTTTCGTAACAGTCCAATAGAAAGCACATTGTATGTAAAGCGTGAGGGTGATGTACTTCTCATTGTGGTTCTTTATGTCGATGATTTGCTGATCACTGGACCAAATGAGAGACATATTGCTGAATTTAAGGCTGATTTGAATGCTACTTTCAAGATGAAAGATTTGGGGATGTTGCATCATTACTTGGGTATACAGTTTAAGCAGTGTGATCATGGTATTGCCTTGTGTTAGAAAAGTTACATAGAGACATTACTATGTAAGTTTGGACTTGAGGAGTGCAAACCTATTGCCACTCCCATGGAAACAGGTTTGAAGTTGAGTCTACATGATGCTGGAAATCGTGCTGATGTCACTCTTTATCAAACTGATGTTGGCTGTCTCATTTATGTATGCAACACGAGGCCAAATATTCAGTTTGCAATCTCACAGGTCAGCAGATTTATGCATAGCTCAGGGTCTAAACATTGGCAGGCTGTCAAGAAGATTTTTCACTACGTTAGCGGCACTTTACATCTTGGCTTGTTTTATCCCAAGGGGGGATCATTGCCGCCAGATTTACATGCTTTTTCGGACTCAGATTGGGCTGGTTGTTTTGACACGCGAGTGTCCACAAGTGGTTTTTGTTTCATGCTTGGCAGTTCATGTATATCATGGTTGAGCAAGAAGCAACCTACTGTGGCCACTTCGAGTTGTGAGGTTGAGTAGAGGGCAGTCTTCATAGCTATGGTTGAGTGTGTATGGCTCAGATGCCTTATGGCTGATTTGGGTGTTGGACAGGACACTGCCAACACTATCTACATTGACAGTCAGAGCGCATTGGCAGTTGCGAGGAACCCAATTTTTCATGCTCGCACAAAGCACATTGAGGTGCATTACCACTATGTCAGGGAGAGGCTCTCAGCAGGAGAGGTCAGCTTGGCTTATGTGCCAACACAGGACAACCTTGTAGATCTTTTCACAAAGGCATTGTGTCGTGAGAAGCTTGAAGCTTCCCGCAAAGCTTTGGGCTTACTCCCCTTTGTGGACTGATCATGTCCTTAGGGCATGGTCCTTCCCTTTACTCATGTGCCAGCTCTCATTCACCGCATCACTCCAGGGGGGATTTGTTACCATATACATGTGGTAGTGATGTGTGTGAACACACTAGGACTGCCTGGGCATTTTTTTCCTCTTTAGGAGGTTTTTTCCCCCGTGCATTTACATACACGCATCACTATAGGGCTACCTATCTTTTCTATTGCACACTAAGTAACACACTCTCTATTGTGTGCCTTGAGCTTCCCTCATCTTCTCCAAGCTGTGTGCGTTTCTCTGCAACCGTATTTCCAACACCTAGTACCTAGATTCTCAAAGAGACCCTTCCAGAAATTACTTGTCATTTGAGGATATCTATCCGACACTGTAACATTTAATGGTCTAGTAACTTGTGTGTAGTTGAAAATAATATAGACATAGTGAGCATTTCATTAGAGTAGATTCCTAATGAGTATAGCAAGAGTGCTTGGATGGAGAGAGCAACAAAATCATAACACCTAGCTAGATAGGCATGAACAATACTCCAAAAAGAGAGAGAAATTAAGCTATTGACAACAATTGAGGACCGGATTTACATGGAACCGGTCCCCTTCCAAAAGGATTTGTATTATTGGTTTCCCCCATCAAGGGAGCCATTTTACAATACAATACTTTGTGTTCCTTCAATAACTTGCTGGTGCAATGAAGATGGAAGCTTCAAGCACCTAGCTCACACTTATAAAAGACAACATCAATTCCCTCACGGTCTCAGACCCAAGACCCTCACACACCTTCAAAGATGGTGAGAGCTAGTGGCGTATGAGAGTAGATTGAAAGGAAGAAGGAGTATTCTTACGGTAAAGAAGTATATCTCCTCACATAATCACTCATAATAGCTTAGCATAGCTTAGTAATTAGCATGGTAGAGGAAATGAGCATGCACTGAGCTTAGCTCTTGGTTGGATTTGCATCACGAAGCCATGAGTTGTTGGTGTAGGCCTCCCTTCTCACAAGCTTGGAGTAGATGATGAGCTTTCCATCAAAGCTTGAGAAAGAGAGAGAGTCTTCTTTGCCTCACACATGAGATTGTGTGTGTGTGTGTGTGTGTGATAATGCCTTGCCAAAATCAGTCCCCCTCTCTCTCTTGGTCGACCCCTCTTGTTTTTTACTCATGTTGTCATCCCATTGAACCGTGCAAAGCTTAGCCAGTGATAATTAAGAAGCATAAGTGATAACCTTGTGACATGTGTCCCCTTTCCCCTTTTGTGAGAGATTTAGGTAATTAAATAATGCAATTAAACTCTCATTGGACCCCTTAGTCTTCTGGTCAATAGGAATCAGGCAAGCCATTGGGCTGTTGAATGCTCATTGGACCCCTTGGGAGACTATCCAATAGTCTTCTAAAGAGCTTAATTTCTATTGGTTCTTTTATCAAGTGTTTTTTAATTGACGTAAACTAGGTTTATTGTAGCCTTAATTCTCACTGGTCCACCTCTATGGCCATCCAATAGGATTTGAATGCACCTTGGGGGCAACTGGGCTAGGAAGCTGACATGTGTCCCCTATTCCCTTTGTGTAAGGGGAGCTTGCTAGAGTGTGTGGGTGTTTCTCTCTCATCCCCTACAAAAAAGGCTCTCCCCCTCCTATCTAGGGATATGTGAAGACTTTATGGTCTTCACATAAGCATCCGATTTTACCTAGAGTTTGACCATTGAACCTAACCTTTGAATTTTGGAACCTTAGCATTTTGGAACCTTATCATTTTGGAAGTCTTAATGGGCTGAACCTTAGGGTCTTTGAAGCCCATTGTTGCACATTGCTCTTTTGCAGATGGACCCCCCTTTGGATCCCTATTTTCCCTCCTTTGGATCCCTACTGTGATCGGTCTGCCAGCCTAACCAATATTCTAGCTTTTCTCCCATGGTATTTTCCCATATTAAATGATCAGTTTAACATGAGAAAATCATTTGGGAGAATTAGATATTAGTTATGATAATAGACACTATTGCTGTTGGCAAGCCATGGTGTTTAAAAATTTGGGATATGAAGAGGGTTTCCATTTTAATAGTCTTTTTGACAGGGGTAAAATGTGCTTGTTTGCTAAACTTGTCCACTATTGTCCATATTCCCATATTCCCATGGATGGACTTGGGCAATCCAAAGATAACATTCATGGATATGCTCTCCCATGGTGAATTAGGAATTGGCAAAGGCTTGAGAATGTTGGAATTCAGGCCAACTGGCCGGACATCCCACTTACTACTAACCCATCTACTAACTTAACCATATATATACACTTATTCTTTAATACAAAGAGAATAAGGAGCTGCAACATGATATCATTGATGTGCGCTCCACCCAACAATAAGTCTCTCTCTCTGTGCATTTGCACTCACACACGCTTCCCGTGGCACCTTCAACTGGTATCAGAGCAAGGTTTGTGCTTGCCGTTTTCGCATCCACGCGTGCACACACTTTCAAAAGCACAAACAAGTTTCCGATTTCGGCATCGGCAAATTTAAGTCCCGAGAGCGTTTCCCGCAGGTATCCTAGTCTTGGGGTTTTGCCCCCTTTCGAAACTGTTCGTGCAATCGAAAGCTTCATCCAAGCTACACTTTAGGAGTTGTATTTTTTCAACTCCATTTTTGCTACAGGTACAGGTACAAGACACATGTGCAGGTTGTTCAGAGACTATTTTGGGATTGTGTATAGCCCTTTTATGGCTATTATGTGCTGTTGAGACGGTGTTTATAGGCTGATTAGGAGCACTTTTCGGCATCGACATTGTCTCGGGTTTTTCAGGCATCCATCTCCTCACAGGTTCTTGCATACATACAATACATCCAGGTTTCTTATAGGTTGCAGTGTTTTGCATCAACACAAATTTTAGTGGGAGTACTTGATGCGCATATGCATTGTTTTGGCACTTTTGATAGTGCGTGAGCTCTTTTGAGAGCGGTTTTACTCCTCGTAGGTATTTGTTGAGACGGTGTTTATGGCTATTATGTGCTGTTGAGACGGTGTTTATAGGCTGATTAGGAGCACTTTTCGGCATCGACATTGTCTCGGGTTTTTCAGGCATCCATCTCCTCACAGGTTCTTGCATACATACAAGACATCCAGGTTTCTTATAGGTTGCAGTGTTTTGCATCAACACAAATTTTAGTGGGAGTACTTGATGCGCATATGCATTGTTTTGGCACTTTTGATAGTGCTTGAGCTCTTTTGAGAGCGGTTTTACTCCTCGTAGGTATTTGTTTACTGCACATTTTGTTTGGCGTCTGTTTAAGCACGTATACTGCACCTTGCAATATTGTTGACAGTGGATGTACGTTGAGTTGCAAAAACTGCCATATGTACCCTTGTGGAGCCGATTTGGCTTGTTTCTGGCAGTCTCGACCATTTTTGAGACTCGGTTCGCAGGCCCTTTTTGAGACTAGGTTGGGTTCTTATCTGCATAACCTTTTGTGAGGGTCGATAGCGTGAGGTTTTCTTGAGTTGGGGGATTCTTGAATGTTGAGATCCTTTCGGTGATACAGGTTGCTGGAGTACCCCTTTTTCGTGGCCTCGCCATAGGACATGTATACAAAGGGCTAGGTGCATTTGACGCCGTGTTGGCAGTCTTGGGTCAGTTTTTTGACTTTTTATGCACAGCTATTGGTTGATGCACCTGTCTTATGCTTTGAGAGCATTACTTTTGATGCGTTACTGATCTCTTGTGACAGTTTTGGATTGAGATTCTGTCAGTTTTTCTCGAGAAACTCTGCCAAATTTTTCCCAGAATTACCAGTGTTTATCGCCATATTATCTTTAGCTTGCAGCCATGTCATCTAGCGGTGAAAAGGATATTTACAATATCCGAAAATTGATGGGATGAATTTTGCTATCTGGAAAGAGCATATTCAAGATGTTCTCATACAAAAAGGCCAGTTGGATCCTATCATGGAGTGCCTAGAGAGCGAGTATATAGATGTTGAGTGGGAGAGACTTGATGGTAAGGCCAAATCTACTCTCCGTTTGCATTTGGCCGAATCTGTGTACTTTACTATAGTTGGAGAAAGGACTGCTAGAGATGTATGGGATAAGTTGTGTTCAAGTTATGAGAACAAAAGTGCCACTAATAAGGTTTTCTTGATGAAGAAGCTATCTGACCTTCGTATGGAGGAAGAGGGCACTATTTCTACTCATATTAATAAGTTCAATATCATTTTCACTTAGTTGACCACTTAGGGTTTGGTCTTCGATGAGGAAATCAAATGTATCTTCTTGCTATGCAGTTTACCTCGTCTTGGGATACGTTCTGTATTGCAATTAGCAACTTGGGACCTGGTATTGGTCTTGTGTACAATGACGTCCTTGGGAGTCTGTTTACCGAAAAAGATTTGCAGGAAATCTCTGGAAGGCAAGAAGGATGGTGATGGGTATGTTGCTAGTGATAGACAGAGGGGTCGCACTCAAAGTCGTGCCCAAAGCAAGGAACGTGGGGGCTCACATAGTAAGTCTCCGGGTTCTATGCGTAATATCGAGTGCTATCACTACCATAAAAAAAGGGCATATGAAGAAGGATTGCAAGAAATGGCAGCAAAGCAAGAAGGATAAACAATCCGGTGACACTTCTAAGTCTGATGATTGAAACAAGGGCAAAGCAAAGTTAGAGGAGATCAATGTGCTACAGTCTTCAAATGCTCCTATTGTAGAGACTCTTCCAGTGGTTGTTATGCCACTTACCTCTGACGTATTGGTCTTCACAGCAGATCTACCTGTCGAGGCTCTTGTTACAGAAGATGCGCAGTATGCACATGTGACACCACATAGAGAGTGGTTCTCCACTTATTCTCACTCTTGTGGAAAAGTGAGACTTGGTGATGCTTAGGAACTAGGCATTGAGGGTGTCGGAAACGTCAATTTGCATCTAAGGAATGGCACGCACTTTACTTTATGTAATGTCAGACATGTGTCCAAGTTGATTAAAAACTTGATTTTTGTTGGTCAGCTTGATGATTTGGGCTACAACACCACATTTGGAAATGGTTCGTGGATAGTACGCAAAGGTAATCTTGTTGTACTCAGAGGTCAAAAGCATGGTACCTTGTATTCCATGCATGTGTCAGATGTTGGTCATGATTACATAAGAGTTGCCGTCTACTGAGTTGTGGCATTGCCGGCTAGGTCATATTAGCCAAAAAGGAATGTGAACTTTGACTCGTTTTGGCTACTTACTTGTCTTGTCTTATCTTGACTTTCCTGTTTGTGTACACTGTATCTATGGCAAACAGACTAGGTCTGTCCACTTACCATTGGGTCAAAAGCGAGCTGAACCTCTAGATTTACTACATAGTGATGTTTGTGGTCCTATGTCAACCAAATCTCTAGGGAGGCCAGCTATATTGTGACATTCATAGATGACTCTACTCAAAAGGTGTGGGCATATCCTTTGAAACATAAGGATCAAGTTCTTTCTGTGTTCCAATTTGTTTTGGCACTCGTTGAGAATCAATCTGGCAAGAAACTCAAAAGGTTGTGGACTTACAATGGTGGAGAGAATGTCTCCAAGAAGTTTGACAATACCTTTGCTAAAAGGGGGATTAAAAGGCCATTTACTGCCCCATACACACCAGCTCAAAATGGAGTTGCTGAGCGCATGAATCGTACAATTTAGGAAAGAGTCATAGCTATGCTTTCTATAACAAATCTCACACAAGGCTTTTGGGCAGAAGCCATCTTGACCGTAGTGCACATTATAAATCGTTTGCCTAGTACGCCATTGAATTATGAGATTCCAGAAGAGTTAGGTCTAAACGTAAGCCCCACAATGACCATCTACATGTTTTTGGTTGTGAACCTTATCCTCACGTGCCTAAACAACTTCGACAGAAGTTAGAGCCAAAGTCACACAAATGTATTCTCATTGGATATGGTGTAGATGGAGAGATGGGATATCGTCTCTGGCACCCTGAATCTTGACGAGTCATCCGTAGTTCAGATGTGATCTTCAATGAGTCAAAGATGCATAAACAACCTATCAAGGCAATAGAGGTTCGGAGAGTCACTTTTGAGGATGTTGCCTTAGAGATAATGAAATCAACTCAGTGGGCTAGTGATGTACCTTCCAGTAGCAATGTTCCAGAGGGAGCGGATAGCAATGGTCAAGGAGTGAGACGGTCTACTAGAGTCTCTCGTCCACCTGCGCGTTTCAAGCAAGGTCTTGATTACATCATGTTGACAGATTGTGGTGATCCAAGCTGATACCAAGAAGCCATGATGACGGATGATGTGGTGAAGTGGGAGCAGGCTATGGAATTTGAGGATAACTCAATTTTGGCTAATGACACTTGGAACTTGGTAGAACTGCCAAATGATGCGAGAGCTTTACCTTGCAAATGGGTTTACAAGAAGAAGTTTACCTCAGGTGATCCAAATCCAAAGTACAAGGCTAGACTTGTAGCTAAAGGGTTCAAACAGCAAAAGGGAGTCGATTTTGATGAAATCTTCTCGCTTGTAGTAAAGATGAGAACACTTAGAACCGTACTTGGTCTTGTAGCGATTGAGGACATGGAACTTGTCCAAATGGATGTGAAGACAACATTTCTTCACGAGGATCTCGATGAGGATGTTTACATGTAGCACCCTGAAGGGTTTGTTCAGGAGAATGCATCTCGTGAGGAGCTAGCATGTAAGCTCAAAAAGGCACTTTATGGCTTAAAGTAGGGTTCAAGACAGTGGTATTGTAAGTTTGATGCATGTATGAGGTCTCAAGGGTATAAAAGGAGCAAGGAATCCCTGCTTGTACATAATAAAGCTAGATGATGGCTCGATGATCATTCTAGTTTTGTATGTTGATGACATGCTTATAGCTGGGAAATCCATTGCGGATATTGCCAACTTGAAGAGAACACTTAGCAACAATTTTGCAATGAAAGATTTGGGGGATGCTACACACTTTCTTGGCATGCGAATCGAAAGAGATCGCAAACGTCATATTCTTGAGTTATCTCAGGAGACATACATTGAGAAAGTTTTGCAAGGTTTCAATATACAGGGGGGGAAAGCATTGAGTACCCCAATGTAGGCATTCTTGAAACTCAGCAAGGAAGATGCACCCAAATTTGATGTTGAGCGAGCAGAAATGGCTAAGGTACCATATTCTTTGGCAGTGGGCAGTCTCATGTATGCTATGATGGAGACAAGACCAGACATTGCTTTTGCAGTGGAAGTGGTGAGTCGATATATGGCAAATCCTTGCAGCAAGCATTGGGAAGCAGTGAAGCACATTCTTAGGTATCTCAAAGGTACGTTTGGCAGGTGTTTACGCTTTGGGAACAGTGATGCATCCATCACTGGGTTATGTAGATGCAGACTATGCGGATTGTGCCGACAATAGGAGATCGACATCTGGCTATATCTTCATATTTGCTGGAGCAACAATATCTTGGAGGTCATGTCTTCAAGATTGTACGCCGTCTTCCACTATGGAAGCAGAGTACGTTGCATTGTCGGATGCAAGTAAAGAAGCGGTATGATTATCTTGCTTGGCCAGAAATATTGGCATTGATGAGACTCCAATGATATATTGTGATAGTCAGAGTGCTCTTGCATTGGCAAGGAATTCTATGTTTCACTCCAAATCAAAACACATTGAAGTCAGGTATCATGTCATGAGAGATTTCTTGGCCAAAAAGCTCATTGATTTGGTCAAGGTACACACTGATGACAACCCAGCAGATGCTTTGACAAAAGGCTTAGCTTTGGAGCAGTTTACACATTGCAATGAGTTGATGGGTATAGATTGAAGCCACTAGATTGCTTCACGGTTGTACATACCAAGTCACTTGGGCTGCGTTGGCCTTCAAGTGGGAGTTTGTTGGGATTCAGGCCAACTGGCCGGACATCCCACTTACTACTAACCCATCTACTAACTTAACCATATATATACACTTATTCTTTAATACAAAGAGAATAAGGAGCTGCAATAGGATAACGTTGTTTTGCGCTCCACATAACACTCTCTCTCTCTCTCTCTCTCTCTCTCTCTCTCTCTCTCTCCTCTCACACTTGCACTCGCACACGCTTCCCATGGTACTTCCCCATATTAAATGTTGGGATTCAGGCCAACTGGCCGGACATCCCACTTACTACTAACCCATCTACTAACTTAACCATATATATACACTTATTCTTTAATACAAAGAGAATAAGGAGCTGCAACAACAGGATAACGTTGCTCTGCGCTCCACCCAACAATAGGTCTCTCTCTCTCTCTCTCTCTCTCTCTCTCTCTCTCTCTCTCTCTCTCTCTCTCTCTCTCTCTCTCTCTCTGCTCTTGCACTTGCACTCGTACACGCTTCCCATGGAACCTTCAGAGAAGGTTGCTTCCCCCTATCATACTTTGTCTTTTGGCATACCACACATTTTGACACATAGTCTTGTATGTCCATTTTGATGGTAGGCCCATAGAAATATGTCTCTACTCCTTGAAGAGTAGGTTGAATCCCTCTATGCCCCGCATAGGGAGGAGCATGGGATTCATACATTACTTTCTTACGAAGAGAGTGAGTAACACATAGTCTATTGCCATGGACAAGATAACCATCGTGCAAGTTGAATGGTTCTTCTTTCTCCCTTAAGGCATGGGCTAAAATTACATCTTTAAAATTGGGGTCAGTAGCATACTCATCTATCATAGAAGATAGATCATTATGAGTTGCTATGGACACTGCATTGGCTCTTGGCCATCATGATAGTGCATCAGCTACTGATTGTGCTTGCCAGTAATGTGAGCAATATGAAAATTGAATTGCAAAAGAAAATTCACCCACCTCATTGTTTGTCAGAGAGGTTGGTTTGCGTCATGACGTACTTAAGACTTTGGTGATCCGTGCGTAGGATGAATGGAGTCCCCAAAAGATAGTGCTTCCATGTGTCGAGGACATGTAGGATAGCTAGTAGCTCATTCTCATAGATGCCCAATACTCGCTCGTTGGTATTTAGTCTTTGACTCTCATATGCTATGGCATGCCCTTCTTGAAGCAAAACTGCTCTAAGACAATCTCCACAAGCATTACATTGGACCTCAAATGGATTTGAGAGATCTAGTAGTGTAAGCATGGGTTGAGAGGTAAGCTTTTATTTAAGCTTGTCAAAAGCATTTTGCTCCTTAGCAGTCCATATGTACTTAACATTTTTCTTTGTCAAGTCATGTAACGGTCCTGCTATTTGGGAGAATTTAGCTATGAAGCGTCTATAGTATGCACACATATCAATAAATCTTCGTAGCTCATGTAGATTCCTTGGATTAGGCCATCCTTTTATTACCTCAAGCTTGGCTGGATCCATACGGATAACATCTTGAGAGATAATATGACCTAAGTACTGAATCTCTTGGAGGAAAAATTCACTCTCTTCTTTTGGTTAATGAAAAGTTTATTCTCCCTCATAGCTTGGAAAACTACCTAGAGGTGTTGCTTATGCTCCTCCAAAGATTTGGAGTAGATGATAATGTCATCGAAGAACACTCCAATGAACTTACGGCAGGGTCTAAATATTTTCGCCATTAGGTGGTTGAACATGGCTGGAGCATCTGTCAAACCAAAAGGCATGACAAGATATTCATAAAAAACAAACGTTGTACGAAAAGCAGTCTTTACAATATCTTCATTCACTATCCTTATTTGACGATAGTTAATTTTTAGGTCAATCCTACCGAAGTAGGTAGATCCTTGTAGCTTATCAAAAACAAGTCTTCTATCTGCGGTATGGGAAATATGTTTTTGATAGTGATCCGCTTTAGTGCTCTATAGTCGACACACATACAATACGTGCCATCTTTCTTTTGCACTAAAGTATTGATGAACAGAATGGAGAGGAGCTAGGCCTCACCATCCCGTTTTCCACCAATTCATGCAATTGCCTCATGATGTCATCTTGTTGAGCTTGTGGAACTTGATAAGGAGGTGTATTGGGCGGTGAGCTTCCTAGTAGAAGCTCTATTGCATGGTCATCATCCCCTCGTTTTGGAGGTAGCTCACTAGGGATGTCATCAATAAAACATCTTGGAATCCATTTAGGAAATTAGACAACTCTAATTCCTCTTGATTCCCTTTATTGCTACTTGTGAAAACATTAGAATCATTTACAGATCGTCTAACAAAAATCATATATGCAAAAATAGAGCTTTTCATTGACTTATCAAAATCAAGAGTATTTACCAGGGATATGGTGTTTCCCGACTCATTAGCATTTATGTATATGGATTTTTTTCCTGTAAGTGAAGTAGATTCTTCTTTCAGGGAACTTCCTTTTGGAATCCATGCGGTTGAACCATGGTGCCCCTAGGATGACATCTTCATGTTGGAGAGGGGAGATTAAAAAAATCTTCTTTGTTGACGTAGCTTTGGACATGAAGCCTCAACTTCCCAATCAAGGGAGTAACAAAGGCTTGTTGTCCCTTGAAAGCTCCATCAACAATTACAATATCTCCCATCTTGAAAGCTTGTATGCCTAGCTTTTGGCCAATTGTGTTGATATGTAGTTGTGAGTAGAGCCAGGTTCAAAAAGGATGAAGACATCCTGCTCCTTCACCTTTCCCCAAGCATAGGAAAGGGATGACCCTTTGCAATGAGCATCCTCTTTTGGAGCTTTGACTGTGGAAGCTCTAGGAGTCTCATTGCGTGCATTTCTTTTGGGGCAAGAACGATAGCCATGTCCGTGCTCCCCACACTTAAAGCATTTATGATCTTTGCAAAAAGCCTTTAGCTCTTCCAAGAGAGATTTTATTTTTACCTTTATAGACTGCCTTCTCTTTGGTCTTGTTGTTGTTGGAATTGCCTTGGGAAGAACTTTGAACATTATTCTTCCCCTTTGAATCATTTTGATCTTTGTTTTCCATGGGCATGGCATTCCTCTTAGCCCCTTGTTGGAAATTACTACGAGAAGCAACCATAGTGTGGTGGATGACTTCGGTGATAGAACCAGGCTGTTGTTGTGAGTTGACATACTTGGCCATTTCTTTAGGTAATCCCGCACAAGATTGCTGCTTTTGCTTGGCAAAGTCTATCTGTTGAAAGGCTGTATCTTTGAGATGTAAATCCCAAAACTTATCCACATATTTGTGGATAGACTCGTTGGAGAGTAGCTTCAAACTCCCTATTCGGTGAGCACTTTATCTTTGGCATCGCTTGCAAGGAATTGCTTCATGATGGAAACTCGTAAAGTTTTCCATGTTTTTGGAGCTTTGTCATTGCCACAAAGTCTAGCCCACCATTGACGAGCAGATTTTTGAAAGTGCATAGCTACATGACGTAGCTTGGAGGATTTAGTGAAGCCCTCTTCTCCAAAGATGCATCAAATTTTTGGATGAAGGCCAATACTTTGTCAGTAGTACCAAAGGTGCCATTATAGGTAGAAAAGAGATACTCTTTCCTCCCTCTTTGAAATTCTTAAGCTTGTGGAGCCTTTTCCAAGCAGGATAGGATTTGTGATGTCCTTTCCTCTTGTATTCTCTAGGAGAATAGCCGTCGCTTTCATCGGAAGAGGAGGAAGGTGATGAAGAAGGAGAAGAGGGTAACCTCTTTCTCGTCTTTTTCTTCCTTCGTTTGCTCTCTTCCCTTTTGGAGTGACAAGGAGAAGGACTATAGGATGTTCTTTTCCTCTTGAGAGGAGTTGGGGATCGTCGAGGGATATTTTTAGGTGAGCAATTTTTGGTGAGCGCTTTTTAGGAATCAGGCGAGCAGATTCTAGAAAAGATTCTCTACCTCCCTCCCTCTCTCTCTCTCTCTCTCTCTCTTCTATTGTTTTGCCTTCACGCTCCTTGGCATCAAATCTTTTAGTGTCTTCCAGCCTATCTCTCTCTCATCTCTCTTTCTTCTTTCTCAAGCACCTTAACATCGAATTTTTTAGTGTTTAGGACCAAAGACTCTATCTCATTCATTTTTGCCAATATCCTCTCCTTCTTCTCCTGCTCTCTCTCTCTCTCTCTCTCTCTCTCTCTCTCTCTCTCTCTCTCTGATTCATTCTCTCTCTCTCTCTCTCTCTCTCTCCAAGGTGCGTGAAGGTGGAACGACGATGGAGAGAGAGAGAGAGAGAGAGAGAGAGAGAGAGAGAGAGAGAGAGAGAGAGAGAGAGAGAGAGAGAGAGAGAGAGAGAGAGAGAGAGAGAGAGAGATAGATTTTATTATCGTCCTCGGAGGTCAAATATGACCTATGGGACCAAAGTTACATGTGATGTAGTATGTGTATGGCTGATGAGTGAGAGAGAAAAAGAGAGAGAGAGAGAGAGAGAGAGAGAGAGAGAGAGAGAGAGAGAGAGAGAGAGAGAGAGAGAGAGAGAGAGAGTATGAATCAAAGAAGATAGAGATAGGCAGTGAGATAATAGGGAGGTTTAGACATAGACAAAGATGTGCCACCCTTCAAATTTTTTCAAAAACAACAGAGACAAGGGTACTTGAAAGATGAACATCCATTAATCATAGAAAACATTACATTTTATTGCACTTGCATTACATAGACAACACTTTAGAATCACCAAAAGCATTCATCCTCTAGAAGCCGCGGGATTTGCAGCAATGCTCCCCTCAAGTGGCAAAAGAAGATTCACCACATCCCCTAGCTGCTCCTTCATTTTCTCGTCATCCTCCTCTGTGATGAGTCCAACCATCTTCTAACAAGAGAAAGCGAATTGTCCCTTCTCGTTTAAGCTTAGCAATGTGTGCATATTGAGGTCTGTGCGGAAATGATAAAGGTGATACACATTAATCATTGCCTTGAGAGCTTCCTAAAATCATTCGGCTCCATGCAATGCCTCTCCATTGAGAATGGCTTCCATGGCATCCCATGCAGACTTGATTCTATTCTCAAGATCGTCGATCATCGTGCAAAGAAAGAGAAGTGCACTATTGTATCTAGTGGATGGTTTCACAAAAATATTACAAGCCCAATCAATTTATAGCAATCGTGGGAATATTAAATTATTTCTATTTGCACTATTCACGATTTGACATATAAACAGCCACCTTCCAATTTTAACAATTATTGAAAAAACTACGGCCATCATAAGATCAAATTAGAAATTGATAGTATTGTGCACTTCGTGATCTAACATACAAGAAATTGGAAACGGCCAATGCTATACATCCATGCCTAGATAGGTCCTACCTCGGCTTAGTGCCCTAAATATATCAGCATCTACCACAGAACTGGTTGTTGATGGATAAATATGTTCTCATTTTGGCTTAACCCTAACACACGCAAAAAAATAAAATACAAATGTTGACATGCAAGATATGGTTTTTGCTTTGTTACCTGTTCCCTGAAGTCTGGACATGTGCACGATGGTTGGTTGCAAATACAAACATTGTACAACCTGAAATGACCATCTTCACTTTGGCTCTCTACTATAAAGACCTCACGAACACCATCTTCCCTACATATCTCTTCTACGACCTTTGCTCTTAGCGCTAGCGCTAGACTGACCTTGCAAGCAGCGTCCTCAAAAATGGAAGACTGATATCATACATGCACACCATCTCGCATTGTGGCTCGTCAAGATGCATCTTTTGACTTGAAAGTCTTTCTTAAACTCCAGTTGATACCCCCCCTTCATGCAATATTTGCACCTCATCCTTAGTTACATGCACATGCCAAATGTGTGGTGGATGCTGAGGCTGCGGCTCAATGTTCTGGTCTACTATGCGGCAATGCAAGACATGATTCGGACAAAACCAAAACCACTGACGCACCACACCTTTGGGATGCTTTCAGTACCCTTGAAAAGATGGGGCCCGTATACCAAGGCTTGAATGTGCAATACTGCTTCCACACCTTCGTCCTCTAGCGTGCCACTACATGTGACTCTACTCCCTTGTGGAGTTCGTCGTATGGCCCACATTGCCTCATTCACCTTGCTTTCCACTACATACTGCCCTCCTGAAGCTGTACTTCATTCTGGGGTTTGTGATGTCCCTTCTTGTGCAAAGTTGGTCTTACGGGGTCTTCCACACTTCTTACAATCTTTGGTAACCGAGTTGTACTCAGGCCTATGCGATGCATCATCATCCACATTGATAACTTGCGTTTTTGCGTTGATGTCTCCTTATCTCCTATCAATGGAGTCGATTGTTTTTACATTGGAGTGCCCTCAATAGCCTCATTCACTGCTCTTATTACTTGACTGGGATGTTTTTCATGGCGCTCCGCAAGCTTTTGTATCGATGGACCCTTTCCAATGTGTTTTCCATGGTTGTATGAAATGGCCTTTGTGCTTTGTAAGATGGAATTTGCTAGGTCAGTTGTACATGCATAATATAATGAAATGCGTTTATGAAAACCCTCCCCTACTAGCCAGCTGCCATGCTTGCTCTCGGCGAGGTTTGTGCGTAGAGTGTTTGGTCCATCAGAGCTTCTTTCTATGCATGTCATAATGCCACCCCAATGTGCAATACAAATTTCCCACCAGCTAAGGCATGAATACATGTATGGAATGTTACGGTCTATGCAATGACCGTTATGCCACCTCTGCTGCTGCACCCTCTTTTGTTGGTGCTTGCCTCCACTTCTCACACATTTCTTTGTGTATGTGTTGAGAAGCTTGTGCCACATACTTTGTTGTATGTTGATTCAAGATTTGCTTCCAATGAAAAAGACAAGAACGCTCTCGACCACTCATTGCATTATTCTTATTGCCACCATTGAAAACAATTCGGATTGCATTCCAATTTACTTGATCTTCATCCGCCATGAATCCAAAAAAGTTAGCTCTTTCACACCCACATGACATCATTACATCATTGAGGCACTCCCAAAATAGACATTGCGATTCCGTGTCCTCCTCTTTCATTTCACAAGTTGCACTAGTCAGAAGGTCCTGCATGCTGTAAACAAATCGTTAGAGGGAAAGTCAAAGTCAACCCACAGTGTTGTCAAGGTGCACCATGTACCTTGGATCATAGACATGACATGCCATAGTCACCCAATCGTTCACACGTCTAGTGTAATCAAACTGGATTCACGCACGTCGAAGATTGCCATCCCCATCTTGTCTCATTCGATTCACCAGGTCCATACCGGATGCTGGACCAACTGTGGAAATTTTGAAGACATAACATTGGTCTCCCTCCTTACCTTGACTAGGAAACCTACTTCCATGGAAAAAGTCATATGTGTAGTCTCGCTTGAGCTTAAGGAGTGCATCAATTTCAAAAGATTCTTTGTCACCACCTCTCCATAAACTAGACAGAGATCTTCAAACCCTGTCAAAGTTCATAGTGTTTAGAGAAAAAATAATTTAGCATAGAGTTCTGCATTGAAATAAGAATTTAAGAAATTTACATACCAATTATCTTCCACCAAAAATCCCAACTCCTCAGCGATTGCAAATAGCTATTGCTCACCTAAACTTCCCTGGTCGGTGTTGCTGCGAAGAAGTGTTGTACTTATAATTTCTTTTGCAAAACATATTTGAAACTTCATGGCTCCTACATGTGGATCTACGGTCAAAGTCCTTTGCACCATTACCTTGGCCCTATCCGTTAGTGTTTTGGATGTACGGGTGCGCACATCATGTCTATGTGTGCCACGATGAATCATGACTCTGGTTGTCATCTCATCTAATGGCATGACATAATATACTACATAGTCACATGTTGCAATGGAGAAAGAAATTGCCTTACAAAAGTGGCATGTAAGGCTCTTATCTCCAATCTTACAATATTGTCCGGGTGCAGGTGCCTTTTGTATGTTCCCATTGAAATGACTTGTATTGGGAACATGATAATTAACCAGATGGGCACATTGTTCATTCATGCACTTCAAAGATCCTAGGCAATGACTAAGATGCATTATACATGGGAAAACTATATTGGATGTTTGAGGCTTTGACCATAGATGAGGGTCATACTTATGATCCATTACATCCATATGGTGCAACCTCCGCATGGTGGGTAGAAATTCTAAAACAAGATCACCATTGTAAGCTCTTGGAATCTCTATAACCTAGTCCACTCGTTGTATTTGCATTAAGAGTTTTGTCAAAATACCCATCTTTTCGGCTTGCATACATTTTTGCCTTGTACTTCTCTTGAAGCTATTTGGGAGCAAAACTTGAGGCAGGGTGCAAAGATGTACTATTTTCTTTTGAGGGAAGTGCATCTTTGGGGGACTATCCACAATGGCAATGGGAGTCATGTTAGGTGAGCCTCCAGAGTGTACAACATGAGATACGTTGACTTTGTATTTACGTAAAAGGTGTTCATCCAGTACATAGGTGATTTCACCTAAATTGTTGAGCGTCCTTTCAAGAGGCAAAGTCATCTCAATATCACCAACTTCGATCACTACATCTGAAGTTGTAAATTGCATTGGATAAATTATTTCTAAAAGAAATGATTCTGATATTATAAATTTACCATTGTAAAAAGAATAAGAAAGTTCTTTATCAAGAAACAATAAAAAACAAGCCATACGAATAAGCTAAACAAACAAATTAAGCATAAGACCTTATTATAACTAGTACAATTGGTGGGCTTCGCCTGCCTCTTCTCTCTCTCTCTCTCTCTCTCTCTCTCTCTCTCTCTCTCTCTCTCTCTCTCTCTCTCTCTCTCTCTCTCTCTCTCTCTCTCTCTCTCTCTCTCTCTCTCTCTGTGTCACTGTGCTCCCAGAGCTGCAGGCCACACCCGCCTGCCGTTTGAAGGACATTCTAACGTGTGGCAAGGAGGGGGAACCGGAATTCCCTCCCCCTTTATCCTTAGTATAGATAACTAACAAATTATTTATATAATCACATGTAATAATAAAATCGTTATAATTTTAAATTTAATAATATTTTAATATTGCAACAAATGTATTTTATAAATTATGTTTTTAAAAAATCCAAAAAATTGTTCAAAATATATGCGTGTGTACTCTCCCTAAACTCCTCCAAACGCGTGTACCCCTCATATAGCCCCCCCCGTCCACCCCTCAATCCCATGTACCCCTCCACCCTCCTGACACGTGTCTCCTCCCCCACTCAAGCCGGCTCCTCGAGTGCCCCCCGTCCTCACGCATGTGCCCCCCCTCCCCCCCCCAAATACCCCCCCTCAAGCTCACGCATGTGACGCCCCCCCCCCCCCCCCCCCCCCCCCCCCGACACAGTCATTTTCTTTGAACGTTAAGGCTCTTCTGTGCTTGTCAGCAAAAACTTTTTGCCTTAGTTGGGAGATGGATATAGCCTCCTCAATGTTTTGAAAAGATGTTTGCAGGTCACGGCTATACTCATCGGCAGCGAAGATCTTCCCATGTACTTTAAGTAGCAAGGGACTTTTAGGTCTTCCCTCTATGATTTCAAAAGGTGCTTTTCCTGTAGAAGTATGGATAGTATTATTATACGCATACTCTACAACAGGTAAGTACTTTTCCCATTGTGAGCATTGATCTACTTCTGTAACATAGGTCTTTAGTAGATCAAGAATCGTAAGATTGGCTATCTCACTTTGGCCATCTGTTTATGGGTGATAGGCCGAAGACAAATTCGATCTTGTACCTACATTTTCGAAGAGACCTTTCCAAAAATTACTGGTCATTCTAAGATCTCTATTTGACATGGTGGATGTTGGCAATCCATGGTGTTTGAAAATCTGTGATATGAAGAGAGTTGCCAATTGCTATGCCTTAATAGTCTTCTTGAAAGGGATAAAGTGTGCTTGCTTGCATAGGAGAAAGAAATAGTTCCTCACTTATCATTACTCTTCGTGCTAGCATACATAATAACATAGTAATGAAGATGGAGAAGATGGCAAGCTTAAGCATTGAATCATGACTCTTGGTTGGATTTGCATTCCATAGCCAAGAGTGTTGGTGTAGGCTTTCACTCTCACATGCTTGGAGAAGGTGGTGGTGTTCCTCAACTTTCACCAAGTGAGAATGGCTTTGCAAATGAGTGTGTGTGTGTGTGTGGAGTATATCCCCCTAGCACCCCCCCTCCTTGCTTTGGGCGAGTGGTGACCTTTCTGCATGTTGCAAGCTCATTGGACCCCTCTCCCCTTAGCCAATCACACGCAGCATGCAGTCAAGTATATGGGTAGTCTTTTGACAAGTATCTTGCTTACCCCTTACAGAGAGAGACCTTGAAAATATCTAGATATTTGTTAGATGGAAGCAGAAGCTCATTGGACCCCTCTTTAGCCCAACCAATAGCATTCAAGCACACCATGTGGTTAAGCTTAGTGAGAGTCTGACATGTGTCCCATGTGCTCTTTTAGAATTCCCCTAACTTTGAGATTTTTATGCATAGGAGGTTTCTCAAGCAACTTCTTCATTAAGTGTGTAGGTTCTCTTTTTGACTCAAGCATCTTACCCCCCATGCATAGGAAGCTTCTCGAGCAACTTCCTCATTAAATGTGACAAGTACCTGAAGTACCTTAGTCATCAAGCATGACAAGCACCTTAGGTGGAGTTCCCACCTCAAGCACAACCCTAGCTTGCTTAAGTTTAGGTCAGGTTACCACCTCAACCATAGCCCTAGCTTGCCTAAGTTTAGGTCGGGTTCCCACCTCAAGCACAGCCCTAGCTTGCTGAAGTTTAGGTCGAGTTCCCACCTCAAGCTGAGCCCTAGTTTGCTTAAGATCAAAGGACTTTTAACACTAACAATTGGAGGTCTTTAATGAAGCTAACCCTAAGGTCTTTTAAGCTTCATTAGTTAACCTTGCTCTTTGACATACCATCTCTCATTTGGGCCCCTTTACCATTAGCCCCGTGTTGAGATAGATCTGTAAGCACATGTCTATAATTTAACCCTTGTTCCCATTTATTATCCCATAATTTAAATGATCAGTTTAATATGAGAAAATCATTTGGGTTGGTTAGATATTAGATATTTAATGACATTACCTCTCTCTTGAAATCATAGTCGTCCTCGACTACGAGGTAAAAGAGATAAAGTCATAGTCATTAGTCAATTTGTCTTAGCTGGTAGAGGATCCCTTTTTACCCTATAACATCATTCCAAGATGGATGACTAAATGGTGCTTGGAGACATAGCTGCCGCAAGCATGTCTGCTCTTTAGTCCATTTCATCCTCCCAAGTAGAGTGACAAATTCTACATGGTGTTTGAGAGACGTCGGCATCCCAAACATGATTCTTAGTATGCATACTACTTAAATTTGTGCACAATAAGAGAGAATTAGTCTTATAAGACAAAAACATTGATCATTTAAAAGAAACATGTACATTTTGTTGCTTTAATGTAGCATTGTAAGCGTTGACAAGGTTCATACTATCCTTAAGTTGGATTCCTTGCATCCATCTAGCATCTTCAAAAGGATAATTTTTGAACTTAATAAGATACCGTCGGATAATCTTACCATGTCTTAGTACCTTGTCTTCATGCTGAAGGATAGCTTCGGGTTGTAGTACCTCTTCTTGATCTTCGATTTCAGGAGGGTCTTCAATAATTGGTTCATTTGGAGGCTCTCCTTTGTAGGGATTGAGTAGGCTCACATGAAAAGCATTGTGTATGAGCCAATGGTTAAGTAACTTGAGTTGATAAGCCACCTCATTGATTGGCTTCAAAATTTGAAAAGGACCATAGTATCTTTTTGATAGTTTAGCATAATACTTTTGATGGCCCGTAGGGATTTTGCCCGTCGTTTGCCTCAATCGAGCCTTAGGAAACTTAAGTAAGACCCAATCATTTTCTTTGAACGTTAAGGCTCTTCTGTGCTTGTCAGCAACAGCTTTTTGCCTTAGTTGGGAGATGGATATAGCCTCCTTGATCTTTTGAAAAGATGTTTGCAGGTCACGGCTATACTCATCGGCAGCGAAGATCTTCCCATGTACTTTAAGTAGCAAGGGACTTTTAGGTCTTCCCTCTATGATTTCAAAAGGTGCTTTTCCCGTAGAAGTATGGATAGTATTATTATACGCATACTCTACAAGAGGTAAGTACTTTTCCCATTGTGAGCATTGATCTACTTCTGTAACATAGGTCTTTAGTAGATCAAGAATCGTAAGATTGGCTATCTCACTTTGGCCATCCGTTTATGGGTGATAGGCTGAAGACAAATTCGATCTTGTACCTAGATTTTCGAAGAGACCTTTCCAAAAATTACTGGTCATTCTAGGATCTCTATCTGACACGGTGGATGTTGGCAATCCATGGTGTTTGAAAATCTGTGATATGAAGAGAGTTGTCAATTGCTATGCCTTAATAGTCTTCTTGAAAGGGATAAAGTGTGCTTGCTTGCTAAACGTGTCGACTATTGTCCATATTTCCGTATTCCCATGGATAGATTTTGGTAATCCAAAGATAAAATCCATGGATATACTCTCCCATGGTGAATTAGGAATTGGCAATGGCTGGAGTAATCTAAGTTGCTTCCCTCTATCATACTTGGTCTTTTGGCATACTACACATTTTGAAACATACTCTTGGATGTCCACTTTCATGGTAGGCCAATAAAAGTATTTCTCTACTCCTCGAAGAGTAGGTTGAATGCCTCTATGCCCCGCCTAGGGAGGAGCATGGGATTCATAAATGACTTTCTCACGAAGGAAGTGAGTAACACATAGCCTATTGCCATGGAGAAGATAACCATCCTGCAAGGTGAATGGTTCCTCTTTCTTCCCCAAAGCAAGGGTTTACATTATGTCTTTAAAGTCAGGGTCAGTAGTATACTCATCTATCATAGAAGATAGATCATTGTGAGTTGCTATTGACACAGCATTAACTTTTGGTCGTCGTGAAAGTGCATCAGCCACTTGATTGTGCTTACCAGCAATGTGAGCAATGTGGAAATTAAAATGTGAAAGTAAATTTTCCCACCTCATTTGTTTGTCGGAAAGCTTTGTTTGCGTCATGAAGTACTTAAGACTTTTGATGGTTTGTTCGTAAGATGAATGGAGTCCCCAATAGATAGTGCTTCCATGTGTCTAGGGCATGTAGAACACCTAACAGCTCTTTCTCATAAATGCCTAAGACCCGTTCATCTGTGTTGAGCCTTCGGCTCTCATATGCTATGGCATGCCCTTCTTGAAGCAAGACTGCTCCAAGGCAATCACCACAAGCATCACATTGGAACTCAAATGGCTTTGAGAGACTTGGAACCATAAGAACTGGTTGGGAGGTAAGATTCTCTTTGAGCTTGTCAAAAGCACTTTGCTCCTTAGCAGTCCATGAATACTTGACATTATTCTTTGTTAAGTCATGTAATGGTCCTGCTATTTGAGAGAATTTTGCTATGAAGCGCCTATAGTATGCACACATACCAATAAAGCTTCTTAGCTCATGTAGATTCCTTGGATTAGGCCATGCTTTTATTACCTCCAACTTTGATGGATCCATACGGATACCATCTCGAGAGATAATATGACCTAAGTATTGAATCTCTTGAAGGAAAAATTCGCTTTTCTTTTGATTGAGAAAAAGATTATTCTCCCTTAATGCTTGAAAAATCACTTGGAGATGTTGCTTGTGTTCCTCCAAGGAATTGGAGTAGATGATGATATCATCAAAGAACACTCCAGTGAATTTGCAATAGGGTCTAAAAATTTTCTCCATTAATCGATTGAATGTAGCTGGTGCATTAGTCAAGCCAAAAGGCATGACTAGATATTCATAAAAGGCAAACATTGTGCAAAACGTGATCTTTAGGATATCTTCATTCACTATCCTTATTTGATGGTAGCCACTTTTAAGGTCAATCCTACTGAAGTAGGTAGAGCCTTGTAGCTTATCAAACAGATCTTCTACCCGAGGTACGAGAAATCTGTTTTTGATAGTGATATGGTTTAGTGCACGATAGTCCACACACATGTGGTATGTACCATATTTCTTTTGCACTAAAAGGATTGGAGAGCAAAAGGGAGAGGAGCTAAGCCTCACCATTCCTTTGTCTACCAATTCTTGTACTTGCCTCATGATCTCCTCTTGTTGAGCTTGTGAAACTCGATAGGGAGGTTTGTTAGGCGGTGAGCTTCCGGATAGGAGCTCAATTCGATGGTCATCATCCCCTCGTTTTGGAGGTAAGTCCATAGGGATATCATCAATGAACACATCTTGGAATCCTTTTAGAAAGTTAGACAAGTCTAACTCTTCTTGATTCCTACCATTCACCTTTGATGAAACATTGGAACCTTTTAGGGATTCTTTGACAAAAATCATGTACGCAGAAACTGAGCTTTTCATTGATTTATCAAGGGCGAGAGGATTTACAAGTGGTATAGTACGACCAGACTCATTAGCATCTATATACATATTCTTTTCCCTGTAGGCGAAGTAGATTCTCCTTTCAGGGAACTTCATGTTGGCAGCCATGCGGTTGAACCATGGTATCCCTAGGATAGCATCCTCATGTTGGAGAAGAGAGATGAAGAATTCTTCTTTGTCGACATAGCTTTGGACATGAAGCCTCAACTTCCCGATCAAGGGAGTAACAGAGGCTTGTTGTCCCTTGAAAGCGGCATCGGCAGTTACAGCATCTCCCATCTCAAAAGCTTGAATGCCCAACTTGGTGGCCAACTCCATTGATATGAAGTTGAGAGTAGAACCAGGGTCAAACAAGATGAAGGCATCATGCTCCCTTACCTTTCCCCAAGAATAGAAGAGAGGTGACCCTTTGCAATGAGTATCCTCTTTTGGAGCTTCGATAGTGGAAGCTCTAGGAGTCTCATTGCGAGCATTTCTTTTGGGGCAAGAACGATAGCCATGTCCTTGCTCCCCACACTTAAAACATTTGTGATCCTTGGGAAAAGTTTTTGTAAACTCCTTTCTCCTTGGACCGATTGTTGTTGTTGTTGTTGGAATGGCCGTGGGAAAAGATTTGGGCATTAATTTGTCCCTTTGCATCACTTTTGTCTTTATTTTCCATGGGCTTGACATTCCGTCTAACCCCTTGTTGGAAATTGATGCATGAAGCAACCATGGTATGGTGGATTACTTCGCTGATAGAGTCAGGCCGTTGAGAGTCAACATACTCAGCCATCTCTTCAGGTAATCCCGCACAGAATTGTTGTTTTTGCTCAGCAAAGTCTATCTTTTGAAAGACAGTAGCCTTGAGATGTAATCCCAAAACTTGTCCACATATTTGTGGATAGACTCATGAGAGAGAAGCCTTAAACTCCACCATTCGGTGAGCACTTTGTCCTTTGCATCACTTTCAAGGAATTGATTCATGATGGAAACTTGTAGAGTTTTCCATGTCTTTGGGGCTTCACCATTGCCTCGAAGGCTAGCCCACCATTGACGAGCCGATTTTTGGAAGTGCATAGCTACATAGCGTATCTTGGACGACTCCGTGAAGCCCTCGTCTCCAAAGGCCGCATCAAATTGTTGGATGAAGGCCAATACTTTGTCGGTAGCACCAAAGGTGCCATCATAGGTGAGAAAAGAGATACTCTTTCCTCCCTCTTTGAACTTCTTGTGCTTTTGTGACCTTCACAATGCAGGGTAAGATTTGCGATGTCCTCCCCTCTTATATTCTCTAGGAGAATAGCCATAGCTTTCATCGGTAGAGGAGGAAGGTGAAGAAGAAGGAGAAGAGGGTGACCTCTTTCTTGCCCTTTTCTTCCTTGGTTTCCTCTCTTCCCTTTTGGAGTGACGAGGAGAAAGACTATGGGTTAACCGTTTCCTCTTAGGAGGAGTTGGCGATCGTTTAGTCCTCCTTCTTCATGGAGCCACATCTTTGGAGGAATTTAGGGATTCATTGCTTTCTTGATCTTTGGATTCCTCCTCTCATATGGGAGAGAGTCTTCTTTTGGGGGTCTCTTCAAGAGGCCTCGTAAGCTCTCCCTCCTCTTGGAGAGGAAAGGAAATCCCATAAGCACGAAGTTGTTGAGTAACTTCGGCTTGCAAAGTGGGGTTGCCCATAGCTTGTTGCAACCTAGTGACAAGATAATTAACAAACATGGGGGCATCATATGTTAACCCTCACGCACATTCCTCTCACTTAAGATGGACGCCGTATTATTTATTTGGTAGAGCCAGGTACCGGGCTTCTCGATCCAATAGGAAAAGGGTAAGAGTGATCACCGATGAGAGGCGCACTCTAACTAGAACATTCAAGGGATTAGTTGGCTAAGCATGGGCGCCCAAGTGTGAATGGAGCGAGCTCATATAAAAGTCAACTAAACCTAAAATTCACTCATTCTTTCATTTGTGCAATTGAAGAGTGCTCTTGCTCCATCTCCATCTTCTTCTTCTTCATCTCCTTGTGTGTGTGTGTATGCGAGAGAGAGAGAGAGAGAGAGAGGGAGAGAGAGAGAGAGAGAGAGAGAGAGAGAGAGAGAGAGAGAGAGAGTGCGATCGAGCATTGGGACGATGGCACGGCGGCAGCGAAGTGGTTGAGCGCGGCGTAGCGACGGCTCCTTCTTCTTCACGGCGAGGAATCTTCCACGACAGCAAGCGTAGAGCGATGAGTGACACGCCATCGTCATCTTTGAGCTTACTAGTTTAGGCGAGTTGCGTGCTTGGAGCCATTTGTGGCTCGCACACAGTGTATCGGCAAGTTCCTTGCATTGACACAAGCGACAGACGTGCACATTTTTGGCGCCGTTTCAGGGGAATGCCATACACTAAGCTTGAATGGCACTCTGTGTTTCTTTGTGGTGCAATTTCAATTGTAGGAAAGGTAGAGAAGGAAGGTGTGTGTGTTGAGAAGAAGGAGTTTGTTTTGCTGCTGTGTATTATTTTGTTAATAAGGAATTGAAAGATACCGTGTTTTCTTTGTTAATAAGGTTTTGAAAGGTACTATGTTTTCTCTATGATAAGGTGTTAGTATTAAGGTTGTAGATCCATAATGTTAGTTCTGGGTAAAGTACAGTAAGTAGTTCTGTTAGACAGTGAGTTGCTGTAGTAGTGTGTTAGTGTGTAACAGTAGCTGTATTAGTGGTAAGTAGGTAGGTTAGGTATGTGTGTGCTTGCACGCACATCGCGACCGCGGCAACCTTATCCAAAATTTAAATAAAAAATAAAAATAAAAATTAAGGGTAGGACCGGGATCGAGAATATCCCCCAAACCCAAGCCCAAGCTCACGCTCAGGCTCAGAGGCTCAGGCCTCACTCGCCCTTTAAAATTACGTATTTTAGCTTCACACGTAGCTAAAAATTGACCTTTTTGAGGACCAACGGAGCTTCAGGTGACCGAACATTGTGCTGTAAAGCACACCGCAACCCTCTGAGTGATATGCTCGTTTCGAGCTATCACACACTTTAATCAAAAAACCGATCATTAAAAAACATTAAAAAAAAGAAAAAAAAGAGTGAAAACGGATGCGTTAAAAAAGTAAGCGGTTAACCTTCGAGGTTATTCGCCGATGCTTGTAGGGTGTCAAAGGCACATGCATCTACACTCTGGTCGTGTGCTAGAGACGGAGCAACTAGAGAGAATTTGACTTACACGAGTTCTCATTATCCACCTACGTTACGTTCCGGGCCCTCGGCGGGGACTCAAGGTAGTACAAACCAAGACCCAACATAGCGGCTAGTGGCTCTTCCTCTGACTACGACATCATGGAGGGTTTCCCAATGCCTAATCCCAATAGCTCAAGCCAAGACATGCATGCCATGGGTCCACGGTCCGGGCTGAGCGTGCTTAGCCGCTTGAAGGAAACCTTTAGTAGAGCCACTCGCTCAGAACATAGAGCTAATGTAAATGAGGGGGGTGGGGAAGTAAATTCGCCATTCATGACCAACGTAGACCCTATTCCCTTAGAGAATGTACACGTGAATACTTCATTCATTGCACCCTGACTCTTCAAAGCTATTCCCCTCCGAGTCATATTATCCGATGGTAGAAGCCTTGCCGAAGTGCAAGAGGTTGAGCGATATATCATTGCGGCTAGGGAAAAGGAAATCGGGAGCTTACATAAGGTGGAGCAACGAAGAGAGTTAAAAGCAAAAGCCCCTATGTCAATATTCTTGCCAGGAGAGCAATCGAGTGCTTTTGACTTAGCAAACACTAAGGGCCAACCCCTAGAAAGCAACATTACATCTAGCTCAAAGGACACCCCTAACACCTCAATCCTAGATGGAGCGTTTTTAAATGAGAAATGGGAGTACGAACTAAAAACGGAAGCTCTAACCGACCTATACACATGTCACACCTATCACGTGGGTTGGTTAGATATCCTACAATCCACAATGGGTGCTACTAGTGTGGAGGATCAACAACAAAGAGTTTGTGAGGTCATCCATAGGGTCATTGAGTTAATGAGACAGAACAAGGGATCAACATGCCTTCAATGGGTCTCATGAGATTGTTGGATACAGGGAAGGCTAAACAACCAACCTTATTGCAAATGGAGTCTCCCTCGGTAAGTCCGATGGATCCTCCATATGTTGTTTCGCCAGGGGTCTCAGTGCAATCTGAGACCACAAGTGATAGCTTTACCTTTCCAAGTCTAGCTCATCTTTCCCTTGATGACAACATGGCTACCATGCCTACCCAATGATGGGCATGCCAAGAAACATGCCATGGACCTCATTTGTTAGTAAAGCACCGCTACATGGTAGCTCAATGCCTGCAACAGTACCTACAAGTGTGTACCAATCCTATACACCCATGGGTCCTCGTACTCATGTAGTCCCTACCCCTCCCATTGTTTCAACAACCTATACTCCACAACCACAACAACCAAGCTCTTATTTCCATGGGACCATACCGGCTACCATTAGCATGTCACATTCGACGTCTGCTATGCCTAGGGCCACACATATGAACGTTGGGCCGCCACATGGCACAACACCATACCAAACATGGAACCCAAGGGCTTCCTATGCGCCAAGCCCAATGCCAATACCTACTCTATATGTAGTCTCTAGAGCACCTTTACCCACGGTGCTTGCTCACTTAGGTACTTGGCAACATTTGCTCAAGCTATTGATCGATCTAGTGCTGAGAATATACGTAACACGCCTGATAGAGAGCCTAGAAGTAAGGCAGTACAAAGCTCACACAAAAACTTAGTGGAGACGGGGATGTGAGAAATCATATCGAAGTGTTTGAACAAATATGCAATTCTCTAGGAGAACACAATGACCTGCATAAGAGTAATGCTTTATGCCTAACCTTAATTGGAAAGGCTAGGGATTGGTATAGAACCCTAAGGGTGGAAGAAAAAACGATTTACCCTACTCTTAGGAGATTGTTCTTGAAAGAATCCATACGAGAGGGAGTACTTTGGAGTGTAGCCTCTCAGCTCCAGAAAGCCCAACGAGAGGAAGGAGAGTCGGTGAGAGACTTTATTAGTCACTTGAAGCATTTGAATTGTCATTGTAATCCAAATGAGCACTTCAATAATAATTAATTTCTTGATAAATTCATCAGGGGATTACAACATGAGGATATCTACAATGGCCTAGTCATTAGAGGTATCACCACTTGGGAAGCAGTCACCACCAATGCGATCCAATTGGAGGATAATTTAATGATTCAAGGAGAAAGAGTGTCTGTTGAGACTAAATCTATTAGCTCGCAAGCATCGGGGCATCAGCCAATGACCCTAAAGCTTATTGCTAAGGAGCCAAAGATATCTGAGATGACTTTAGCAGATCTCACTAAGGCCTTCAAGAGAGTCTTAGAGACAATCGTGCTCGACAAAACAATCATATGCATCTAAGAAGGGAGAATATCCCCCAAACCCAAGCCCAAGCTCACGCTCAGGCTCAGAGGCTTAGGCCTCAGTCGCCCTTTAAAATTACGTATTTTAGCTTCACACGTAGCTAAAAATTGACGTTTTTGAGGACCAACGGAGCTTCAGGTGACCAAACATTGTGCTGTAAAGCACACCACAACCCTCTGAGTGATATGCTCGTTTCGAGCTATCACACACTTTAATAAAAAAACCGATCATTAAGAAACATTTAAAAAAATAAAAAAAAGAGTGAAAACGGATGCCTAAAAAAGTAAGCGGTTAACCTTCGAGGTTATTCGCCGATGCTTGTAGGGTGTCAAAGGCACATGCATCTACTCTCTGGTCGTGTGCTATAGACGGAGAAACTAGAGAGAATTTTGGATTACGCGAGTCCTCATTATCCACCTACGTTACGTTTCGGGCCCTCGGCGGGGACTCAAGGTAGTACAAACCAAGACCCAACATAGCGGCTAGTGGCTCTTCCTCTCACTACGACGTCATGGAGGGTTTCCCAATGCCTAATCCCAATAGCTCAAGCCAAGACATGCATGCCATGGGTCCACGGTCCGGGCCGAGCGTGCTTAGCCGCTTGAAGGAAACCTTTAGTAGAGCCACTCACTCAGAACATAGAGCTAATGTAAATGAGGGGGGTGGGGAAGTAAATTCGCCATTCATGACCAACGTAGACCCTATTCCCTTAGAGAATGGGCACGTGAATACTTCATTCATTGCACCCCCTGACTCTTCAAAGCTATTCCCCTCCGAGTCATATTATCCGATGGTAGAAGCCTTGCCGAAGTGCAAGAGGTTGAGCGATATATCATTGCGGCTAGGGAAAAGGAAATCGAGAGCTTACGTAAGGTGGAGCAACGAAGAGAGTTAAAAGCAAAAGCCCCTATGTCAATATTCTTGCCAAGAGAGCAATCGAGTGCTTCTGACTTAGCAAACACTAAGGGCCAACCCCTAGAAAGCAACATTACATCTAGCTCAAAGGACACCCCTAACACCTCAATCCTAGATGGAGCGTTTTTAAATGAGAAATGGGAGTACGAACTAAAAACGAAAGCTCTAACCGACCTATACACAGGTCACACCTATCACGTGGGTTGGTTAGATGTCCTACAATCCACAATGGGTGCTACTAGTGTGGAGGATCAACAACAAAGAGTTTGTGAGGTCATCCATAGGGTCATTGAGTTAATGAGATAGAACAAGGGATCAACATGCCTTCAATGGGTCTCATGAGATTGTTGGATACACGGAAGGCGAAACAACCAACCTTATCGCAAATGGAGTCTCCCTCGGTAAGTCCGATGGATCCTCCATATGTTGTTTCGCCAGGGGTCTCAGTGCAATCTGAGCCCACAAGTGATAGCTTTACCTTTCCAAGTCTAGCTCATCTTTCCCTTGATGAAAACACGGCTACCATGCCTACCCAATGATGGGCATGCCAAGAAACATGCCATGGACCTCATTTGTTAGTAAAGCACCGCTACATGGTAGCTCAATGCCCGCAACAGTACCTACAAGTGTGTACCAATCCTATACACCCATGGGTCCTCGTACTCATGTAGTCCCTACCCCTCCCATTGTTTCAACAACCTATACTCCACAACCACAACAACCAAGCTCTTATTTCCATGGGACCATACCGGCTACCATTAGTATGTCACATTCGACGTATGCTATGCCTAGGGCCACACATATGAACTTTGGGCTGCCACATGGCACAACACCGTACCAAACGTGGAACCCAAGGGCTTCCTATGCGCCAAGCCCAATGCCAATACCTACTCTATATGTAGTCTCTAGAGCACCTTTACCCACGGTGCCTGCTCACTTAGGTACTTGGCAACATTTGCTCAAGCTATTGGTTGATCTATTGCTGAGAATATACGTAACACGCCTGATAGAGAGCCTAGAAGTAAGGCAGTACAAAGCTCACACAAAAACTTAGTGGAGACGGGGATGTGAGAAAGCATATCGAAGTGTTTGAACAAATATGCAATTCTCTAGGAGAACACAATGACCTGCATAAGAGTAATGCTTTATGCCTAACCTTAATTGGAAAGGCTAGGGATTGGTATAGAACCCTAAGGGTGGAAGAAAAAACGATTTACCCTACTCTTAGGAGACTGTTCTTGAAAGAATACATACGAGAGGGAGTACTTTGGAGTGTAGCCTCTCAGCTCCAGAAAGCCCAACGAGAGGAAGGAGAGTCGGTGAGAGACTTTATTAGTCACTTGAAGCATTTGAATTGTCGTTGTAATCCAAATGAGCACTTCAATAATAATAATCAATTGCTTGATAAATTCATCAGGGGATTACAACATGAGGATATCTACAATGGCCTAGTCATTAGAGGTATCACCACTTGGGAAGCAGTCACCACCAATGCGATCCAATTGGAGGATAATTTAATGATTCAAGGAGAAAGAGTGTCTGTTGAGCCTAAATCTATTAGCTCGCAAGCATCGGGGCATCAGCCAATGACCCTAAAGCCTATTGCTAAGGAGCCAAAGATATCTGAGATGACTTTAGCAGATCTCACTAAGGCCTTCAAGATAGTCTTAGAGACAATCGTGCCCGGCAAAACAATCATATGCATCTAAGAAGGGAGCAACAATGGTGCTCAGTATGCTATGGATCGCATAGTACCAGTGAATGCCCTACTTTTAGAGTAAAATTCAATGGGAACTACAATGCCTATGGGAGGTATGGTCACCAAGCTAAGGATTGCATAGTATTTAAGCGCGCGATGGCCAATAGACCAACCTTAGCATGGGCAGACACACCTCGAGTGTCTGCATTGATGCCGGCCCCACCTCTTGAACAAACGGCACAACACATGGTCCCTAGGGCCCAAAATGTTGTTCAAACAACATCCTTATCACCTCCAGTGCTAGGACCGCAACCACCACATTTGAGAATCACTTTTGTGAATCAAGTGGGTTGTGAGTCATCTATTGCTTGTTTGGAAGGCTGTGAGGAAGATATAGATCCTAATATTGCCTATGGGATGGATGTGCTTGAAGAAAGTCCACAATACTACATGGAGGACTATTGGGGACAAGTCAAACCTGTCTATCAAGTAGCTGCTCTTGCTGCAAGAGGCAAAAATATCAATCACTGCTAAGAGACCACCTCTTCAATGCTATGAGTGTGGAGGTCCGCATCGTGTGGCCGAGTGTCCTATTAGGCTACAAAAGAACACCACACTAATGCAAACCAATCAAGCGAGCACGTCTACAATGTCGATACTCATGTGTAATCGATGTGGCATAGATCATTTGATTGCCCGATGTCCAAATAATCCAAATGCACCGAAGATCATGCCATTAAACTTGATTGAGGTTATTGAGGAGCCATCACAAAGTACACCTGCGGTACCAATAAACGTACTCGCACGATCGATGCTCCAAAAACAAAATTATATTCTTGAGGAAAGAGACACGGCATCAATTGCCCAATCTCATAACAAGAAGAAAACACGAAGGAAGAGATCGCAAAAAGCAGCGAAGTCAGACCCCAGTTCAAAGAACAACATAAGGACTGGTGACGACCCTGTATATATGAACGACGCTGAAGAGGAATCTGATTCAGGTGAAACCATGGAGACCAAAACGACCACTAATATAGAAACCAACAAGGAAGATCTTCATGAGCCACAATGGCCAAGATCCAAGAAGAAGATAGGAACTTATCCAAACCCTACAGAGGAGATCGAGCGAGTCAAGCAATTAAGGAGTTTGGTAGAAGATACCCAAAGGAATCTAGAACCAACACCTAGGCAGATCCAGATTACAGACACCGTGTACCCTATGCAACAACAACCTCACCAAGTCCATAGACCCTTAGCCATACCTAGTGTCATCCAAGAAGAAAGTGACTTAAAGTCATGGGAAAGTGGGCGTACTCACTTCTTGATGGAAAGAATGTTTACAGAGGGACTACCTGATCCTATCGAAGAAATGGAGATCCCATCTTCCCGACGTCAAGGGACTGAAGCCCAAAAGGTGCCTTTAAACATTGCCAAATTGATGGATTTCATGTCTTCAGAAGTTAGAACCACCATCATATCCAAACTATATAAAGACCCTGAGCTAGTCTCAGCTCTTTGAGCCTTCCTCAATGGAGAACTGAAGTTTGGGCTACCACAATTTGCACAGATGGATGGAGCTGGTGAGATGTCAATAGAGGAGGAACACTTAGATCCACAACCCAACCTAGATGAGAACCTTGTTATAGAAATACCTGTTAACAAGTTGGGACAATACTTTGAGGGTGATGAATCCAATGCGACCATACCAATCACTACTAAGGGATTAATTGTGAAGGGAATCCTTGATGGTGGCGTTGGGGTTAGCATTGTGATTAAAAATTGATGGGAAACTATGGGAAGACCTCAACTTGCGACCACAACCATAGTAGTGAAGATGGCCAATGGGTCTATTGTTAAACCTATTGGGATGCTAGAAGATATCAAGATCAAGGTCTTTGGACATAAAATAAGGATTACCTTCATTGTTATGGATTTCTCCAAACAGACTATGGCATCGGAGATGATCTTAGGACGTCCTTTCATGAGGGAAGCAAAATGGTGCATGACTGGTCTAAAAACCATGTCTACCTGCAGCTCCAAGATTCTATCATTCGAGTGGATCTTGTAATTGGTCGAGCACATCCCCTAGAAAATAGGTTTATAATTGATCATAGATCTGACACCACAATTCACTCGGCCCCATTGCAGTATTGTTACACGTGTAAAGCGGACACTGATGTTGGGGAAGATTCTCCTTATATGGATGTACTACCTCGGATGACTGAGTCGGACAATGTAGATTGGGTCCACCTAGCAACAACCATAGATACTCGGGAAAATAGGGGGACGACCTGGGTAACACCTGAGGGGGATGAAATGCCACCACTCGTACCCTTAAATATGCTAGAAGCAATGCATATAGCTTTTGATGACCTACAAGATGAAGGTTTGACTGGCATTGGAACCAGTAGCGCCTCACAAGACTATAGCCCACACGATTTGGGGTCAGAATCATCAATTGAAATTGACTCCGAGGACAAAGAATCTAAGTTGAATCTTAGTGCAAATGTGGGGACAAACCATTCACGGCCTAGTGGTACCCTAGATGACAATCTATCCAAGGGAGCAGAAGACACAAGTAGTGATTCATCTAGTGACTCTTCACTAGAGATTGGCCGTAATAAAAAATTAAACAAGAAGAGTAAGAGATATAAGAGGCGACGATATCGAGCAAATGTGCATGCTAGAATAAATGAAAATAAATCTATTGCAGAATGGCATAATTATATAGGGGCATGTGATGCTCATTGAAAGTTGGTAGATAATTGGGGTGGATACCTTCAAAACGTTATGTGGTGTAGCCCACAACCCATTGACATTGCACAACTTGAGGCTACAGAGAAGCCAAAGTTGAGCCATATCGTAAGGAGACGACAAAATCGAGAGTTAGCTCAACAACAAAAGGAATCGGCTGTGAAATCACAGTCCACAGAACAACATGACCCCACAAACTTACACCTTGCACCTGAACATTTCAAATCCTATACCATAGAGGAACATACGATTGTGTATACCAAGGCTCAAAGAAAACCTATCGATGGGAGCAATGGAGTCTATGACGGTCCAAGGAAATAGAGTTAGCAGACCCAGGAGAAGAGTCTAAACCTGTTTTCATTGCCCAAGATCTGACAGAGACTGAGGAGTGTGTACTTAAGGAAATTTTTGAGGAATTTAGGGATATATTTGCCTGGATATATCATGTTATGAAAGGTGTTCCACCTTCCCTGGTGCAACACACAATCCCCATGAATAGCATGGCTAAACCAGTTCAGCAACGACCCTACCCAATGAATCCTAAATATGCAAAAATCGTTCAAGAAGAGATTGAAAATCTTGTGAAATGCGAATTCATTTACCCTATTGAGCACTCAGAATGGGTGTCTCCAATAGTGATTGTGCCAAAAAAGAATGGTAAACTCAGAGTGTGCATCTCAAGAAGGTCAATGCCACCACTAGGAGGGACCATTACCCCTTGCCATATTTAGAACATGTGCTTGAAAGAGTTGCAGGGAAGGAAGCTTATAGCTTTTTAGATGGGTACTGTGGCTACAATCAAATTACAATTGCGCTGGAGGACCAAGCTACAACAGCCTTTATAACCGAATTTGGAGTGTTCGCATTTCGTGTTATGGCTTTTGGCTTAACCAATGCCCCTGCTACCTTTCAAAGATTAATAAACACTGCTTTTAGAGAATATTTGAGGGAGTTTTGCGAAGCTTTCTTAGATGACCTTTGTGTTTATTCTTCTTGGAAAGAACATCTATCATGCTTACGAAAAGTGTTTTAGAAGTGCAGATTGTATCGCATCTCCTTAAACCCTTTCAAATGCCAATTTTGGGTTAAACATGGAGTCATTTTAGGGCATATTGTGTCCAAAAATGGGATTTCCACAGATGAGAGCAAAATTAAAGCCATTGCTGAATTGCCACCTCCTACAAACTATAAAGGAGATCAAAGGTTCATGGGCCATGTTGGTTATTACCGACGGTTTATTTTAAACTTTGCCGAAATAGCTCGTTCTTTGTACAAGCTTCTTATTGAGTTCCAATGGACCGCGGAGTGTGACTATGCTTATGAGTCATTGAAAAAGACCTTGACTAGTGCTCTTATTCTACGTGAAAAAGACCCGATTGGAATGTAATTTTCCATGTGCATATTGATGCATTGAACTTTGCTATTGGGTGTGTTCTACCTCAACCAGGAGAACATAAACTGGACTACCCCATTAGCTTTGCAAGTCTTCAATTGAATGATGCCGAGAGAAACTACACCACTACAGAGCGAGAAGGTTTAGGTATGATTTATGCAGTGAAGAAATTTCTCTACTACCTTCTTGCCAACAAGTTTGTTTTCTATGTTGATCATCAAGCCTTGTTGTATCTAGTAAATAAACCTTATTCCACTGGAAGAATTACACGATGGTTGTTAATTCTCCTTGAGTTTGATTTTACCATTGTGGTGAGACCTGGTAAAAGACATGTCATGGCGGATCATTTGTCTCGCATACCCAATGGTGAAGCCTCTACTGGAGTCGATGATGAGTTACCCGATACTTCTCTATTCCTAGTCAAAACCATACCTGAATGGAGTGAGAAGATTGTGAACTTTTAGTTAATGGTTTTCCACCCAAAGAGCTTCGTAAAGACATAGCTTAAAAACTGCTAAAAGAATGTGAACCTTACTCTCTCATTGCAAGAACTCTCTACAGGTTAGGGAAGGATGATATTCTTAGACGTTGTGCCCGTGAGGATGAGTATTTATAGATACTGCAAGAAGCCCACATGGGTATAACCGGAGGACATTTCTCAGGGGAACTAACAACTAGAAAGGTGTTGCAATCAGGCTATTGGTGGCCTACCTTATTCAAGGGTGCATCACTTTTTGCAAAAGGATGTGATGAATGTCAACATTACAAGATCACACAACGAAAGGATAAGATGCCCTTACATCCTGTTAAAGTGACTCAACCATTTGAAAAATGGGGTTTGGACTTTGTAGGCCCAATTAGTCCGGCAGCTCGTAGCACTCAATCTCGATATATTATTGTTGCCACTGATTATGTGACAAAGTGGGCGGAAGCTAGGGCGACACGTAAGGCCGATGCTAGGTTAACTGCCAAGTTTCTCTTTGAGAACATTATTACAAGATTTGGTTGTCCCTTTGAATTGTGAGTGACAATGGTACTCATTTTATAAATGGAGTAATAAAAGAACTCACTACGAACTTTATGATAGCTCACCATAAGTCCACACCTTATTATCCACAAGCAAATGGCGAAGCTGAGAGCACCAACAAGACCTTGATCTCTATCTTGACCAAAAGGGTGGAAGCTCATTGCACAGATTGGGATTTAAAGCTTACATTAGCTCTATGGGCTTATCGTACTGCGTACAAAGTTGCCATTAACTGCACATCGTTTAAGATGGTGTATGGCCATGAAGCGGTTATGCCATGGGAGTTTGTCATTCCTAGTCTTCGAGTAGCTTCTCAAGAAGGTTGGGATGGTAACCCCTTAGTTGAGCGATTATACATCCTTGAAAGGCTAGATGAAGAGAGGCAATTAGTTGTGCAAAATGCACTTGTGGAGAAAGATAGGAGGAAGAAATGGTTTGACCATCATCTAAAGAACAAAGATATCAATGTTGGTGGTAAAGTCCTTATGTATGGAGTGCGTAACGAAAAGAAAAAGTTGAAATATGCCGGAAAAGGAGCATATAGACTATGTGAGATCACCCCACAAGGAACCATTCGTGTGGAGACTCTTGATGGAGTTGAAACCATTGGATTCCTCTATGGGAGAAAATTTAAAAGATACTATGATCCTTTAAGCCAAGAGGAGCTACGTGCCATCCATACAAAAAAGGCAGCCAAGGCACACACAAAATTGAAGAAGATACAAGCTCAAGCTGAGGCTAAGGAGCGACAACAACGCATAAGACAAAAACGAGAGGCTAACTTGGAGTTACACATGTATTCCATGTTGAAACCGATGAGGATTGATTGGACTCTAACACACCTCTACGATACCCTATTGAGCTAAACAGCACCTATGGAAAAGTTCTATATAACACCTTATTGGACACCGGTGCTAAATATAATCTGCTATCATATGGGGTGTGGTGTCAGTTAGGGAAGCCACCTCTATCTAAGAGTATTATCCAAGTCAAGGGTGTCAACAAGAAAAAACCAACGGTTTTTGGAATCTGACACACTTCTGTCAGTTATGACAATGGGGTTGTAGCTCAAGACTTTTTGGTCATGCCTGTTGGAACTATGGAGGGTAATATAAACCTAGGATGCACATGGATGATAGCCACCAAATGCACTATTGATTGGGGGACAAGGGGTGTCACAACACAGAAACCAACTCTTAGCCCTGTCACTCAAGCCATAGTCCCTGAGATATTGCCTCTTAAGGAAATAAAACCCAAAACATTGCATTTCCAAGAGGTTGAACCATATGTCCCCATAGCCCAACTCTCTAGAGCTTCAACTGATGTAGTTGAAATAAAGCTTGAGACACACAAGACCCATCCCAATATAACAAAGAAAACATACAAGTGGGTCCTTAAAGCTTCTTTAGTGACCATAGCCAGTGCTAAAAGACACGAGCCTGGTAAGAGACATCCCATTCGCCCCAAGAAATGTAAAGAAACATTGCGCTGGATTCCTAAAAAACTATTGGAAGCCCAAGGCTACTATAAAGGAAATGATCAAATCTGGGTGCCAAAACGTAAATTGTGCTCTTACTTGTCACCGGGCCCATGTGAGCTCAATCCTATGGCTCCAAAACGAATTGGAGATCGCGAAAAAGAAAAAATCATGGAATGCTACACACCCGCTCAAGAGCTAGTTTGGGTACCGAAGAAAGAACGATTTGTTCCACCTAACTCAGGAACAGAGAAATCAAATGAAGCTTCTTGCTCTTTGTGTAGTTCCTATACGGAAATAGAAGCTTCGACAGAACCTCCACCTACCATTGTACATATCCATACAAGTAAGAAAGAGTTTGCACCTCCCGTTGTAAGTTCACCACCTACAAAAATGTTGCAAATAAAATCATGGGAGAGTACCTTACCACCCTTACAACTAGATGAAACGCATAGGGTGGTCGAAAACTATTGGTTAAAGCCTTCACCCATAATAACTTGGAACAATTGGTTTCAAAAGGTGACGACATCATTCCAAAAGGTATGATCTACCCAAGGAAGGGGGGAGTGTTTGCTGACATCCATCATTCACTTGCTTCCCTGTCAACCTTCCTCCCTGACCTCTCAATCTCCAATCTTAGGGAATGTATATATAAAGCCTTATACTTACAAAAACAAGATAAAAAAGTAAAAGAGCAAGAGCCATAACACAAAATCATAAAAACAAGAGCCATCCATCATTCACTTGCTTCCTTGTCAACCTTCCTCCCTGACCTCTCAATCTCCAATCTTGGGGAATGTATATATAAAGCCTTATACTTACAAAAACAAGATAAAAAAGTAAAAGAGCAAGAGCCATAACACAAAATCATAAAAACACATTATGCACAAGAACACGACCCTTGTAATATTTGCACTCTAACCATCATCTATTTGCATGTACAAATATGGCTAGTACTCTAGAGTCATCCACTCCTACCTTGGGTGAGAGGTACACTCGTTACTTTTCACAAAAGTTTCACATGGTCTTTCCGGTGCTTGCCTGTGAATGGGATTTGGTAGGTACACTAGCATGTGAGAGGAATTTCGAGGAGTTAGAATGGCTGATATATCTCTTGACCACGACTCATCCATACTTAGTAGAGAGTGTATCTCCCATTGCGCAAGCCTATCCTTTTGACCAAGATGACGATAGGCGTCTAGTGACCTTCTTAGTAAACATTGGTGCCTCTGATGATGAAGAAGATTTACATGATTATACGGATGGCACATATGGTCTCACGGATGATGACTGTGTTTTTCTCGACGACGAGGATAGGGGTTTAGCATTAGGGTTTCCCCCCAATCTCTATAATATTCTATTCCCTTGACTCTCAGGGGGGGGGGTGCAAATAATTAGGTTAGGGTTTCTTATGTTTTTTAATTGTGTTCAATAAGTGCTGGTACCTTTTCCCACTGATGTGCCTCCTAGAGGTATTCTTTGTGTTTCCTAGTGTGTACAGGAACATGTTGTTGTTGTTAGGATTTGGACCTTCATGGAATATTTCTCTCATTCACACTTCAAATCAAGCACGACCATCAACACAAACATACGTTTCTTGTCCATTAGCATTGCCCCTTATCTTTTTGCATCCATGTTTGTCTGCTTTAATTGTGATTGGTAGCATAATATTCAACGCATTTGCTTAGTATCAAACATTAAATTCAATGTAATTTTTGTCATAATCACTTGTCTAGGTTTAGAAATGAAGCAGTCCGACTAAGTTAGTTTGACCAAGCTAGGTGTTAGAGATCTTCTCTTAATACCATGGGGAATGCCTTCCTAATAATATATGGTTACTTGGGTTCTTAATCCGATTTAGGTAGCATTGTGTGTAATGTACTAGGGCTTTCTAGTGGGCTTAGTCCCTATTGACCTTTAGCTTAAGTATTATAAAGGGAGTTTACTAATGTGATGAGCTTGGAAAAGGTAACAATGTTATATGACCCCCCAAAGTTACAAAGTTAAAATGCTGAAAACGAAAGAATAAAAAAAAAATAAAAAAAAAATTCAAAGTGCCACAATGTAAAATCTTAAGTTGGAGGAGAAACCTCATCTTGATTTGGTATTCCACTCACATGTATCGCCTATGGTACTAGAGCCCTAGAGGTTCCCAATGTGGGTGCTTTTCCAAAAAACCCAAGGCATACAACATAAGCACGCACATCAAAATTGAATCAATGTGAAAAGACTTTGGGGGGTCAAAGAAAAGGAAATAAGTCAGGCGATGATTTCATGAGCAATTTCTTTTATCGTAGCTTAACTACAAGTTCTTCTAGGTATAGCCTCTAGTCATCCCTTGGACATGAAATACTTGGCTCTCGCAATTAAACAACTTAATTGATCGGAGAAAATTGAGAAGCTTGCCCATGGTATTAATAGTTGACCTCTAGTGCCTTTCGGCCGTTGAATTAGCAACCCAAGACTTGTTCAGTTTTTACCTTCATAACTGTTTATGCGTTTGATTATATTACAATTTAATGTTTATTGCTGACAAATGGTTTAAACTTTTGTTACCAATCAATTTGTCTGTCTACAACTGCATATGCTTTCTAATTGTATATGAGAATGCAATTACCGTGCCAATCTTGTTTGATGCCGTATTATTTATTTGGTAGAGTCAGGTACCGGGCTTGTTGATCCAATAGGAAAAGGTTAAGAGTGATCGTCGATGAGAGGCGCACTCTAACTAGAACATTCAAGGGATTAGTTGGCTAAGCATGGGTGCCCAAGTGTGAATGGGGCGAGCTCATATAAAAGTCAACTAAACCTAAAATTCACTCATTCTTTCATTTGTGCAATTGAAGAGTGCTCTTGCTCCATCTCCATCTTCTTCTTCTTCTTCATCTCCTTGTGTGTGTGTGAGTGAGTGAGTGTGTGTGTGTGTGTGTGTGTGTGTGTGAGAGAGAGAGAGAGAGAGAGAGAGAGAGAGAGAGAGAGAGAGAGAGAGAGAGAGAGAGTGCAATCGAGCATTGCGACAACGGCACGGCGGCGGCGAAGAGGTTGAGCGCGACGCAGCGGCGGCTCTTGCTTCTTTGCGGTGAGGAATCCTCCATGACAGCAAGCGTAGAGCGGTGAGTGACACACCATCGTCATCTTTGAGCTTACTAGTTTAGGCTAGTTGCGTGCTTGGAGCCATTTGTGGCTCACATAGTGTATCGGCAAGTTCCTTGCATTGACACGTGCGATAGACACGCACATCATCATTGGCACCTTCATGGGAAAAATCAAAAGTATTAATGTTTATTCTCCTCTCTTGGTTATTGTCAACCATGCTAATTAAACTTATGTGTTTAGTTAGTGTATGCTTTGGCAATTCAAAACCTTAGTTGCAACTCCTCTTAGCCTTTGAAAATAGGCACTTAAGTATCTACACCCACAGCTTGAATTGGTTAATTATAGAGAGTAGTGGAGTGAGTCTAACATAGTGAAGTTGTCGAGGGATAGCTCCATTCGGTATTCTTATGGCTCAATAATGGTAAAGCCGTAGGCAAGTCTAAAAAGACTCCATTATTAAGACCAAAGCTCCCGAGGTGTGCACCATATCCCACATAGTGGCTTCAACAAAACCGATAATAGATCCCAAATCCACTTACCCTAATATAATTAACAAAAACAACCATTAATAGGCTACTTAAGGACCTCTCTTCTTAAGCAAGAAAAGAGAAACCAAATGCTCTGATACCAATGTAATGGTAATTGCCTATGAACTTTGAGAGTAGCGAAATTAGGTGAAGCACTTTTGAGAGATTCTTTGTGAGCATATCGGTTGAACTTAATTGACGGTAGCAACATAAATATGGTACTTAGTTAACTTGGCATGAACAATACTTTTGCAAGAGAGAGAGTTTAGAGAACATGACAATAGTTGAGGACCAGATTCATATGGAGCCGGTCCCCCCTCCAATAGGCATTTGTATTATAGTTTCTCCCATCAAGAGAGACTTGGTACAATACAATCTTTGTGTTCCTTGTAACCTAGGTGATGCAATGAAGATGGAAAGCTTCATGCATCACAAGCATAACATAAACTTGAAGAAAGCATTAACTATCCCAAGCCTCCGTCCCAAGGCCTCAAACACCTTCGAAGGTGGAGAGAGCTAGTGGGGAATGAGGATAGGGAAGAGGAAGAAGAAATATTCCATATAAGAAAGAAATAGTTCCTCACTTATCATTACTCTTCTTGCTAGCATACATAATAACATAGTAATGAAGATGGAGAAGATGGCAAGCTTAAGCATTGAAGCATGACTCTTGGTTGGATTTGCATTCCATAGCCAAGAGTGTTGGTGTAGGCTTTCACTCTCACAAGCTTGGAGAAGGAGGTGGTGTTCCTCAACTTTCACCAAGTGAGAATGGTTTTGCAAATGAGTGTGCATGTGGAGTATATCCCCCTAGCACCCCCCACCCTTGCTTTGGGCGAGTGGTGACCTTTCTGCATGTTGCAAGCTCATTGGACCCCTCTCCCCCTAGCCAATCACATGCAGCATGTAGTCAAGTACATGGGTAGTCTTTTGACAAGTGTCCTCCTTACCCCTTAGAGAGAGAGAGAGCTTGAAAATATCTAGATATTTGTTAGATGGAAGTAGAAGCTCATTAGACCCCTCTTTAGCCCAACCAATAGCATTCAAGCACACCATGTGGTGAAGCTTAGTGAGAGTGTGACATGTGTCCCATGTGCTCTTTTAGAATTCCCCTAACTTTGAGATTTTTATGCACAGGAGGTTTCTCAAGCAACTTCCTCATTAAGTGTGTAGGTTCTCTTTTTGACTCAAGCATCTTACCCCCCATGCATAGGAAGCTTCTCGAGCAACCTCCTCATTAAATATGACAAGTACCTCAAGTACCTTAGTCATCAAGCATGACAAGCACCTTAGGTGGAGTTCCCACCTCAAGCACAGCCCTAGCTTGCTTAAGTTTAAGTTGGGTTTCCACCTCAACCACAGCCCTAGCTTGCCTAATTTTAGGTCGGGTTCCCACCTCAAGCACAACCCTAGCTTGCTTAAGGTTCCCACCTCAAGCACAACCCTAGCTTGTTTCAGTTTAGGTCGGGTTCCCACCTCAAGCTCAGCCCTAGTTTACTTAAGGTTAAAGGAATTTTAACACTAACCATTGGAAGTATTTAATGAAGCTAACCCTAAGGTCTTTTTGAAGCTTCATTAGTTAACCTTGCTCTTTGACAGACCATCTCTCATTTGGGCCCCTTTACCATTGGCCCCATGTTGAGATAGATCCGTAAGCACATGTCTATATTCTAACCCTTGTTCTCGTTTATTATCCCATATTAAATGATCAGTTTAATATGAGAAAATCATTTGGGTTGGTTAGATATTAGATATTTAATGACATAATACTTTGAGAAAATAGAGAGAGAACTTGATTAGAGGTAGCAACATAACCATTATGCTAGATAGCTTGGGATGAACAATACTTTGCAAGAGAGAGAATTAGAGAACTTAACAAGCAGTTGAGGACCGGATTTATGTGGAGCCTATCTCCCCTCCAGAAGGCTTTTGTATTATAGCTTCTCCCATAAAGAGAGACGTGGTACAATACAAGCTTTGTGTTCCTTGAGACCTTGATGGTGCAATGAAGATAGAGAGCTTCATGCACCACAATTATGCCCGTAACTTAATCTAATGAAAGCATCAACTTGTCCTCAGCCTCAGTCCCAAGACCTCAAACACCTTTGAAGGTGGAGAGAGCTAGCAGGTAATGAGGGTAGGGAAGAGGAAGAAGAGGTAACATATGAGAAAGAAGTAGTGTCCTCTCATACCATTACTCATAGAGCTGAGCATAGCATAGTAGCATAGTAATGGAGAAGAAGAAGACAAAAAGCATAGCATTGAAGCATGGCTCTTGGTTGGATTGCATTCCATAGCCAAGAGTGTTGGTGTAGGCTCTCAACTTCTCAAGCTTGGAGAAGGAGCTCTTGCACTTCACAAAGTGAGAATGTGTGAAAATGAGTCTGTGACAGGGTGTATACCCCTTAAGTAAGCCCCTTCCTTAGCTTGGTTGACCCCCCCCTGTAGCTCTAGCTTGATTACGATTGGATCCCTCTAAGCCTAGCCAATCACATGAGACGGTGTTTATGGGCTGATTAGGAGCACTTTTCGGCATCGACATTGTCTCGGGTTTTTTCAGGCATCCATCTCCTCACACGTTCTTGCATACATACAGGACATCCAGGTTTCTTACAAGTTGCAGTGTTTTGCATTAGCACAGATTTCAGTAGGAGTACTTGATGTGCATATGCATTGTTTTGGCACTTTTGATAGTGCTTGAGCTCTTTTGAGAGCGGTTTTACTCCTCGCAGGGATTTGTTTATTGCTTGCACATTTTGTTTGGCACCTGTTTGAGCACGTATACTGTACCTTGCAGCATTGTTGGCTGTGGATGTACGTTGAGTTGTGGAAACTTCCATATGCACCTTTTGTGGAGCCGATTTGGCTTGTTTTGGTAGTCCCGAGCGTTTCTAAGACTCGGTTTGGAGGCCCTTTCTGAGACTGGGCTGGTTTCTTGTCTCCATAACCTTTTGTGAGGGTTGATAGCGTGAGGTTTTGTTAAGCTGGGGGATTCTCAAATGTTGAGATCCTTTCGGTGATACAGGTGGCTGGAGTGCCCCTTTTTCGTGGCCTCGCCATAGGACATGTATAGAGAGGGCTAGGTGCATTTGACGCGTGGCCGCACGAACCAAGCCGCAAGAAATCCAAGCTACTTCCAAAGCCGGTCCTATCGTCTGCAAATCCCAATTCGCACTGCAAACTCCATTTTCCCTCTTTGGAGTCTGAAACTCCAAGGTCCGTCTTCCAAGCCGCATAGACTTTGTGTGGGAGCCCTCGAACAAATCAAGGCTCCACACAACCCTGCTCCCAAAACTGCTCAAAACCTCCAAGGACAATACTCTCCTCAAGTCCTCAATCGGCACAAAGCCGCTCTAAAACTAGGCTACAACACTCTCTCACTGCTGCCCAAGGCTATCTACCAACTCCAGCAGCATTTTAAAAGGCTGGCTACCTTAGTGAAAAAACTGGCGGGTAGGGTCAGGAGCCGGTTGTGAGCATTTCTAAATGCTCAGCACGAGGATGTAGCATGTGCTTGCCAATGTCAGCATTTCAAAAGACTCGCTGGCAGGGGATTTTGCGCCAAGGGGAGGAGGTCCTTCAATGTTTCAAAACGCTCACTGAGTTGCTAGCCGGTGCCATTGCACTACAACATTTTTAAACGTAGGAGGGGAATGGCCTTGTGGGTTGCAAAGGGGCACTACCGACGGGAAAGGGAGGGCATTGTTTTGGTGCAGCATTTTTGAACGCTGTTGCAGAGAGATGCAAACGTTAAGTGCTCTTCTCTTCTCTTTGGGGGTTACTCCTCCACGCCAAGGGCTTTAGGCACGAGCTACACCAAGCTCTGATACCATGTCAAAGTCGACGATGAGGAAGTGTAGAGACCAAGGAGAGAGAGAGAGAGAGAGAGAGAGAGAGAGAGAGAGAGAGAGAGAGAGAGAGAGAGAGAGAGAGAGAGAGAGAGAGAGAGAGAGAGAGAATCTCCTAAACCAATCAACCTTGGCAATAAATAACTGAATGTGTATACAATGGAGGCAAGGGGTTGATTATATAGCAATCCCAGTGAATTGCCCTACCCAAGACTTTGACAAATACTTAAAATAATACCTAAAATTCAAACTAAATAATGGAATCACATTGGGCAGCTCGCTTGAGATGCCAAAACTTTAACAGTTTTCCCCATAGAAGTATGTACAATGTCATTGTACGCATACTCTATAAGAGGTAGGTACTTCTCCCATTGTGAATGTTGATCTACTTTGGTAACATAGATCATAAGTAGATCTAGAATTGTACGGTTGGCTATTTCACTTTGGCCATCTATTTGTGGGTGATAGGCCTAAGAGAAATTGAGCCTAGTATTACCATATACATGTGGTAGTGATGTGTGTGAACACACTAGGACCGCCCGGGCATTTTTTTCCTCTTTAGGAGGTTTTTTTCCCTGTGCATTGTACATAGGCCCATCACTCTAGGGCTACCTATCTTTTCTATTGCACACTAAGTAACACTCTCTCTATTGTGTGCCTTGAGCTTCCTTCGTCTTCTCCAAGCTGTGTGCGTTTCTCTGCAACCCTATTTCCAACAATTGGTATCAGAGCAGGTTGCGTCCTCCCGAGCTCAGTCGCCAGCTGCTCCAGCACACGCCTGCTCACTTTCTCCGATTACAGTGAGGTTTGGTGAGTGAGGCTCATTTCGGCCTCCGTTTCCACTACAGGCAGGTTTGCACAGGCAATTTTGTTATTTTGTGCAAAAATTCTATCAGTGTCGTTTTCTGCATAACAGGTGCCTTACAGTATTCTACGGTTTGTGCTATATAGCACGTGTTGTTCCCGCTCCGTTTCTCCTATTTTCAGGCAATTTTCACATCAGGTGCAACATTTACCATGGCTGACAACAACAACACAGATGTGTTCAAGATGTTTGCTGCCGAGGACAGGTTGGATGGGGATAATTACCCTATGTGGGCTTATATGCTGCAACACGTTCTTGTGTCAAAGGGCATCTGGAATATTATGCAAGGCATTGATGTACGTCCTGGTTCTGAGGATGTAGGCGATGTTGAGGATGTTGCAGGTCTTGCTGCAAGGATAGCTGCTGTTAGAGTTCTTTTGCCTATTACAGAACAAGCTCGTTGGGATGTTAAGGATGCGCAGGCTCATGCATTGTTTGTGTTTTCTGTGAAGCGCACCATTGTTCCTCACACCCGTTCAGCAAAATCTGCAAAACAGGCTTGGGATATTTTGGCCGGTCTTTTTGCAAGTCGCAATGAGGCTAAAATTGCTTTGCTGTGTAAAGAGTTGGAGTCGAAGATTATGCATGAGGAAGATGATATGGACACTTTTCTTGCTAGTGTCAAGGATATCAATGATCAACTTATTTCTACAGGTGAAGTCATTTCAGACAATTCCCTTGTGCAGACTGTTCTTGATGCCTTACCAGATTCCTACCAGACTTTTGCTAGTACTTGGAGACTTATGACCCAAGGAAATCCAGAAGTTGTCAAGTTTGATGCATTATGCACATTGCTGTTGCAAGAGTCAATTTCCAGAAAAAACAGGACTAGACAACGTGGAACTGAACAGGCTTTTATTGCTTCTCAAAGAAAGGGTGGTAATAGTAATGCAACCACTTCTTATGGTTCTGCTACGAGTGGCAAAACTTTTGCTCCTACTGCTTCTGTTGGCAGCACTTCGTCTGGCAATTCTGTTGATATGGGCAAAAAGAAGATGTGTTGCCATTATTGTAAAGCTAATGATCACTTGATCAAGTCGTGTCCTAAGTTGAAGGCCAAAGAGGCTAAGAAGAAAGAGGGTGGTTCCACTGCAAATGCTGGTTCCACTACAAATGCAGCCATTGTTGAGTCTTCTATGAAAGGAGACTGTGTTGCCATTATTGTAAAGCTAATGATCACTTGATCAAGTCGTGTCCTAAGTTGAAGGCCAAAGAGGCTAAGAAGAAAGAGGGTGGTTCCACTGCAAATGCTGGTTCCACTACAAATGCAGCCATTGTTGAGTCTTCTATGAAAGGAGACTGTGTTGCTGATGTTGATGCAGAATGGGCTTTTAGTGTAGAGTGCACTTACAATCCTGCTGTGCATGATGCATGCTTGTCAGTTGCTGCAGATTCACATGTGTGGTATTTCGACAGTGGTGCTACAAAGCACATTACCTCACATCGTGAATTGTTTACCTCTCTTTTGTCTGTCCCTCATGGGAATTTAGTCACTTGTGCCAACAATGCCTCTTATCTGGTTCAGGGAGTTGGAAAGATTGTGCTTACTGCTGCAAATGGCAGTTCCTTCACACTTGTTGATGCACTTTATGTACCTGGGATCAAGAAGAATCTCTTGTTTGTATCCGCACTTGCTAGACTTGGACTTTTAGTCAAATTTGTGGATGACAGATGTACAGTTCATGATCTCAGTTTTGGTGATGAAATTGTTGCATTTGGCCTTTTGTGCCGTGGGCTGTATAAGCTCACTTTGTATGACAAGTGTGGACAAAATTTTGCAAATGCTGTTGGAGATTCAAGGTTTATTTCAGATGCAAAACTTTGGCATGCATGTTTTGGTCATCTGAATTTTTCTAGTTTGCTGCGTTTGCAGAAGTCTGATATGCTTGCTTCTTTGCCGCCTCTTGAAGCAGTTGTCAAACATGTTTGTAAAGGCTGTATTTTGGGTAGGATGAAACCTTCTAAGTTTCCAAAGGATGGTTCAGTTCGGGCCACATGCAGGTTGCAGCTTGTGCATAGTGATGTTTGTGGGCCCATGCAAACTCCGTCCTTGGGCAATTACCTTTACTTCGTGACTGTCATTGATGATTACTCCAAGCATGCATGGGTATTTCCGCTTAAAGCAAAGTCTGAAGTTTTTATGTGCTTCAAACAATTTCTGGCTATGGCTGAAAATGTCTCGAAATGTACTATGGGCACCCTCCGTTCCGATCGAGGGGGGGAGTATATGTCTCATGAATTTAATGCATTTCTCGCTAGTCGTGGGATAAAACACCAATGTACAGTGCCTTATACACCTCAACAAAATGGTGTTGCTGAGAGTAAAAATAGGTCACTGATGGAAATGGCACGATGTATGGTCAAAAGTCAAGCTTTGCCGCATTCTTTTTGGCTTGAGGCCATCATGTGTGCCACTTATGTACTTTACAGGTGTCCTACAAAAGCTTTGTAGTCTATTATTCCATATGAAGCATGGCATGATAGAAAGCCTTCGATTGAGCACATGCGTGTTTTTGGCTATTTGGCATATGCTTTGGTGCCACAAGTGTAGCGCATAAAATTGGATGATAAGGCTGTCAAATGTATTTTTGTTGGTTATAGTGCTGAAAGCAAAGGTTACAGGTTGTATCATCCGCAAAAAAAACGTATTCTGGTTTCACAGGATGTAGTGTTTGTGGAAGATTCTGTTCAGCCCTTGTTGTCATGTACTAGAGACAGTAATGTAAGCTCACAGGACATTTATGACACTTTGTTGCCTCTTTTCAGTGGTGGAAATACGAATGTAAGTTCCAATGAGGCAAATATATAGCCTATGGGGGTTTCTGAAAATGTTTTAGATCAGCCTATTACTGATGCAGATGTACATGATGTACTTGATGAGGAAAGGGCTGAAAATGAGCAGGCTAGAGGTATGCCAAAATGGCTGGTGCACACTTTGCGTGACAGTAAATTGGATGCACCTTTGTCTAGTCGTACTCGTTCAGGCTCTCGCCATGCATCTTATGCATGAGATTGTTATGCTTTGGCTGTGTCTAGGTTACATGATGTTGAGGAGCCTCTGTCTTTTGATGAAGTACAGAATTCAGAGAATTGGATGGCTGCCATGCAATCAGAAACATGGACTTTATGTGATTTGCCTCCAGGCAAAAATTCCATTGGTACGAAGGGGGTTTACAAGTTGAAACGCAAGCCGGATGGTGAGATCGATCTCCATAAGGTTCGACTTGTTGCAAAAGGTTATGCACATCAAAAAGCATAGAGTGTGTGTGTGTTTCTCTCTCATCCCCTACAAAAAAGGCTCTCCCCCTCCTATCTAGAGATATGTGAAGACTTTATGGTCTTCACATAAGCATCCGATTTTACCTAGAGTTTGACCATTGAGCCTAACCTTTGAATTTTGGAACCTTAGCATTTTGGAACCTTATCATTTTGGAAGTCTTAATGGGCTGAACCTTAGGGTCTTTGAAGCCCATTGTTGCACATTGCTCTTTTGCAGATGGACCCCCCTTTGGATCCCTACTGTGATCGGTCTGCCAGCCTAACCAATATTCTAGCTTTTTCTCCCATGGTACTTTCCCATATTAAATGATCAGTTTAACATGAGAAAATCATTTGGGAGAATTAGATATTAGTTATGATAATAGACAGTATTGCTGTTGGCAAGCCATGGTGTTTAAAAATTTGGGATATGAAGAGGGTTTCCATTTTAATAGTCTTTTTGACAGGGGTAAAATGTGCTTGTTTGCTAAACCTGTCCACTATTGTCCATATTCCCATATTCCCATGGATGGACTTGGGCAATCCAAAGATAAAATTCATGGATATGCTCTCCCATGGTGAAGTAGGAATTGGGAAAGGCTTGAGAATGTTGGAATTCAGGCCAACTGGCCGGACATCCCACTTACTACTAACCCATCTACTAACTTAACCATATATATACACTTATTCTTTAATACAAAGAGAATAAGGAGCTGCAACATGATATCATTGATGTGCGCTCCACCCAACAATAGGTCTCTCTCTCTGTGCACTTGCACTCACACACGCTTCCCGTGGCACCTTCAACTGGTATCAGAGCAAGGTTTGTGCTTGCCGTTTTCGCATCCACGCGTGCACACACTTTCAAAAGCACAAACAAGTTTCCGATTTCGGCATCGGCAAATTTAACTCCCGAGAGCGTTTCCCGCAGGTATCCTAGTCTTGGGGTTTTGCCCCCTTTTGAAACTGTTCGTGCAATCGAAAGCTTCATCCAAGCTACACTTTAGGAGTTGTATTTTTTCAACTCCATTTTTGCTACAGGTACAGGTACAAGACACATGTGCAGGTTGTTCAGAGACTATTTTGGGATTGTGTATAGCCCTTTTATGGCTATTATGTGCTGTTGAGACGGTGTCTATAGGCTGATTAGGAGCACTTTTCGGCATCGACATTGTCTCGGGTTTTTCAGGCATCCATCTCCTCACAGGTTCTTGCATACATACAAGACATCCAGGTTTCTTATAGGTTGCAGTGTTTTGCATCAACACAAATTTTAGTGGGAGTACTTGATGTGCATATGCATTGTTTTGGCACTTTTGATAGTGCTTGAGCTCTTTTGAGAGCGGTTTTACTCCTTGTAGGTATTTGTTGAGACGGTGTTTATGGCTATTATGTGCTGTTGAGACGGTGTTTATAGGATGATTAGGAGCACTTTTTGGCATCGACATTGTCTCGGGTTTTTCAGGCATCCATCTCCTCATAGGTTCTTGCATACATACAAGACATCCAGGTTTCTTATAGGTTGCAGTGTTTTGCATCAACACAAATTTTAGTGGGAGTACTTGATGCGCATATGCATTGTTTTGGCACTTTTGATAGTGCTTGAGCTCTTTTGAGAGCGGTTTTACTCCTCGTAGGTATCCGTTTACTGCACATTTTGTTTGACACCTGTTTAAGCACGTATACTGCACCTTGCAATATTGCTGACAGTGGATGTACGTTGAGTTGCAAAAACTGCCATATGTACCCTTGTGGAGCCGATTTGGCTTGTTTCTGGTAGTCTAGACCATTTTTGAGACTCGGTTCGCAGGCCCTTTTTGAGACTGGGTTGGGTTCTTATCTGCATAACCTTTTGTGAGGGTCGATAGCGTGAGGTTTTCTTGAGTTGGGGGATTCTTGAATGTTGAGATCCTTTCGGTGATACAGGTTGCTGGAGTACCCCTTTTTCGTGGCCTCACCATAGGACATGTATACAAAGGGCTAGGTGCATTTGACGCCGTGTTGGCAGTCTTGGGTAAGTTTTTTGACTTTTTATGCACAGCTATTGGTTGATGCACCTGTCTTATGCTTTGAGAGCATTACTTTTGATGCGTTACTGATCTCTTGTGACAGTTTTGGATTGAGATTCTGTCAGTTTTTCTCGAGAAACTCTGCCAAATTTTTCCCAGAATTACCAGTGTTTATCGCCATATTATCTTTAGCTTGCAGCCATGTCATCTAGCGGTGAAAAGGATATTTACAATATCCGAAAATTGATGGGATGAATTTTGCTATCTGGAAAGAGTAGATTCAAGATGTTCTCATACAAAAAGGCCAGTTGGATCCTATCATGGAGTGCCTAGAGGGCGAGTATATAGATGTTGAGTGGGAGAGACTTGATGGTAAGGCCAAATCTACTCTCCGTTTGCATTTGGCCGAATCTGTGTACTTTACTATAGTTGGAGAAAGGACTGCTAGAGATGTATGGGATAAGTTGTGTTCAAGTTATGAGAACAAAAGTGCCACTAATAAGGTTTTCTTGATGAAGAAGCTATCTGAACTTCGTATGGAGGAAGAGGGCACTATTTCTACTCATATTAATAAGTTCAATATCATTTTCACTTAGTTGACCACTCAGGGTTTGGTCTTCGATGAGGAAATCAAATGTATCTTCTTGCTATGCAGTTTACCTCGTCTTGGGATACATTCTGTATTGCAATTAGCAACTTGGGACCTGGTACTGGTCTTGTATACAATGACGTCCTTGGGAGTCTGTTTACCGAAAAGATTGGCAGGAAATCTCTGGAAGGCAAGAAGGATGGTGATGGGTATGTTGCTAGTGATAGACAGAGGGGTCGCACTCAAAGTCGTGCCCAAAGCAAGGAACGTGGGGGCTCACATAGTAAGTCTCCGGGTTCTATGCGTAATATTGAGTGCTATCACTACCATAAAAAAGGGCGTATGAAGAAGGATTGCAAGAAATGGCAGCAAAGCAAGAAGGATAAACAATCCAGTGACACTTCTACGTCTGATGATTGAAACAAGGGCAAAGCAAAGTTAGAGGAGATCAATGTGCTACAGTCTTCAAATGCTCCTATTGTAGAGACTCTTCCAGTGGTTGTTATGCCACTTACCTCTGACGTATTGGTCTTCACAACAGATCTACCTGTCGAGGCTCTTTTTACAGAAGATGTGCAGTATGCACATGTGACACCACATAGAGAGTGGTTCTCCACTTATTCTCACTCTTGTGGCAAAGTGAGACTTGGTGATGCTTAGGAACTAGACATTGAGGGTGTCGAAAAGGTCAAATTGCATCTAAGGAATGGCACGCACTTTACTTTATGTAATGTGAGACATGTGCCCAAGTTGATTAAAAACTTGATTTTTGCTGGTCAGCTTGATGATTTGGGCTACAACACCACATTTGGCAATGGTTCGTGGATAGTACGCAAAGGTAATCTTGTTGTACTCAAAGGTCAGAAGCATGGTACCTTGTATTCCATGCATGTGTCAGATGTTGGTCATGATTACATAAGAGTTGCCGTCTACTGAGTTGTGGCATTGCCGGCTAGGTCATATTAGCCAAAAAGGAATGTGAACTTTGACTCGTTTTGGCTACTTACTTGTCTTGTCTTATCTTGACTTTCCTGTTTGTATACACTGTATCTATGGCAAACAGACTAGGTCCGTCCACTTACCATTGGGTCAAAAGCGAGCTGAACCTCTAGATTTACTACATAGTGATGTTTGTGGTCCTATGTCAACCAAATCTCTAGGGAGGCCAGCTATATTGTGACATTCATAGATGACTCTACTCAAAAGGTGTGGGCATATCCTTTGAAACATAAGGATCAAGTTCTTTCTGTGTTCCAATTTGTTTTGGCACTCGTTGAGAATCAATCTGGCAAGAAACTCAAAAGGTTGTGGACTTAAATTGGTGGAGAGTATGTCTCCAAGGAGTTTGACAATACCTTTGCTAAAAGGGGGATTAAAAGGCCATTTACTGCCCCATACACACCAGATCAAAATGGAGTTGCTGAGCGCATGAATCGTACAATTTAGGAAAGAGTCATAGCTATGCTTTCTATAAAAAATCTCACACAAGGCTTTTGGGCAGAAGCCATCTTGACCGTAGTGCACATTATAAATCGTTTGCCTAGTACGCCATTGAATTATGAGATTCCAGAAGAGTTAGGTCTAAACGTAAGCCCCACAATGACCATCTACATGTTTTTGGTTGTGAACCTTATGCTCACGTGCCTAAACAACTTCGACAGAAGTTAGAGCCAAAGTCACACAAATGTATTCTCATTGGATATGGTGTAGATGGAGAGATGGGATATCGTCTCTGGCACCCTGAATCTTGACGAGTCATCCGTAGTTCAGATGTGATCTTCAATGAGTCAAAGATGCATAAACAACCTATCAAGGCAATAGAGGTTCGGAGAGTCACTTTTGAGGATGTTGCCTTAGAGACAGTGAAATCAACTCAGCGGGCTAGTGATGTACCTTCCAGTAGCAATGTTCCAGAGGGAGCGGATAGCAATGGTCAAGGAGTGAGACGGTCTAGTAGAGTCTCTCATCCACCTGCGCGTTTCAAGCCAGGTCTTGATTACATCATGTTGACAGATTGTGGTGAGCCAAGCTGCTACCAAGAAGCCATGATGACGGATGATGTGGTGAAGTGGGAGCAGGCTATGGAATTTGAGGATAACTCAATTTTTGCTAATGACACTTGGAACTTGGTAGAACTGCCAAATGATGCGAGAGCTTTACCTTGCAAATGGGTTTACAAGAAGAAGTTTACCTCAGGTGATCCAAATCCAAAGTACAAGGCTAGACTTGGAGCTAAAGGGTTCAAACAGCAAAAGGGAGTCGATTTTGATGAAATCTTCTCGCTTGTAGTAAAGATGAGAACACTTAGAACTGTACTTGGTCTTGTAGCAATTGAGGACATGGAGCTTGTCCAAATGGATGTGAAGACAACATTTCTTCACGGGGATCTCGATGAGGGTGTTTACATGTAGCAGCTTGAAGGGTTTGTTCAGGAGAATGCATCTCGTGAGGAGCTAGTATGTAAGCTCAAAAAGGCACTTTATGGCTTAAAGCAGGGTTCAAGACAGTGGTATTGTAAGTTTGATGCATGTATGAGGTCTCAAAGGTATAAAAGGAGCAAAGAGGATCACTGCTTGTACATAATAAAGCTAGATGATGGCTCGATGATCATTCTAGTTTTGTATGTTGATGACATGCTTATAGCTGGGAAATCCATTGCGGAGATTGCCAACTTGAAGAGAACACTTAGCAACAATTTTGCAATGAAAGATTTGGGGGATGCTACACACTTTCTTGGCATGCGAATCGAAAGAGATCGCAAACATCATATTCTTGAGTTATCTCACGAGACATACATTGAGAAAGTTTTGCAAGGTATCAATATACAGGGGGGGAAAGCATTGAGTACCCCAATGTAGGCATTCTTGAAACTCAGCAAGGAAGATGCACCCAAATTTGATGTTGAGCGAGCAGAAATGGCTAAGGTACCATATTCTTTGGCAGTGGGCAGTCTCATGTATGCTATGATGGAGACAAGACCAGACATTGCTTTTGGAGTGGGAGTGGTGAGTCGATATATGGCAAATCCTTGCAGCAAGCATTGGGAAGCAGTGAAGCACATTCTTAGGTATCTCAAAGGTACGTTTGGCAGGTGTTTACGCTTTGGGAACAGTGATGCATCCATCGCTGGGTTATGTAGATGCAGACTATGCGGAATGTGCCGACAATAGGAGATCGACATCTGGCTATATCTTCATATTTGCTGGAGCAACAATATCTTGGAGGTCATGTCTTCAAGATTGTACGTCTTCTTCCACTATGGAAGCAGAGTACGTTGCATTGTCAGATGCAAGTAAAGAAGCGGTATGATTATCTTGCTTGGCCAGAAATATTGGCATTGATGAGACTCCAATGATATATTGTGATAGTCAGAGTGCTCTTGCATTGGCAAGGAATTCTATGTTTCACTCCAAATCAAAACACATTGAAGTCAGGTATCATGTCATGAGAGATTTCTTGGCCAAAAAGCTCATTGATTTGGTCAAGGTACACACTGATGACAACCCAACAGATGCTTTGACAAAAGGCTTAGCTTTGGATCAGTTTACACATTGCAATGAGTTGATGGGTATAGATTGAAGCCACTAGATTGCTTCACGGTTGTACATACCAAGTCACTTGGGCTGCGTTGGCCTTCAAGTGGGAGTTTGTTGGGATTCAGGCCAACTGGCCGGACATCCCACTTACTACTAACCCATCTACTAACTTAACCATATATATACACTTATTCTTTAATACAAAGAGAATAAGGAGCTGCAATAGGATAACGTTGTTTTGCGCTCCACCTAACACTCTCTCTCTCTCTCTCTCTCTCTCTCTCTCCTCTCACACTCGCACTCGCACACGCTTCCCATGGTACTTCCCATATTAAATGTTGGGATTCAGGCCAACTGGCCGGACATCCCACTTACTATTAACCCATCTACTAACTTAACCATATATATACACTTATTCTTTAATACAAAGAGAATAAGGAGCTGCAACAACAGGATAACGTTGCTCTGCGCTCCACCCAACATCAAGTCTCTCTCTCTCTCTCTCTCTCTCTCTCTCTCTCTCTCTCTCTCTGCTCTTGCACTTGCACTCGTACACGCTTCCCATGGAACCTTCAGAGAAGGTTGCTTCCCCCTATCATACTTTGTCTTTTGGCATACCACACATTTTGACACATAGTCTTGTATGTCCATTTTGATGGTAGGCCCATAGAAATATGTCTCTACTCCTTGAAGAGTAGGTTGAATCCCTCTATGCCCCGCATAGGGAGGAGCATGGGATTCATACATTACTTTCTTACGAAGAGAGTGAGTAACACATAGTCTATTGCCATGGACAAGATAACCATCGTGCAAGGTGAATGGTTCTTCTTTCTCCCTTAAGGCATGGGCTAAAATTACATCTTTAAAATTGGGGTCAGTAGCATACTCATCTATCATAGAAGATAGATCATTATGAGTTGCTATGGACACTGCATTGGCTCTTGGCCATCATGATAGTGCATCAGCTACTGATTGTGCTTGCCAGTAATGTGAGCAATATGAAAATTGAATTGCAAAAGAAAATTTGCCCACCTCATTGTTTGTCAGAGAGGTTGGTTTGCGTCATGAAGTACTTAAGACTTTGGTGATCCGTGCGTAGGATGAATGGAGTCCCCAAAAGATAGTGCTTCCATGTGTCGAGGACATGTAGGATAGCTAGTAGCTCATTCTCATAGATGCCCAATACTCGCTCGTTGGTATTTAGTCTTTGACTCTCATATGCTATGGCATGCCCTTCTTGAAGCAAAACTGCTCTAAGACAATCTCCACAAGCATTACATTGGACTTCAAATGGATTTGAGAGATCTAGTAGTGTAAGCACGGGTTGAGAGGTAAGCTTTTATTTAAGCTTGTCAAAAGCATTTTGCTCCTTAGCAGTCCATATTTACTTAACATTTTTCTTTGTCAAGTCATGTAACGGTCCTGCTATTTGGGAGAATTTAGCTATGAAGCGTCTATAGTATGCACACATATCAATAAATCTTCATAGCTCATGTAGATTCCTTGGATTAGGCCATCCTTTTATTACCTCAAGCTTGGCTGGATCCATACGGATACCATCTTGAGAGATAATATGACCTAAGTACTGAATCTCTTGGAGGAAAAATTCACTCTGTTCTTTTGGTTAATGAAAAGTTTATTCTCCCTCATAGCTTGGAAAACTACCTAGAGGTGTTGCTTATGCTCCTCCAAAGATTTGGAGTAGATGATAATGTCATCGAAGAACACTCCAATGAACTTACGGCAGGGTCTAAATATTTTCTCCATTAGGTGGTTGAACATGGCTGGAGCATCTGTCAAACCAAAAGGCATGACAAGATATTCATAAAAAACAAACGTTGTACGAAAAGCAGTCTTTACAATATCTTCATTCACTATCCTTATTTGACGATAGTTAATTTTTAGGTCAATCCTACTGAAGTATGTAGATCCTTGTAGCTTATCAAAAACAAATCTTCTATCTGCGATATGGGAAATATGTTTTTGATAGTGATCCGCTTTAGTGCTCTATAGTCGACACACATACAATACGTGCCATCTTTCTTTTGCACTAAAGTACTGATGAACAGAATGGAGAGGAGCTAGGCCTCACCATCCCCTTTTCCACCAATTCATGCAATTGCCTCATGATCTCATCTTGTTGAGCTTGTGGAACTCGATAAGGAGGTTTATTGGGCGGTGAGCTTCCTAGTAGAAGCTCTATTGCATGGTCATCATCCCCTCGTTTTGGAGGTAGCTCACTAGGGATGTCATCAATAAAACATCTTGGAATCCATTTAGGAAATTAGACAACTCTAATTCCTCTTGATTCCCTTTATTGCGACTTGTGAAAACATTAGAACCATTTACAGATCATCTAACAAAAATCATATATGCAAAAATAGAGCTTTTCATTGACTTATCAAAATCAAGAGTATTTACCAGGGATATGGTGTTTCCTGACTCATTAGCGTTTATGTATATGGATTTTTTCCTGTAAGTGAAGTAGATTCTTCTTTCAGGGAACTTCCTTTTGGAATCCATGCGGTTGAACCATGGTGCCCCTAGGATGACATCTTCATGTTGGAGAGGGGAGATTAAAAAAATCTTCTTTGTTGACGTAGCTTTGGACATGAAGCCTCAACTTCCCAATCAAGGGAGTAACAAAGGCTTGTTTGTCCTCTCCTTCTTCTCTTGCTCTCTCTCTCTCTCTCTCTCTCTCTCTCTCTCTGATTCATTCTCTCTCTCTCTCTCTCTCTCTCTCTCTCTCCAAGGTGCGTGAAGGTGGAACGACGATAGAGAGAGAGAGAGAGAGAGAGAGAGAGAGAGAGAGAGAGAGAGAGAGAGAGAGAGAGAGAGAGAGAGAGAGAGAGAGAGAGAGATAGATAGATTTTATTATCGTCCTCGGAGGTCAAATATGACCTATGGGACTAAAGTTACATGTGATGTAGTATGTGTATGGCTGATGAGAGAGAGAGAGAGAGAGAGAGAGAGAGAGAGAGAGAGAGAGAGAGAGAGAGAGAGAGAGAGAGAGAGAGAGAGAGAGAGAGAGAGAGAGAGAGAGAGAGAGAGAGTATGAATCAAAGAAGATAGAGATAGGCAGTGAGATAATAGGCAGGTTTAGGCATAGACAAAGATGTGCCACCTTTCAAATTTTTTCAAAAACAACAGAGACAAGGGTACTTGAAAGATGAACATCCATTAATATTAGAAAACATTACATTTTATTGCACTTGCATTACATAGACAACACTTTAGAATCACCAAAAGCATTCATCCTCTAGAAGCCCCGGGATTTGCAGCAATGCTCCCCTCAAGTGGCAAAAGAAGATTCACCACGTTCCCTAGCTGCTCCTTCATTTTCTCCTCATCCTCCTCTGTGATGAGTCCAACCATCTTCCAGCAAGAGAAAGCGAATTGTCCCTTCTCGTTTAAGCTTAGCAATGTGTGCATATTGAGGTCTGTGTGGAAGTGATAAAGGTGATACACATTAATCATTGCCTTGAGAGCTTCCTAAAATCATTCGGCTCCATGCAATGCCTCTCCATTGAGAATGGCTTCCATGGCATCCCATGCAGACTTGATTCTATTCTTAAGATCGTCGATCATCGTGCAAAGAAAGAGAAGTGCACTATTGTATCTAGTGGATGGTTTCACAAAAATATTACAAGCCCAATCAATTTATAGCAATTGTGGGAATATTAAATTATTTCTATTTGCACTATTCACGATTTGACATATAAACAGCCACCTTCCAATTTTAACAATTATTGAAAAAACTGCGGCCATCATAAGATCAAATTAGAAATTGATAGTATTGTGCACTTCGTGATCTGACATACAAGAAATTGGAAACGGGCAATGCTACACATCCATGCCTAGATAGGTCCTACCTCGGCTTAGTGCCCTAAATATATCAGCATCTACGCCACAACTGGTTGTTGATGGATAAATATGTTCTCATTTTGGCTTAACCCTAACACACGCAGAAAAATAAAATACAAATGTTGACATGCAAGATATGGTTTTTGCTTTGTCACCCGTTCCCTGAAGTCTGGACATGTGCACGATGGTTGGTTGCAAATACAAACATTGTACAACCTGAAATGACCATCTTCACTTTGGCTCTCTACTATAAAGACCTCACGAACACCATCTTCCCTACATATCTCTTCTACGACCTTTGCTCTTAGCGCTAGCGCTAGACTGACCTTGCAAGCAACGTCCTCAAAAATGGAAGACCGATATCATACGTGCACACTATATCGCATTGTGGCTCGTCAAGATGCATCTTTTGACTTGAAAGTCTTTCTTAAACTCCACTTGATACCCCCCCTTCATGAAATATTTGCACCTCATCCTTAGTTACATGCACATGCCAAATGTGTGGTGGATGTTGAGGCTGCGGCTCAATGTTCTGGTCTACTATGCGGCAATGCAAGACATGATTCGGACAAAACCAAAACCACTGACGCACCACACCTTTGGGATGCTTTCAGTACCCTTCAAAAGATGGGGCCCGTATACCAAGGCTTGAATGTGCAATACTGCTTCCACACCTTCGTCCTCTAGCGTGCCACTACATGTGACTCTACTCCCTTGTGGAGTTCGTCGTATGGCCCACATTGCCTCATTCACCTTGCTTTCCACTACATACTGCCCTCCTGAAGCTGTACTTCATTCTGGGGTTTGTGATGTCCCTTCTTGTGCAAAGTTGGTCTTACGGGGTCTTCCACACTTCTTACAATCTTTGGTAACCGAGTTGTACTCAGGCCTATGCGATGCATCATCATCCACATTGATAACTTGCGTTTTTGCGTTGATGTCTCCTTATCTCCTATCAATGGAGTCGATTGTTTTTACATTGGAGTGCCCTCAGTAGCCTCATTCACTGCTCTTATTACTTGACTGGGATGTTTTTCATGGCGCTCCGCAAGCTTTTGTATCGATGGACCCTTCCCAATGTGTTTTCCATGGTTGTATGAAATGGCCTTTGTGCTTTGTAAGATGGAATTTGCTAGGTCAGTTGTACATGCATAATATAATGAAATGCGTTTATGAAAACCCTCCCCTACTAGCCAGCTGCCATGCTTGCTCTCGGTGAGGTTTGTGCGTAGAGTGTTTGGTCCATCAGAGCTTCTTTCTATGCATGTCATAATGCCACCCCAATGTGCAATACAAATTTCCCACCAGCTAAGGCATGAATACATGTATGGAATGTTACGGTCTATGCAATGACCGTTACGCCACCATTGGCGTATCAGACGAGCCTCTGCTGCTGTACCCTCTTTTGTTGGTGCTTGCCTCCACTTCTCACACATTTCTTTGTGTATGTGTTGAGAAGCTTGTGCCACATACTTTGTTGTATGTTGATTCAAGATTTGCTTCCAATGAAAAAGACAAGAGCGCTCTCGACCACTCATTGCATTATTCTTATTGCCACCATTGAAAACAATTCGGATTGCATTCCAATTTGCTTGATCTTCGTCCGCCATGAAGCCAAAAAAGTTAGCTCTTTCACACCCACATGACATCATTACATCATTGAGGCACTCCCAAAATAGACATTGCGATTCCATGTCCTCCTCTTTCATTTCACAAGTTGCACTAGTCAGAAGGTCCTGCATGCTGTAAACAAATCGTTAGAGGGAAAGTCAAAGTCAACACACATTGTTGTCAAGGTGCACCATGTACCTTGGATCATAGACATGACATGCCATAGTCACCCAATCGTTCACACGTCTAGTGTAATCAAACTGGATCCACGCACGTCGAAGATTGCCATCTCCGTCTTGTCTCATTCGATTCACCAGGTCCATACTGGATGCTGGACCAACTGTGGAAATTTTGAAGACATAACATTGGTCTCCCTCCTTACCTTGACTAGGAAACCTACTTCCATGGAAAAAGTCATATGTGTAGTCTCGCTTGAGCTTAAGGAGTGCATCAATTTCAAAAGATTCTTTGTCACCACCTCTCCATAAACTAGACAGAGATCTTCAAACCCTGTCAAAGTTCATAGTGTTTAGAGAAAAAATAATTTAGCATAGAGTTCTGCATTGAAATAAGAATTTAAGAAATTTACATACCAATTATCTTCCACCAAAAATCCCAACTCCTCAGCGATTCCAAATAGCTATTGCTCACCTAAACTTCCCTGGTCGGTGTTGCTGCGAAGAAGTGTTGTACTTATAATTTCTTTTGCAAAACATATTTGAACCTTCATGGCTCCTACATGTGGATCTACGGTCAAAGTCCTTTGCACCATTACCTTGGCCCTATCCGTTAGTGTTTTGGATGTACGGGTGCGCACATCATGTCTATGTGTGCCACGATGAATCATGACTCTGGTTGTCGTCTCATCTAATGGCATGACATAATATACTACATAGTCACATGTTGCAATGGAGAAAGAAATTGCCTTACAAAAGTGGCATGTAAGGCTCTTATCTCCAATCTTACAATATTGTCTGGGTGCAGGTGCCTTTTGTATGTACCCATTGAAATGACTTGTATTGGGAACATGATAATTAACCAGATGGGCACATTGTTCATTCATGCACTTCAAAGATCCTAGGCAATGACTAAGACGCATTATACCTGGGAAAACTATATTGGATGTTTGAGGCTTCGACCACAGATGAGGGTCATACTTATGATCCATTGCATCCATATGGTGCAACCTCCGCATGGTGGGTAGAAATTCTAAAACAAGATCACCATTGTAAGCTCTTGGAATCTCTATAACCTTGTCCACTCGTTGTATTTGCATTAAGAGTTTTGTCAATATACCCATCTTTTCGGCTTGCATACGTTTTTGCCTTGTACTTCTCTTGAAGCTATTTGGGAGCAAAACTTGAGGCAGGGTGCAAAGATGTACTATTTTCTTTTGAGGGAAGTGCATCTTTGGGGGACTATCCACAATGGCAATGGGAGTCATGTTAGGTGAGCCTCCAGAGTGTACAACATGAGATACATTGACTTTGTATTTACGTAAAAGGTGTTCATCCAGTACATAGGTGATTTCACCTAAATTGTTGAGCGTCCTTTCAAGAGGCAAAGTCATCTCAATATCACCAACTTCGATCATTACATCTGAAGTTGTAAATTGCATTGGATAAATTATTTCTAAAAGAAATGATTCTGATATTATAAATTTACCATTGTAAAAAGAATAAGAAAGTTCTTTATCAAGAAACAATAAAAAACAAGCCATACGAATAAGCTAAACAAACAAATTAAGCATAAGACCTTATTATAACTAGTACAATTGGTGGGCTTCGCCTGCCTCTTCTCTCTGTGTGTGTGTGTGTGTGTGTGTGTCTCACTGTGCTCCCGGAGCTGCAGGCCACACCCGCCTGCCGTTTGAAGGACATTCTAACGTGTGGCAGGGAGGGGGAACCGGAATTCCCTCCCCCTTTATCCTTAGTATAGATAACTAACAAATTATTTATATACTCACATGCAATAATAAAATCGTTATAATTTTAAATTTAATAATATTTTAATATTTCAACAAATGTATTTTAAAAATTATGTTTTTAAAAAATCCAAAAAATTGTTCAAAATATATGCGTGTGTACTCCTAAACTCCTCCAAACGCGTGTACCCCTCATATAGCCCCCCCCGTCCACCCCTCAATCCCATGTACCCCTCCACCCTCCTGACACGTGTCTCCTCCCCCACTCAAGCTCGCTCCTCGAGTGCCCCCCGTCCTCACGCATGTGCCCCCCCCCCCCCCCCCCCCCCCCCCCCCCCCCCCCCAACACGGTCATTTTCTTTGAACGTTAAGGCTCTTCTGTGCTTTTCAGCAGCAACTTTTTGCCTTAGTTGGGAGATGGATATAGCCTCCTCAATCTTTTGAAAAGATGTTTGCAGGTCACGGCTATACTCATCGGCAGTGAAGATCTTCCCATGTACTTTAAGTAGCAAGGGACTTTTAGGTCTTCCCTCTATGATTTCAAAAGGTGCTTTTCCCGTAGAAGTATGGATAGTATTATTATACACATACTCTACAAGAGGTAAGTACTTTTCCCATTGTGAGCATTGATCTACTTCTGTAACATAGGTCTTTAGTAGATCAAGAATCGTAAGATTGGCTATCTCACTTTGGCCATCCGTTTATGGGTGATAGGCCGAAGACAAATTCGATCTTGTACCTAGATTTTCGAAGAGACCTTTCCAAAAATTACTGGTCATTCTAGGATCTCTATCTGACATGGTGGATGTTGGCAATCCATGGTGTTTGAAAATCTGTGATATGAAGAGAGTTGCCAATTGCTATGCCTTAATAGTCTTCTTGAAAGGGATAAAGTGTGCTTTCTTGCTAAACCTGTCGACTATTGTCCATATTCCCGTATTCCCATGGATAGATTTTGGTAATCCAAAGATAAAATCCATGGATATACTCTCCCATGGTGAACGATTGCATACGCTATAGGGTCACCTTTGATGAAGATCATAGAAGACTCTCTCTCTCTCTCTCTCTCTCTCTCTCTCTCTTTGAGCAAGAATTTTGAATTGTAACAGGGTTAAGCGAATAGAGGGATCCCCTATAGGCCCTCTCAAAGCACCATTGCTGGTTCCTTTACTTGCCTCATGTGGGGCCCGTATGCTTTTGATTTTCTTGATGTGCAATGAACATGCATAATGACGCTGAGTCTAGTGACTCCTATTTTCTTAGAGGGTGCTCCAACCACCCTCCACATTCTTGATTGGCTACTTCAAGTAAGATGCTCGATTGGCATGTGCTTCTCTGCATGCACCAAAGTAGGGTGCTATGACTCCAACTCATGGGCAATTGTGTTAAGCGATAAGGACCCATAAAATTAAATGCCCTTTATAGGGCCTATGGAGAGTCCTCACTAAGCAGTTTCATAAGGGAGAATTCTTCTTCTTTTTCTTCTCTCTCTCTCTCTCTCTCTCTCTCTCTGTTGAGCCAGCAGAGGATCACACCCACATTTTTGCTCACACTCATCATTTTGTAACCATTGATTGTAATAAATGTCTTTCCGACATTAATTTTGATTTGAGCCATTCATTAAGCAACGGGACTCAATTGAGTTTCCAGCTTGTAATCCTGAAGTAATTTCACTTGCTGATGTAATTAGTTAGAGATGATCTCACCTCCAAGGCTGAGGTATATAAGCCAAAGTTTTTGTAACCTAAGGGGGGCAGATTATTAATCAAAGTGAGTTTTTTGAGCGCCGTGACTTTGTCTGAGAGAGAGAGAGAGAGTGAGAGTCTTATCTACTTGCTACGCGAGCTACGGAGCCGCCATTGGAGAAGCAACACCGCCACTGTGTTAGCAACGGCGAGAGCTACGCACATATATCAAGAGTGCGCGCTATCGGCTTCTATGTGTGGTAAGTTCCTACGAGCTTCGGTGTGAGTTTTCTTCCAACTCGTGTGTCGGAATGGAGCGTGCAGCATATCTATAGAACCACAACGAGTAGAGCTACACATTGGTACCATCGGGGTCAAGTTTCGATCACCTGTATTTTTCGGCCTGTCTTCATACGCGTTTACCGCACGGAGTGGTTATAGGTTGATTTTGCAGTTCAAGTCTTTAGGGTGTTGTTCTTACCTAGTGTATAGACTTCCCCTTGAGTTTGAGATCGATTCAATGATTCTAGATCCTGTTTCGTATAGCATTCGTTCATAGTACGGATTTCAGTCACTTGCGTATTTTAGAACTTAGATTTGATTTCCTTAGTAGTGATTGTCATTATAAGGTCGAGTAGGTGATTTGACACCCACCTAGTTGTTTCCATGCGCCTGCGGGTCAAGCTCCGTCCTCGTCTGACAAATTCTGTTGTTGGTTGAGTTCTCGCTATTTAGCTTCCGCTAGCGGCGTAACCGCCTTAACATTTGGCGCCGCTGCCGCGGACAAGAGCCCTAAGTAGGTGACCTTAGACTAATCCTACGAGGTAAGTCGTATAAACTACTTTGTATACTTTAGTTAGAAAAGATCTAGGAGTGGTGGACTCCGAAGATCTCGAGAGATACTAGGAAGTGGGGTATTCCTGGGTCTTCCGTGTTGACAGTATTTTTAGTTTAGCTTAGATTTGTTTGTTGTTTTGTTGGTGATTGAGTAGTTGTTGATAGAAGAAGAATTTGCTAGTCCGTGAGTGGCAGTGGATCTCTTTAAAATCACAATTACCAAACCCATTTTATGATTAGGAATAGCTTAGGTAGGACTTCATTTGATCCTGATCTAGAGCTAGTAATCATTGGAGTATTTGCTTGATATGGTTGATTGCATGTTAGATCACTAAACCGTCGAGTTAGTAGTGAAACTTGCAATAAACAAAAGTCAGAGAAATTTTCTGTGTATCTGGGAGTTGCTGAGCACTTGAGAAAGCTTTAGGAAGGATTCTGTGCCAAAAAACTGGAAATCTGCAACTTTAGACATCATACGCGTATGATGTCTAAATGACCAAACAGAGACCAAAACAGAAATTTTGACTTTACCAGAGTGTTCAAAAGGGGGGTTATACCCTAATTTCAACTTAAAACAAGAGCATTAACACTCAAAGAAACCCAAAAAGACAAGTCGGAGTCCAAGAAACGCAAAGAATAGGAAATTTTGGATTCAGATCTTGTTTTTACATTCAAACCTGACAAAAACACTTGAAACTCAATTATAAACATTGGAGAAGGCTTAAAACCAAGAATAGTCAAAATCTGGGACAAAAGACATCATACGCATATAATGTCTTTTAGCACATCCACTGCTTATTTTTGATATCTGACCTGACAAGATTGTTACAAACACTGTAGAAAGCATAAATATCAAGTCTGGACCCAAATTGATGAAAAAGACATCATACACATATGATGTCTTTGACCTAATTTTGGACATATTTTGATACTTTGCCAACACAGATCCATTGTAATAGCTGTCTAGAGGTTATATTTCAAGTTTCATCCCATTTGGATCACAATTGACCCGAAACAAGTCAAAAGCGGAAAATTGCCAAGAAAAGCCTAAAGTAGCCATAACTTGCTCAAACAGAGTTCAAACTGAATTTTGTGAGTGGACAGAGCATAAGGGGGCTACTGAGAGTGAGCATAACCAAAATAGTCCAAATCTGTGAAAAAAGACATCATACGCGTATAATGTCTTTTTCAGCATAACTGCAACAAAATTCTCACTTGATGAAACAGAAGTTGTCCAATTGACAAGATTAAACAATTGACCAAGTATCAATCAGTTTGGATCAATTCTGACCACAAAAACATGGGAAAACAAATTGCCGAGACGGAAAAGTTAAAGTCCTTTAGGGGAATTGATGAATTTGAGATCGGGCAGGAATCTCCAGAATAACCAACCAAAACAAGGGGAACAAGCAAGTGTCATATTAACCGAGGGAAGTGTAAACCAAAGTTGGGTGCAACCATTAGAGCCGATCTTTGAAGGAAGTGTTTTTGATACTTCTTCGGAGAGATCTTACGAGATTTTCACCGAACACTTGGAACACTTGGAACACTTGAACCTGAACAACAGAGAAAATATGGCAGCAGGATCATCAAACCCTTCCGCCACAATGAAGCTATTGTTCATAAAATACCAGTACGACAATGAGCAAGGTGCCAAGATCTACAAAGATGGAATGGACCGCTATTGTGTAAAGATAGAAGATAGACCTAGTGAGTTCAAGGACTTAGTGCCTGTGAGCTATAGCGGAGATAGATATCTAGATGACGAGGGTACCATGTACTTGGTAGTCCTAAACCATAACATTGTGGACAAGTGGGGATTGATGGGCACCAAAGCCAAAGTAGATGAAGAACTTGAGGAGAAAGCACCAATAATGAACTTCCCTGATGCGAGGTTAAGAAGAGAGAATGAAACTACAAGGATCAACACTGATAACATCTATGTGGGGCTATACAAATATAATAATGGGGAGCAAGATCTCTATTATAGATGTGAAGAACCCTACACCGGAGAGTTGACAGACCAAAAAAGACTTTATGTCTTTACCTACACAGAGGATCGGAAGTGAAAATTGCCGCTTACGACAAGTATGGGAGGCAATACTCAACAATGGGCAAGAAAGAATTAGAAGGATATACATACTTTGGGGGACCACTACATCAGTATTATGTTACTTCTAGCTCACAAAGACCAGCACCAACAAATGGAGTGCAAAACCCAATGACAACAGGAGGACAAAGAACTCAGGTTGCTGACTCTTTCAGTCAACCTCAGTACTCGAAGCCCGGACCAATGGGATCATTACATTCCAGAGAGTCAATGGATACGAATCGAGGTAGTGCAGTTCCAATCCCCACGTATACCACTCCAGGTCCAAGGTTCGAAGCGGAACCATCACATTTACCTCCTAGTAGTAGACTCAGGGCAGGGGAACCGACAAGGGTAACCCATGAAGTCCATGATGCTAGAGAAAGCTTTAGCCGGGACACAGGAGCAATGAGATTGGTAGCAGACCATAGACGTATGAGACCATCTCAAGTAGCCAAGTGTATGCCAAAGAAGTATGGTGGTTCAGGAGATCCGTATGCACATGTGTCACTCTTTAAGCAAGTCTTAAGAGCTGAGCAGATAACAGATTTCCATACACAATACGAGGGATTTGGTCTTACTCTAGAAGGTACGGCATTGACATGGTTTCAACCACTGAACAGAGGGGGATTCCATGACATTGACCATTTGCTAAGAGAGTTTGCTGAGGAATTCTCAAAACGAGGGATTAAGCACAATACGGTCTCACAAATATATGCTTTTAAACAGAGAGAACACGAAAAAGTGAAGGAAGCTTCACTTCGCTTCAAACAATACATTGAGAGATGTCCAGTACGTGAACGACCACAAGATGACAGACTATCTGTTCTCTTTATTGAAGGATTGAGAAACGACACTCTCAAGAAGGACTTGCACTTGAAAGCTTGTACAAGTTTCGAGCAAGTAACGAGAGAAGCATTGTACTTAGTGGATAACTGTACGGTTTATGGAGAGGTGTCAGCGGATACAGATTTTGCATCCAGTAGCTCTTCCTCCGTAGCGAGCGAGACTACCACTAAAAAGAATGTTCAAACAACAACCATGCCAAATGTAGAGCAAATGATAGAAGATGCTCTAAAAAGGATGGCACCATACCAAAAACCATTGCCAAAACCACTGAAATGGTGTGCTATTGAACAAAAATGGACAAACCATCCAACAGAGGAGTGCTATTACAACAAAGGGTATGTAAGGGAGCGTCAGTATGCACCTCCTGCTCAATTAGCACCACCTCAGGTACATCCAGTACCTCGATACCCAACGGGAAATGTACCAGGACCTATGGGGATAGAAAGACCGCAACCGGTATTGGGACAACAACCACCTTTACCAGGAGCAAGACCAGTGGGCATTAGATATGCACCAACCTTAGAGAATCAGGAAGAACAAGCCTTAGTGCCTGTTCAAGCCTATTATGAAGAATCTGGTGCACACATGTCTCCAACTGTGTATTACCCACCAGAAGAACCCAAACAACCAGAACCATGGGGCATGATTGGGAATGTTGGAACACCAACAGTTACAAGTGCTTCTGATGAAGAGAGATACAATTTGGACGCAAGAACATTGATGTTCATAGCTCATGGAGGGTTAACAGGACAAAGACCATCCTATCCACAAAGGACGAATCAAGTGGGACCAAGACCAGCACTAGGACCCTGTTACAAGTGTGGAGGTGACCATCTGATGAATGTTTGTCCACATACGGAAATCATTAGAATTAACGCTTATTGCACTGAGTGTGGGGTTACTCACTTCATTGAGGATTGTTCAAAGAATCCAAACAAAGTGCAAAAGACGACATTGAATATGCTAGAAACTATTCCTACCAGCAGTGGGTCTGAAAATGAAACTCTGATACCAACGCAAGTTGTTACTAGAGCTCAAGCTAAGAAAACCACTAGAGAACCTGAGAATGGAAAGTTAGCGACTGAAGTGGTTAGTCAAGGACCGCGGAGTCAGAGAAACACATGGAAAGCTAGAAAAGCACGCATGAAGTTGAGAAAAGAACGTGAAGACGCTATTCTAGCTGAGGAACTAAAGCAAACTAAAGATAGATTAGAAAAACTTGAGAGTCAAAACGGGAAACGAGAGATGAGCCCAGAAAGAACGAAACAAAAGAGTATCAAAGAAACAACGAGCTTAAGCTCAGGGGGATCAGTGCTAGTCGACAAAGTACACGAACCATTGGACGCACTGATGAGAGCTTACGAAGCTAGGTTAAAGAACAACCAAACACAAGAACAGAGGTGGATGACATACCCAAACACGGAATTGGAAAAGCAGAGACTTGAAATGTGCCAGAGAATGATCGAGACTGCAGAAGCCTTATTAGAACCACCAAGAGAAACAATGAATTGTGGAACGGAAAACCCAATTCAGCAAGAGACTATCATTTCACGGGTAGCTGAAAAGACTCCCAGTGCACAAAAGCCTGAAAATACACACAAGGATGACCGCATAGTATTGAACACAACCGATCAGGAGATAGAGAGTTTTCATCCAGTCATAAAGAGGATTTACGGAAGAGATGAGGATTACAATGAATTTTGGAAACAAGTGAGAGAGGCAAACTTTGCAAACGAGCTAAGTTGCCAAGCTAATCAGACAAATTGGGAAAAGGACATCAGGAATCCTCCCATAGTGGAATTTGAGGCAGGATCTCAAGTGGACTTGGATCTGCAATCTTACTGGGGAGATGGGGGCTCTGTTAGAACAATGGAGAGCAAACCTCATTCACTGAATACCTTACCTTCATACTTAGGAGAGTATGAAGCAAAATCCGAGATTAGAGCACTTCCCTCACGAAGAATCTCATCAGAAAAAGTCATGGACTCGCAAGGATTGATAGAGATCTTGTCAACACCAGTGACATGCACTATCACTCTAGCTGAGCTTTTGAGGTTAAGACCACATATGTGGACCACTGTAGGAAAATGCTTGGAGAAATTTGGGATAAAAGACCCAACATCGAGATTGCAAGAGGCTATACAAGAGCTGAGCAAACCACAAAAGAACGCTAAGCCTGTACCCTTAAACAAGGTCGAAAAGTATTGCGAAGGTGAAGAGGGGAATACAACCTTACCAGTTGAATTCCAAGGAGTGAGCACGATGGAAATACTAGACAGCGGAGCTGGGGTAGCCATTGCTACAAAAGAAATCTGAAAAAAATGGGGGAAACCAGCAATAAGGAAGACTAGGTTGAAACTCCAATTAACAGATGGACACATGGAGAAACCTATGGGGTTATTAGAGAAAGTCGTAGTGACTTCTTGCGGCATTGAATACGAACATACTTTTGCTATTGTCGATTTTGGCAAGGAGAATAACTATGATATCATACTGGGAAGACCATTCATGAGACAGTTGAAAATGGTCCAGGATTGGGGCTACGATCACATATACCTGAGAAATATGGAAACCACTACACGTGTGAACCTGAGAGACCATAGCTACAAAGATGTGAACCGAACACCGGTAGAGGAGTTTGATTCAGCTACTTTGGCGGGATCCGAATTTCCAGCTTAGTTAGGTAAGCCCAAGGAGTTATGGATGTGTGGAGCCTCGAAATGTGGAAGTCTGAGGCGAGAAGAATATGTTTTAGAAAGGGCTATCGAAGACAAAACTTATATAGGAGAACCCTTTCCAGAGGACACGCTTGAACCATTAGAATGGACACACATTCTAGCAACCCTAGATGTTTGTGCAATTTTGGATGGTCCCACAATGAAATTTTGCGACAAGGACGGGTACGATGTGGTTCCGTACTTCATGCTGAGAACTACACTCGAAAAAGAAACTGAAAAGAATGATACACTGGAAAAGGAAGATGAAGAAGAGGTGTTTCACGACATTCCCGATCATCCAGAGTGGGAAAATGAAGCAGACAACGAGTCAACGGACAATTCAAGCGGAAACGAAGAAACTATAACGGATGTACGATTTTATGATTTTCCGAACCAAACTAAACAACGCCAGAAACGCTATAGAGTAAAGAGAAAAACAAAGGGGGTTAGAACCAATCCGATGCCTAGAATAAGAGGAAAAAATCAATTCCTAATGCTAGTAAAGGCGGAAGATTGTGTTAAGGACAAGATTTCTGGAAGAATGAGAGGCAATGAGCAAAAGAGCTTACGAAAAGGCAAAAGAATCTCAAGAAATCAAGTTCAAAGGAATGAAACGAAAACTAAAACTAAATCAGCCCCGTATCATCCACAAGCAAACGGACAAGCTGAAGCAACAAACAAAACCATATGCACAGTCCTTACGAAGATTGTATCTGAGTCGAGAACTGACTGGGACCAGAAGTTGCATTCAACATTATGGGCATATAGGGTAGCATATAAAACATCAATAGGAACGACCCCATATAACATGGTTTTTGGGCTAAATGCTATCCTACCAATAGAATTCTTGATTTCAACCTTAAGGGTGGCTAAGGATCTAGAGTGGACAGGGCACGAGCTTTCTGATAGAATAAATGACCTGGAAAAGCTAGACGAGCTTCGCCTAAAAGCAGTAGCTTCTATCTACGCTCAAAAAAGGCGACAAGAGGATTTTTTTGATAAGCATGTGCGGACTAAAGAGTTTAAGGTTGGGGACTATGTCCTAGTTTACACTCTGAAATATCATGCTAAGAAGCTTAAAAAGCGAGGGATGGGACCTCTGGTGATTAAAGATCTATCACCAAGTGGAGCCGTCAAGCTTGCTACATTAGACGGAGAAGAAATGCCCAATTGGATTAGTGGATGCAGAGTGAAAAAGTATCTTTTGCCCCCCAAGACATGCTTCTCAAAATACATCAAGAAAAGCTGCGTGTCCAAAAAAAGAAAAAGATTATGGAGGAAGCGCAAGCCGAGGTGAAGGAAAGAATGGAGAAAAGAAGACTACTGCGTCAGAAACACCGCAATGAAGGAGCAATACGAATAAACACAGTCAATATAACAGAAATGGATAATGACAAAGAAGAACCCATCATTGAATGCAAAGTAGGAACCAACCAAATCAAAGCCAGAGCACTATTGGATTCAGGAGCTCAAACTAACCTACTTTCACTCAGTTTGTATAGACAATTGGCAAATGCCACTAAATTACAAACTGCCAAGCAAGAGTTAAAGAGTTACTCTGAGAATTCAATCAAAACTGTCGGATGCACAGTTTTACATATACAGATTAACCAGTATGTGTATCCTCATATGTTTTACGTGGTTGAAGACCAAGCTACACAACATCCATTATTGCTAGGACAACCATGGCAGAAGAAATACAATGCAATGATTGACTGGAGTTCTAAATCAATGCTTATCAAATACGAAGGTGAAAGTCAATCAGTTAAGTTCACCAAAGGAGCAGTGCCAACTCCAAAGGAAGAATCCAAGAACAAAGGTAAACAACAACCAGAGAAAAAGAAGAAGCAATGGCAACCAAAAGTTTCTATACAACTGGATTGCTCTTCGACGATGAACTCTCAACATTGGATAAGGAACACAAGCAATAATATAACAGCGGAGTCAAAGTTGGTATGGAGACCAAAAAAGGTTGTGCCAGAGAACACAAAGGTGGAAAACAGAGTCTTCAATACCAGACAACAGAGTGATTCCAGACAATCAAGGACAGTGAAACAGATATGGATTCCAAAGAAGTTCATGACGGCACAAAGCTATAGCAAGCAAATTTGGATCCCAAGGATTTGTAAACAGGAACTCCCTTCAGTACAATCCACGGAAACTCCTAGGTATTTCAAGGCGAGGAAATCAACACAAAGAACAAAGTAGGTTTGGGTCGCAAAGAGTTTGTGGCAAGCACAAGCGAAGCGGAAGCAGATTTGGATTGTGAAAAAGAACAACAAGGTAAAGAAGAATCCATCTACTGATTCTACTACCGAAGTGCCAAAACCAACCCAAAACCCGACCACCAATCCTTCAATCAAACAAAGAGCAGCTTTATTGGAAAGACTGTTGTATCATCGCTCTACAATTGCATTGGGAACTTATGACCAAAACAACTACAATGCTTCGCCCACAGACACTTCATAGTCGTCCAGGAGGACTCAGACTAGGAGGGGGGGAGGTATACAGGAGCTACAAAGCAGCTACAAGCGACAAAAACAAAGAAAAACAAAAATTATATTACAAGGGCAGTGTCTTACATGATTTTGCAATTTTTATGTTTGATTGCGGATATTGATAATATTTATGCCCTTATATACCTTGTTTTGCAACAAGAAGAGATCAAATGATGAATTTGGGTCTCTAGACGTGTAAATATCACTAAATAAGAGTGTTTTTGGAGCTAAAAAGTGGAAAAAAGTGGTAATCCAAGTCCAGAAATCACAAATAAGTGTATATTCATATACACAGGGTTACCAGCTATTTATTGTGTATGTTTGGAATTTTTTGGCTTCAATTTGTTATTTTCCTTTATTTTTTATGATTTTCTTAATAAAAGTAAAAGAAAAATAAAAAAAAAGCAGGTGAAATGAGATCGGAAAAAAGAAAAGAATAGACGGTGATGGTCCTAATGACAAGGGCAACCCATGGTAGAAATTGGGTACAATTCTGAAAAAGTTGCGGAAAGTCCGAAACGGCAGAATTTTGGCAAGTGGACGGAATTCTAAGAAAACAGGTCAAACGGAGTCCGATTTGGGAAATTTCAGATCCTAAAGCGCATCTCACAACGAGATAGGAGCACATGAAAAATTTGGTGGCAAGTGAACCGGGAAGTCCGAAGTTAAGTTTTTTTCACATCACTTTCAAGCTCATTCACAATATTACCTTCTTGGAGAAGAGCGGAGAGCCACAGGAGCACAGATCTTCTACGACCTTCTACGACTTCCACGAGAGCTCAGAGGACACCAGACATGAGAGGTAGACTCGTTGCCATAAGCTTTTGATGCTTATCATTAACTTTTGTTGCGAAAACTGACCAAAACCAAGAAACAAGAGCAAACGGGGAATGGGGTAGAATGCTAGGTAGTGGCACAACCGCCTAACCAAACCTTGCAAGAACTTATAGGTGGGTTACCCTAGTATAGAAGATGGGTTTCTAACACTCAAAGCTCGAGAAAGAACGACTGGAAAAACCCTAGGTCAACAGAGCCTGCAAGAGGCAAACAGGAAAAAGTTGTCGAAACAACACGAAACTTCACAGGAAGTTCAACCACATCAAGGACAATGCAACCATAGAATATCTCCAAGTTTGAATCACAAAAAGTAGGTCGGAACAACCGATTTGGCTGCGGACACACAAAGCGTCATTTTGGCATAACGGCTGAAATTGACGACCGAATGAAATGAAACTTCACAAGCAGCTTCAAGTAACTATCGATGACTTATGTTTGCAAGCAAAACCCAAAAGAAAGCTGATTCACTTACCGATGGTGAAAAAGACGCTTTCGGGCAACCAAAGGGAGAAAGATGGAGAACGGGAGCCAAAGTCAAGTTCAACCAAATAGATGGCTTCACAACATATCCAATGAGCTGGAAATGCAACTCTCGAGAAGAAAAGTTGAAGAAATTCAACTCCAAGGCAAAAAGACGACTTCGGAGACTGAAATGCCTATAAGGGGGCTTTTTAGCTAAACTGATGACTTTTTAAGTTGAAAACTAGTTAGCAGGGCTTAGGGCACTAGCACAAAGCATTCTTTGCACAAAAAGACCAACATTTCAAGAAAAGACATCATACGCGTATGATGTCTCACAGCATGAATTTCACATCCATTTCAACATTTGAGTGCATAGCCTCATTCCACATGTTAATCACATCCTATGAACCAAGTATCATGAGAATTGGAGTTAGAAAACCCAAGGAAAACCAAAAAGACGCAAAGTAGGCCATAAAATTGATTTTTGGTCCTAATTTTGTCAAAATAACTCCAAACTCATTGAAACTTTGTAGGATTGTTGTTAAACACATCTACAAGCTATCTGGAACCAAAAAGCACCATTTTGACACAAAAGACATCATACGCGTATGATGTCTATTTGCACTTACAGAGCCAAAACTGCTCATTTGTCATCATACATCCATTATATATATCTAATACATGCTACATATGAAATTTGGAACCATTTGGTCAAGAGGATCACCCCATTAGCCCAATTGAGGGAAAATCCTTCACCTAAAGCCTATTTTTGGCCCAAATCCAACATACTCAAGTCCAAACCAAGATTTGAGTAGAGACAGTCCTTCACTAGTACATGGGGAGTCCACAGAACCAATCCCATGCAAAATTGATGAAAAAGACATCATACGCGTATGATGTCTCCAGAGCCATTTTTAGCCCAAAATCTATCCAAACTTCATAAATCCACTGAATAAGCCTATCTAAAGCCAAATCCAAGCTTATAGAGAAATTTGGTCCAAAAATACACTAAAAGACATCATACGCGTATGATGTCTCACTATGTGATTTTGGCACCTCAGGGCTTCAACCACCAAACAGAAGTGATCTACATGCCATTTGAAAGTGAACCACCAAGTTTTATCCAATTTGGATCATAAAATCCAATTCCCTTTCAAAATTTTGCCAAGAGCCGGAACTGGACTAAATTGGCCAAAACTTGACCAAATGGGATCCAAACTCAAATCCAAGCATATGATAATCATGTATACACTATCAGCTACAAGCACAACCAATATGAAGTCATTTTGACACAAAAGACATCATACGCGTATGATGTCTCCAGCATGATTTTGAGCCCATTTTGCATATTTTTTCACCTACCTTGCATCCTTAGGCCCTGAATAGCTCATGTTTCAATTTTCAAGTCATTTGGATAGTTAAAAGCTTCATTTCGGCTTTCAGTACTAAAAAGACGCTAACTTCTGAAATTGGAGTTACAGGATCCATGGATTCCACCAAGTCATCGGCAACGAAGAGAAAAAGACCGACAATCAAAGATGCTATTGCAGAAGCGGAACCCTTTGACATTCCAGCAGAAACCCTCAAGCCAACAAAACTTGGGTGGAGGAAGCAGTATTGGAGAAAGAGGAATAAAGATCTACCAGGGGACTTTCAGAGATCCTCAAGGGCAAGCGGTGGATGTACCGATGATCCCACAGGAATTGGTAGATTATAGCAGGTCAGAGACATCAGCAGGTACCTGGAAAGGGCAGACTTGCACAGTTTCTTCACCTCGAGACCATCAGGTGTGGATACAAGAAGAGTGTACGAGTTGGCAACATCCATTCAGAAGGATGGAAAAGCCACATTGACAGCCATGGATGGAGAGAAGGTAGAAGTACAGATCACTCCACAGCTAATTGCAGACGCATTGAAGCTGCACAACAAAGGGAGCTCGGTCAGGGAAAGAAGAGAGGCCATAGAGGTCTATGGGCCAAGAAACAGAATGCGACCTATGGAGATATGGCGGACCCAAGAGCGGCAACCCTTTGCCGACTGTACAACCAATTTCTTCATGTTTGCAGTAAAAGACCGCAAAAGTATACGACACCACCCCATGCCATTGCGACCACCATCACATGGGCATTAAAGAGCAATATGCCAAAAGAGGTGAATTACGCTCAACACATCCACAAGCAAGTAATTGCCATGCACAACGAGAAGCCAAAATACATAGGAGGAGCGGAAATTCTGACAAGAATAGCTTATGAAGCTATTGGAGCTAGAGATCAATGGCCAAAGGCTCCCTCCCAGAATGAGTGGCTTAGAGAAGCCGACGAGGAGGAAGAACAGCCCGAAGTATCCAAGAGGGCATCCACAAGAGCACGCCGGAAACTAGAAGTAGTTTCAGAACCTGAAGAGGATGTGGACGAGCCACTTAAGAAGAAAGTAAAGAAGAAGGTTGCTCCCAAGCAAACCAAAAGTCAGAAAGCTGCAAGAATGGAAAGATTAGTGGAGCAGTTGAGAGCGGAAAGAGTTCTAAAGGGTGACTTTGAAAAAAGTGGGTGCCAGACCCCACTAAAGTCGGAACTAGCTCGGCCAGGCCACATATTGATCAATACGATCAATATATTAAAGCTTATGAGGAGTCAGAGGCTATTTTGGAGCAGCAACCTGTCGAGCCATACACTGAAGAGGAGGTACAGCAATTAAAAGCTGAGCTGAAAAAGGACGACAAGGGGAAAAGGAAAGTAGATGGGTCTACTAGGCCTCAAGAGAAAGATGGACAAGCTGACAAAGGGAAAGCCAAGGAAGCTGAGGACAAACATCCCTCTATGACTAATGTACCAAGCCCGAAGAAGACGGAAAAAATTGTGGAAGAGACCACAGTAGAGGTGGACACAGATGTTTCGGAAAAGACAGAAGCCGAGACCAAAGAAAAGAAGATAGATCCAGTTCAGCAAAAGAGAAATGATTATGAGGATCTGGTAGAGATAGGATACACCGAAGAAGAGGCCCTTGAGGCAGTTTATGGGATCACCCTACAAAAACAAGATGAACGGAGAGGGACGGAGAGAAAGACAAAGAGTAAAAAAGAAAGTGAAGAGAAACTGGACGAACCGAAAATACTAGAAGAGCCAAAGCCAGTGGAGGTGGTGGCGGAAAGAGCTTTAGAGTTGACAGATGATGATGAAAAAGACATGCACATGGTGCATGAACTGCTCAGCAAGATAAAAGAAAGGTCCAAGGCAAAGGAAGTAGAGATTGAGACAGCCAAACAAAGGGAAGCGGAGTTGCAGAGAAATTTAGAGAATGCTATGACTGAATCTGAAAGTCATAAAGCATCACTCCATGATGCGGAAAACGAGAGAGACGGCTTGATACTCCAACTAGCCGAGGCTTCAAGAGAAGTAACAAGTGCACAAGAAGCAAGGGAGCGGATAGAGGATGAGTTGGAGGCGGCTAAGGATGAGCTCATTGAGCTAAGGGAAAGAGTCGAGCTCCAAGAAAGAACAATCACTAGACTCAGGTCTACTCCTAGAGCTAGCAGAGCAGGAACCGAACAAGAGGGAGCTATCGTACCAGTTTTGGAAGACTAGGTCCGAAGCTTACAAAGAGAGCTAAGATTAGAGCAAGTGCAAAGGTTGCACATTGCGGAGGGATCATTGGCCGCAGAGGAGAGGCTCACATTAGAAAATCAAACACTACGGACAGAGAATGAGGCCCTCCGCAAACAGCTCCAAGATCTACAAGAGCAACAAAGAAGAGAGATAGAGACACCACAAGAAGAATCAGGTGGAGCAGCCATAGAGCTACCAGAAACTAGAGAGGCAACCACAATTGAAGATCCAGCCCCAGCTCAAGAGGTGGCTTCGACTTCAAGAATCTCTGAAGAAGAAGAACAAAGGCTCCATGACCAAATAGAAAAGTCAGTAGAGGAGAGTGCCAAGGCGGAAATGGAATGGGAGAGGAGACTCCTAATCTCCATTAGACTTCAGGGACTAGACACAAAAGTGCTCCATGAACAGTGGATGCAACCCAGCCTGCCTTTCCCTTTGATGAAATTTGAAGTGCTAAAGACGAAAAAAAGACTAGAAGGGGAGCAGTATGTTGCTCTTTACGAAGGCGACATCACAAAGGAGGAACAATCAAAGAAGATAGTAGATTCACAACCTAGATGGAGCAAAGGTTGGCTGAACAAATACCCAGCCTACCTCATCTACTTGGTGGAGGCACCAAAGGAGATTCGCGAGGATGCAACCTTCTGCCCGGTGCCAAGAGTCAGAAACTGGAAAGAGCATGGCAGGATTGCAGAAAAGAAGCCAAATTGGCTTAATTATCCCAGGATACCAGGACCAAAGGCAGGAGAGAGAATAGGTAAAGCCTACATGGTGAAAACCCTAACGGGCACCATCAAGCTCTTTACTGGCTCTCCTGACCTTTCATGTCAGATGCTCAAGAAAAACTGCAGGACTCTCTTAGCTTGCATTGAAGTCTTCGCGCCAGATAAAGCCACGACCTCGAGTCTACTATCGACGGCCGACACGGTGAGTGATATGATGTACGATCTTTCATTGCAGCCTTCTCCAAAAGTGTTACACCTCCTATACCAAAGGATTATGTTTTTGCCTAGCTTCCACATGCAAACATTTGAAGAAGCTTTCTACACCGGCTTTTTCACCCACGAAAGCAAAATATTCGGCCCAACCTTGACCATCGGCAACGTACGATACGAATCACATTTGCAAATGCTCAAGACGACAGGACTTTATTGACCAAGCATAAAATTCATGTCAGGGACGACATGAACGCGGAGGGGGGGAGTGTTGAGCCAGCAGAGGATCACACCCACATTTTTGCTCACACTCATCATTTTGTAAACATTGATTGTAATAAATGTCTTTCCGACATTAATTTTGATTTGAGCCATTAAGTAACGGGACTCAATTGAGTTTCCAGCTTGTAATCCCGAAGTAATTTCACTTGCTGATGTAATTAGTTAGAGATGATCTCACCTCCAAGGCTGAGGTATATAAGCCAAAGTTTTTGTAACTTAAGGGGGGCAGATTATTAATCAAAGTGAGTTTTTTGAGCGCCGTGACTGTGTCTGAGAGAGAGAGAGAGAGTGTTAGAGTCTTATCTACTTGCTACGCGAGCTACGGAGCCGCCATTGGAGAAGCAACACCGCCACTGTGTTAGCAACGACGAGAGCTACACACAGATATCAAGAGTGCGCGCTATCGGCTTCTATGTGTGGTAAGTTCCTACGAGCTTCGGTGTGAGTTTTCTTCCAACTCGTGTGTCAGAATGGAGCGTGCAGCATATCTATAGAACCACAACGAGTAGAGCTACACATTGGTACCATCGGGGTCAAGTTTCGATCACCTGTATTTTTCGGCCTGTCTTCATACGCGTTTACCGCACGGAGTGGTTATAGGTTGATTTTGCAGTTCAAGTCTTTAGGGTGTTGTTCTTACCTAGTGTATAGACTTCCCCTTGAGTTTGAGATCAATTCAATGATTCTAGATCCTGTTTCGTATAGCATTCGTTCGTAGTACGGATTTCAGTCACTTGCGTATTTTAGAACTTAGATTTGATTTCCTTAGTAGTGATTGTCATTAGAAGGTTGAGTAGGTGATTTGACACCCACCTAGTTGTTTGCATGCGCCTGCGGGTCAAGCTCCGTCCTCGTCTGACAAATTCTGTTGTTGGTTGAGTTCTCGCTATTTAGCTTCCGCTAGCGGCGTAACCGCCTTAACACTCTCTCTATACAATGAGGTCCTACAAAAGTTGATGTAGTTGTAACCAAAGCATGTCAAAAAACATTTTCCCTAGCCAAAGAAAATCAGGGACACTTAAAACTCTTCGAGTTTTTAGGTCATAATTTGAAGTATGTCAGAATTTTACTCTAAATCTTGTAAAATTTTGTCGGTTTTCTTCAACGTAGACTTGGAATATATCCAAGATTTTGAACACAATGGCCACAATTCTCTCTATCTCTTTGTCTCTCTATCCAATAGGAGCCACAAAATACTTGATGTCCGCATCTCTCTCTCTCTGTCTCTCTCTCTCTCTCTCTCTCTCTCTCTCTCTCTGAGACAAAGTTGGGCTACATGGAAAGCTGGCATGGAATATGACATGCGGCGGTCAATTGTGCTAGGACGCAGGTTATGTTAATAGCTGAACACCAAGCGAATGCACCAAAGTTTCCTCAAGAAGGCTACGTGATGACGGGTATCATCCAATTTTTGCAGCCTCCTCTAACGAATGATGCATGGGGGAGATATTGACCTTGAGATTCTCTCTCTCTCTCTCTCTCTCTCTCTCTCTCTCTCTCTCTCTCTCTCTCTCTCTCTCTCCTCGATGAAGTCGGGCTACATGGAAAGCTGGCATGTGGAATACGACAGCTAGGGGCATATTGTGCTCATATGCATGTCGTATTAATAGTTGAACATTGAGCAAATGCACCAAATTTTCTTCAGGTAGGCTACATGATCATGAGCAGCATCCATTTTTTGCAGCCTCCTCTAATGAACGATGCATAAAAAATCTATTGGTCTTGAAATTTTTAGTCGCTTTAATAAACTTACCTTCGTACCAAGTTTTTGAGGGCTGGATAGCCCCCCCCCCCCCCCCCCCCCCCCCCCCCCTCTCTCTCTCTCTCTCTCTCTCTCTCTCTCTCTCTCTCTCTCTCTCTCTCTCTCTCTCTCTCTCCCTCTCTCCGAGAGCAATGCTAGAAAATTTCCCCCCCCAAAACTTGGCAAATCTATAGATGAGAATGTTTAAACGTAAATTGACTAAATTTTAAGGCTTTCAAAAAAAAAAATCTCTGAATTATGTAGGCTTTCTCACCTTTAAATTGAAAAGTTGTAAGTAAATCTACGAATTTGAAGATTACACTATGCCCTAGTTTTTTTTTCTAGCACAAGGTGAGAGGTCTCTCTCTCTCTCTCTCTCTCTCTCTCTCACACACACACACACACACACACACACACACACACACACACACACACACACACACACACACACACACACACAGCCAATGTTCAAACAAAGTGTACCTAAGCTTAGCCTTGAGCTGGTTAAAAAATCAAAATAGCCAGTTGAAAGGAGGGGAAGAAGGAGAAAATTTGCTTGAATATTATTAAAAATTTGAGAAATTGCAAAAAATACCTATTATTTTTTAAAAATTCCTATTTGAATCTATCTTAAAGGGAATTTTTTATGTTGTAAAATTGATTTTTCTCGAACACACACACACACACACACACACACACACACACACACACACACACACACACACAGTGCAAGGCTTGCACATTGATGACGCGCGCGTGTGTGTGTGTGTCCATCCTATTGGCATCTCTGACGTTGGGTGGAGAGACTCTCTCTCTCTCTCTCTCTCTCACACACACACACACACACACACACACACACACACACACACACACACACACACACACACACACACACACACACACACACACACACACACACACACACAAAACGGCAGCGGTGAGAGGCTTCTCTCTCTCTCTCTCTCATACACACACACACACACACACATTATCTGGGTAACATATAGTGGCCGGATTATCATACAAACTAATGGCCCTCTGAATATAGGATGCCTTGAATTCCCCCTCAAGTTTGCTAGTAGACACACCCACTTTTAACTTGACAACATAACACACATCTGCATCTTATTGGTCCAAGGCATGCATGGTCACTCACATGCTTAATACTATCTATAAGGTGGTTGTTACACGAAAGTTGTGGTGGAGTTGTCATCTCCTCCGAGTTTACAGGTGCTTTATTTTTTGTGGTGGTTGTCACTCTACTTGCTTTTAAGATGGGGCTGAGCTGATTTAGTTAAGTTTATCATGATAAATGGGATAAAACTAAAGTAGATAGCATGCTTGGTAGTTTTATCTACTGCTCATTGGACAGTTTTATGATAGATTGGAGGTCTTGACTCTAGGCAATTTGTTTTCGCTGAAATCCTTAAAATAGTTGCTCATATTGAATGAGTTCTGGGTAATGAGGTACTGCTAGATTTTGAAAATTTTTGGAAGGGTTAAAAACCATGATGGCTTTTTAGATTGTGCGGGGCTGGTTTGTCTAATATGACTATGAAAAACTTGGGTAAATAGTAAAATCTTGGTATATCTAACTCTGGCTAATTGGACAGATTTAAGATTGAATGTGTTGCTCGATTTCAGAGTTTTTTTTTATATTGAATTTTTCAAGAAAATAGGAAGCTCATTGTCATATGATGATTACTGGTTTCTGAGGTGCTGCCTTATCTTGAAAAGATTTGTAGTAGTTGAAAAGCATCACATACCCTAATGATATAGTATTTTTACATTTGAGCTTGATCTCTTTTACCTTCTGTTAAGGCGGTTACGCCGCTAGCGGAAGCTAAATAGCGAGAACTCAACCAACAACAGAATTTGTCAGACGAGGACGAAGCTTGACCCGTAGGTGCATGAAAACAACTAGGTGGGTGTCAAATCACCTACTCGACCTTCTAATGACAATCACTACTAAGGAAATCAAATCTAAGTTCTAAAAATACGCAAGTGACTGAAATCCGTACTACGAACGAATGCTATACGAAACAGGATCTAGAATCATTGAATCGATCTCAAACTCAAGGGGAAGTCTATACACTAGGTAAGAACAACACCCTAAAGACTTGAACTGCAAAATCAACCTATAACCACTCCGTGCGGTAAACGCGTATGAAGACAGGCCGAAAAATATAGGTGACCGAAACTTGACCCCGATGGTACTAATGTGTAGCTCTACTCGTTGTGGTTCTATAGATATGCTGCACGCTCTATTCCGACACACGAGTTGGAAGAAAACTCACACCGAAGCTCGTAGGAACTTACCACACGTAGAAGCCGATTGCGCGCACTCTTGGTATCTGTGCGTAGCTCTCACCGTTGCTAACACAATGGCGGTGTCGCTTCTCCAATGGCGGCCCCGTAGCTCGCGTAGCAAGAAGATAAGACTCTCTCTCTCTCTCTCTCTCTCTCTCTCAGACACAGTCACGGCGCTCAAAAACTCACTTTGATTAATTGAATCCCTTTTAGGTTACAAAACTTTGGCTTATATACCTCAGCCTTGGAGGTGAGAACATCTCTAATTATTTACATCAACAGGTGAAATTACTTCGGGATTACAAGCTGGAAACTCAATTGAGTCCCGTTACTTAATGAATGGCTCAAATCAAAATTAATGTCGGAAAGACATTTATTTCAATCAATGGTTACAAAATGATGGGTGTGAGCAAAAATGTGGGTGTGATCCTCTGCTGGCTCAACACTTCCTCTGCTGGCTCAACACTCCCCCCCTCCGCGTTCATGTCGTCCCTGACATGACTTTTAGGCTTGGTCAATAGAGTCCTGTCGTCTTGAGCATCTGCAAATGTGATTCGTAGCGTAGGTTGCCGATGGTCAAGGTTGGGCCGAATATTTTGCTTTCGTGAGTGAAAAAGCCGGTGTAGAAAGCTTCTTCGAATGTTTGCATGTGGAAGCTAGGCAAAAACATAATTCTTTGGTATAAGAGATGTAACACCTTTGGTGATGGCTGCAATGAAAGATCATACATCATATCCATCACTGTGTCGGCCGTCGATAGTAGACTCGAGGTCGTGGCTTTATCTGGCGCGAACACTTCAATGCATGCTAAGAGAGTCCTGCAGATTTTCTTTAGCATCTGACACGAAAGGTCAGGAGAGCCAGTAAAGAGTTTGATGGTGCTCGTTAGGGTTTTCACCATGTAGGCTTTACCTATTCTCTCTCCTGCCTTTGGTCCTGGCATCCTTGGGTAATTAAGCCAATTTGGCTTCTTTTCTGCAATCCTGCCATGCTCTTTCCAGCTTCTGACTCTTGGCACCGGGCAGAAGGTTGCATCCTCCCGAATCTCCTTTGGAGCCTCTACCAAGGAGATGAGGTAGGCTGGGTATTTGTTCAGCCAACCTTTCCTCCATCTAGGTTGAGAATCTACAATCTTCTTTGATTGTTCATCTTTTGTGATGTCGCCTTCGTAAAGAGCGACATACTGCTCCTCCTCTATTCTCTTTTTCGTCTTTATCACTTCAAATTTCATCAGAGGGAAAGGCAGGCTGGGTTGCATCCACTCTTCATGGAGCACTTTTGTGTCTAAACCTTGAAGTCTAATGGAGATGAGGAGTCTCCTTTCCCATTCCATTTCCGCCTTGGCACTTTCCTCTGTTGACTTTTCTATTTGGTCCTGGAGCCTTTGTTCTTCTTCTTCAGAGATTCCTGAAGTTGAGGCCACTTCTTGAACTGGGGCTGGATCTTCAATTGTGGTTGCCTCTCCAGTTTCTGGTAGCTCTATGGCTGCTCCCCCTGCTTCTTCTTGTGGTGTCTCTGTTTCTCTTCTTTGTTGCTCTTGGAGGTCTTGGAGCTGTTTGCGGAGGGCCTCATTTTCTGTCCTTAGTGTTTGGTTTTCTATTGTGAGCCTCTCCTCTGCAGCCAATGATACCTCTGCCATGTGCAATCTTTGCACTTGTTCTAACCTTAGCTCTCTTTGCAAACTTCTGACCTGATCTTCCAGAGCTGGTACGAGGGCTCCCTCTTGTTCTGTTGTGCTAGATCTTGTTCACTGCATCATTCCAGGGGGGATTTGTTACCATATACATGTGGTTGTATGAACACACTAGGACCACCAGGGCATTTGTTCCCTCTTTAGGAGGTTTTTTCCCCGGTGCATTGTATATACGCCCATCACTCTAGGGCTATCTATCTTTCCATTGCACACTAAGTAATACACTCTCAGTTGTGTGCCTTGAGCTTCCTTCGTCTTCTCTAAGCTGTGTGCATTTCTCTACAACCCTAATTCCAACAATGTTGTGCGTACACCAGATGTGTGAGAATTTCTCCATTGCGAGTCGGTTTCCAATGTAGTGAGCTTCAAGGGCTTCTTGATTTTCTCTCATCTGGAGATCCACCATGTCTCCATGATAATCTATGTGAGTGTGTGTGTGTGTGTGTGTGTGTGTGTGTGTGTGTTTGTGAAATGTTAGAGAGAGCAAGGAGAGTACTCAGCACTAGCGCGAGCATAGGGTCGGGGAAATCGAGAAAAAAGGATTGGCTTAGAGGGGCTGCGGGCAAGAAGATACTTCAAAGGGTTGCGTCTATCTGCATGTACGTGTGTTCTATGTGCACTCGACAATCTGTGTGTGTGTGTGTGTGTGTGTGTGTGTGTGTGTGTGGAAGTTCTAAATATATACATATACGCAAAAGAACATAACCTGTTCACATACCAAAAATTCTAGGTAAATATAATGGAATTGTACAATAATTCATTTGCTGTTGAAAATAAATTTTGTACAAGGTAGTGAAGAGAACAAAGTATAACAATCCCCAATTTAGGAGTGATGCTGCTTTAAGGTAAAAGATAATCCACATGTCATCAACGATGCCAAATAGTATGTTTTTATCAAAGAAGGTAGCCCTCACCTGCACCCATAGTAAACAAGAAAACGCTCGGTTAGCATATGTTATTGTGTAAAGGTGATGCATGGGCATCCCGGTTGTTATCCATGTCCCAATGAAAAAAACAACAGTCCTCATAATGTATTTGTAATTTGATACAAAGAATAAGAGAAATTTTTTAGCCAAGTTCTTACTATACAAAAGTCTTTCGTATTTTGCAAATCTTTCTTAGAAAGTGAGATTCCCATAGTAAATGCTCCCATTTATCAAAGTATTCCCCGATTTTTCAAAACAATCCAGAGCCTATTTTAAGTTTTTAAAAATTTTTAGGAGGTTCTTTCAAACAAACTATGTCCAACACTTTCTAAATCATTCTTAAAACTGTACTGGGAGAATTTCCCCCATATGATCAAGCACAAGTTGGCTCGAGACAAAACATCTTATAGTAGGCATCAGTTTTTTACAGCTAATAAATTTCAACACATCGCAAGAAGTGATAGAGGATCGTAGGTTACACATGAACCATGTCAAACCCAGCTTTTATTTCACTAACAGAGCCTAAAATTTTATTGTAGCATTATAGAAAAGCAAAGCATTAAAAAAAATCAACTTTCTAAGGTGTTGTCCTCAAAGAAAAACCGACACTATAATGTTCAGGTCTCTAGAAACCAGCACAATGACCAGAGGAGTCACAACCCGTATGTCTGGCATTTGCAATTTTCCTTTTATGAATTGCGAGATGATTCAATCATATTAACTGCCATCATCAAATACCGCTATCTCTTAACTTGTGTCATGTTCGACATATATTTTACACAACCTGTTACAAATTCCATTTTATTCCATGCTGACATATAATAAAAATTCTTTCCCTTTTTTTTTAGAAAAAAAGAATGCGATAGTTTTTTTCTTCTCGGTATGGAAAAAAATATGTATTGATAGTGTATGCCATAGTGCTAAAACTCTGAATCACAACCAGCCTGGCATGTCTAAGCACTAAGAAAAGCTTTAACCCAAAACCAGCACAGAAAAAACCAACATAGTCGACAACATCTCTTACACTAGAGAGTACCTTTTAAACCATTGACCCATATAGGATATCTAACACTAGTTGGAGATACCCAGTTTTATACTCCTTGTAGCCGCATCATGCAGGTAAGTGATATGTTGGAATTAGGGTTGCAGAGAAACACACATAGCTTGGAGAAGATGAAGGAAGCTCAAGGCACACAATAGAGAGTGTGTTACTTAGTGTGCAATGGAAAGATAGATAGCCCTAGAGTGATGGGCGTATATACAATGCACGGGGGAAAAAACCTCCTAAAGAGGGAAATAATGCCCCGGCGGTCCTAGTGTGTTCACACACATCGCTACCACACGTATATGGTAACAAATCCCCCCTGGAGTGATGAGGTGAACGAGAGCTGGCAGATGAGTAAAGGGAAGTGCCATGCCTTGAGGACATGATCAATCCACAAAGGGGAGTAAGCCCAAAGCTTTGCGGAAAGCTTCAAGCTTCTCACGAGACAATTCCTTTGTGGAAAGATCTGCAAGGTTGTCCTGTGTTGGCACATAAGCCAAGCTGATCTCTCCTGCTGAGAGCCTCTCCCTGACATAGTGGTGATGCACCTCAATGTGCTTTGTGCGAGCATGAAAAACTAGGTTCCTCGCAACTGCCAATGCGCTCTGACTGTCAGTGTAGATAGTGTTGGCAGTGTCCTGTCCAACACCTAAATCAGCCATAAGGCGTCTGAGCCATACACACTCAACTGTAGCTGTGAAGACTGCCCTGTACTCAGCCTCACAACTCGAAGTGGCCACAGTAGGTTGCTTCTTGCTCAACCATGATATACATGAACTGCCAAGCATGAAACAAAAACCACTTGTGGACACTCTCGTGTCAAAACAACAAGCCCAATCTGAGTCCGAAAAAGCATGTAAGTCTGGCGGCAATGATCCCCCCTTGGGATAAAACAAGCCAAGATGTAAAGTGCCACTAAGGTAGCGGAAAATCCTCTTGATAGCCTGCCAATGCTTAGACCCTAGGCTATGCATAAATCTACTGACCTGTGAGACTGCAAACTGAATATCCGACCTCGTGCTGCATACATAAATGAGGCAGTCAACAGTAGTTTGATAAAGAGTGACATTAGCAGGATCGCCAGCATCATGTAGACTCAACTTCAAACCAAGTTTCCATGGGAGTGGCAATAGGTTTGCAATCCTCATGTCCAAAATTACATAGCAATGTCTCTATGTAACTTTTTTGACACAAGGCAATACCACCATCACACTGCTTAAACTGTATACCCAAGTAATGATGCAACAGCCCCAAATCTTTCATCTTGAAAGTAGCATTCAAATCAGCCTTAAATTCAACAATATGTCTCTCATTTGGTCCAGTGATCAACAAAACATCAACATAAAGAACCACAATGAGAAGTACATCACCCTCACGCTTTACATACAATGTGCTTTCTGTTGGATTGTTACGAAAGCCTCGTTTGACCAAATGAGTGTCAGCTTTCTCATACCAAACACGAGGAGATTGATTCAACCCATACTAAGCCTTGTTACATTTGCACACTTTGTCCTCTTGTCCTTTTATGACAAAACCGTGAGGCTGCGTTACATAAACTTCCTCAAATATGTCACCATTCAAGAAAGCAGTAACAATGTATGATTGATGTACATCCCAACCAAAATGAGCTGCCAATGCACATAGAAAACGCACAGTAGTCATACAACAAGTGGGAGCAAAAGTCTCTTCATAATCTATGCCTTTTTGTTCTGCATAACCCTTTGCAACAAGTCGTGCCTTATTGCGATCAATCTCACCATCCGGTTTGCGTTTCAACTTGTAAACCCACTTCTAACCAATGGCCTTTTTGCGAGGAGGCAAATCACATAAAGTCCATGTGTCATTTTCTATAAGTGCATCATAGTTTGATTGCATGGCAGCCATCCAATTTTTTGAATTCTGTGCTTCATCAAAAGACAGAGGCTCCTCAACATCATGTAAGCTAGACACAGCCAAAGCATAACAATCTGATGCATAAGATGCATGGCAAGAGCCTGAATGAGGACGACTAGACAAAGGTGCATCCAATTTACTATCACGCAAAGTGTGCACCAGCCATTTTGGCATACCTCTAGCCTGAATGACTAGACAAAGGTGCATCCAATTTACTACCACGCAAAGTGTGCACCAGCCATTTTGGCATACCTCTAGCCTGCTCATTTTCAGCTCTTTCCTCATCAAGTACATCATGTACATTTGCATCAGTAATAGGCTGATCTAGAAAATTTTCAGAAACCCCCATAGGCTGTACATTTGCCTCATTGGAACTTACATTCGTATTTCCACCACTGAAAAGAGTCAACAAAGTGTCATAAATGTCCCGTGAGCTTACATTATTATCTCTAGTACAAGACAGCAAGGGCTGAACAGAATCTTCCACAAACACTACATCTCGAGAAACGAGAATACGTTTTGTTTGCGGATGATACAACCTGTAACCTTTGCTTTCATCACTATAACCAACAAAAATACATTTGACAGCCTTATCATCCAATTTTTTGCGCTGCACTTGTGGCACCAAAGCATATGCCAAACAGCCAAAAACACGCATGTGCTCAATAGAAGGCTTTCTATCATGCCATGCTTCATATGGAGTAATAGACTGCAAAGCTTTTGTAGGACACCTGTTTAGTACATAAGTGGCACACATGATGACCTCAAGCCAAAAAGAATGCGGTAAAGCTTGACTTTTGACCATACAGCGTGCCATTTTCGTCAGTGACCTGTTTTTCCTCTCAGAAACACCATTTTGCTAAGGTGTATAAGGCACTGTACATTGGTGTTTTATCCCACGACTAGCCAGAAATGCATTAAATTCATGAGACATATACTCCCCCCCTCCATCGGAATGGAGGGTGCCCATAGTACATTTCGAGACATTTTCAGCCATAGCCAGAAATTGTTTGAAGCACATAAAAACTTCGGACTTCGCTTTAAGCGAAAATGCCCATGCATGCCTAGAGTAATCATCAATGAAAGTCACGAAGTACAGGTAATTGCCCAAGGACGGAGTTTGCATGGGCCCACAAACGTCACTATGCACAAGCTGCAACCTGCATGTGGCCCTAACTGAACCATCCTTTGGAAACTTAGAACGCTGTATTTTACCCAGAATACAACCTTCACAAACATGTTTGACAGGTGCTTCAAGAGGTGGCAAAGAAGCAACCATATCAAATTTCTGCAAACGCAGCAAACTAGCAAAATTCAGATGACCAAAACGTGCATGCCAAATTTTTGCTTTTGAAATAGCCCTTGAATCTCCAACAGCATTTGCAAAATTTTGTCCACACTTGCCATACAAAGTGAGCTTATACAGCCCACGGCACAAAAGCCTAGATGCAACAATTTCATCACCAAAATTGAGATCATGAACTGTACATCTGACATCCACAAATTTGACTACAAGTCCAAGTCTAGCAAGTGCGGATAAAAACAAGACATTCTTCTTGATCTCAGGTACATAAAGTGCATCAACAAGTGTGAAGGAACTGCCATTTGCAGCAGTAAGCACAATCTTTCTAACTCCCTGAACCGGATAAGAGGCATTGTTGGCACAAGTGACAGAATTCCCATGAGGGACAGACTCGAGAGAGGTAAACAATTCACGATGTGAGATAATGTGCTTTGTAGCACCACTGTCGAAATACCACACATGTGAATCTGCAGCAACTAACAAGCATGCATCATGGACAACAAGATTGTAAGTGCACTCTGCGCTAAAAGCCCATTCTGCATCAACATCAACATTACAGTCTCCTTTCACAGAAGAGTCAACAATGGCTGCATTTGTAGTGGAACCAGCATTTGCAGTCGAGCCACCCTCTTTCTTCTTAGCCTCTTTGGCCTTCAACTTAGGACACGACTTGATCAAGTGATCATTAGCTTTACAATAACGGCAACGCATCTTCTTTTTGCGCTTATCACCAGAATTGCCAGACGAAGTGCTGCCAGTAGAAGCATTAGGAACAGAATTTTTGCCACTCGCAGCAGAATCATAAGAAGTGGCTGCATTACTGTTACTATCCTTTCTTTGAGAAGCAATAAAAGCCTGTTCAACTGCACGCTGCCTAGTCTTGTTTTTTTTGGAAAGTGACTTTTGCAACAGCAATGTGCATAATGCATCAAACCTGACAACTTCAGGATTTCCTTGGGTCATAAGTCTCCAAGTACTAGCAAAAGTCTGGTAAGAATCTGGTAAGGCATCAAGAACAGTCTACACTAGGGAACTGTCTGAAATGACTTCACCTGCAGAAATGAGTTGCTCATTGATATCCTTGACACTAGCAAGGAAAGTTTCCATATCATCTTCCTCATGCATAATCTTCGACTCCCAACTCTTTACGCAGCAAAGCAATTTTAGCCTCATTGCGACTTACATAAAGACCAGCCAAAATATCCCAAGCCTGTTTTGCAAATTTTGCTGAACGGATGTGAGGAACAATGGTGCGCTTCACAGACAATGCAATTAATGCATGAGCCTGCGCATCCTTAACATCCCGACGAGCTTGTTCTGCCATAGGCAAAACAACTCTAACAACAGCAATCCTTGCAGCAAGACCTGCAACATCCTCAACATCGCCTACATCCTCAGAACCAGGACGTACATCAATGCCCTGCACAATGTTCCAGACGCACTTTGACACAAGAACATGTTGCATCATATAAGCCCACATAGGATAGTTGTTCCCATCCAACCTATCCTCAGCAGCAAACATCTTGAACACATCTGTGTTGTTGTTGTCAGCCATGGTGAATGCTGCACCTGATGTGAAAATTGCTCGAAAATAGGAGAAACGGAGTGGGAAAAACACGTGCTATATAGCACAAACCGTAGAAGACTATAAGGCACCTGTTATGCAAAAAACGGCACTGACAGAAATTCTGCACGAAATGATGAAATAGCCTGTGCAGTACTGTTTGTAGTGGAAACGGAGGCCGAAATGAGCCCAAACCAAAATATTTGTCGACCTGCGAACGCTCGCCAAAGCTCACTGAAATCGGAGAAAGTGAGCATGTGTGTGCTGGAGCAGCTGGCGACTAAGCCCGGGGAGCACGCAACCTACTCTGATACCAATTGTTGGAATTAGGGTTGTAGAGAAACGCACACAGCTTGGAGAAGATGAAGGAAGCTCAAGGCACACAATAGAGAGTGTGTTACTTAGTGTGCAATGGAAAGATAGATAGCCCTAGAGTGATGGGCGTATATACAATGCACAGGGGAAAAAACCTCCTAAAGAGGGAAAAAATGCCCCGGAGGTCCTAGTGTGTTCACACACATCACTACCACACGTATCTGGTAACATGATCATCCTCCTACACACTGAAATGAAATAAAATGTGAGCAAATAATGGCAAGCTTAAAAGAGTAAAGCTTAGATTATGGTATAGTGGAGGGGCCAAACCATAACCAGGCAAGTAGTAACCAGCTATCATAAGTCAACAAACCATGTAAGTGGTGACCCACAAAAACAGCTAGATATCTTACGGGTAGGTGATGTAAGAAGGTGTTGAGCCAGCAGAGGATCACACCCACATTTTTGCTCACACCCATCATTTTGTAACCATTGATTGTAATAAATGTCTTTCCGACATTAATTTTGATTTGAGCCATTCATTAAGTAACGGGACTCAATTGAGTTTCCAGCTTGTAATTCCGAAGTAATTTCACCTGTTGATGTAAATAATTAGAGATGTTCTCACCTCCAAGGCTGAGGTATATAAGCCAAAGTTTTGTAACCTAAAAGGGATTCAATTATCAAAGTGATTTTTTGAGCGCCGTGACTGTGTCTGAGAGAGAGAGAGAGAGAGAGAGAGAGAGAGAGAGAGAGAGAGAGAGAGAGAGAGAGAGAGAGAGAGAGAGAGAGAGAGAGAGAGAGAGAGAGAGTCTTATCTTCTTGCTACGCGAGCTACGGGGCCGCCATTGGAGAAGCGACACCGCCATTGTGTTAGCAACGGTGAGAGCTACGCACAGATACCAAGAGTGCGCGCTATCGGCTTCTACGTGTGGTAAGTTCCTACGCGCTTCGGTGTGAGTTTTCTTCCAACTCGTGTGTCGGAATAGAGCGTGCAGCATATCTATAGAACCACAACGAGTAGAGCTACACATTAGTACCATCGGGGTCAAGTTTCGGTCACCTGTATTTTTCGGCCTGTCTTCATACGCGTTTACCGCACGGAGTGGTTATAGGTTGATTTTGTAGTTCAAGTCTTTAGGGTGTTGTTCTTACCTAGTGTATAGACTTCCCCTTGAGTTTGAGATTGATTCAATGATTCTAGATCCTGTTTCGTATAACATTCGTTCGTAGTACGGATTTCAGTAAGTGGGATACTAGAGATATACTAGGAAGTGGGGTATTCCTGGGTCTTCCGTGTTGACAGTATTTTTAGTTTAGCTTAGATTTGTTTGTTGTTTTGTTGGTGTTGAGTAGTTGTTGATAGAAGAAGAATTTGCTAGTCTGTGAGTGACAGTGGATATCTTTAAAGTCACAATTACCAAACCCATTTTATGATTAGGAATAGCTTAGGTAGGACTTCATTTGATCCTGATCTAGAGCTAGTAATCATTGGAGTATTTGCTTGATATGGTTGATTGCATGTTAGATCACTAAACCGTCGAGTTAGTAGTGAAACTTGCAATAAACAAAAGTCAGAGAAATTTTCTGTGTATCTGGGAGTTGCTGAGCACTTGAGAAAGCTTTAGGAAGGATTCTGTGGCAAAAAACTGGAAATCTGCAACTTTAGACATCATACGCGTATGATGTCTAAATGACCAAACAGAGACCAAAACAGAAATTTTGACTTTACCAGAGTGTTCAAAAGGGGGGTTATACCCTAATTTCAACTTAAAACAAGAGCATTAACACTCAAAGAAACCCGAAAAGACAAGTCGGAGTCCAAGAAACGCAAAGAATAGGAAATTTTGGATTCAGATCTTGTTTTTACATTCAAACCTGACAAAAACACTTGAAACTCAATTATAAACATTGGAGAAGGCTTAAAACCAAAAATAGTCAAAATCTGGGACAAAAGACATCATACGCGTATAATGTCTTTTGGCACATCCACTGCTTATTTTTTATATCTGACCTGACAAGATTGTTACAGGCACTGTAGGAAGCATAAATATCAAGTTTGGACCCAAAATGATGAAAAAGACATCATACGCGTATGATGTCTTTGACCTAATTTTGGACATATTTTGATACTTTGCTAACACAGATCCATTGTAATAGCTGTCTAGAGGTTATATTTCAAGTTTCATCCCATTTGGATAACAATTGACCCAAAAGCAAGTCAAAAGCAGAAAATTGCCAAGAAAAGCCTGAACTAGCCATAACTTGCTCAAACAGAGTTCAAACTGAATTTTGTGAGTGAACAGAGCATAAAGGGGCCACTGAGAGTGAGCATAACCAAAATAGTCAAAATCTGTAAAAAAAGACATCATACGCGTATAATGTCTTTTTCAGCATAACTGCGACAAAATTCTCACTTGATGAAACAGAAGTTGTCCAACTGACAAGATTAAACAATTGACCAAGTATCAATCAGTTTGGATCAATTCTAACCACAAAAACTTGAGAAAAACAAATTGCCGAGACGGAAAAGTTAAAGTCCTTTAGGGGAATTGATGAATTTGAGATCGGGCAGGAATCTCCGGAATAATCAAGCAAAACAAGGGGAACCAACAAGTGTCATATCAACCGAGGGAAGTGTAAACCAAAGTTGGGTGCAACCATTAGAGCCGATCTTTGAAGGAAGTGTTTCTGATACTTCTTCGGAGAGGTCTTACGAGATTTTCACCGAACACTCGAACAGGAACAACAGAGAAAATATGGCAACAGGATCATCAAACCCTTCCGCCACAATGAAGCTACTGTTCATAAAATATCAGTACGACAATGATCAAGGTGCAAAGATCTACAAAGATTGAATGGACCGCTATTGTGTAAAGATAGAAGATAGACCTAGTGAGTTCAAGGACTTAGTGCCTGTGACCTATAGTGGAGATAGATATCTAGATGACGAGGGTACCATGTACTTGGTAGTCCTAAACCCTGACATTGTGGACAAGTGGGGATTGATGGGCACCAAAGCCAAAATAGATGAAGAACTCGAGGAGAAAGCACCAATAATGAACTTCCCTAATGCGAGGTTAAGAAGAGAGAATGAAACTACAACGATCAACACTGATAACATCTATGTGGGGCTATACAAATATAATAATGGGGAACAAGATCTCTATTATAGATGTGAAGAACCCTACACCGGAGAGTTGACAGACAAAAAAAGACTCTATGTCTTTACCTACACAGAGGGATCGGAAGTGAAAATTGCCGCTTACGATAAGTATGGCAGGCAATACTTAACAATGGGCAAGAAAGAATTAGAAGGATATACATACTTTGGGGGACCACTACATCAGTATTATGTTACTTCTAGCTCACATAGACCAGCACCAACAACTGGAGTGCAAAACTCAATGACAACAGGAGGACAAAGAACTCAGGTTGCTGACTCTTTCAGTCAACCTTGGGACTCGAAGCTCGGACCAATGGGATCATTACATTCCAGAGAGTCAATGGAGACGAATCGAGGTAGTGCAGTTCCAATCCCCACCTATACCACTCCAGGTCCAAGGTTTGAAGCGGAACCATCACATTTACCTCCCAGTAGTAGATTCAGGGCAGAGGAACCGACAAGGGTAACCCATGAAGTCCATGATGCTAGAGAAAGCTTTAGCCGAGACACAGGAGCAATGAGATTGGTAGCAGATCATAGACGTATGAGACCATCTCAAGTAGCCAAGTGTATGCCAAAGAAGTATGGTGGTTCAGGAGATCCGTATGCACATGTGTCACTCTTTAAGCAAGTCTTAAGAGCTGAGCAGATAACAGATTTCCATACACAATACGGGGATTTGGTCTTACTCTAGAAGGTACTGCATTGACATGGTTTCAACCAATGAACATAGGGGGATTCCATGACATTGACCATTTGCTAAGAGAGTTTGCTGAGGAATTCTCAAAACGAGGGATTAAGCACAATACGGTCTCACAAATATATGCTTTTAAACAGAGAGAACACGAAAAAGTGAAGGAAGCTTCACTTCGCTTCAAACAATACATTGAGAGATGTCCAGTACGTGAACGACCACAAGATGAAAGACTATCTGTTCTCTTTATTGAGGGACTGAGGAACGACACTCTCAAGAAGGACTTGCACTTGAAAGCTTGTACAAGTTTCGAGCAAGTAACGAGAGAGGCATTGTACTTAGTGGATAACTGTACGGTTTATGGAGAGTGTCAGCGGATACAGATTTTGCATCCAGTAGCTCCTCCTCCGTAGCGAGCGAGACTACCACTAAAAAGAATATTCAAACAACAACCATGCCAAATGTAGAGCAAATGATAGAAGATGCTCTAAAAAGGATGGCACCATACCAAAAACCATTGCCAAAAACACTGAAATGGTGTGCTATTGAACAAAAATGGACAAATCATCCAACAGAGGAGTGTTATTACAACAAAGGGTATGTAAGGGAGCGCGAGTATGCACCTCCTGCTCAATTAGCACCACCTCAGATACATCCAGTACCTCGATACCCAACGGGAAATGTACCAGGACCTATGGGGATAGAAAGACCGCAACCGGTATTGGGACAACAACCACCTTTACCAGGAGCAAGACCAGTGGGCATTAGATATGCACCAACCTTAGAGAATCAAGAAGAACAAGCCTTAGTGCCTGTTCAAGCCTATTATGAAGAATCTAGTGCACACATGTCTCCAACTGTGTATTACCCACCAGAAGAACCCAAACAACCAGAACCATGGGGCATGATTGGGAATGTTGGAACACCAACAGTTACAAGTGCTTCTGATGAAGAGAGATACAATTTGGACGCAAGAACATTGATGTTCATAGCTCATGGAGGGTTAACAGGACAAAGACCATCCTATCCACAAAGGACGAATCAAATGGGACCAAGACCAGCACTAGGACCCTGTTACAAGTGTGGAGGTGACCATCTGATGAATGTTTGTCCACATACGGAAATCATTAGAATTAACGCTTATTGCACTGAGTGTGGGGTTACTCACTTCATTGAGGATTGTTCAAAGAATCCAAACAAAGTGCAAAAGACGACATTGAATATGCTAGAAACTATTCCTACCAGCAGTGGGTCTGAAAATGAAACTCTGATACCAACGCAAGTTGTTACTAGAGCTCAAGCTAAGAAAACCACTAGAGAACCTGAGAATGGAAAGTTAGCGACTGAAGTGGTTAGTCAAGGACCGCGGAGTCAGAGAAACACATGGAAAGCTAGAAAAGCACGCATGAAGTTGAGAAAAGAACGTGAAGACGCTATTCTAGCTGAGGAACTAAAGCAAACTAAAGATAGATTAGAAAAACTTGAGAGTCAAAACGGGAAACGAGAGATGAGCCCGGAAAGAACGAAACAAAAGAGTATCAAAGAAACAACGAGCTTAAGCTCAGGGGGATCAGTGCTAGTCGACAAAGTACACGAACCATTGGACGCACTGATGAGAGCTTACGAAGCTAGGTTAAAGAACAACCAAACACAAGAACAGAGGTGGATGACATACCCAAACGCGGAATTGGAAAAGCAGAGACTTGAAATGTGCCAGAGAATGATCGAGACTGCACAAGCCTTATTAGAACCACCAAAAGAAACAATGAATTGTGGAAAGGAAAACCCAATTCAGCAAGAGACTATCGTTTCACGGGTAGCTGAAAAGACTCCCAGTGCACAAAAGCCTGAAAATACACAAAAGGATGACCGCATAGTATTGAACACAACCGATCAGGAGATAGAGAGTTTTCATCCAGTCATACAGAGGATTTACGGAAAAGATGAGGATTACAATGAATTTTGGAAACAAGTGAGAGAGGCAAACTTTGCAAACGAGCTAAGTTGCCAAGCTAATCAGACAAATTGGGAAAAGGACATCAGGAATCCTCCCATAGTGGAATTTGAGGCAGGATCTCAAGTGGACTTGGATCTGCAATCTTACTGGGGAGATGGGGGCTCTGTTAGAACAATGGAGAGCAAACCTCATTCACTGAAAACCTTACCTTCATACTTAGGAGAGTATGAAGCAAAATCCGAGATTAGAGCACTTCCCTCACGAAGAATTTCATCAGAAAAAGTCATGGACTCGCAAGGATTGATAGAGATCTTGTCAACACCAGTGACATGCACTATCACTCTAGCTGAGCTTTTGAGACTAAGACCACATATGTGGACAACTGTAGGAAAATGCTTGGAGAAATTCGGGATAACAGACCCAACATCGAGACTGAAAGAGGGTATACAAGATCTGAGTAAACCACAAAAGAACGCTAAGCCTGTACCCTTAAACAAGGTCGGAGAGTATTGCGAAGGTGAAGAGGGGAATACAACCTTACCAGTTAAATTCCAAGGAGTGAAGATGATGGCAATACTAGATAGCGGAGCAGGGGTAGCCATTGCTACAAAAGAAATCTGGAAAAAATGGGGGAAACCAGCAATAAGGAAGACTAGGTTGAAACTCCAATTAGCAGATGGACACATGGAGAAACCTATGGGGTTATTAGAGAAAGTTGTAGTGACTTCTTGCGGCATTGAATACGAACATACTTTTGCTATTGTCGATTTTGCCAAGGAGAATAACTATGATATCATATTGGGAAGACCATTCATGAGACAATTGAAAATGGTCCAAGATTGGGGCTACGATCACATATACTTGAGAAATATGGAAACCACTACACGTGTGAACCTGAAAGACCATAGCTACAAAGATGTGAACCGAACACCGGTAGAGGAGTTTGATTCAGCTACTTTGGCGGGATCCGAATTTCCAACTTGGTTAGGTAAACCCAAGGAGTTATGGATGTGTGGAGCTTCGAAATGTGGAAGTCTAAAACGAGAAGAATGTGTTTTAGAAAGGGCTATCGAAGACGAAACTTATGTAGGAGAACCCTTTCCAGAGGACACGTTTGAACCATTAGAATGGACACACATTCTAGCAACCCTAGATGTTTGTGCAATTTCGGATGGTCCCACAATGAAATTTTGCGACAAGGACGGGTACGATGTGGTTCCGTACTTCATGCTGAGAACTACACTCGAAAAAGAAACTGAAAAGAATGATACACTGGAAAAGGAAGATGAAGAAGAGGTGTTTCACGACATTCCCGATCATCCAGAGTGGGGAAATGAAGCAGACAACGAGTCAACGGACAATTCAAGCGGAAACGAAGAAACTATAACGGATGTCCGATTTTATGATTTTCCGAACCAAACTAAACAACGCCAGAAACACTATAGAGCAAAGAAAAAAACAAAAGGGGTTAGAACCAATCCGATGACTAGAATAAGAGGAAAAAATCAATTCCTAATGCTAGTAAAGGCTGAAGATTGTGTTAAGGATAAGATTTCTGGAAGAATGAGAGGCAGTGATCAAAACAGCTTACGAAAAGACAAAAGAGGCTCAAGAAATCAAGTTCAAAAGAATGGAACGAAAACTGAAATAGAAAAATCAGAAAAGAACAAGCGCAACAGAGAATACACGGAGTCCAAGTTAGAACGTAGAAACAAGTACAGAGAGATCAAGAAAACTCTGAAGGAAGTTTGGACGACAGAAATTGAGAGTGGAGAGGACGAAAACATCAAAATCAAGGAAAACATGGATGTTCCCTCTCACTATAGGAAATTCACAATAGAGGATAGGAAGGTGATATTAACCCCACCTATTCGAGAGAGGAAGGAGAACGAATCTTATGACGGACCGGAGGATGTAAAAACAGTTGATTTAGCAGCTCCAGGTGAGACGCCTAGACCGGTGTACATAGCCATAGATTTGTCTCCAAGCGAGGAAGAGAGACTTTTGAGTCTTCTCAGAGAGTACAGGGATGTGCTTGCATGGTCTTATAAGCACTTAAAGGGAGTTGACCCATCGATATGCCAACACTCAATCCCACTGAAACAAGACGCAAAGCCTAGCAGACAGAGACCATAAACATATAATGATACTTTTGCTAAGCGAATCAAGGAAGAGATAGATAAGCTAATGGAAGCTGAATTCATATACGAGATTGAACACACTGATTGGGTATCTCCGATTGTGGTAGTACCTAAGAAGAACGGAAAACTCCGAGTGTGTGTCAACTTAAAGAAAGTGAATGCTGCAACAATCAGGGACAATTATCCCCTGCCGATAACTGATCATGTTCTAGAGCGTGTATCAGGGAAAACAACATACTCCTTTCTTGATGGTTTTTCAGGATATAACCAGCTAGCCATAGCACTGGAAGATCAACATAAAACAGCTTTTGCAACGGAGTGGGGAATTTATGCCTATCGGGTTATGCCTTTTGGTCTAACCAATGCTCTCGCAACCTTCCAGAGGCTGATGACGCATGCTTTCAAAGAATACTTAAGGTTGTTTCTTGAGATATACATGGATGACTTATGTGTACATTCTCTACTGAGAGATGAGCATCTAGAACACCTAAGAAAAGTATTTGAGAAATGTAGGACATATCGCATTTGTCTCAATCCTGAGAAATGTGTGTTTATGGTTCGACAGGGCAGAATTCTGGGACATATTGTCTCACAAAACGGAATATCCACGGATTTAGAGAAGATAAAAGTTATAGTGGATATGCCTAGACCAACCAATGCGAAACAAGTACAGAGCTTTATGGGACATTGTGGATATTATAGACGATTCATTCACATGTACGCTATAATAGGCCAACCACTTTACAGGCTAATAGTGAACTTTGAATGGACAGAGGAGTGTGAGGAATCGTTCAAGAAATTGAAAGAGGCACTCATTACTGCTCCAGTCTTGAAATCACCAGATTGGGAGAAGATATTCCATGTGCATATAGATGCTTCGGCATATGCAATAGGATGTATTCTGGCTCAGCCAGAAGAAGGAAACATGGATTTTCCTATCTGTTACGCCAGTCGACAGCTCAACCATGCAGAGAAGAATTACACCACAACAGAGCGAGAAGGATTAGGAATGATCTATGCTGTGAAGAAATTTCGGCATTATCTTCTAGCCAACAAGTTTGTGTTTTTTACGGATCACCAAGCCTTGCTCTACCTAGTGAATAAACCATGCAATACTGGGAGAATAGTGAGATGGTTCATTATCTTACTGGAATTCGACTTCACGGTAGTAGTAAAGAAAGGAAAAACACATCTTAGAGCTGATCATCTTTCGCGATTGATGAATGGAGAAGACCCTATAGAAGTAGATGACGACATGCCAGACGCGTACTTGTTCAACATAGAAATGATACCTAAGTGGTCTCAAAATGTCGTTAACCTATTAACCTATGGAGGAGAGTTCGATAGAAGAGAATACAACCTGAAACATATTGCTATTCAGCAATCCAAGAATCTTCAATTGATTGCAGGAAGGTTGTATCAATTGGGAAATGATCATGTTTTACGACTATGCATCAATCCTGAGGAATATAATATATATCTGCGCGAAGCACATGTTCAGGAATGTGCATTTCATTGTTCAAGAAGGAACACATATAGGAATTTGTTACAATTGGGAGTCTATTGGCCAGGAATGAAAGAAAGCGTACATGAATATGTCACTGTATGTATTGTATGTTCATCAAAACCGCCAGCCGAGTATTCGACATTATATCAGATAATGATCGCTCCAGAATGGAGTCAGTATATTGTTGAATATCTCACAAATAGAACTTTCCCAGAAGGAACGTCAAAAGCTCGTCAGAAATCTGTAGAGACAGAAGCTAGAGATTACGCTTTAATAGGAGATCAACTCTATAAGAGAGGTAAAGACAACCAGCTTAGGATTTGCGCATCAGAGTCTGAGTATGTGATAATCCTGGAGCAAGCTCATGGAGGAGTAGGTGGAGGCCATTTCTCAGGTGATAAGACAACGAAACTTGTCTTAGCCGCAGGAATATGGTGGCCAACATTACATATGGACGCTGAGGAATACGTTAAACGGTGTGATGACTGTCAGCGGACCAAAGTACCACTTAAAAGAGATGATATGCCGCTTAGACCAATGATGGGGGCAAGAGATTTTGCAAAATGGGGGATTAATTATGTCGGACCCATTTCACCTCCTGCATATAAGACTCGTGCACAATACATCATTGTGGCTACAAACTATCTAACAAAGTGGGTCGAAGCAAAGGCAACTCAAAAAGCAGATGCCAGGACCACGGCACAATTTCTGTATGAATACGTCTTTGTACGATATGGATTGCCAATAGAAATTGTGAGTGATCGAGGCACACATTTTATAAATGAAGTGATAAAGATCCTTCTAGATGAATTCATGGTAATCCATAGGAAATCAGCCCCGTATCATCCACAAGCAAACGGACAAGCTGAAGCAACAAACAAAACCATATGTACGGTCCTCACGAAGATTGTATCTGAGTCGAGAACTGACTGGGACCAAAAGTTACATTCAACATTATGGGCATATAGGGTGGCGTATAAAACATCCATAGGAATGACCCCATATAACATGGTTTTTGGGCTAAATGCTATCTTGCCAATAGAATTCTTGATTTCAACCTTAAGGGTGGCTAAGGACCTAGAGTGGACAGGGCACGAGCTTTCTGATAGAATAGATGACCTGGAAAAGCTAGACGAGCTTCGCCTAAAAGCAGTAGCTTCTATCTACGCTCAAAAAAGACGACAAAAGGAATTTTTTGATAAGCATGTGCGGACTAAAGAGTTTAAAGTTGGGGACTATGTCCTAGTTTACACTCTGAAACAGCATGCTAAGAAGCTTAAAAAGCGAGGGATGGGACCTCTGGTGATTAAAGATCTATCACTAAGTGGAGCCGTCAAGCTTGCTACATTAGACGGAGAAGAAATGCCCAATTGGATTAGTGGATGCAGAGTGAAAAAGTATCTGTTGCCGCTAACACAAGACATGCTTCTCAAAATACATCAAGAAAAGCTGCGTGTCCAAAAAAAGAAAAAGATTGTAGAGGAAGCGCAAGCTGAGGCGAAGGAAAGAATGGAGAAAAGAAGACTACTGCGTCAGAAACAGCGCAATGAAGGAGCAATACGAATAAACGCAGTTAGTATAACAGAAATGGGGAATGACAAAGAAGAACCCATCATTGAATGCAAAGTAGGGACCAACCAAATCAAAGCCAGAGCACTATTGGATTCAGGAGCTCAAGCTAACCTACTTTCACTCAGTTTGTATAGACAATTGACAAATGACACGAAATTACAAACTGCCAAGCAAGAGTTAAAAAGTTACTCTGAGAACTCAATCAAAACTGTCGGATGCACAGTTTTACATATACAGATTAACCAGTATGTGTATCCTCATATGTTTTACCTGGTTGAAGACCAAGCTACACAACATCCATTATTGCTAGGACAACCATGGCAGAAGCAATACAATGCAATGATTGACTGGAGTTCTAAATCAGTGCTTATCAAATACGAAGGTGAAAGTCAATCAGTTAAGTTCACCAAAGGAGCAGAGCCAACTCCAAAGGAAGAATCCACGGACAAGGGCAAACAACAAACAGAGAAAAAGAAGAAGCGCGAAGCACATGTTCAGGAATGTGCATTTCATTGTTCAAGAAGGAACACATATAGGAATTTGTTACAATTGGGAGTCTAATCGCCAGGAATGAAAGAAAGCGTACATGAATATGTCACTGTATGTATTGTATGTTCATCAAAACCGCCAGCCGAGTATTCGACATTATATCAGATAATGATCGCTCCAGAATGGAGTCAGTATATTGTTGAATATCTCACAAATAGAACTTTCCCAGAAGGAACGTCAAAAGCTCGTCAGAAATCTGTAGAGACAGAAGCTAGAGATTACGCTTTAATAGGAGATCAACTCTATAAGAGAGGTAAAGACAACCAGCTTAGGATTTGCGCATCAGAGTCTGAGTATGTGATAATCCTGGAGCAAGCTCATGGAGGAGTAGGTGGAGGCCATTTCTCAGGTGATAAGACAACGAAACTTGTCTTAGCCGCAGGAATATGGTGGCCAACATTACATATGGACGCTGAGGAATACGTTAAACGGTGTGATGACTGTCAGCGGACCAAAGTACCACTTAAAAGAGATGATATGCCGCTTAGACCAATGATGGGGGCAAGAGCTTTTGCAAAATGGGGGATTGATTATGTCGGACCCATTTCACCTCCTGCATATAAGACTCGTGCACAATACATCATTGTGGCTACAGACTATCTAACAAAGTGGGTCGAAGCAAAGGCAACTCAAAAAGCAGATGCCAGGACCACGGCACAATTTCTGTATGAATACGTCTTTGTACGATATGGATTGCCAATAGAAATTGTGAGTGATCGAGGCACACATTTTATAAATGAAGTGATAAAGATCCTTCTAGATGAATTCATGGTAATCCATAGGAAATCAGCCCCGTATCATCCACAAGCAAACGGACAAGCTGAAGCAACAAACAAAACCATATGTACGGTCCTCACGAAGATTGTATCTGAGTCGAGAACTGACTGGGACCAAAAGTTACATTCAACATTATGGGCATATAGGGTGGCGTATAAAACATCCATAGGAACGACCCCATATAACATGGTTTTTGGGCTAAATGCTATCTTGCCAATAGAATTCTTGATTTCAACCTTAAGGGTGGCTAAGGACCTAGAGTGGACAGGGCACGAGCTTTCTGATAGAATAGATGACCTGGAAAAGCTAGACGAGCTTCGCCTAAAAGCAGTAGCTTCTATCTACGCTCAAAAAAGACGACAAAAGGAATTTTTTGATAAGCATGTGCGGACTAAAGAGTTTAAAGTTGGGGACTATGTCCTAGTTTACACTCTGAAACAGCATGCTAAGAAGCTTGAAAAGCGAGGGATGGGACCTCTGGTGATTAAAGATCTATCACCAAGTGGAGCCGTCAAGCTTGCTACATTAGACGGAGAAGAAATGCCCAATTGGATTAGTGGATGCAGAGTGAAAAAGTATCTGTTGCCGCTAACACAAGACATGCTTCTCAAAATACATCAAGAAAAGCTGCGTGTCCCAAAAAAAGAAAAAGATTGTAGAGGAAGCGCAAGCTGAGGCGAAGGAAAGAATGGAGAAAAGAAGACTACTGCGTCAGAAACAGCGCAATGAAGGAGCAATACGAATAAACGCAATTAGTATAACAGAAATGGGGAATGACAAAGAAGAACCCATCATTGAATGCAAAGTAGGGACCAACCAAATCAAAGCCAGAGCACTATTGGATTCAGGAGCTCAAGCTAACCTACTTTCACTCAGTTTGTATAGACAATTGACAAATGACACGAAATTACAAACTGCCAAGCAAGAGTTAAAAAGTTACTCTGAGAACTCAATCAAAACTGTCGGATGCACAGTTTTACATATACAGATTAACCAGTATGTGTATCCTCATATGTTTTACCTGGTTGAAGACCAAGCTACACAACATCCATTATTGCTAGGACAACCATGGCAGAAGCAATACAATGCAATGATTGACTGGAGTTCTAAATCAGTGCTTATCAAATACGAAGGTGAAAGTCAATCAGTTAAGTTCACCAAAGGAGCAGAGCCAACTCCAAAGGAAGCATCCACGGACAAGGGCAAACAACAAACAGAGAAAAAGAAGAAGCAATGGCAACCAAAAGTTTCTACACAACTGGATTGCTCGTCGACGAGGAACTCTCAACATTGGATAAGGAAGACAAGCAATAATATAACAGCTCAACCTTGGGATAAAACGGAGTCAACGTTGGTATGGAGACCAAAAAAGACTGTGCCAGAAAACACAAACAGAGTCTTCGATACCAGACAACAGAGTGATCCCCGACAATCAAGGACAGTGAAACAGATCTGGATTCCAAAGAAGTTCATGACGGCACAAAGCTACAGTAAGCAAATTTGGATCCCAAAGATTTGTAAACGGGAATTCCCTTCAGTACAAGCCACGGAAACTCCTAGGTATTTCAAGGCGAGGAAATCAACACACAGAACAAAGCAGGTTTGGGTCGCAAAGAGTTTGTGGCAAGCACAAGCAAAGCGGAAGCAGATTTGGATTGTGAAAAAAGACAACAAGGTAAGGAAGAATCCATCTACTGATTCTACTACCAAATTGCCAAAACCAACCCAAAACCCGACCACCAATCCTTCAATCAAACAAAGAGCAGCTTTATTGGAAAGAATGTTGTATCGTCGCTCTACAATTACATTGGGAATTTATGACCAAAACAACTACAAGGCTTCGCCCACAGACACTTCATAGTCGTCCGGGAGGACTCAGACTAGGAAGGGGGGAGGTATACAGGAGCTACAAAGCAGCTACAAGCGGGAAAAACAAAGAAAAACAAAAATTATATTACAAGGGCAGTGTCTTACATGATTTTGCAATTTTTTATGTTTGATTGCGGATATTGATAATATTTAAGCCCTTATATACCTTGTTTTGCAACAAGAAGAGATCAAATGATGAATTTGGGTCTCTAGATGTGTAAATATCACTAAATAAGAGTGTTTTTGGAGCTAAAAAGTGGAAAAAAGTGGTAATCCAAGTCCAGAAATCACAAAGAAGTGTATATTCATATACACAAGGTTACCAGCTATTTATCGTGTATGTTTGGAATTTTTTGGCTTCAATTTGCTATTTTTCTTTATTTTTTATGATTTTCTTAATAAAAGTAAAAGAAAAATAAAAAAGCAGGTGAAATGAGATCGAAAAAAAGAAAAGAATAGACGGTGATGGTCCTAATGACAAGGGCAACCCATGGTAAAAATTGGGTACAATTCTGAAAAAGTTGCGGAAAGCCCGAAATGACAATATTTTGGCAAAGTGGACAGATTTCTCAGAAACAGGTCAAAAGGAGTCCAAATTGAGAAATTTCAAATCCTAAAGTGCATTTCACGACGAGATAGGAGCACATGTCAAATTTGGTAACAAGTGATCCGGGAAGCCCGAAGTTAAGTATTTTTCACTTCACTATCAAGCTCATTTCCACTATTACCTTCTTGGAGAGAGCAAAGAGCACACAAGAGCATCCGACCTTCTACCGCCTTCTACGACTGCTACGAGAGCTCAGAGGACACCAGACATGAGAGGTAGACTCGTTGCCATAAGCTTTTGATGCTTATCGTTAACTTTTGTCGCGAAAACTCACCAAAACCAAGAAACAAGAGCAGACGGGGAATGGGGAAGAACGCTAGGTAGGGGCACAACCGCCTAACCAAACCTTGCAAGAACTTAGAGGTGGGTTACCCTAGTATAGGAGATGAGTTTCTAACACTCAAAGCTCGAGAAAGAACGACTGAAAAAACCCTAGGTCAACAGAGCCTGCAAGAGGCAAACAGAAAAAAGTTATCGGAACGACACAAAACTTCTCAGGAAGCTTAACAACACCGAGGGCAATGCAACCATGGAGTACCTCCGGGTTTGGATCACCAAAAGTAGGTCGGAACAACCGATTCGGCTGCGGACACACAAAGCGTCATTTTGGCATAACGGCTAAAATTGACGACCAAATGACATGAAACTTCACAAGCAGCTTCAAATATACATGGATGACTTATGTTTGCAAGCAAAACCCAAAAGAAAGCTGATTCACTTACCGATGGTGAAAAAGACGCTTTCGGACAACCAAATGGAGAAAGATGGAGAACGGGGAGCCAAAGTTAAGTTCAACCAAATAGGTGGCTTCACAACATATCCAATGAGCTGGAAATGCAACTCTCGAGAAGAAAAGTTGAAGAATATCAACTCCAAGGCAAAAAGACGACTTCGGAGACTGAAATGCCTATAAGGGGGCTTTTTAGCTAAACTGATGACTTTTTAAGTTGAAAACTAGTTAGCAGGGCTTAGGGCACTAGCACAAAGCATTCTTTGCACAAAAAAACCAACATTTCAAGAAAAGACATCATACGCGTATGATGTCTCACAGCATGATTTTCACATCCATTTCAACATTTGAGTGCATACCCTCATTCCACATGTTAATCACATCCTATGAACCAAGTATCATGAGAATTGGAGTTAGAAAACCCAAGGAAAACCAAAAAGACGCAAAGTAGGCCATAAAATTGATTTTTGGTCCTAATTTTGTCAAAATAACTCCAAACTCATTGAAACTTTGTAGGATTGTTGATTAACACATCTACAAGCTATCTGGAACCCAAAAGCACCAGTTTGACACAAAAGACATCATACGCGTATGATGTCTATTTGCACTTACAGAGCAAAAAATGCTCATTTGTCATCATACATCCATTATATATATCTAATACATGCTACATATGAAGTTTGGAACCATTTGGTCAGGTGGATCACCCCATTAGCCCAATTAAGAGAAAATCCTTCATACAAAGCCTATTTTTGTCCCAAATCCAACATATTCAAGTCCAAACCAAGATTTGAGTATAAACAGTCCTTCACTAGCACATGGAGAGTCCACAGAACCAATCCCATGAAAAATTGATGAAAAAGACATCATACGCGTATGATGTCTCCAGAGCCATTTTTAGTCCAAATTCTATCGAAACTTGATAAATCCGCTGAATAAGCCTATCTAAAGCCAAAACCAAGCTTATAGAGAAAATTGGTCCAAAAATGCACTAAAAGACATCATACGCGTATGATGTCTCACTATGTGATTTTGGCACCTCAGGGCTTCAACCACCAAACAGAAGTGATCTACATGCCATTTGAAGGTGAACCACCAAGTTTTATCCAATTTGGATCATAAAATCCATTTCCCTTTCAAAATTTTGCCAAGAGCCTGAACTGGACTGAACTGGCCAAAACTTGACCAAATGGGATCCAAACTCAAATCCAAGCATATGATACTCATGTATACACTATCAGCTACAAGCACAACCAATATGAAGTCATTCTGACACAAAAGACATCATACGCGTATGATGTCTCAAGCATGTTTTTGAGCCCAGTTTGCATATTTTTTCACCTACATTGCATCCTTAGGCCCTGAATAGCTCATGTTTCAATTTTCAAGTCATTTGAATAGTTAAAAGCTTCATTTCGGCTTTCAGTACTAAAAAGACGCTAACTTCTGTAATTGGAGTTACAGGATCCATGGATTCCGCTAAGTCATCGGCAACTAAGAGAAAAAGACCAACCATCAAGGATGCTCTTGCAGAAGCAGAACCTTTTGATATTCCAACAGAAACCCTCAAGCCAACCAAGACTTGGGTGGAGGAAGCAGTACTAGAAAAAGAGGGAATAAAGATCTACCAGGGGACTTTCAGAGATCCTCAAGGGCAATCGGTCGATGTACCTATGATCCCACGAGAATTAGTGGATTATAGCAGATCAGAGAACATCAGCAGATACCTGGAAAAGGCTGACTTACACAGGTTCTTCACCTCGAGACCATCAGGTGTAGACACAAGAAGAGTGTATGAGTTGGCAACATCCATTCAGAAGGATGGGAAAGCCACGTTGACAGCCATGGATGGAGAAACAGTTGAAGTATAGATCACTCCACAGCTCATTGCAGATGCATTGAAGCTGCACAACAAAGGGAGTTCTGTTAGAGAAAGAAGGGAGGCCATAGAGGTCTATGGATCAAAGAAACAAAATACAACCTACGGAGATATGGCAGATCAAGGAGCGGCAACCCTTTGCCGATTATACAACCAGTTTCTCCATGTGTGCAGTAAAAGACCGCAGAAGTATACTACACCACCCCATGCCATTGCGACAACCATCACATGGGCACTGAAGAGCAACATGCCAAAAGAGGTGAATTATGCTCAATACATCCACGAGCAAGTAATCGCCATGCACAACCAGAAGCCAAAGTACATAGGAGGAGGAGAAATCCTAACAAGAATAGCTTATGAAGCTATTGGAGCAAGGGATCAAGGGCCACGGGTTCCCTCCCAGAATGAGTGGCTTAGAGAAGCCGATGAAGAGAAAGAACAGCAAGAAGTATCCAAGAGGGCGTCCACAAGAGCACGCCGAAAACTAGAAATAGTTTCAGAACCTGAAGAGGCTGTGGACGAGCCGCTCAAGAAGAAAGCGAAGAAGAAGGCTGATCCCAAGCAAACCAAAATTCAAAAAGCCGCAAGAATGGAAAGGCTGGTGGAGCAGTTTAGAGCGGAAAGAGCTCTAAAGGGGGACTTTGAAGAAATGTGGGTGCCAGACCCCACTAAAGTCGGAACCAGCTCAACCAGGCCACATGTTGATCAATATGATCAATATATTAGAGCTTATGAGGAGTCGGAGGCCATACTGGAGCAGCAACCTGTCGAGCCTTATACTGAAGAGGAAGTACAGCTTTTAAAAGGTGAGCTGAAAAAGGACGACAAGGAGAAGAAGGAAGTAGATGAGTCTACTGAACTTCGAGAGAAAGACGGGCAAGCAAACAAAGGGAAAGCCAAGATGACTGAGGACAATCAGCCCTCCTTTAATGATGTACCAAGCCCGAAGAAGACGGAAATTATTGTGGAGGAGACCACAATAGAAATAGAAACAGAAGTTATGGAAAAGCCGGAGGCCGGGACCAAGGTAAAGGAGATAGATCCAGTTCAACAAAAGAAAGATGATTATGAGGATCTGGTAGCGATCGGATACAGTGAAGAAGAGGCCCTGGAGGCAGTTTATGGGATATCCCTACGAAAACAAGATGATCGGGAAGGGACGAAGGAAAAGACAAAGGGTACAATGGAGAGTGAAGAGAAAATGGACGAACAGAACATACTAGAAGAGCCGAAGCCATTGGAGGTGGTGGCAGAAAGAGCTGTCAAGTTGACAGATGAAGATGAAAAAGACATGCACATGGTGCATGAACTGCTCAGCAAGATTAAAGAAAGATCCAGAGCAAAGGAAGTAGCAATTGAGACAGCAAAACAAAAGGAAGCAGAGTTGCAGAAGAAGTTAGAGAATGCTATGACTGAATCTGAAAGTCATAAAGCATCACTCTACGACGCAGAAAACGAGAGAGACGGCTTGATACTCCAACTAGCCGAAGCTTCAAGAGAGGTAACAAGTTCACAGGAAGCAAAGGAGCGAATAGAAGATGAGCTGGAGGCAGCCAAGGATGAGCTCATTGAGCTAAGGGAAAGAGTCGAACTTCAAGAAAGGACAATCACGAGACTCAGGACCACCCCTAGAGCTAGCAGAGCAGGAAAGTGCCATGCCCTGATGAGGACATGATCAGTCCACAAAGGGGAGTAAGTCCAAAGCTTTGCGAAAAACTTCAAGCTTCTCACGAGATAATGCCTTTGTGAAAAGATATGCAAGGTTATCCTGTGTTGGCACATAAGCTGATTTGACCTCTCCTGCTGAGAGCCTCCCCCTGACATAGTGGTAATGCACCTCAATGTGCTTTGTGCGAGCATGAAAAACTGGGTTCCTTGCAACTGCGAATGCGCTCTGACTATCAGTGTAGATAGTGTTGGCAGTGTCCTGTCCAACACCCAAATCAGCAATAAGGCGTCTGAGCCATACACACTCAACCGTAGCCGTGAAGACTGCCCTATACTCATCATCACAACTCAAAGTGGCCACATTAGGTTGCTTCTTGCTCAACCATGATATACATGAACTGCCAAGCATGGAACAAAAACCACTTGTGGACACTCTCGTGTCAAAACAACCAGCCCAATCCGAGTCCAAAAAAGCATGTAAGTCTAGCGGCAATGATCCCCCCTTGGGATAAAACAAGCCAAGATGTAAAGTGTCACTAAGTTAGCGAAAAATCCTCTTGACAGCCTGCCAATTCTTAGACCCTGGGCTATGCATAAATCTGCTGACCTGTGAGACTGCAAACTGAATATTCGGCGTCGTGTTGCATACATAAATGAGGCAGCCAACAGCATTTTGGTAAAGAGTGAAATCAACAGGATCACCAACATCATGTAGACTCAACTTCAAAACTGTTTCCATGGGAGTGGCAATAGGTTTGCAATCCTCAAGTCCAAACTTACATAGTAATGTCTCTATGTAACTTTTTTGACACAAGGCAATACCACCATCACACTGCTTAAACTAAGTAATGATGCAACAGCCCCAAATCTTTCATCTTGAAAGTAGCATTCAAATCAGCCTTAAATTTAGCAATATGTCTCTCATTGGGTCCAGTGATCAACAAATCATCGACATAAAGAACCACGATGAGAAGTACATCACCCTCACGCTTTACATACAATGTGCTTTTTGTTGGATTGTTGCAAATCCTTGTTTGACCAAATGAGTGGTAGCTTTCTCATACCAAGCACGAGGAGATTGCTTCAACCCATACAAAGCCTTGTTACATTTGCACACTTTGTCCTCTTGTCCTTGCTTGATAAAATCGCAAGACTGTGCTACGTAAACTTCCTCAAATATGTCACCATTCAAGAAAGCAGTAACAATGTATGATTGATGTACATCCCAACCAAAATGAGCTTCCAATGCACATAGAAAACGCACAGTAGTCATACAACAAGTGGGAGCAAAAGTCTCTTCATAATCTATGCCTTTTTGTTCTGCATAACCCTTTGCAACAAGTCGTGCCTTATGGCGATCAATCTCACCATCCGGTTTGCGTTCCTACTTGTAAACCCACTTCGTACCAATGGCCTTTTTGCGAGGAGGCAAATCACATAAAGTCCATGTGTCATTTTCTATAAGTGCATCATAGTCTGATTGCATGGCAGCCATCCAATTTTTTGAATTCTGTGTTTCATCAAAAGACAGAGGCTCCTCAACATCATGTAAGCTAGACACAGCCAAAGCATAACAATCTGATGCATAAGATGCATGGCGAGAGCTTGAACGAGTACGACTAGACAAAGGTGCATCCAATTTACTGTCACGCAATGTATGCACCTGCCATTTTGGCATTCCTCTAGCCTGCTCATTTTCAGCCCTTTCCTCATCGAGTACATCATGTACATCTGCATCAGTAATAGGCTGATAAGTAACATTTTTAGAAACCCCCATAGGCTGTACATTTGCCTCATTGGAATTTACATTCGAACTTCCACCATTGAAAAGAGGCAACAAAGTTTCATAAATGTCCTGTGAGCTTACATTACTGTCCCTAGTACATGACAACAAGGGCTAAACAGAATCTTCCACAAACACTACATCCCGTGAAACCAGAATACGCTTTGTTTGCGGATGATACAACCTATAACCTTTGCTTTCAGCATTGTAACCAGCAAAAGTACATTTGACAGCCTTATCATCCAATTTTCTGCGCTGTGTTTGTGGCACCAAAGCATATACCAAACAGCCAAAATCAAGCATGTGCTCAATAGAAGTAAGTGCACTCTACACTAAAAGCCCATTCTGCATCAACATCAGTAACATAGTCTCCTTTCACAAAAGACTCAATAATGGCTGCATTTGTAGTCGAACCAGCATTGTCATTGGAACCACCCTCTTTCTTCTTAGCCTCTTTGGCCTTCAACTTAGGACACTGCTTGATCAAGTGATCATTAGCTTTACAATAATGGCAACGCATCTTCTTTTTGCCCTTATCACCAGAATTGCCAAACGAAGTGCTGTCAGCAGAAGCATTGGGAACAGAATTTTTTCCACTCGCAGCAGAACCATAAGAAGTGGTTGCATTGCTGGTACCTCCCTTTCTTTGAGAAGCAATAAAAGCATGTTCAATTGCATGCTGTCTATTCATGTTTTTTTATAAAATGACTCTTGCAACAGCAATGTGCATAATGCATCAAACTTGACAACTTCACGATTTCCTTGGGTCATAAGTCTCCAAGTACTAGCAAAAGTCTGGTAAGAATCTGGTAAGGCATTAAGAACAGTCTGCATGAGGGAACTGTCTGAATTGACTTCACCTGCAGAAATAAGTTTCTCATTGATATCCTTGACACCAGCAAGGAAAGTGTCCATATCATCTTCCTCATGCATAATCTTTTATTCCAGGTCTTTACGCAGCAAAGCAATTTTAGCCTCATTGTGACTTGCATAAAGACCATCCAAAATATCTCAAGCCTGTTTTTTAGATTTGCTGAATGAATGTGAGGGACAATGGTGGCTTCACACACAACGCAATCAATGCATGAGCCTGTGCATCCTTTACATCCCAACGAGATTGTTCTGCCGTAGGCAGAACAACTCTAATAGCAGCAATTTTTGCAGCAAGACCTGCACATCCTCAACATCACCTGCATCCTTAGAACCAGGACGTTCATCAATGCCCTGCATAATATTCCAAACGCCCTTTGATACTAGAACATGTTGCATCATGTAATCCCACATAGGGTAATTGTCCCCATTCAATCTTTCCTCAGTTGCAAACATCTTGAACACATCTGTGTTGTTGTCAGCCATGGTAAATGTTGCACCTGATGTGAAAACTGCCCTAAAAGAGGAGATACAAAGCAGGAACAAGACATGCTATATAGCACAAACTGTAGAAGACTGTAAGGCACATGCTATGCAAAAAATGGTACTGACAAAAATTCTACAGAAAATGACGAAATAGCCTGTGCAGTGCTGCCCTGTAGTGGAAACGGGGGCCGAAATGAGCTCGAATCAAAAATCTGAGCAGAATGATCTCTACGAGCTCTCCCAAAATATTTGTCGACCTACAAACGCTCGCCAAAACTCATTGAAATAGGAGAAAGTGAGCAGGCGTGTGCTGGAGTTGCTTGCGACTAAGCTCGGGAGGACACAACCTGCGCTTATACTAATTGTTGGAATTAGGGTTGTAGAGAAACGCACACAGCTTGGAGAAGAAGAAGGAAGCTCAAGGCACACAACTGAGAGTGTATTACTTAGTGTGCAATGGAAAGATAGATATCCCTAGAGTGATGGGCGTATATACAATGCACGGGGGAAAAAGCCTCCTAAAGAGGGAAAAAATGCCCCGGCAGTCCTAGCGTGTTCACACACATCACTACCACAAGTATATGGTAACAAATATCAGATAGGTGATTTTCATCTACTTAGAATGGGTTTGTTGAATTGCTACTATCAAGGGAATGAAGTAGGAAAATATGTTATAATTTACTTGAATATAATTTACTGTGCACTTTTGCATGTGAAAACTTGAACATAATAGATCCTGGTATGGATAGAATTTTACCACCAGTTGGTTTCCATTATACAATTGAAAAGTAGGGTAAACAAGCTTTGTCAAGGACCTTTTATCTTGAATGAGGATTTATGCATCTTGCTTGACGCTTATTTAAATCTGGATTGGTTCCTAAATAATAAGTTTTAGTACTCATTACTGATTAAATATTACAAGCAGATTGACGATGGAGTATCCAAGTTAATTAGATTGATAGTATGGAACTCCTGGGTTCAATTTGAGCAAGGGAATATAAATTTTGAGCTTTATGACTTTTAAAGCATTTTGGTAAGGTAATTATGAACATGGAATGCAGATGTTGAGTCAGATGATATATAGTTTGACCTTAATCCTCCTGTGAGGGTCTCTAAGTGAGATGGCATAAACTTTTGGAGTTTTTTTGTAATTTTATTGAAAATACAAGGGAGATGCTGTCAAAATTTTGCTAATCCAAGTAAAAAATGAACTTTAAGTATGTCAACTACTAGGACATATACCTAGCTATCATATGAGTAGATGATTATCGACAAAATATATTTTACGAGACTTGTCATTTTGGTGTACCTGACATACTGATACCTTTTTAAAATTCATTTGTCACATTATTATTTTTTGACATGTTTCTACTTCACGTGTAACTTAGATGATGATGTATTCATCAAAGAAAGACTTGCGAATGCTCTTATCTTTATATTTTAAAGGATAAGTTACTATCCAAGGTAAGGGATAGTAATTACTTCTGCGGTATAGAAATTTCATTCATATCTTGCATGGTGATTGACATTACATAAGCTGAAAAATTATTGGTATTGGTGGGTTCGTGAGGACTATTGATTCTCATTCATGATTGAACATATATGATATGACGGAGTGTCAAAAAGAATTGCTTGCAAAGTATATTAGTCTCTAATCCGTTTTGAGGATGCTACCAGATTTTTGAGCTAGTAACATGTGATATACTGCTAGTTTTTGATGCATGAGATACATTTTAGTTACTGAAGCCGTAAACCTCCTATGGAGGATCTCATTGGGTAGATGGCATAAACTGAGTTTTTTGAAATACTACTCAAATTACAAAGGAGGTGCTGTCTCATTTTTGCTAGGTGATCTATCTTGATCTTTAACCGAGAAATACATAGGTATCTGCATCATATACGGTAATAGACACTAGTAGTTTTTTTGAGGGAACTCAGTGAATATTGGGATACACATGACTCTACATTCAGAGTTTATCTTACTTAAAATATTAACTTAATAGTCAATCCTAAGGGTAAGCTGTAAACTAGGTCTACATGTGTGACATGGATGACAACTGGATCCAGTGTTGACACCTACAAAACGCACGAACATAGCCAGTTCTAACTGAATGTTTTGGTATGGATGCAGGTAACAGCTAGATCCTTCTCCTTGTAGGTGTAGTGGAAGCATCTCAAAGGATGGACACACATAAAATAGCCTATTTTGTAATGGTCAAAGACCAAACCTTGAATCTAGATGAATATATTGGCTAGTAGATGCAGTTTGGTATATTGACAAAATTGGGACAAGGTTATATGTACAAAATGTGTATACACTTTTATGTTATTATTGTTTAATGTTTTATTTAATGCAATTGTCTAAGTATGGTTCATATATGAAGGGATTTTCAAATACAAAAACACACTTTTCAATTTTTGGGATATTCAAGACCACTATTCGATTAAAATTGGGATTTAATGTATCAATTGCAAAAATCTTAGCTAGATTCCAAGATCATCACTATGTAAATCGGCAAAATTTTGCTAATGTACATACAAACAACTTCTTAAATTCTCAGTTTTTATAACCCTTGGCTTTCCAAAAACAAAGTTGAGCCACCCTTCAATTGGCTTTCAAAAGGAAAAGGAAAGTTGAAAAAGCATAGTTAAACCTTTTTTTATTACTTAAAAGGTTAAAAGTTGAAAGGTGGAGAAGACTCACAGATTCCAAGCTTCCAAGCTTCAAAGAAATGAGAGATCTAATAAGGATTTCTCTTAAGTGAAGCAATGAATGACATATGGAGGGTCTCTCCTTCCTTGAAAAATTTAAGCTGCTTCATATATAGTACTAGTATGTGACTTGCACACTATTGTGGCCAAGAAAAGCATGGTTATTGGATCTCTCTCTCTCTCTCTCTCTCTCTCTCTCACACACACACACACACACACACACACACGCCTTGGGATAGTTGTAAAACATCTATAACTTCTCCAAATATGTGAAGCCAAAGTAGTCGAAGGCAATGACTCCTAGAAGCTAAAACAACATTGCTAGCCATAGAAGAAGCCCAAATGCATCCAATGCTAAGATGCTATGCATCCTTGCATCCCCAATTAAGGTCTTTTTGTATTCATCATTACAAGAAAAGGACCCATTTTAACTTTTTCCTTCAGTTACTACATCACCGTCATAACCTGCAGATAAATATCTCTCAATATGTCAGCAGCCCCCACAATGCTCTAATGTACAGGGATGCGCCATCGCTGCTGATAGGGAGGTGAGAGAGAGCATGGAGAAGAATGAATCCCCTAAGTTGGAACAATGGAATGGGCTCCTCTCTCTCTCTCTCTCTCTCTCTCTCTCACACACACACACACACACACACACACACACCGATTGACAACATGTTGTCAGGCGTATAATTTTGACTATCGCAGGTCATTGAAAAAGGATGGAATCGCATAAAATTTGAACTACTTCACTCAATTTTCAAAGGCTCTTTACTATGTCTATGGTAAGGAGGACGACCCAACAAGAACTCAACAATTCAATTTCGGCGTTGATCCAACATGCCATGCAAATCAATTAAAAAAACAATGCTTGAAAGCCCTCTCCTTCCTCTAATTTTTGAAACTTCATTCTAAAGAGTATAGATAATGGACTATTGAATAATAGAAAAAATATGTTGTCAGTACCTTGTTCTCAAGAAAAAACTAGGTTTAGTATAATCCCACCTACAAATTTTCTCAACTATATCTAATGCACCTTGGAGGCCCTTCCCATGTGACATAAGGAAAGGGCTTGGAAGGGGGTGGAGACCAAGGTAAAGAAAGAAAGAGAGTGGATTGGGTGCCAAGCAAAGGGTCTCTCTCTCTCTCTCTCTCTCTCTCTCTCTCTCTCTCTCTCTCTCCCCCCAGGAAGGGCCACACAGTCGTAAGCTTTAATTTTAATGTTAGGACACCCACAATGATTAGAGGAAAAAAAATTACGTTCAGTATATTCCCATCTGATTTTTTTGAGATTTATCTCTAATTGCGAATGGCTTTTATCAAGCAGGAGGAAGCGGCTGGCCGAGAAGAAGAAGATAGGTCCTTGATAGAAATATATTGTACTTGAAAAAATGTTCAGGTATATTTTGGGTCACAGTGTGCATATGTTGTATTGGTTGAAGACCCATGTGCAAAGGATATGCCAAGGTATGCATGTATTCTTTTTTAGGTTAATTCAAATCAAGCTCTTAAGAGCATTTAAAAGAAAAAAAAACTACAAAGGTTAGAGAACATAAATTAAGATTTAGAGGATCTACAAAGTGCGAAGAAGTTTAGTGCAAAAACCTTCAAATATAGTGAATTTGTCTCTAAAATGTTTAAAAAAGGTATGACATAGCCAAATGCTTTAAAAATCCTCAATTTAGTGTAGTCACACCTGCAAATTTTGAAATTTAGCTCTAAATTATAGATTTGAATGTGAAGGAACCTAAAAATTATAGAGAAATTGAGTGTAAAAGCTTTCAAACATAATCAAGTTGCCCCTAAAATTTCTCATATGTAAGTTTTCTAAGTTTTTAGGAGAAAGCACTATGCCTCAACTCGATTTAGTGTAACCCCCCTTACAAAATTTTGAGATTTTCCTCAAAAATTCTAATTTGTCTGTAAACGCTCGAGAAAACCTAGATTTAGTGCAATCCCACTAACAAATTTTGAGATTCACCTTTGAATTTCAAGTCAACCCAAAGGCGAGAGCACTGACAAAGCTCAAAGAAATCTAGCGTAAAAACCTTCAAAAATACCCAAGAATTGTTGGAGTTCCCTCTTGTCATCCACCTTTACGGTGTGTTGAGGTTTGCTTCTACCTTGGGCTTGCACATCTTCTCCCTTGGATTTGTCAGATTGAACTTTTCCAAATTGCGACAACTCTCAATTTTGTCAATTCTCAATTTCGCGGATGTCGATTTTTTTATTTTTGATTCTCAATTGCGGATTTCTCAATTGTCTCTTTGTCAATTGTTGATTGTAAAACTAATGCTCATTTACCCTCCCCTCTCTCTCTAGTGTCAGTGTGAGAGCCGTCTCACCCTCTCTCTCTCTCTCTCTCTCTCTCTCTCTCTCTCTCTCTCTCTCTCTCTCTCTCTCTCTCTCTAAATCCCTAGTGTTAGCACTAAGAGAAGCACCATTTTTTTCAACCCACCATCCCGGATGTTGCAACCCTTGGCACCTTTGTTGAGCAAGTATGTGCGGAAATCCACAAGTCTTTGTAACTTACTGACCAAAAATCAAGTGGTCTTGATTGACAAGTATACCTCTCTCTCTCTCTCTCTCTCTCTCTCTCTCTCTCTCTCTCTCTCTCTCTCTCTCTCTCTCTCTCTCTCTCTCTCTCTCTCTCTCTCTCTCTCTCTCTCTCTCTCTCTCTCTCTCTCTCTCTGAATCTCGGACGGTAGCATTAAGAGCATCACCATCTTTTTTAACCCACCTATTTCTATCTAGCCCCAATTCTCTCTCTCTTTATATAGAACAATGTGTTTAGTGACCGGTTTTTTAAAAAATTGTTCTCGCTCTCGCGTTTCCCCTAGATTCTATCTCTCTATCTAGGAGGTCCTTCTCAAGCAATTGGTAAAACAATTCTAAATGTCTGAAAAAATGATCTTTTATGGTAAGGCTACAGCCCTCTTGATTCTCTCTCTCTCTCTCTCTCTCTCTCTCTCTCTCTCTCTTGCATGTAACTTAACCTCAAACTTTGAAAATCAGTAATTGCACCGATTTGGGAAAGCTTAGTATAGATCAAACAATTGGCTTGTACAATGGTAAGCATAAAGAAGCCGCGTTGGGATGCGTGTATAAAAAACGAGGAGAGCCTGCAGTAGCGTACCATACTCTGCAAGAGCACACGAATCCGGTTATTCTCATACACACACACACACACACACACACACACACACACACACACTTGGGAGAAGCACTGCTTGGATCTTTCTCTCCTTAATAATTGTGCACAGAAGCATCTAGTCTCATACACACGCACACACACACACACACACACACACACACACACACACTCTTGAGGGAGGTACTGCCCGGGTCTTTCATACACAAGCTACACACACACACAATTATACAACCTTTGCAGCAAACTACCCCAACGCACAATCGGCTAGTAATCATCCAGATGCACAAGCCAAAAAATCTGTCTTTTATGGCATTGACAATACTACACAGACGGTAAGAAGACTTCTTGACTGTTTTTCATTGTTGTTGATCCGTATACGCTGAGATAGATTGTATGATTTTTGTTTACATAAGCATGTTATACAAATCTTTTACTTGTTGGATAAATCATAATAGCATTAAAAAAAACGCTGCCTTTTTAGTATATGTATACAATTGGAGGCATAATCTAGACCGATGTGTAATACGATGTACTGATTCTAGGAACATGCACCTACTATATTGGTAATTTCTAAATGAATGGATTTACACATTGTGTAGCTTACTTAAAAGTTTTTAGACATAAAAGAGAACATTGTTTAATCGAAAGGCATACAATGGTGAACATCCTCTCATGGAAAGGCATATTCAATGTTTTTTTGACAGCCATACATCAGGGTAACAAACACAAGGTGCAATGTCAACACAAATTGTGCAAATGACAACCTTGAGCTTTTAGGTAGACTTCCTGTCTACTGAGAGAATGTCTAGCCGATATTTAGAATAATGTCTTATGTTTTTTTAAACACTAAGTTTATAAAACAAAGTAATATGTGTAATTGGTATTGATAAAGAAAAAAAAGGGGGATTGTCTTATACTTCAAAGTTTGATCCAATTACTTGGAAAGGAAGTTGTTTTTATGCTTTCCTTTGTTTTTATGCTTAGTGATATAACTTTTGGGAAAGTTTTTCAAAATGGTTTTTTCCTCATGTGAGGCTCCTCAATAAGGAGGGCATGTTTATTTTAAAAAATAGGTCTAATTACAAACAGAATTCTACCAAAATTTTGACAAAAGAGAAAAGATGTCGACCTCTCCAAGGCAATCACCACAAGCATCACAGTGGACCTCAAATGGCTTTGAGCGATCCGGAAGCATAAGCACTGGTTGTGAGGTAAGCTTCTCTTTGAGCTTGTCAAAAGCATTTTTCTCTTAGCAGTCCAGAGTACTTAACATTTTTCTTTGTTAAGTCATGTAATGGTCCTGCTATTTGAGAGAATTTTTCTATGAGTATATATGGCTGTTCTCTCTACAAGAAAAAGAGCATGTATATAGATGCTAATGAGTATATAGAGCTTGTTCTCCCTCAAAGCGTCAAAAATCACCTGGAGATGTTGCTTGTGTTCCTCCAAGGACTTGGAGTAGATGATGATATCATGAAAGAACACTAGTGTACTTGTGATGTACTTGTGATAGGGCCTAAATATTTTCTCCATCAAACGATTGAATGTGGACGGTGCATTAGTCAAGCCAAAAGGCATGACTAGATATTCATAAAGACCAAACGTTTTACATAACGCGATCTTTATGATATCTTCATTCACTATCCTTATTTGATGATAGCCACTTTTAAGGTCAAACCTACTGAAGTAGGTAGAGCCTTGTAGCTTATCAAACAGATCTTCGACCCATGGTATGAGAAATTTGCTAGTGATAGTGATATGGCTTAGCGCTTGATAGTCCACACACATGCGGTATGTACCATCTTTCTTTTGCACTAAAAGAACTGGAGAACAAAAGGGAGAGGACCTAGGCCTCACCATTCCTTTGTCTACCAATTCTTGTACTTGCCTCATGATCTCCTCTTGTTGAGCTTGGGAAACTTGATAAGGAGGCTTGTTAGGTGGTGAGCTTCCTGGTAGGAGCTCAATTCAATGATCATCATCCCCTAGTTTTGGAGGTAAGTCCAAAGGGATATCATCGATACAAACATCTTGGAACCCATTTAGAAAACTAGACAAGTCTAACTCTTCTTGATTCCTACCATTCTTTAAAATATAAAACATTAATATCATTTAGAGACTCTTTTGAGAAAAATCATGTACGAGAAAACTGAGCTTTTCATTGACTTATCAAAAACAGGTGAATTTACAAGTGGTATAGTACGATCGGACGCATTAGCATCTATATACATGCTCTTTTTCTTGTAGGTGAATTAGATTCTCCTTTCATGGAACTTCATGTTGGCAGCCATGCAGTTGAAACATGGTGCCCCTAGGATAACATCCTCATGGTGGAGAGGAGAGACAAAAAAGTCTTCTTTGTCGGCACATCTTTGGACATTAGCCTCAACTCAAGGTAGTAATGGAAGCTTGTTGTCCCTTGAAAGCTCCATTGGAAATTACAATATCTCCCATCTCGAAAGATTGAATGCCCAACTTAGTGGGGCCAACTCTATTGATATGAACTTTTGAGTAGATCCAGGATCAAATAGGATGAAGGCATCATGCTCCCTTACCTTTCCCCAAGAATAGGAGAGAGGTGATTCTTTGCAATGAGCATCCTCTTTTGGAGCTTCGATCGTGGAAGCTCTAGGAGTCTTATTGCGGGCATTTTTTTTGAGGCAAGAATGGTAGCCATGTCCTTGCTCCCACACTTGAAGCATTGTTAAGGCGGTTACGCCGCTAGCGGAAGATAAATAGCGAGAACTCAACCAACAACAGAATTTGTCAGACGAGGACGGAGCTTGACCCGCAGGCGCATGGAAACAACTAGGTGGGTGTCAAATCACCTACTCGACCTTCTAATGACAATCACTACTAAGGAAATCAAATCTAAGTTCTAAAATACACAAGTGACTGAAATCCGTACTAGGAACGAATGCTATACGAAACAGGATCTAGAATCATTGAATCGATCTCAAACTCAAGGGGAAGTCTATACACTAGGAAAGAACAACACCCTAAAGACTTGAACTGCAAAATCAACTTATAACCACTCCGTGCGGTAAACGCGTATGAAGACAGGCCGAAAAATACAGGTGATCGTAACTTGACCCAGATGGTACCAATGTGTAGCTCTACTCGTTGTGGTTCTATAGATATGCTACACGCTCCATTCCGACACACGAGTTGGAAGAAAACTCACACCAAAGCTCGTAGGAACTTACCACACATAGAAGCCGATAGCGCGCACTCTTGGTATCTGTGCGTAGCTCTCGCCGTTGCTAACACAATGGCGGTGTTGCTTCTCCAATGGCGGCTCCGTAGCTCGCATAGCAAGTAGATAAGACTCTCACTCTCTCTCTCTCTCTCTCTCTCTCTCTCTCTCTCTCTCAGACACAGTCACGGCGCTCAAAAAACTCACTTTGATTAATAATCTGCCCCCCTTAGGTTACAAAAACTTTGGCTTATATACCTCAGCCTTGGAGGTGAGATCATCTCTAACTAATTACATCAGCAACTGAAATTACTTCGGGATTACAAGCTGGAAACTTAATTGAGTCCCGTTACTTAATGAATGTCTCAAATCAAAATTAATGTCGGAAAGACATTTATTACAATCAATGGTTACAAAATGATGAGTGTGAGCAAAAATGTGGGTGTGATCCTCTGCTGGCTCAACACTCCCCCCCTCCACGTTCATTTGGCTTCTTTTCTGCAATCTTGCCATCCTCTTTCCGATTTCTGACTCTTGGCACCGGGCAGAAGGTTGCATCCTCCCGAATCTCCTTTGGTGCCTCCACCAAGTAGATGAGATAAGCTGGGTATTTGTTCAGCCAACCTTTGCTCCATCTAGGTTGTGAATCTACTATCTTCTTTGATTGTTCCTCCTTTGTGATGTCGCCTTCGTAAAGAGCGACATACTGCTCCCCTTCTAGTCTCTTTTTCGTCTTTAGCACTTCAAATTTCATCAAAGAGAAAGGCAGGCTGGGTTGCATCCACTGTTCATGGAGCACTTTTGTGTCTAGTCCCTGAAGTCTAATGGAGATTAGGAGTCTCCTCTCCCATTCCATTTTCGCCTTGGCACTCTCCTCTGCTGACTTTTCTATTTGGTCATGGAGCCTTTGTTCTTCCTCTTCAGAGATTCTTGAAGTCGAGGCCACCTCTTGAGCTGGGCCTGGATCTTCAATTGTGGTTGCCTCTCCAGTTTCTGGTAGCTCTATGGCTGCTCCACCTGATTCGTCTTGTGGTGTCTCTGTCTCTCTTCTTTGTTGCTCTTGTAGATCTTGGAGCTGTTTGCGGAGGGCCTCATTCTCTGTCCGTAGTGTTTGATTTTCTAATGTGAGCCTCTCCTCTGTGGCCAATGATCCCTCCGCAATGTGCAACCTTTGCACTTGCTCTAATCTTAGCTCTCTTTGTAAGCTTCGGACTTGGTCTTCCAAAACTGGTACGATAGCTCCCTCTTGTTCGGTTCCTGCTCTGCTAGCTCTAGGGTTAGACCTGAGTCTAGTGATTGTTCTTTCTTGGAGCTCGACTCTTTCCCTTAGCTCAATGAGCTCATCCTTAGCCGCCTCCAACTCATCCTCTATCCGCTCCCTTGCTTCCTGTGCACTCGTTACTTCTCTTGAAGCCTCGGCTAGCTGGAGTACCAAGCCGTCTCTCTCGTTTTCCGCGTCATAGAGTGATGCTTTATGACTTTCAGATTCAGTCATAGCATTCTCTAAATTTCTCTGCAACTCTGCTTCCCTTTGTTTGGCTGTCTCAATCTCTACTTCCTTTGCCTTGGACCTTTCTTTTATCTTGCTGAGCAGTTCAAGCACCATGTGCATGTCTTTTTCATCATCATCTGTCAACTCTAAAGCTCTTTCCGCCACCACCTCCACTGGCTTTGGCTCTTCTAGTACTTTCGGTTCGTCCAGTTTCTCTTCACTTTCTTTTTTACTCTTTGTCTTTTTCTCCATCCCTCTCCGTTCATCTTGTTTTTGTAGGGTGATCCCATAAACTGCCTCAAGGGTCTCTTCTTCGGTGTATCCTATCTCTACCAGATCCTCATAATCATTTCTCTTTTGCTGAACTGGATCTATCTTCTTTTCTTTGGTCTCCGCTTCTGGCCTTTCTGAAACATCTGTGTCCACCTCTACTGTGGTCTCTTCCATAATTTTTTCCGTCTTCTTCGGGCTTGGTACATCAGTCATAGAGGGATGTTTGTCCTCAGATTCCTTGGCTTTCCCTTTTTCGGCTTGCCCATCTTTCTCTTGAGGCTTAGTAGACTCATCTACTTTCATTTTCCCCTTGTCGTCTTTTTTCAGCTCAGCTCTTAATTGCTGTACCTCCTCTTCAATGTATGGCTCGACAGGTTGCTGCTCCAAAATAGCCTCTGACTCCTCATAAGCTTTAATATATTGATCGTTTTGATCAATATGTGGCCTGGCCGAGCTAGTTCCGACTTTAGTGGGGTCTGGCACCCACTTTTCTTCAAAGTCACCCTTTAGAGCTCTTTCCGCTCTAAACTGCTCCACTAATCTTTCCATCCTTGCCGCTTTCTGACTTTTGGTTTGCTTGGGAGCAACCTTCTTCTTTACTTTCTTCTTAAGTGGCTCGTCCACATCCTCTTCAGGTTCTGAAACTACTTCTAGTTTCCGGCGTGCTCTTGTGGATGCCCTCTTGGGTACTTCGGGCTGTTCTTCCTCCTCGTCGGCTTCTCTAAGCCACTCATTCTGGGAGGGAGCCTTTGGCCACTGATCTCTAGCTCCAATAGCTTCATAAGCTATTCTTGTCAGAATTTCCGCTCCTCCTATGTATTTTGGCTTCTCGTTGTGCATGGCAATTACTTGCTCGTGGATGTGTTGAGCGTAATTCACCTCTTTTGGCATATTGCTCTTTAATGCCCATGTGATGGTGGTCGCAATGGCATGGGATGGTGTCGTATACTTTTGCGGTCTTTTACTACAAACATGAAGAAATTGGTTGTACAGTCGGCAAAGGGTTGCCGCTCTTGGGTCTTCCATATCTCCATAGGTCGCATTCTGTTTCTTGGGCCCATAGACCTCTATAACCTCTCTTCTTTCCCTGACCGAGCTCCCTTTGTTGTGCAGCTTCAATGCGTCTGCAATTAGCTGTGGAGTGATCTGTACTTCTACCTTCTCTCCATCCATGGCTATCAATGTGGCTTTTCCATCCTTCTGAATGGATGTTGCCAACTCGTACACTCTTCTTGTATCCACACCTGATGGTCTCGAGGTGAAGAAACTGTGCAAGTCTGCCCTTTCCAGGTACTTGCTGATGTCTCCTGACCTGCTATAATCTACCAATTCCTGTGGGATCATCGGTACATCCACCGCTTGCCCTTGAGGATCTCTGAAAGTCCCCTGGTAGATCTTTATTCCCTCTTTCTCCAATACTGCTTCCTCCACCCAAGTTTTGGTTGGCTTGAGGGTTTCTGCTGGAATGTCAAAGGGTTCCGCTTCTGCAATAGCATCTTTGATTGTCGGTCTTTTTCTCTTCGTTGCCGATGACTTGGTGGAATCCATGGATCCTGTAACTCCAATTTCAGAAGTTAGCGTCTTTTTAGTACTGAAAGCCGAAGTGAAGCTTTTAACTATCCAAATGACTTGAAAATTGAAACATGAGCTATTCAGGGCCTAAGGATGCAAGGTAGGTGAAAAAATATGCAAAATGGACTCAAAATCATGCTGGAGACATCATACGCGTATGATGTCTTTTGTGTCAAAATGACTTCATATTGGTTGTGCTTGTAGCTGATAGTGTATACATGATTATCATATGCTTGGATTTGAGTTTGGATCCCATTTGGTCAAGTTTTGGCCAATTTAGTCCAGTTCCGGCTCTTGGAAAAATTTTGAAAGGGAATTGGATTTTATGATCCAAATTGGATAAAACTTGGTGGTTCACTTTCAAATGGCATGTAGATCACTTCTGTTTGGTGGTTGAAGCCCTGAGGTGCCAAAATCACATAGTGAGACATCATACGCGTATGATGTCTTTTAGTGTATTTTTGGACCAAATTTCTCTATAAGCTTGGATTTGGCTTTAGATAGGCTTATTCAGTGGATTTATGAAGTTTGGATAGATTTTGGGCTAAAAATGGCTCTGGAGACATCATACGCGTATGATGTCTTTTTCATCAATTTTGCATGGGATTGGTTCTGTGGACTCCCCATGTACTAGTGAAGGACTGTCTCTACTCAAATCTTGGTTTGGACTTGAGTATGTTGGATTTGGGCCAAAAATAGGCTTTAGGTGAAGGATATTTCCTCAATTGGGCTAATGGGGTGATCCTCTTGACCAAATGGTTCCAAATTTCATAGGTAGCATGTATTACATATATATAATGGATGTATGATGACAAATGAGCAGTTTTGGCTCTATAAGTGCAAATAGACATCATACGCGTATGATGTCTTTTGTGTCAAAATGGTGCTTTTTGGTTCCAAATAGCTTGTAGATGTGTTTAACAACAATCCTACAAAGTTTCAATGATTTTGGAGTTATTTTGACAAAATTAGGACCAAAAATCAATTTTATGGCCTACTTTGCGTCTTTTTGGTTTTCCTTGGGTTTTCTAACTCCAATTCTCATGATACTTGGTTCATAGGATGTGATTAAGATGTGGAATGAGGCTATGCACTCAAATGTTGAAATGGATGTGAAATTCATGCTGTGAGACATCATACGCGTATGATGTCTTTTCTTGAAATGTTGGTCCTTTTGTGCAAAGAATGCTTTGTGCTAGTGCCCTAAGCCCTGCTAACTAGTTTTCAACTTAAGGAGTCATTAGTTTAGCTAAAAAGCCCCCTTATAGGCATTTCAGTCTCCGAAGTCGTCTTTTTGCCTTGGAGTTGAATCTCTTCAACTTTTCTTCTCGAGAGTTGCATTTCCAGCTCATTGGATATGTTGTGAAGCCCTCTATTTGGTTGAACTTGACTTTGGCTCCCCGTTCTCCATCTTTCTCCATTTGGTTGCCCGAAAGCGTCTTTTTCACCATCGGTAAGTGAATCAGCTTTCTTTTGGGTTTTGCTTGCAAACATAAGTCATCAATAGTTACTTAAAGCTGCTTGTGAAGTTTCATTTCATTCGGTCGTCAATTTCAGCCGTTATGCCAAAAGGACGCTATGTGTGTCTGTCGTCGAATCGGTTGTTTTGACCCACTTTTGGTGGTCCAAACCTGGAGATACTCCATGGTTGCATTGCCCTCGATGTTTTTAAGCTTCCTGAGAAGTTTTGTGTCGTTTCGACAACTTTTTCCTGTTTGCCTCTTGCAGGCTCTGTTGACCTAGGGTTTTTCCAGTCGTTCTTTCTCGAGCTTTGAGTGTTAGAAACCCATCTTCTATACTAGGGTAACCCACCTATAAGTTCTTGCAAGGTTTGGTTAGGCGGTTGTGCCACTACCTAGCATTCTACCGCATTCCCCGTCTGCTCTTGTTTCTTGGTTTTGCTCAGTTTTCGCGACAAAAGTTAATGATAAGCATCAAAAGCTTATGGCAACGAGTCTACCTCTCATGTCTGGTGTCCTCTGAGCTCTCGTAGCAGTCGTAGAAGGCTGTAGAAGGTTGGATGCTCCTGTGTGCTCTTTGCTCTCTCCAAGTGGGTAATAGTGCAAATGAGCCTGTAAGTGAAGTCAAAAATACTTAACTTTGGACTTCCTGGATCACTTGTCACCAAATTTGACATGTGCTCCTATCTCGTCATGAAATGCACTTTAGGATTTGAAATTTCTCAATTTGGACTCCGTTTGACCTTTTTCTGAGAAATCTGTCCACTTTGCCAAAATTCTGTCATTTCGGGCTTTCCGCAACTTTTTCCGAATTGTACTCAATTTTTACCATGGGTTGCCCTTGTCATTAGGATCATCACCATCTATTCTTTTCTTTTTTCTGATCTCGTTTCACCTGCTTTTTTATTTTTCTTTTACTTTTATCAAGAAAATGATAAAAAATAAAGGAAAATAGCAAATTGAAGCCAAAAAATTCCAAACATACACAATAAATAGCTGGTAACCCTGTGTATATGAATATACACTTATTTGTGATTTCTGGACTTGGATTACCACTTTTTTCCACTTTTTAGCTCCAAAAACACTCTTATTTAGTGATATTTACACGTCTAGAGACCCAAATTCATCATTTGATCTCTTCTTGTTGCAAAACAAGGTATATAAGGGCATAAATATTATCAATATCCGCAATCAAACATAAAAATTGCAAAATCATGTAAGACACTGCCCTTGTAATATAATTTTTGTTTTTCTTTGTTTTTGTCGCTTGTAGCTGCTTTGTAGCTCCTGTATACCTCCCCCCCTCCTAGTCTAAGTCCTCCTGGATGACTATGAAGTGTCTGTGGGCGAAGCATTGTAGTTGTTTTGGTCATAAGTTCCCAATGCAATTGTAGAGCGATGATACAACAGTCTTTCCAATAAAGCTGCTCTTTGTTTGATTGAAGGATTGGTGGTCGGGTTTTGGGTTGGTTTTGGCACTTCGGTAGTAGAATCAGTAGATGGATTCTTCTTTACCTTGTTGTTCTTTTTCACAATCCAAATCTGCTTCCGCTTCGCTTGTGCTTGCCACAAACTCTTTGCGACCCAAATCTGCTTTGTTCTTTGTGTTGATTTCCTCGCCTTGAAATACCTAGGAGTTTCCGTGGATTGTACTGAAGGGAGTTCCTGTTTACAAATCCTTGGGATCCAAATTTGCTTGCTATAGCTTTGTGCCGTCATGAACTTCTTTGGAATCCAGATCTGTTTCACTGTCCTTGATTGTTTGGAATCACTCTGTTGTCTGGTATTGAAGACTCTGTTTTCCACCTTTGTGTTCTCTGGCAAAACCTTTTTTGGTCTCCATACCAACTTTGACTCCGTTTTTTCCCAAGGTTGAGTTGTTATATTATTGCTTGTCTTCCTTATCCAATGTTGAGAGTTCATCGTCGAAGAGCAATCCAGTTGTATAGAAACTTTTGGTTGCCATTGCTTCTTCTTTTTCTCTGGTTGTTGTTTACCTTTGTTCTTGGATTCTTCCTTTGGAGTTGGCACTGCTCCTTTGGTGAACTTAACTGATTGACTTTCACCTTCGTATTTGATAAGCACTGATTTAGAACTCCAGTCAATCATTGCATTGTATTGCTTCTGCCATGGTTGTCCTAGCAATGATGGATGTTGTGTAGCTTGGTCTTCAACCACGTAAAACATATGAGGATACACATACTGGTTAATCTGTATATGTAAAACTGTGCATCCGACAGTTTTGATTGAATTCTCAGAGTAACTCTTTAAGTCTTGCTTGGCAGTTTGTAATTTAGTGTCATTTGTCAATTGTCTATACAAACTGAGTGAAAGTAGGTTAGTTTGAGCTCCTGAATCCAATAGTGCTCTGGCTTTGATTTGGTTGGTTCCTACTTTGCATTCAATGATGGGTTCTTCTTTGTCATTATCCATTTCTGTTATACTGACTGCGTTTATTCGTATTGCTCCTTCATTGCGCTGTTTCTGACGTAGTAGTCTTCTTTTCTCCATTCTTTCCTTCGCCTCGGCTTGCGCTTCCTCCACAATCTTTTTCTTTTTCTGGACACGCAGCTTTTCTTGATGTATTTTGAGAAGCATGTCTTGGGTTAGCGGCAAAAGATACTTTTTCACTCTGCATCCACTAATCCAATTGGGCATTTCTTCTCCGTCTAATGTAGCAAGCTTGACGGCTCCACTTGGTGATAGATCTTTAATCACCAGAGGTCCCATCCCTCGCTTTTTAAGCTTCTTAGCATGTTGTTTCAGAGTGTAAACTAGACATAGTCCCCAACCTTAAACTCTTTAGTCCGCACATGCTTATCAAAAAATTCCTTTTGTCGCCTTTTTTGAGCGTAGATAGAAGCTACTCCTTTAAGGCGAAGCTCGTCTAGCTTTTCCAGGTCATCTATTCTATCAGAAAGCTCGTGCCCTGTCCACTCTAGATCCTTAGCCACCCTTAAGGTTGAAATCAAGAATTCTATTGGTAACATAGCATTAAGCAAAAAACCATGTTATATGGGGTCGTTCCTATTGATGTTTTATATGCTACCCTATATGCCCATAATGTTGAATGCAACTTCTGGTCCCAGTCAGTTCTCGTCTCAGATACAATCTTCGTAAGGACCGTGCATATGGTTTTGTTTGTTGCTTCATCTTGTCCGTTTGCTTGTGGATGATACGGGGCTGATTTCCTATGGATTACCATGAATTCATCTAGAAGGATCTCTATCACTTCATTTATAAAATGTGTGCCTCGATCACTCACAATTTCTATTGGCAATCCATATCGTACAAAGACGTATTCATATAGAAATTGTGCCGTGGTCCTAGCATCTGCTTTTTGAGTTGCCTTTGCTTCGACCCACTTTGTTAGATAGTCTGTAGCCACAACGATGTATTGTGCATGAGTCTTATATGCAGGAGGTGAAATGGGTCCGACATAATCAATCCCCCATTTTGCAAAAGCTCTTGCCCCCATCATTGGTCTAAGCGGCATATCATATCTTTTAAGTGGTACTTTGGTCCGCTGACACTCATCACACCGTTTAACATATTCCTCAGCGTCCATATGTAATGTTGGCCACCATATTCCTGCGGCTAAGACAAGTTTTGCTATCTTATCACCTGAGAAATGGCCTCCACCTACTCCTCCATGAGCTTGCTCCAGGATTATCACATACTCAGACTCTGATGCGCAAATCCTAAGCTGGTTGTCTTTACCTCTCTTATAGAGTTGATCTCCTATTAAAGCATATACTCTAGCTTCTGTCTCTATAGATTTCTGACGAGCTTTTGACGTTCCTTCTGGGAAAGTTCTATTTGTGAGATATTCAACAATATACTGACTCCATTCCGGAGCGATCATTATCTGATATAATGTCGAATACTCTGCTGGCGGTTTTGATGAACATACAATACATACAGTGACATATTCATGTACGCTTTCTTTCATTCCTAGCCAATAGACTCCCAATTGTAACAAATTCCTATATGTGTTCCTTCTTGAACAATGAAATGCACATTCCTGAACATGTGCTTCGCACAGATATATATTATATTCCTCAGGATTGATGCATAGTCGTAAAACATGATCATTTTCCAATTGATACAACCTTTCTGCAACCAATTGAAGATTCTTGGATTGCTGAATAGCAATATGTTTCTGGTTGTATTCTCTTCTATCAAACTCTCCTCCATAGGTTAATAGGCTAACGACATTTTGAGACCACTTCGGTATCATTTCTATGTTGAACAAGTACGGGTCTGGCATGTTGTCATCTACTCCTATAGGGTCTTCTCCATTCATCAATCATGAAAGATGATCAGCTCTAAGATGTGTTTTTCCTTTCTTTACTACTACTGTGAAGTCGAATTCCAGTAAGATAATGAACCATCTCACTATTCTCCCGGTATTGCATGGTTTATTCACTAGGTAGAGCAAGGCTTGGTGATCCGTAAAAAACACAAACTTGTTGGCTAGAAGATAATGCCGAAATTTCTTCACAGCATATATCATTCATAATCCTTCTCGCTCTGTTGTGGTGTAATTTTTCTCTGCATTGTTGAGCTGTCGACTGGCGTAACAGATAGGAAAATCCATGTTTCCTTCCTCTGGTTGAGCCAGAATGCATCCTATTGCATATGCCGAAGCATCTATATGCACATGGAATATCTTCTCCCAATCTGGTGATTTCAAGACTGGAGCAGTAATGAGTGCCTCTTTCAATTTCTTGAATGATTCCTCACACTCCTCTGTCCATTCAAAGTTCACTATTAGCCTCTAAAGTGGTTGGCCTATTATAGCGTACATGTAAATGAATCGTCTATAATATCCGCAATGTCCCATAAAGCTCTGTACTTGTTTCGCATTGGTTGGTCTTGGCATATCCACTATAACTTTTATCTTCTCTAAATCCGTGGATATTATGTTTTGTGAGATAATATGTCCCAGAATTCTGCCCTGTCGGACCATAAACACACGTTTCTCAGGATTGAGACAAATGCGATATGTCCTAAATTTCTCAAATACTTTTCTTAGGTGTTCTAGATGCTCATCTCTCAGAAGAGAATGTACACATAAGTCATCCATGTATATTTCTAGAAACAACCTTAAGTATTCTTTGAAAGCATGCGTCATCAGCCTCTGGAAGGTTGCGGGAGCATTGGTTAGACCAAAAGGCATAACCCGATAAGCATAAATTTCCCACTCCGTTGCAAAAGCTGTTTTATGTTGATCTTCCGGTGCTATGGCTAGCTGGTTATCTCCTGAAAAACCATCAAGAAAGGAGTATGTTGTTTTCCTTGATACACGCTCTAGAACATGATCAGTTATCGGCAGGGGATAATTGTCCCTGATTGTTGCAGCATTCACTTTCTTTAAGTTGACACACACTCGGACTTTTTCGTTCTTCTTGGGTACCACCATAATTGGAGATACCCAATCGGTGTGTTCAATCTCGTATATGAATTCAGCTTCCATTAGCTTATCTATCTCTTCTTTGATTCGCTTAGCAAACGTATCATTATATGTGTATGGTCTCTGTCTGCTAGGCTTTGCATCTCGTTTTAGTGGGATTGTGTGTTGGCATATCGATGGGTCAACTCCCTTTAAGTCCTTATAAAACCATGCAAACACATCCCTGTACTCTCTGAGAAGACTCAAAAGTATCTCTTCCTCGCCTGGAGACAAATCTGTGGCTATGTACACCGGTCTAGGTGTCTCACCTGGAGCTGCTAAATCAACTTTTTTTGCATCCTCCGGTCCGTCATAAAATTCGTTCGCCTTTCTCTCTCGAATAGGTTGGGTTAATACCACCTTCCTATCCTCTATTGTGAATTTCCTGTAGTGAGAGGGAACATCCATGTTTTCCTTGATTTTGGCGTTTTCGTCCTCTCCACTCTCAATTTCTGTCATCCAAACTGCTTTCAGAGTTTTCTTGAGCTCTCTGTACTTGTTTCTACGTTCTAACTTGGACTCCGTGTGTTCTCTATTGCGCTTGTTCTTTTCTGATTTTTTTGTTTCAGTTTTTGTTTCATTCCTTTGAACTTGATTTCTTGAGCTTCTTTTGTCTTTTCGTAAGCTCTTTTGATCATTGCCTCTCATTCTTCCAGAAATCTTGTCCTTAACACAATCTTTCGCCTTTACTAGCATTAGGAATTGATTTTTTCCTCTTATTCTAGGCATCGGATTGGTTCTAACCCCCTTTGTTTTTCTCTTTGCTCTATAGCGTTTCTGGCATTGTTTAGTTTGGTTCGGAAAATCATAAAATCTGACATCCGTTATAGTTTCTTCGTTTCCGCTTGAATTGTCCGTTGACTCGTTGTCTGCTTCATTTCCCCACTTTGGATGATCGGGAATGTCGTGAAACACCTCTTCTTCATCTTCCTTTTCCAGTGTATTTTTCTTTTCAGTTTCTTTTTCGAGTGTAGTTCTCAGCATGAAGTACGGAACCACGTCGTACCCGTCCTTGTCGCAAAATTTTGTTGTGGGACCATTCGGAATTGCACAAACATCTAGGGTTGCTAGAATGTGTGTCCATTCTAATGGTTCAAGCGTGTCCTCTGGAAAGAGTTCTCTTATATAAGTTTCGTCTTCGATAGCCCTTTCTAAAACATATTCTTCTCGCCTCAGACTTCCACATTTCGAGGCTCCACACATCCATAACTCCTTGGGCTTACCTAACCAAGCTGGAAATTCGGATCCCGCCAAAGTAGCTGAATCAAACTCCTCTACCGGTGTTCGGTTCACATCTTTGTAGCTATGGTCTTTTAGGTTCACACGTGTAGTGGTTTCCATATTTCTCAGGTATATGTGATCGTAGCCCCAATCCTGGACCATTTTCAACTGTCTCATGAATGGTCTTCCCAGTATGATATCATAGTTATTCTCCTTGCCAAAATCGACAATAGCAAAAGTATGTTCGTATTCAATGCCGCAAGAAGTCACTACGACTTTCTCTAATAACCCCATAGGTTTCTCCATGTGTCCATCTGCTAATTGGAGTTTCAACCTAGTCTTCCTTATTGCTGGTTTCCCCCATTTTTTCCAGATTTCTTTCGTAGCAATGGCTACCCCAGCTCCGCTGTCTAGTATTGCCATCGTGTTCACTCCTTGGAATTCAACTGGTAAGGTTGTATTCCCCTCTTCACCTTCGCAATACTCTCCGACCTTGTTTAAGGGTACAGGCTTAGCGTTCTTTTGTGGTTTGCTCAGCTCTTGTATACCCTCTTGCAATCTCGATGTTGGGTCTTTTATCCCAAATTTCTCCAAGCATTTTCCTATAGTGGTCCACATATGTGGTCTTAGCCTCAAAAGCTCAGCTAGAGTGATAGTGCATGTCACTGGTGTTGACAAGATCTCTATCAATCCTTGTGAGTCCATGACTTTTTCTGATGAAATTCTTCGTGAGGGAAGTGCTCTAATCTCGGATTTTGCTTCATACTCTCCTAAGTATGAAGGTAAGGTATTCAGTGAATGAGGTTTGCTCTCCATTGTTCTAACAGAGCCCCCATCTCCCCAGTAAGATTGCAGATCCAAGTCCACTTGAGATCCTGCCTCAAATTCCACTATGGGAGGATTCCTGATGTCCTTTTCCCAATTGTCTGATTAGCTTGGCAACTTAGCTCGTTTGCAAAGTTTGCCTCTCTCACTTGTTTCCAAAATTCATTGTAATCCTCATCTCTTCCGTAAGACCTCTGTATGACTGGATGAAAACTCTCTATCTCCTGATCGGTTGTGTTCAATACTATGCGGTCATCCTTGTGTGTATTTTCAGGCTTTTGTGCACTGGGAGTCTTTTCAGCTACCCGTGAAATGATAGTCTCTTGCTGAATTGGGTTTTCCGTTCCACAATTCATTGTTTCTCTTGGTGGTTCTAATAAGGCTTGTGCAGTCTCGATCATTCTCTGGCACATTTCAAGTCTCTGCTTTTCCAATTCCGTGTTTGGGTATGTCATCCACCTCTGTTCTTGTGTTTGGTTGTTCTTTAACCTAGCTTCGTAAGCTCTCATCAGTGCGTCCAATGGTTCGTGTACTTTGTCGACTAGCACTGATCCCCCTGAGCTTAAGCTCGTTGTTTCTTTGATACTCTTTTGTTTCGTTCTTTCCGGGCTCATCTCTCGTTTCCCGTTTTGACTCTCAAGTTTTTCTAATCTATCTTTAGTTTGCTTTAGTTCCTCAGCTAGAATAGCGTCTTCACGTTCTTTTCTCAACTTCATGCGTGCTTTTCTAGCTTTCCATGTGTTTCTCTGACTCCGCGGTCCTTGACTAACCACTTCAGTCGCTAACTTTCCATTCTCAGGTTCTCTAGTGGTTTTCTTAGCTTGAGCTCTAGTAACAACTTGCATTGGTATCAGAGTTTCATTTTCAGACCCACTGCTGGTAGGAATAGTTTCTAGCATATTCAATGTCGTCTTTTGCACTTTGTTTGGATTCTTTGAACAATCCTCAATGAAGTGAGTAACCCCACACTCAGTGCAATAAGCGTTAATTCTAATGATTTCCGTATGTGGACAAACATTCATCAGATGGTCACCTCCACACTTGTAACAGGGTCCTAGTGCTGGTCTTGGTCCCACTTGATTCGTCCTTTGTGGATAGGATGGTCTTTGTCCTGTTAACCCTCCATGAGCTATGAACATCAATGTTCTTGCGTCCAAATTGTATCTCTCTTCATCAGAAGCACTTGTAACTGTTGGTGTTCCAACATTCCCAATCATGCCCCATGGTTCTGGTTGTTTGGGTTCTTCTGGTGGGTAATACACAGTTGGAGACATGTGTGCACCAGATTCTTCATAATAGGCTTGAACAGGCACTAAGGCTTGTTCTTCTTGATTCTCTAAGGTTGGTGCATATCTAATGCCCACTGGTCTTGCTCCTGGTAAAGGTGGTTGTTGTCCCAATACCGGTTGCGGTCTTTCTATCCCCATAGGTCCTGGTACATTTCCCGTTGGGTATCGAGGTACTGGATGTACCTGAGGTGGTGCTAATTGAGCAGGAGGTGCATACTGACGTTCCCTTACATACCCTTTGTTGTAATAGCACTCCTCTGTTGGATGGTTTGTCCATTTTTGTTCAATAGCACACCATTTCAGTGGTTTTGGCAATGGTTTTTGGTATGGTGCCATCCTTTTTAGAGCATCTTCTATCATTTGCTCTACATTTGGCATGGTTGTTGTTTGAACATTCTTTTTAGTGGTAGTCTCGCTCGCTACGGAGGAAGAGCTACTGGATGCAAAATCTGTATCCGCTGACACCTCTCCATAAACCGTACAGTTATCCACTAAGTACAATCCTTCTCTCGTTACTTGCTCGAAACTTGTACAAGCTTTCAAGTGTAAGTCCTTCTTGAGAGTGTCGTTTCTCAATCCTTCAATAAAGAGAACAGATAGTCTGTCATCTTGTGGTCGTTCACGTACTGGACATCTCTCAATGTATTGTTTGAAGCGAAGTGAAGCTTCCTTCACTTTTTCGTGTTCTCTCTGTTTAAAAGCATATATTTGTGAGACCGTATTGTGCTTAATCCCTCGTTTTGAGAATTCCTCAGCAAACTCTCTTAGCAAATGGTCAATGTCATGGAATCCCCCTCTGTTTAGTGGTTGAAACCATGTCAATGCCGTACCTTCTAGAGTAAGACCAAATCCCTCGTATTGTGTATGGAAATATGTTATCTGCTCAGCTCTTAAGACTTGCTTAAAGAGTGACACATGTGCATACGGATCTCCTGAACCACCATACTTCTTTGGCATACACTTGGCTACTTGAGATGGTCTCATACGTCTATGGTCTGTTACCAATATCATTGCTCCTGTGTCCCGGCTAAAGCTTTCTCTAGCATCATGGACTTCATGGGTTACCCTTGTCGGTTCCCCTGCCCTGAGTCTACTACTAGGAGGTAAATGTGATGGTTCCGCTTCGAACCTTGGACCTGGAGTGGTATATGTGGGGATTGGAACTGCACTACCTCGATTCGTATCCATTGACTCTCTGGAATGTAATGATCCCATTGGTCCGGGCTTCGAGTACTGAGGTTGACTGAAAGAGTCAGCAGCCTGAGTTCTTTGTCCTCCTGTTGTCATTGGGTTTTGCACTCCATTTGTTGGTGCTGGTCTTTGTGAGCTAGAAGTAACATAATACTGATGTAGTGGTCCCCCAAAGTATGTATATCCTTCTAATTCTTTCTTGCCCATTGTTGAGTATTGCCTCCCATACTTGTCGTAAGCGGAAATTTTCACTTCCGATCCCTCTGTGTAGGTAAAGACATAAAGTCTTTTTTGGTCTGTCAACTCTCCTGTGTAGGGTTCTTCACATCTATAATAGAGATCTTGCTCCCCATTATTATATTTGTATAGCCCCACATAGATGTTATCAGTGTTGATCCTTGTAGTTTCATTCTCTCTTCTTAACCTCGCATCAGGGAAGTTCATTATTGGTGCTTTCTCCTCAAGTTCTTCATCTACTTTGGCTTTGGTGCCCATCAATCCCCACTTGTCCACAATGTTAGGGTTTAGGACTACCAAGTACATGGTACCCTCGTCATCTAGATATCTATCTCCGCTATAGCTCACAGGCACTAAGTCCTTGAACTCAATAGGTCTATCTTCTATCTTTACACAATAGCGGTCCATTCCATCTTTGTAGATCTTGGCACCTTGCTCATTGTCGTACTGGTATTTTATGAACAATAGCTTCATTGTGGCGGAAGGGTTTGATGATCCTGCTGCCATATTTTCTCTGTTGTTCAGGTTCAAGTGTTCCAAGTGTTCCAAGTGTTCAGTGAAAATCTCGTAAGATCTCTCCGAAGAAGTATCAGAAACACTTCCTTCAAAGATCGGCTCTAATGGTTGCACCCAACTTTGGTTTACACTTCCCTCGGTTAATATGACACTTGCTTGTTCCCCTTGTTTTGGTTGGTTATTCTGGAGATTCCTGCCCGATCTCAAATTCATCAATTCCCCTAAAGGACTTTAACTTTTCCGTCTCGGCAATTTGTTTTCCCAAGTTTTTGTGGTCAGAATTGATCCAAACTGATTGATACTTGGTCAATTGTTTAATCTTGTCAGTTGGACAACTTCTGTTTCATCAAGTGAGAATTTTGTTGCAGTTATGCTGAAAAAGACATTATACGCGTATGATGTCTTTTTTCACAGATTTGGACTATTTTGGTTATGCTCACTCTCAGTAGCCCCCTTATGCTCTGTCCACTCACAAAATTCTGTTTGAACTCTGTTTGAGCAAGTTATGGCTAATTTACGCTTTTCTTGGCAATTTTCCGCTTTTGACTTGTTTCGGGTCAATTGTGATCCAAATGGGATGAAACTTGAAATATAACCTCTAGACAGCTATTACAATGGATCTGTGTTGGCAAAGTATCAAAATATGTCCAAAATTAGGTCAAAGACATCATACGCGTATGATGTCTTTTTCATCAATTTGGGTCAAGACTTGATATTTATGCTTTCTACAGTGTTTGTAACAATCTTGTCAGGTCAGATATCAAAAATAAGCAGTGGATGTGCTAAAAGACATTATACGCGTATGATGTCTTTTGTCCCAGATTTTGACTATTCTTGGTTTTAAGCCTTCTCCAATGTTTATAATTGAGTTTCAAGTGTTTTTGTCAGGTTTGAATGTAAAAACAAGATCTGAATCCAAAATTTCCTATTCTTTGCGTTTCTTGGACTCCGGCTTGTCTTTTTGGGTTTCTTTGAGTGTTAATGCTCTTGTTTTAAGTTGAAATTAGGGTATAACCCCCCTTTTGAACACTCTGGTAAAGTCAAAATTTATGTTTTGGTCTCTGTTTGGTCATTTAGACATCATACGCGTATGATGTCTAAAGTTGCAAATTTCCAGTTTTTTGGCACAGAATCCTTCCTAAAGCTTTCTCAAGTGCTCAGCAACTCCCAGATACACAGAAAATTTCTCTGACTTTTGTTTATTGCAAGTTTCACTACTAACTCGACGGTTTAGTGATCTAACATGCAATCAACCATATCAAGCAAATACTCCAATGATTACTAGCTCTAGATCAAGATCAAATGAAGTCCTACCTAAGCTATTCCTAATCATAAAATGGGTTTGGTAATTGTGATTTTAAAGAGATCCACTGCCACTCACGGACTAGCAAATTCTTCTTCTATCAACAACTACTCAATCACCAACAAAACAACAAACAAATCTAAGCTAAACTAAAAATACTGACATACTTCAAATTATGACCTAAAAACTCGAAGAGTTTTAAGTGTCCCTGATTTTCTTTGGCTAGGGAAAATGTTTTTTGACATGCTTTGGTTACAACTACATCAACTTTTGTAGGACCTCATTGTATATAGAGAGTGTTAAGGCGGTTACGCCGCTAGCGGAAGCTAAATAGCGAGAACTCAACCAACAACAGAATTTGTCAGACGAGGACGGAGCTTGACCCGCAGGCGCATGGAAACAACTAGGTGGGTGTCAAATCACCTACTCGACCTTCTAATGACAATCACTACTAAGGAAATCAAATCTAAGTTCTAAAATACGCAAGTGACTGAAATCCGTACTACGAACGAATGTTATACGAAACAGGATCTAGAATCATTGAATCGATCTCAAACTCAAGGGGAAGTCTATACACTAGGTAAGAACAACACCCTAAAGACTTGAACTGCAAAATCAACCTATAACCACTCCGTGCGGTAAACGCGTATGAAGACAGGCCGAAAAATACAGGTGATCGAAACTTGACCCCGATGGTACCAATGTGTAGCTCTACTCGTTGTGGTTCTATAGATATGCTGCACGCTCCATTCCGACACACGAGTTGGAAGAAAACTCAGACCGAAGCTCGTAGGAACTTACCACACATAGAAGCTGATAGCGCGCACTCTTGGTATCTGTGCGTAGCTCTCGCCGTTGCTAACACAATGGCGGTGTTGCTTCTCCAATGGCGGATCCGTAGCTCGTGTAGCAAGTAGATAAGACTCTCACTCTCTCTCTCTCTCTCTCAGACACAGTCACGACGCTCAAAAAACTCACTTTGATTAATAATCTGCCCCCCTTAGGTTACAAAAACTTTGGCTTATATACCTCAGCCTTGGAGGTGAGATCATCTCTAACTAATTACATCAGCAAGTGAAATTACTTCGGGATTACAAGCTGGAAACTCAATTGAGTCCCGTTACTTAATGAATGGCTCAAATCAAAATTAATGTCGGAAAGACATTTATTACAATCAATGGTTATAAAATGATGAGTGTGAGAAAAAATGTGGGTGTGATCCTCTGTTGGCTCAACAAGCATTTGTGGTCCTTACAAAAAGATTCTAGCTCTTCAAGAGATAGTTTGTTTTTACCTTTATAAACTCCCTTCTCCTTGGACTAATTGTTGTTGTTTTTGTTGTTGGAGCTGCCTTGGGAAGAGTTCTAGGCATTGTTCTCCATGGGCTTGGCATTCATTTTAGTCCCTTGTTGGAAATTGTTGCGCAAAGCAACCATAGTGTGGTGGATTACTTTGGTGATAGAACCAGGCTGTTGAGAGTTGACATACTGGGCCATTTCTTCAGGTAATCCCGCACAAAATTGTTGCTTTTGCTCGGTGAAATCTATCTTTTGAATGACAGTAGCCTTGAGATGTAAATCCCAAAACATGTCCACATATTTGTGGATAGACTCGTTGGAGAGAAGCTTTAAAATCCGCCACTTGGTAAGCACTTTGTCCTTTGCATCGCTTGTAACGAATTGCTTCATGATGGAAACTCATATAGTTTTCCATGTATTTGGGGCTTCTTCATTGCCACAAAGGCTAGCCCACCATTGAAGAGCAGATTTTTGGAAGTGCATAGCTACATGACGTAGCTTGGAGGACTCTCTGAAGCCCTCGTCTCCAAAGGCCACATCAAATTCCTGGATAAAGGCAATACTTTGTTGGTAGCACCAAAGGTTCCATCATAGGTGAGAAAAGAGATACTCTTTCCTCCCTCTTTGAACTTCTTGCGCTTTTGGGACCTTCTCCATGCAGGGTAGGATTTGCGATGTCCTCTCCTCTTATATTCTCTAGGAGAATATATGTTGCTTTTGTTGGAAGAGGAGGAAGGTGAAGAAGAAGGAGAAGAGGGTGACCTCTTTCTTGCCTTTTTCTTCCTGTGTTTCCTCTCTTCCCTTTTAAAGTGACTAGGAGAAGGACTATGGGTTGACCGTTTCCTCTTGGGAGGAGTTGGTGACCGTCTAGACCGCCGTCTTTGTGGAGCCACATCTCTAGAGGAACTTAGTGATTTGCTTCTTTCTTGTTCTTTGGATTCCTCCTGTCTTATGGGAGAGAGTCTTCTTTTGGGAGTGTCATCAAGAGGCCTCCTAATCTCTCTCTCTCTCTCGTCTTGGAGAGAAAGGGAAATCCCATACGCACGAGGCTGTTGAGTAACTTCGACTTGCAAAGCAGGGTTGCCCATAGCTTGTTGCAACCTAGTAAATAGATAATTAACAAACATGGGGGGCATCATCATTAGCACCTTCATGTGCAAAATCAAATTTGTCAATATTCATTCTACGTCATCCATGTTAATTAAACTTATGTATAAATTACTTTGTGCTTTGGTACCCTCAAAAACCTTAGTTGCTACTCTTCTTTACCTTAGAAAATTAGTTCTCAAGCAGCCACACCCGTGGTTAGACATTGTTTATTGCAAAAGACTAGTGGGGAGGGTCTAACATTGCTCATTTGCTTATGGTTCCTGTTGAGCTTGCGAGTAGCTCAATAATGGTTAAACCAAAGGCAAGCCCAAATAATGGTTCCCAACGGTGTATCTCAAACTAAGCCCTTTTCAACCAAGATAATAGATCCCTCTCCCACTTACCCTATTGCAATGAACAGGTCCAACCTTTCATGGACAACTTAAGGACCTCTCTTCTTAAACAAGAAAAGAGAAACCAATAGCTCTGATACAAGTGTAATGGAAATGGCATATGAACATTGAGGATAGAGAAATTAAGAGAATTATAGTGAGCATTTTTATGAGACTACTTTGAGAACATAGAAGGTGAACTTAATTAGCAGTAACAACACAACCATTATACTTAATTAACTTGGCATGAACAATACTTTTGCAAGAGAGAGAATTAGAGAACATGACAACAATTGAGGACTGGATTTATGTGGAGACGGTCCCCCCTCCAGTAGGCTTTTATATTATAGATTCTCCCATAAAGAGAGACTTGGTACAATACAATCTTTGTGTTCCTTGTGACCTAGGTGATGCTATGAAGATGGAAATCTTCATGCATCACGAGCATAACATACTTTGTAAAAGCATTAACCATCCTTGACCTCAGTCCCAAGACCTCAAAAACCTTCAAAGACGGAGAGAGCAAGTGGGGAATGAGGGTAGGGAAGAGGAAGAAGAAACATTCATAAGAGAAAGAAATAGTTCCTCACTTATTATCACTCTTATTGCTTAGCATAGCATAATAGCATAGTAATGAAGATGGAGAAGATGGAAAGCTTAAGCATTGAAGCATGGCTCTTGGTTGGATTTGCATTCCATAGCCAAGAGTGTTGGTGTAGGCTCTCAACTTCTCAACAAGCTTGGAGAAGGAGATGGAGCTCTTGCACTTTGCCAAGCAAGAATGAGCATGTGAGTGTGTGTGAGAGAGAGTATACCCTCCAAGCACACCCCCATCTTGCTTTGGTTAACCCTCCCTTGTAGCTCATGCTGGATGTTGATTGGACCAAGCATAGTCAATCACATGCATAGTGAATATCAAGCAACCATTGTAATGGAAATGGCCAATGAACTTTGAAAATAGAGAAATTAAGAGAATTAGAGTGAGCATTTCAGTATTACTTTGAGAACATAGAGGGTGAACTTAATTGATGGTAGCAACATGAACATAGTACTTAATTAACTTGGCATGAACAATACTTTACCAAGAGAGAGTATTAGAGAACATGACAATAGTTGATGACCGGATTTACTTGGAGCTGGTCCCCCCTCTGAAAAGAATTTGTATTATAGATTTTCCCATCAAGAGAGACTTGGTACAATACAATCTTTGTGTTCCTTGTGACTCAAGTGATGCAATGAAGATGGAAAGCCTCATGCATCACGAGCATAACATAAACTTTGCAAAAAGCATTAACTATGCCAAGCCTTAGTCCCAAGGCCTCAAACACCTTCGAAGGTGGAGAGAGCTAGCGGGGAATGAGGGTAGGGAAGAGGAAGAAGAATCATTCATAGGAGAAAAGAAATAGTTCCTCACTTATCATCACTCTTCTTGCTTAGCATAGCATAGTAGCATAGTAATGAAGATGACAAGCTTAAGCATTGAAGCATGGGTCTTGGTTGGATTTGCATTCCATAGCCAAGAGTGTTGGTGTAAGCTCTCAACTTCTCAATAATCTTGGAGAAGGAGATGGAGCTCTTGCACTTTGCACTTCACACAATAAGAGTGTGTGTTGTTGATGGTGAAACACAGAAGAAGGTTCCTCAACTTGTTGTATCATTATTTTTGAAGCGGAATGATATTTTTTGTAATATTCGAGCAGCCAATAGACTTTGTGGGAACAAGCCTCTAGGGAGGAATTGTATATAAGTTAAATTTTGTAACCCTAAGCCCGAATTTTGAATTAATCAAATTTGTAGTTTACTATGCGCTGTGTTTGAGAGAGAGAGAGAGAGAGAATGATTTTTTCTCTTCCCTATGCGCTCTACAAAAGGTCCATTGCAAAAGTGACACCGCCAACGTGTTAGCAACAGCAAGGGCTTCCATCTAGCGCCAAGTTTGTACGATTCCGAGGACGTCACAAAGCGAGCTCCTACGAGCTTCTGGGTGAGTTTTCTTGCAAACTGGGTGTCCGTTCGGTGATTTCTTTGTACCTATGGGTTTGCAAAAAGTAGAGTTATGCATTAGGACCATGCACAACAAAAAATGGTGATCTATATTTTGTTGCTTGTCTTTATATGCAATTGTCGCATGAGGTAGTTCGAGGTTGGATACCAAGTCATAGTCCATAGGGTACTGATCTCGTAATAAGGAGAGTGTATCTTGTGAGTTTCGTGACATTTCGAATGTATTTGGCCTAGTTTCGGATAGCCTATGAGCATCATAGGTTGGGTTGCTTTCACTAGTGCATAGAATGCTTATATTTTATTTCCTCGATTAGAGATTGTCTTAGAAGGTCAAAAAGGTGCTTGACATCCGTCTTCATGTTTCACGCACCTACGGGTTAAGCTTCATCCTTGGCCGACATAGAGTTGTTGGTTCTGTTCTCGCTATGCTAGCGTCTGCTCGTGGTGTATCCGCCAACATTGGTGCCGCTGCCGGGGAAGGAAGCCCTAGATAGGTGACCTTAGACTAATCCTATGAGGTGAGAGTCCCTCTGGTTTTCCAGAGTATTCTTTTTATCTTAGTTTAGCGAGGATCCATAGAGAGGTGCTAGGAAGCATGTGTCTTGCCTTGGTCACCCGTGTAGATGGTTTTAGTTTAGAATTGTATCTTTTTTGGTATTTGAGTGGTTGATGAGGTGATAAAAGCATTAGCTAGTCAATGTATGTTAGTTAAGTGTTTATCTACTCACAATTGCAAAATCCCATTTTTTATGTTTAGGAGTAGCTTTAGGTAGATGATTTGATCTTGATCTAGAGTTGTCCATCAATGAGGATTTGCTTGAGTTGTTTATTTGCATTGAAACCTTGAAAAGGGGTTGATTCTTAGTCGAAACAGGGCAAAAACAAAGTTCACAAAAAGGTTCTGCATGACTGAGGGTTGCTGAGAACTTAAGAAGACATTTGAGAGGGTTATGCACATAAAAATCACAAATCTACAAAGTTAGACATTATACGCGTATAATGTCTCTAGGGCTAAAAAGAGACCAAACTATGAAAACTGACTATACCAGTGTGTTCAAAAGAGTCCTTATACCCTAGGAACACCTTGAGTGGGAAGTTTTGGCATATATTTGGGGACCAAAAGCCAAAAGATGGGGTGGTTGTGACTTTAAAAAAAAAAAAACTTGTGTTTGTGAGCACTTTTGAGCTTTAAATTTTACTGTAAGCACATGTACATGTTGCTGATAAAGAGGGGAACTTAGAATAGAAACAAATATGAATTTTGAGGTAATAGACATCATGCGCGTATGATGTCTCCATCTTAGATTTGGGTGTTAACCTACATATTTGTCATCATTAAAGCACTTGGAAGGTAGTTATAAGCTTGATTGCAAGATTTCACACCATTTGGACAACCAACCTGGCATTTAGAGAGAATTTTGCAAATTCTAGCCAATAACAAAGAAAAGTGGTGAATTGGTGAAATGGAAAAATTGGTGTTTCTACCGTTCTAGCTTGCCTAGTTGGAAATCTGGTTGTATCCTCTATTTCCTCAAAGGGATTGATAGATTTACTAGGGGTAGGGTTTAGTCCTTGAGTGGCAGCGAGGTCTATTGGAATTACTCCAGTGGTTATCAATCTTGCTACCTATGCTTTCTCTATTGGCATATACTCTCGTCCGTATTTGTCAACATATATTATGAGACTCCCTTCACTTGATTCATACGAGAACAAGTACAAAAGTCTTTTCTATGCCTAACTCAAAGGCATATGGTGCTAGACATCAAAAATATGACTTGACTCTCCCATTCAGGTATTCATAGATTCCTACCAATCCTTGGTTAGTCACTTTCTCGTCAAACACTAGGGTGGAGTTAGAAAGGTCTATCTGAGGAGGTATTTCGGTGGTTTCAGAAACCATCTTCCCTTTTACCACATTATCCTCGTATTTGTTATAGTTCTCTAGATCCTTAATGATGAGGTAATGTATTCCCTCATAATCACGGAATCTATCACCATCATTGTAAACTATAAGGGCATCCACTCCTTCTGCTAGTTTTTTTGCAATACATATGCTTTTTCGTCCCCTTTCATCAGCATATACCAGAGCCCCATGGGCATTTGGTCTTTCTAAGTAAAGGATTGTAAACCTCATTGTCCGAGTAGGGTTCTTAGAGGTGATACCTCCTCCTACTTGGCTTGGTTAGTTAACAGTGGTGTTCTAGTCATCCATGAGGTAAAAAGATTGTTCAGAAGAGGTGTCGGTGGTCCCACTATCGTCTTCTATGATTGGTGCTAGTGGATATATTCTAGCTTGGGCCACACTCTCCTCCATAGACACTAAGCTGACCTGATCTCCTTGTGATCTTTGGTCTCTTTGGAGGTTTTTCCTTGATCTTAAATACATTAATTCCTTAACACACCACTATCAATCCAAAACTTTTATCTTAAAAGTTCACTCTGTCGTTCCTTACTCTGGCTATTTCAACTCTCCAATTGGTTGACTGATTGCACTTTCGATTGGTCTTGACTTGCTGGGCCTTGTTGCTAGCTATCTATACAAAACTTTAGACTTTGCAAATATTTGTCAATAGTGATTCTCACTTTAGTAACATTCAGTATTGATTAGTAAGACCCTGCAGGCACTTCCCGTCCAAAGTTTGTTTTGAGAAGGGTTGGTTCCCTGCGTATGTTCTTCTCACTGATTTGACTGGTAAAATGGGTTATTAGATTTAAGTGGAACACTTTGACAGGCTTAATTTAATCAAATAAGCTCTAATTCTGGCCCTTAGACATTATACGCGTATAAAGTCTATCTGGAAAAAATAAGAATATTTCTTCTCCTGATATTCTCTGCCATGCAAGTAACTCTCATAAGCTTTCAAATTGAAAATTGAACCAATTTTGTGCAAGTTATAATTAGATCAAGCCTGACTCTGGCCCGATTTTTGTTCTTTGGCACTTACTGGCCCAAATATGCTCCAAAGTGAATGCAATCTTGGCTATTGTCTTCTAAGGTCCCTTAGACTGCTAGGGTATGCACAAGTTTAGATTGTGGAGTTAATAGGGTCAAAAACACCTCATACGCGTATGATGTCTTTTTGCCCAGAATGAAGAAGTTTTTGCAGGTTCGTGCTTAGAGTAGTGTGCTCATACAACCTACATAGTTTGAAGCTCAAAAAATGTTCAAAGTCATAAAAAACACATCATATGCGTATGATGTCTTTTTATCTAATTGAGATGAATCTTGCTCCAGAGGTAGTCCAACACTTAAGGATTTCACATATATTCTCTGACTTGAGTTTTGAATCAATTTTGTTCAAGTTATCCAAAATCTAGAAGACACTGAAAGTACAAAAATTATTTCCATGGAGTGGTGGACAAAATGAACACCAAAGTGTACTCCCAACAAAGCCGTATTCAAAATTTGTAGAGTACACTCAAGTGCACAAAAATGCTTTCAATGATAAATTCAATGAATTGTATGAGAAGTACAAGAAAGAGTTCTATAAGTAGGTGGTTGTATTGGCCCAACAAAATCTATGTCTCATTTTGCAAAAGCTCTAGCCCCCATCATTGGTCTTAAAGGCATGCTATCTACCCTTGTTGGCATTTTTGTTCGTTGGCATGCATAATCCTTCATAGATTTTGGTGGGACATAAAAATGATCATAAAATAATATCCCCCCCCCCCCCCCCCCTCCCACCTTTTTTTTAGAACTATGTGTTCTCCCTTTGTAAAGCTCTTCACCAATGGATCCATGCCAGACATCTAAAATATATATGACACACTCCACTGGTTTCCATTTCTCTAGGCTTAAGTAGGCTCACATGAAAAGCATTGTGTATGAGCCAATGGTCACGCAACATGAGTTGATAAGCCATTTCATTGATTAGCTTCAAGATTTGAAAAGGACAAATGTGAGGAGTAATGGGGCGCTTCACAGACAACGCAATCAACGCATGAGCCTTTGCATCCTTTACATCAATGAGCTTGTTCTCTCGTAGGCAAAACAACTCTAACATAAAAAATCCTTGCAACAAGACCTGCAATTAATGGCACATGATTTCAAGGAATACTTGAGGATCTTCCTGGAAATATATATGGATGACCTATGTGTACCCTCTCTCCAAACAAAGGAACATATGGAACACCTCAAAAAGGTATTTGAGAAATGCAAGACATATAGGATCTGAATTAATCCAAAAAAGTGTGTTCTCATGGTAAGACAAGGGAGAATCTCGGGACATATTGTCTCAGAAAATGTACCATTTTGTTTGTTTTTGTTCCATGTTTCATTTCAGTACTTAGGAGTAGGTTAAATAACAACTACCACCATCAAATTTGGGCTAAAATATTGAGGGAAAAAAGGGTGAAAACCATAATTTGGCCAAAATGACCATAACTACAGATTTGGATAAGATTAAATTGATTATCGGAATGCCTAAGCCAATCAATGCAAGGCAAGTACAACACTTTATGGGACATTGTGGTTATTACAGGAGGTTCATATACATGTATTCGATTGTCGCCCAACCCCTGTATAGACTTATAGTGATCTTTGAATGGAGAGATGAGTGCAAGGAATCATTTAAGAAATTAAAAGATGCCCTTGTAAGTGCTCCGGTGCTAAAGGAACCTGATTGGGAAAAAATATTTCATGTTCATATAGATACATCTGCATTTGCTATAGGATGTATTTTGGCTCAACCAGGAGAGGGAACCATGGATTTCCAAGTCAACTATTCCAGCCAACAACTAAATAGTGCTTAAAAGAATTAGACAACCATCAAAAGAGAGGGGTTTGGAATGATTTATGCTATTAATAAATTTTGGCGTTATCTCCTCGCAAATAAGTTTGTGTTTTTTTTATACCTTGTAAACAAACCATGCAATATAGGGAAAGAGGCATCTCAGAGCATACCACCTTTCTTGATTACCAAATGGAGAAGCTCCAGAGGGTGTGGATGATGATCTTCTGGATGCATATCTCTTTAATATAGAAATGGTACCTAAGTGGTCCCAAGAGATCGCAAAGCTACTATCATAGGGCAGAGAATTTGACAAAACAGACCAAGACCTTAAACAAAGAACAATTTGGCAAGCTAAGAACTTTTAGTTGATTGGTGAACATTTATATAATCTAAGCTCCGACAGTATCCTATAAGTGTGCATAAACCCTGAGAAATACAAAACCTATTTGCTGGAAGCGCATAATCAGGATTTAACATTTCATTGTTCATCCACAAAAACTTTCCAACGCTTGCGACAATTAGGAGTGTATTGGCCAACTATGCGTGTTGATGTTCATGATTATGTAACTAGTTGTGCAAAATGCAGATCAAGCCCACCCATAGAAGATGCAACATTATTTCAAATAACATTTACGCTAGAATGGAGTCAATACATTGTTGACTTCTTGGAGAAACAAGCATTTCCTAAAAATATCACCAGAGTACGGTAGAGAGTTATAGAATTAGAAGCTCGTGATTTCACTCAGCTTTATAAAAAAGGAAAGGATAACCAGCTTAGGCAGAGCATGTACATTCCAATCATGGAACAATCACATGAATGGATTAGTGGAGTCCATGTATTAGGGGAAAAGATAGGAAAAGTTTTCCTCACCTCTGGAATATGGTGGCCAACATTACATATGGACGCGAATGACTATACAAAACGATGTGAGTATTGTCAACAAACCAATGTGCCAATAAAGCGGGATGAGATGCCCTTACAACCAATGATGGGGGACCAGAGCTTTTGCTAAGTGGGGAATAGACTTTGTAGGACCAAACTCACCCCCTGCTTACAAGACACATGCCCAATATGTCATCGTGGCGACATATTATCTCACTAAGTGGGTCGAAGCTAAAGCTACACAAAAAGCTGATGCCAGGACTACTGCACAATTTCTATATGAAAATGTCTTTGTTAGATATGGTCTACCTGTAAAAATTTTCAGTGATCGAGGGACACATTTCATAAATGAAACGATCAAAAATCTTCTTGAAGACTCCATGATAGTTCATAAGAAGTTAGCTCATGCTAATGGCCAGGCAGAAGCTACGAATAAGACTCTATGTACAATCTTAACTAAGATAGTGTCTAGAACGGACTGGGATCAGAAGTTATATTCAACATATGGGCTTATAGAATTGCTTACAAAACCTCGATAGGAACAACACCGTACAACATGGTGTTTGGAGTTAATGCTATATTGCCTATGGAATTCTTAATCCCAACACTAAGAGTAGCAAAACGTCTAGAGTGGGCAGGTCATGAAATGTATTCACAAATAGATGACCTTGAAAAGCTAGATGAGCTTTGCTTGAAAGTAGTAGCTTCCATCTATGCGCAGAAACGAAGGAAAAAATAATTTTTTGATAAGCATGTATGATCCAAAAAATTCAAAACAGGCAATTGTGTCTTGATTTACACGTTAAAACAACATGCTAAGAAACTTATAAAGGGTGGGATGGGACCCTTTGTGATCACCAAGTGGGGCCGTAAAGCTTGCTATATTGGATGGGGAAGAAATGTCTAACTGGATTAGTGGATGTCGACTAAAAAAATTTCATCTACCGCTAACCCCAAATATGCTTCAACAAATCCATCACACAAAGAAACAGACGCAAGAGAAACAAAAGACTGTTGTAGGAGCTCAAGCACAGACCAAGGAATGGATTGCAAAAAGAAAGCTTCTTCGACAGCGACAACAACATGGACCACCTTTGAAAATTAATGTCATTCAAGTCACAGACTTCGACACAGAGAATATGTAGGAACCAGAAATTGTTGTCAAACTAGGACACAATAAAGTGAAGGCGGCAACAATGCTTGATTTGGGGGCACAAGGTAACTTGATCTCCTATAGCCTTTACAAGCAACTTCAACTTGACAATCAATTACAGGAGACAAAACAAAACTCCACAATTATTCGACTCAATCAAGGTAATGGGATGGACGATGCTCATAGTACAGGTTAACCAATATGTCTATCTGCATAAATTTTATTTTGTAGAATATACGCACACACAACATGCCTTATTGCTAGGGAAACCTTGGCAGAGGAGGTATAATGTACAACTTGACTGGAGCCACAATACCATGAGTATCCAATCCGATTCAAGAAAACAACAAGTTCCTTTCGCTATAATAGCTACAGACAAACCATCAGTACTGCAACCGGCGGATAAAGGAAAGCGGCCATTACAAACGCCCATTGTCCAACAATGGATTCCAAAGAGAGATACAATGCAGGCAAAGTGTTACTGCCCTGATACATCATTGTTAGTCTATTTACTTTTGTTTGTAGCTAAGGTCGGGACCTTTGAACCTTAAGGGTGTTTTCACACCAATGGTTGATGATTAAAGGGGGTTGGTTTTAGGCGATCAGTTAAGTTCTTGGGACTGTCTTGTAGTTCGACAGTTGGCTTTTTCTCTTATGCAGTCATTTCTTGGTACTGCTTGTAAGCGCTTGTGTGTTGATGAACATTGAGTAATGCAGTGCCTTCTCTTCTCTATTCATTATGCTCTTTAGTATTCTCTTATGCAGTAGTGTAGTGTAATATGCAATTTTACGTATACCTGTACTGAAATACTGTTAGGTTGGTTAGCCCCTAGCACTTTGGCGATCGTGATTTCGGTTCGAGTTCAGCCTAAACCATATGGCAGTCATGAATAAAGCAGGTGACTGATATGCAAGTGGACATAGACCACCTAAGGGAATTCTCAAATTGGGTAACACCGCAGGAAGAGTTTGAGGATTATGCCAAATTCTTGGAGGAGTTCTTTCCAAATCTGCCAGAGGAAGTCAAAATTGCAATAGCTGACAAGGTAGTTACTTCATTTTTACCTTTTGGGGCATGCAATTTACCCTCATGTTACAATCTGTATGAAAGGAAGGTGTTGGTTTAGTATTTAAGACAGAAAAGTAGAAACCATGTATGAGTGGGTCAGGGCAAGGGTCCAATTTACCACAACACTCATATGGCACAAGGTTTAGATTGAGGAGAGTGTTTTCCGCAAGGGGAAGATAGGAAGAAGAGTTGAGTAGTGATGACTAGGAAGAACCTTTAAGGGGGCTTGCTCTGCAGGAGAAGAAATTGTTGGGCGGGGACTGAACTGCAAGAACCTGACACAAGCAGCAGGAGACCCCACCTACAAACCAAGGAGGCCAACAAACAACTCCTCCCACAGCAGACCCACTTTTGGGAGAATTGGTTAATGTACTGCTCACTCAGACAATCTTAGGGCAAGAAGACAATTGCAGTTTGTACCAGCAGGAACAGGCACTTTACCTTTTAATCCACTCCTGATAAGAATACTCAAAACACTTCCAATACCTCCAATGGCTGCACCAAATCCCAAAGTGGGAGCGGAAAAAGTTCAGTGGGAAAAGTCCCAAGATGCTGATAGCCATGTTGGTCAGTTTCAAACAAGGTGGTATGCAAGTGGTTATGAGGTGTTACATCCGGATGTAGTGAAAAAAGAGCATTTTGCAGCAACACTGCAGGGTAAGGCCATGGATTGGTTCTTGAAGTATGGCATGGTAGATTTTGTTGATTATAATGATTTGAGGCAGAGATTTCTATTAAGATGCAAGGAGGATAAAACACCTGAAGACATTTTGAAAAAGTTGAGGAAATTGAAGCAAAAAGATTTGTTGGTTGGAGATTATGCACAGAAGTTCAAAAACTTAATAATATGTTGGAAGCAGCACAACAACCTTCTATGGAGAAATTGGGAGACTATTTTTGTAAGGTACTCAAAAAAAAGTTCAGAAGTGCAGTAACACGGACCTCCATTAGCAAATACACAAGATTTTACTGATTTGGTGGAAGCAGCTGCAAGAGCTGAAAGAAGATGGAGGTAAGGCAGAACTCAAGGAGAAGAAGAAAAAAAAAGTTGAGGGTTCATACTCAAAGTCAGATACTGATGATTCAGATCAGGACACTGAAGTTGACACTGATAGTGATGAGGAGGAAGATTGGTAAGAAAAGAAGAAGAAGCAGGAAAAGAAGAAGAAAGAAAAGAAGAAGCAGAAGAAAGATAAGGGCAAGCATAAGAATGAAAGGAAGTAGGGAAAGGAAGCAGTAACTACATATGCAGTTAACAAAATCATTCAGGAGAAGTTGCAGACAATTGGAATGAACCCATTTGGAATGTCAAAAAAATCATATTTCTAGGTTTGTCAAAGATTTGGTCATGAATATGAAAATTGTTACTATAATCCAGATTTCAGAGGAAGAAGACCTGAGTATATTACAAAAAAAATGAGGGAGGCAGCTACAAATGTGGTAGCTCCTTAGGGTGCTAATAGGAGATATTAGGGACCTACACCTCAAAGAAGGTTCAAGAATCCCAATAATTGGGGATACCAAAATAGGAATCAGAACAATATGCAACAGTCACCATGCAATTATGGTAGGATCATGGGACATAGGCAAGGACCTGATTGTGAACTCTGATGTAGACATCAAAATGATAGGGGAATCCCTATTATTAGGTACAACAATAACAATAATAACAATAATAATCGACCTCTAGAACAGAATCAACCACTTCCACTACAATAGCAGGAAAGACCTCCAGGTCCGGCTAATTTAGTGATTTTAAAAGAGTGGATTGAAGAAGCATGGATTGAGGAAGAATGGATTGAGAAAAAAGTAGAGTTTCCCAAAGAGAAATAGTAGACTGATCAGCAGGTACGGGAGAGCAACCTGACTCAAGAAACACCTAGGCATTATAATTGTGACTGCATGGCTTGTATCCTAATTGAGGATATTCCAAAACCCAGTGGATGTAATGAGGCCATGCAGGTCACTAGGGCAAAGGCCAAGGTTGGAAAATCCATCTTGGAAGAAGTGGACAACCCAGATCGTTTGAACTAGAGAGATCAAAAAGCAGTAAGGACAATGGCACTCGAGGAAGTGCAAGACTCTCAGAGAGGGGGTGTACCACCTGAGGATTGGAATTTTGTTATAAGATTATTGGATGATCATGGAAGAAGAACTTCAAACCATAGTATAACTATACTACAAGAACAGGTTGGTGGTGATGAATTTTATGAAGCTTTGTTATCATCTCCATTAACCATCACAGTAAAGCAAATGTTGAGGCTGGTACGTGCATTTTCACAACAATTGTTAAATAGACTTACTAAGGAAGTAGCAGGAAAGAATCAGGAAACAAGAATGTATACTGAGGAAATGATTTTTGGGGAATCTTGTGAAGTTCAACCTTTGGATGTTGATTACAAGGTACCAGTAGTTGGGGCTTCCATTGGAAAAGTGTTTTTCCCTAGTGTACTCTTGGATGGGGGGTCAAGAGTTAATATCCTCCCGGAGTCAATTTGCAAACATTTGAATCTTTTGAAGTGGGATCTAGATCCTTTTTTGGTGAAAATGGTAGACCAAATACAGGTTCAACCTTTGGGAATTTTGAGGAATTTGCAAATCTCAATTGGGGGACTACAGTTTGTAGCCAACTTTGTAGTACTCAGGTTAGAAGAATCTGTTCGTCCTTATCCGATAATGTTGGGAAGACCATGGTTAAGAGCAAAAAGAGTAAAACAATTATGGGGTGTGGACTCCATTGTGATCAAAAGAGGAAAGAAGAAAGTCAAAATGCAAATGGATGCCAGAAAGGTAATACCACCAGGTTTCAGGGCAATACATGCAGAGGGACTAAACATTGTAGAAGAAACTGGAGAGGATGTAGAAGAAGAATTTTTGAGAACCAATTCATCAGTGGTACCTATTTTTGAAGTGGATGTGCAAAAGATAGCAATTAAGTATGTTTTGCAGCATCAAGATAAAGGGTTGAAGTCTTTGACTCAGGAAGCACTGATTGCTTAGGGTAAGCAGTCAACTACCAAATTGGGTAATGAGTTGTTGAAAAATTTGCAGATTGGAAACAAAGAAGAATTGGAAGCTATTGAAGCAGTAAAGCAGGTAGAAAGAGTTTTGGAATATCAGATGGAAATAACTGCTAGGGTCACTCAGAATGAACTACGGGAATTGAACGTGAACACTCAGGAGGAACCACAAATAGTGAAGGTGTCAGCTGAACTGGATGAGGAGTTCAAGGAGAAACTGAAGGAGTTGTTGCTAAAATTCAAAGATTTTTTTTCATGGAAATATATAGATATGAAGGGATTAGATGCTAGCTTTTGTCAACACAAAATTAACTTGAAAGTAGATGTAGCTCCAGTTGTGCAACAAAGATACAGGATGAATCCTAACTATGCCAAACAGGTTAAAGAGGAGATTGTAAACTGTTGGTTGTGGGTTTCATTTACCCATTGGATAAGGTCACTTGGTTGTCACCAATTTTTGTTGTTCCCGAGAAGAATGGAAAGATCAGGGTGTGTGTAGATTATAGGAAACTGAATGCTGCTACAGTAACTGATCCATTTCCATTACCTTTTTGTGATACACTATTGGATGCAGTAGTTGGACATGAGCTTTGTAGTTTCTTGGATGGTTTTAGTGGATACAACCAGATCTTAATGGCACTTGAGGACAGGGAGAAAACAGCTTTTGTCACTAAGTGGGGAGTTTATGCTAGCAATGTGATGACATTTGGCTTAAAGAATGGTCCACCAACATTCCAGAAGGTGGTACAGCGTGTGTTTACTGAATTCCTTACAACATTTATGAGGGTTTTTTTGGATGATTTTAGTGTTTTTGGAAAGAAGCAGGAGAATCTTGAGCACTTGAGCTTGTGTTTTCAAAAATGCAGGGAATTCAGACTGACACTGAACCTAGCCAAGTGTGCATTTGCAGTTAAGAGAGGAATTATCTTGGGACATGTAATTTTTGAAGAAGGAGTATCTATAGATCCAAGTAAGGTGGAAGCAATCAATAAAGCACCAGAACCAAGGACAATTAAGCAATTGGCTAGATTTTTGGGTCAAGTGAAGTGGCATAACCAATTTTTGAGATATTTAGCACATGTTTGTACACCACTAACAAAGCTTACAAAGAAAGATGCAGTATTTGTATGGGGAGAAGAGCAGGGTAGAGTATTCAGGATTCTGAAGAAGATGTTGATTGTAGCACCAATTTTAATTGTTCCTAATTGGAAATTACCATTCCATATTTTTGTGGATGCATCTCATGTGGCAGTGGGTGCAACATTAATGCAAGAAACCAGAAGAGGCTGGTTTAGACCAATTTACTATGCAAGCAGAGTACTGACACCTGCAGAGAAGAATTACATAGTGACTAAGAGAGAATGCTTGGGAATGATCTATGCATTGAAAAAATTTAGACATTATCTTTTAGCCAATAGGATAATCTTCCATGTAGATCATCGAGCTAAAGGAAGATTGGCCATATGGATACTGCTTTTGTAGGAATTTGAATATGTGGTAATACATACTCCTGTTAGACTTCATGTCTTGGATGATTATCTCAGTAGATTGGAAACAGGTGAGATTGATTCTTTAGGAGTACCTGATCAATTACCTGATGCAGAATTAGTTTTAGTTCAGGTGACTGACGAATCAGGGGACTGGTATGATGACATGTTTCAGTTTTTGACTGAAGGGAATGGCATTGAGGAGTAAACCATTTATAGTTATTGCATGACTCTTGTATAAGAGAGGAGGAATTGATCAGGTGTATTCCAAGCTGGACTTTGGTGGCCAACAATAATTAAAGATGCTCATGAGCTCATTAAGAATTGTTTGTTTGGATCCAATCAAACCACCTGCAAGATTTACACAGAACATATATATATTGGTTGCAACTGACTATTGTACAAAGTGGGTAGAAGTAGTGGCTTTAAGAGATAATAAAGCAAAACGTGTAGCCAAATTTTTGCACAGAAACATCATGACCAGGTTTGGTTGTCCCATTGAGCTATTTTCTGATCAGGGAGGGCATTTTATCAACAACATGATCAATAAATTGATTGAACTGCATATGATATTACATAAGAAGGCAATAGTATACTATCCCCAGGCCAATGGACAAGCAAAAAGTACCAATAAGATTTTGGTCACGATTATCAAGAAGTTGGTTAATCAAAAAAGAACAGAAGGGGATGAGAAATTCTCAACACTATGGGCTTTCAGAACAGCATATAAAGTGACTACTGGCATGCCACCATTTAAGTTAGTGTATGGGTTAGAAGCAGTGGTGCCCATGGAATTTATAGTGCTAAGCCTCAGGGTTGCAGTTCAAGAAAAATTATCCCCTGGAGAGGCAGTTAGTTACAGAAAGGAGGCTTTACTGAGGTTGAAAGAGGAAAGAATCCATAGCCAGTATGTTGCAGATATTATTCAACAAAGAAGACAAGCTTGGATTAGCAGAAATATCAAGTTCAAAAAGTTTTCTTCAGGTGATTGGGTGTTGGTCTATAACAACAAATTGGGATTGAGGCCAGGCAAACTCAAACCTAGGTATGTGGGGCCATTTCAAATAGTGAGGCCAATGGGACCAAATACTTTCATATTGTCTGATCAGGAAGGTAAAATAATTGAGAAGACAATTAATGGATTCCGACTCAAACCATTTTTTGATAGATCATCGTAAATCAAGGGGTACATCCTATTAATGATGAATTTGGGATAGTGACTCCTTATGCATGCGAAGGGGTAACGCATCATCATCACCTTGTGTACAACAAGCCTTTGCGTTTTATGAAGGGGGTGAACATGTCGATAGTCTGTAACTCGTCTGTGAGTGTTTATCTGGATATAAGAGAAGAGGAAGAAGTTACACCTACACTAATGCGATCTGCAAGGAAGACGTCCTATCAAGGTCCAATGGTGCCAAACTGTAGTTCAGATGATGAGCAGGAAATGATTACTCCTACTCGCATGGTACATTATGCAAGGGTGGAATATTTTTTTATTACACTTTTCTCGACTTCATGTATGATTTAGAGCACATTGAAGCAAATGATGCATGGCTTAGCACGATTGGTTTGCTTAATTTTTCAAGATTGCCTTGGGCAAGTTGGAGAAATGACCAGATGGCCTCAGTCTACCTGAAGCACCCGCAGATGAATGATGGACAGGTTTTCAAACAAGACTACTTGACTAAATCGTTAGTTGCCAAGGTGTTTGATCTTTCTACGGCAGATGATAATGAAGTCAATAACGCAGTTGAAAAGGATATGACCAAGGCCTTTGGTCAATCTCAAGGGGAAAGGCATTATTATCAATTGGCAGGCATGAAGAATCAATCAAATTACAGCAGGTCAGGTGGTTTATAGAGAGAGTCTTTTTGCTGGTGAAATCAGAATACATCAGTAGGGAAAACTGTGGCATTTTGTTGGCAATTGAGAGTGTAGACAAATGGGATGGTCCAATATCTTATTTGATAGAATTAAGTTTGAGATTTACACAAAGCAGAGAAGGAAGGACAGGACTACTAAAGTTGGGCCTTATCTAGCTACTATCTTTCAGTATGTCAATAACAAAAGTATTCTGCACGGGAGACTATCTCAAATTCTAGCACAGATGACTGAAGATGCAAGGTATACAATGAGAAGGAGAAAAGACAGAAATTGCAATTTGATAATAGGTCTTTGCCAATGACTACAGATGTTTGAGAGCTTTTATCTGTAGATTATTCACAATAAGAGTCTTTAGATGAGGTGAAGTACAAAATGGATAAAAGGTTTGGAGACTTATTCATTGATACTACAGTGCATTTGACTGACAAACCTGTTAAGTCTTCAACTGTTAAAATAGGTTTCAAGATCAAAAAATTAAAGAACAAATTGGCAGGGGAGGAACCTGTAACAATGTTTGGGGATCCAATTCTGGAGAGGCCTACAATCTCTAAGGCTCAATTTTCTACTATGTCATTGGATGAAGTGCAAACTGCACTAAAGCTGGTTAAAGAATATGTTGAGCACCAATCTCTAGACCTTACCTTATTCAGTAGAGAGAATGATGGTCTGCATACTGAACTGAAATAGATTAAAGAAGGAGCTTTAAAGGATAAAAAGGCACATACTAAATATAACTTTTGAACAAGAAAGTTCAAAAATTGACTGAAAGTCAGGAACTTGTGCCATAAGAGTTGAAATCTTATAAAAATGTGGTGTCTTTCAGGGAAAAGACTTCAGTCAAAATTTCTCAGTGGAAGGAGGAGTGGTTTCAGATATTGAAATCACAACTAACTGAAATGTCTACTGTCAATGCTACATTGGAAAGTAGAAATAGGGTGTGGTTAAGCAGGGCTGCAGCTTGCAAGAAAGTTGAAGAAAAGATTAGAGACATGTCTGATGAAGAGCTAGATGTAGATGGTTGGTATATCAGATTAGGGGATATAGACAAAATGAAAAATGAAGTCATGGAATATATGAAAGGGGTGTGGGAACAGATCAAGATCAAAATGTATGATGCTCTGAGTAAACCTTATCAAGATTTTGTAGAGGAGGAGACGAAGGAGGAAATTCTAATCTTAGAGAGATAGTATACAAAGTTAAAGGAGCAGTATACAAGTTGCGGCAACAGGTAAAGATGGATGTGCAAATGGATACTGCAACAGGTGATGCAATTCAAACTATAGTTGAAGTTGAAGTTCAAAATACAATTCAGATGTAGTTTAGGATGAAGTACATGGTGCAATTTTAGTTGGAGTTACACACATTGATGACACAGGTGATCTGCAGCAACTGAAGACCCATTGATGAAAATTGTTGAAGTAATGTCAGAAGATCCAATTATTGAGGTTACATTAGTGGAAGTTGGTGATGATGTGAATGTGCAGTCAGGAGGAATAGCACAAACTAAAGAAACAGGTGTTCAAGAGCAGTAACTTTAAGCAAGACTTCATTTTGGTTGTCATGTATTTATGTCAAGGGTTTTGTGGGTTCTTACAATGTTTTGCAAACATTGCCCACCGGATGTGCCAAGTGTTATTGCCCTGATACATCAATGTTAGTCTATTTACTTAGGTTGGAACCTTTGAATCTTAAGGGTGTTTTCACACCAATGGTTGATGATTAAAGTGGGTTAGTTTTAGGCGAGCAGGTAAGTTCTTGGGGCTGTCTTGCAGTTCGGCAGTTGGCTTTTTCTCTTATGAAGTCGTATTGTTCTCGATACTACTTGTAAGCACTTGTGCGTTGATGAACATTGAGTAATACAGTGCCTTCTCTTCTCTATTTATTGTGTTCTTCAGTATTCTCTTATGCATTAGTGTAGTGTAATATACAATTTTATTGTGTACCTGTACTGAAATACTATTAGGGCGGTTAGCCCCTAACACAAAGCAAGTCCGTCGGGAAAATACTCTTGTCCACAATGGGAGTTCAATGAGTCATAATAAAACAGACAAAATTCACAAAAGTAAACCCAAACGAACCCCACATACTTTGTAAAACAAAGCTATCAAGCAGATTTAGATCAGGAAAAGATCAAGTTACAAGGGATGAGCAAAGACAATTTGCCAATAACTCTCCCATGACATCCACTACAAACAAAAAGCTGAATCCCAACTCTCGCCACAAGCAAATATGGGCACCAAAGCAGTTACTTATGGGTCAAAACAAGCATACAAAAATCTGGATTCAAAAGCAACAACCTCAGGAACTGCCTCAAGTACACTTCTTCAACCAAAAACCAAAGGCATGTTTCAGTCCATTGATACCCAACAGTTCAGATTTGGATACCTAAACAATGAACAATCACAGATACAAATACAATGAGCAACCGCATGGCTTCACAAACTCTATTGACTATCAAAGACAGAGCAAGGACTCTACTGGAGATTTTATTGTTTTGCCAACCTCACCAAAATCATATTTCTATACGAAGCTTCAACATCAAATGCCAATAAGAATCATGCTTATATCTTCCTCTTGCACGACATTAATTTTTCCATGCATTGCTTGAGTATGCATATAGGGCCGCATTACCTCGACAGCATTAGCACCTTCTTGAGTCCCATACCCAACACATACCCTTGGGTGATACACTGTCATCCAAGAGGACTTCGACTAGGAAGGGGGGAGGCATCTCAATGCGGAACCGACACGCTATAAGTGTAAAAAAGGGCAATGTTTTCCATGATTTTACGGGTTTTTGTGTTTGATTGTGAGTATTTTGGTATTGCCCTTAATAATTATGTGATAATATATGATAGACGACAAACACCAAGATGAGCCTCTAGGTGTGTGTATATATGTAAAAATCACAGTTTTCATGCTAAAAAAGTGAGAAAACAAAGCAATCCAACCAAAAATACTACGGATAGATGGATATAGTGGTTTATTATGCTATTATCTAATTATCTTGGTTTTTGGATAATTTTCGGGTCAAGTTAGATAATTTTCTTTCTTTTTTATTAATTTTCTTGAAAAGAAAAATACAAAAATAGAAAGCCATATGAAATAGCGACATGGTGACAAAAGAAAAATATGGGAGTGATCAGTAAGTGAACGACAGCTTATGGTAAAGATGGGGTGCAAGTATGAGAAAAGTTGCGGAAAGCCGATGTGGCCAATTTTTGGACAAAATGACAAGTTTTCCAAAAACAGAGCAATCGAAGTCCAAATGAAGAAATTTCCGAGCCTAAAATAAATTTCACAACAAGATAGGGGCACATGTTAAATTTGGTAAAAAGTGGTCCAGGAAACCCCGATATAAGTTTATTTTGGGCCCACTTAATAGTTCAATTTCACTATTCACAAGTGAGAGAGAGCTTGAGAGACCTAGAGCGTGCAGACCTTCTACGACTTTGTACGATGCACACGACACACAGACTGGCGCTAGACATGAGAGGTAGACTCGTTACCATGAGCTTTTCTTGTTCTATACTCTCTTTGTCGCGAAAAACTTCAAAAAAGGGCAATGTGGCATTGCGGGGAAGAAAATGATACATCAAAGCCATGGAAAGGTGCCTCACAACATCCACATGCAAGGGAATTAAAGCTCAAGAGGAATCTTTGCGAGAAGAAGTCCTCAAATGAAGAAATCTCTTTCGGAGACTGAAAGTCCAAACAGGGAGTTTTTAAGCTGAACGTCTGACTTTTAAAGTTGAAAACCAGCTATTAGGGCTTAGAGCACAATCATAAAACATCCCAAGGGATCAAAAACATGTTTTATCACTGAAGACATCATACGCGTATGATGTCTCACAGTCAGATTTTGCACAAAAAAGCACTCAATTGACTTTACCAACCCATTTTGCATACCTTAAACATGGAGCACATAAGATTTCATCATATTTGGAGCCAATTAGGGTACTCAAGACCCACAAAATGCAAAGTCTCAGCCTAATCCCAATCTTGGATTTGGACTTATCAAAAGTGCTTCAAATCAAGTGAGATTTTATACACAGCATAAACATAGCCTATACATCATATGACTATGCTCAGAAATACATTTTGCAAAAGTAGACATTATACGCGTATAAAGTCTACACCTGTCATCACTGAGAAGCTCTGTCAACATTCTGAACATCCAGACTTATAAATCACATCACAGATAGCCTCTACACCAAATTTGGACCACGTTTGGCATATTTTGATCACCACTTACATCAATTTCCAAATCAAAGTTTAGGAACACCATTCCAATTTCATATTTGTACCTATCGGAGCCATACACACATTATGGGCTACCTCTACCACAAGTTTAAGCTAAAAATTCCAAAATAGACATCATACATGCATAATGTCTAAAAGCCTTGAATTGACGAGATGAAGTAGCTTTGAAAACTCTAACTCTTTGAACACGTCATCATGAGCTGATCCCCAACACACTTTAATCACAATTGGATGTGTTTTGACCTTCAATCATTCAAAAGAGAGGAATCCTATGTGCAAAAACCTCTTGAAGCTCTGTAACACCAATTCACAAGTTTAAATTCATATCAGAGAGCATGGCACCTTGCACAAGCCATACATAACCTACCTATGGAATCTCAAGTTGTTTTGCATCATTAGACTTTATACGCGTATAATGTCTAAACTCTTATACAGAGGCCAAACCCCACATTTTTCAGCACAAACTTGTTCACCATGTTGTATAAAAATCATGCCTTCAATTTGGACAAGTTTGGGTTGGATGATGACCACTTGGAGCACAAAATCAAAAAATCACGGCAAAGGAAGCATTTTTTGTCCCCAAACATATGACTTGTCTCCAAATCAAAATCAGAGATGACCAATGGAATTCCAATCACCAAACGAAGCTACAGATGAAGTCTGGGCCAAAAATCTCAATAGAGACATCAATGGCCAAACGATAATTATGGGGAGAATTCTCACTTCCAATGTCTTTACCCCATTAATATTAGCCCAAAGCACAAGTCCCATCAAGTTTTGTGGCTCCATACCCATCTTAACCCCAGTATCAGAATCCAAAGTTCTATGATTGATTTTTTGCTCCAAGCATAGGAGGAGAAACCCAAATCAGATTATTATGTCAGGGACAACATGAACGCGGAAGGGGGAAGCGTTGATAGCGAAACACAGAAGAAGACTCCCCAACTTGTTGTATCATTATTTTTGAAGCGGAAAGACATTTTTTGTAATATTCAAGCAGCCAATAGACTTTGTGGGAACAAGCCACTAGGGAGGAATTGTATATAAGCTAAATTTTGTAACTCTAAGCCCGACTTTTGAATTAATCAAATTTGTAGTTTACTCTGCGTTGTGTCTGAGAGAGAGAGAGAGAGAGAGAGAGAGAGAGAGAGAGAGAGAGAGAGAGAGAGAGAGAGAGAGAGAGAGTGTGTGTGATTTCTTCTCTTCCCTATGCGCTCTACGAAAGGTCCATTGCAAAAGCAACACCACCAACGTGTTAGCAACAACAAGGGCTTCCATTCAATGCCAAGTTTGTACGATTCCGATGATGTCTTGAAGAGAGCTTCCGGGTGAGTTTTCTTGCAAACCGGGTATTTGTTCAGTGACTTTGTACCAATGGGTTCATGGCGAGTATCTAGTTACGCATTAGGACCATGCACAACAAAAATATTGACCTGTATTTTGTTGCCTGTCTTTATACGTGATTGTCGCACGAGGTAGTTAGAGGTCAGATACCAAGTCATAGTCCATAGGGTATTGATCTCGTGATAAGGAGAGTGTATCCGTTGTGAGTTTCGTGACAGTTCGAATGCATTTGGCCTAGTTTCGGATAGCATGAGCATCGTAGGTTGGGTTGTTTTCACTAGTACATAGAACGCTTAGGTTTGATTTCCTCGATCAGAGATTATCTTAGAAGGTTGAGAAAGTGCTTGGCATTCGTCTTCTTGTTTCCACGCGCCTACGGATTAAGATTCACATAGAGTTGTTGGTTTTGTTATCTCTATGCTAGCGGCCACTTGCGGCATATCCGCCAACATGTGTGTGTGAGTGGGAGAGTTTACCCCCTCTCATGCTTGGTTCACCTCTCTCTCTCTCTCTCTCTCTCTCTCTCTCTCTCTCTCTCTCTCTCTCTCTCTCACACACACACACACACACTATTTAATTATATCATTTGGACACGTGTCCTCTTTTTCCTCTTTAAGAGAAAGAACTTAATTATTTATTTTTATGCATCTAAATTTTCATTGGACCCCTTTAAAGCCTATCCAATAGGATTCAAGCACATCATGAGGGCCAATGGGGAGGATCTTGACATGTGTCTTTTATGCTTCTTAAGATATCATGTTTGAATTGAACATGTCAAACACCTTAGTCATTAAGCATGAAAATCGTTTATGCCTCTTGAGAGATCATGTTTCAATTGAACACTTCAAGAACCTTAGTCATTTAAGCATGAGAAGCACCTCAAGCTTGGACAAGGTTCCCACAAACACCTTAAGCACCTTACTTAGCAAGCATGACAAGCACCTCATGCTTGGGTAGGATTCCCACCTCATGCTTGGGTAGGTATCCCACCTCATGTTTCATTATCACGTCATATGAAAGTTCTCATTCAAGAAGGATTATCGGATCACTTTCCCCTTCTTGGAGTTTTGGATTTTACGGTAGAAGGACACACCAACCCCAAGGAAGCAAGAAATTGCTTATCACCATCCCAATCTTATTTAAGTACTTTCATTTCAAGGTGCTCGCTCTAGTGTCTCAAGCATCCATTGAGGTTAGTCAAGACATTGCAAAAGAGAGAGCGGACCTCTGGAAAAATTTTTGCAAAAACTTCAAAAAATAATCAAGAGGGTTGGGCCAGCATTGAAAGAGGACAGAGGTCATGAGGTGTCAGCCCTCACCTCTCGTTTTAAAGAGATGGGTTGTAACATTTAATGGGTAATTACTTATGTGTAGCGGAAATTACATAGACATAGTGAGCATTTCATTAAGAGAGATTCCTAATGAGCATAGCAAGAGTGCTTGGTTGGAGAGAGAGTAACAAAAGCATAGCACCTAGTTAGAATTAGGCATGAACAATACTTTAAGAGAGATTAACACTTGACAACTGTTGAGGACCGGATGCACATGGACCCGGTCCCCCCTCCAATAGGCTTTGTATTATAGGTTTTCCCCCATCAAGGGAGACATTTTACAATACAATTCCTTGTGTTCCTTCAATAACTTTCTAGTGCAATGAAGATGGAATCTTCAAGCACTAAGCTAACACTTTTAAAACACAACATCAATTCCTTGTTGGTCTCAGCAGAAGACCTCACACACCTTTGAAGATGGTGAGAGCTAGCGGGGTATGAGAGTAGATCTAGAAGAAAAAGAAGTAGTCTTACGAGAAAGAAGTATTTCTCCTCACATAATCACTCATAATAGCTTAGCATAGCTTAGTAATTAGCATGGTAGAGGAGATGAGCATGCATTGGAGCTTGTCTCTTGGTTGGAATTTGCATCACAAGCCAAGAGTTTGTTGGTGTAAGCCTCCCTTTTCACAAGCTTGGAGTAGATGAAGAGCTTTCCACTTGAGAAGTAGATATACTTTCTTTACTTCACACATGAGCTTGTGTGAGTGTGTGTGGAATAATGCCTTCACAAATCAGCCCCCTCTCTCATCTTGGTCGACCCCTATTGCAATTTACTCATGCTAGCTCCCTATTGGCCCTTGAAAAGCCTAGCCAATAGCATTTGAGCAATATTTTTACTCTTGCGGGCTTCCTATTGGCTTGTGAATACTTTAGCCAATAGCCTTTGAGAGGCCCAATCAAGAGCCTTGTGACAAGTTTCCATCCTTTTCCCCTTTTGTAAAAGATCAAATAATAAATTTAATTATCTGAATTTCTATCGGACCTTTTAGTCTTCTTGGCAATAGGAATTAAGAAAATTTATAGGCTGCTTAATTCTCATTGGACCTTTTGATTGTCCAATAGTCTTTTAGGGAGACTAATTCTTATTGGTTGTTTTTTAAAGCATTTATAAAATAAGAAATTAAGTTTACACTAGCTCAACCCTCATTGGTCCACCTCTATGTCCATCCAATAGGATTCATGCAAGAATTGGGGGTTTTTCTGCATGCCTGACATGGGTCCTATTTGCTTTGTGGAAAGAGTAAACTGATGATTTTGTGTGTGTGTGTGTGCTCTCTGTCTCATCCCCAGTCATCTGTCATCTTCCCAGCTCACCCCCTCCTTTGTCCTTTTGTTGACTGTCATTTTGTTGACTACTAGAGTTAGCACGTTTAGTCACAAAGCCAAGTTCCCATGGCCTATGACCTTTAAAGTTAAAAAGTTGGAACTTTGCCCTATGGAAGTATTAATGGGGTTAAACCTAAAGGTATTTTAAACTCCATTGATGTACTTTGCTCTTTAGCAGACCATACCCATCTGGATCCCCAATTCCCCTCTTTTGGATCCCCTGTTGAGACCGGTTTGGCAGGCTTTCCAATATCCAGCCTTTGCTCCCCCTGGTATTTTCCCTATATTAGATTATCACTTTAATATGAGAAAATCATTTGGAAAAGTAGATATTATGTGTTTACGACATGACCTCTCTCGTGATATCATAGTCGTCCTCGAGTATGAGGTAGAGAAGATAAAGCCTAATCATTAGTCTATTTGCTAGCGGGTAGAGGATCCCTATTCTACCCTACGACATCATTCCAAAATGGATGACTAATCCATCTGGTACTTGAGAGACTTAGCTGCCGCAAGCATGTCTGCTCATTAGTCCGTATCAATCTTCCATAGTAGAGTGACAAGCTCTACTTGGTGTTTGGGAGACGTTGTCAACACAAACATGATCCTAAGCATGCATACTTCTTAACATTTGTGCACGATAAAGAAAAAGCGAGTCTTATAAGACAAAAACATTGATTATTTAAAACATATTTACATTTGCTTATTCTAGGGAATCATTGTAAGCATTGATAAGGTTTATGTTACCCTTTAATTGTATGCCTTGCATCCATCTAGCATCTTCAAAAGGATAATTCTTAAACTTAATAAGATACCATCGGATAATCTCACCGCATCTCAATACCTTGTCTTCGTGTCAAAGAATGGACTCAGGCTGCAGTACTTCTTCTTGGTCTTCAATCTCCGGTGGTTCCTCTATGGTTGCTTCTTGGGGTGGCTCTCCTTGGTAAGGCTTTAAGAGGATCAGATTGAAAGCATTGTGTACGAGCTAGTGGTTGGGAAACTTGAGCTAATAAGCCGTCTCATTGATTGGCTTAAGAATCTGAAAGGGTCCATAGTACCTTTTTGCTAGTTTAGCATAGTACTTTTGGTGTCCCATAGGATTCTTGCACGTCTTGTGCCTTAACCGAGCCTTGGGAAATTTAAGCAAGACCCAATCATTTTATTTAAAGATCAGGGCTCTTATGTGCTTATTAGCAGAAGCCTTTTGCCTTTGCTGTGAGATGGATATAGCATCTTTAATCTTTTGGAAATATTCTTGTAGGTCGCGGCTATATTCATCTGCAGTAAAGATCTTCCCATGTACCTTAAGTAGCATGGGACTTTTTGATCTTCCCTCAATTACCTCAAAATGTGCTTTTCATGTGGATGTATGTAATGTGTTATTGTAAGCATACTCCACTAAAGGTAAGTACTTCTCCCATTGGGACCTTTGATCTACTTCAGTGACATAATCTTTTGGTAGATCAAGAATTGTTAGGTTAGCTATCTCACTTTGGCCATCCGTTTACGGGTGATAGGCCGAAGAGAAATTTAGTCTTGTACCTAAATTCTCAAAGAGACCCTTCCAAAAATTGATGGTCATTCTAGGATCTCTATCTGACACTATTGACATTGGCAAGCTGTGGTACTTAAAGATTTGTGATGTAAAGAGGGTTTCCATTCGATGGGCCTTAATAGTCTTTTTGACAGGTATAAAATGTGCTTGTTTGATGAACCTGTCTACTATTGTCCATATTCCCGTATTCCCATGGATAGACTTAGGAAATCCAAAGATAAAATCCATGGATATGCTCTCCCAGGGTGAATTAGGGATTGGCAAAGGTTGAAGCAAACCAGGTTGCTTCCCTCTATCAAACTTCGTCTTTTGGCAAACCACACATTTTGAAACATACTCTTGTATGTTTGCTTTTATGGTAGGCCAATAGAAGTACATTTATATTCCTCTTAGGGTAGCTTGAATCCCTCTATGCCCCACATATGGAGGAGCATGAGATTCATACATTACTTTCTCCCGTAGTGAGTTAGTAACACATAGCCTTTTACCATAGAGAAGATAACCATCTTGTAGGGTAAACGGTTCCTCTTTCTTCCCTAGTGCAAGGGCTTGCATCGCATCTTTAAAATCGGGATCATTAGCATACTCATCTATCATATCAAATAGATCAGTGTGAGTTGCTATTGATACCGCGTTCACTCTTGGTTGTCTTAAGAGTGCATCGGCTACTTGATTACGCTTGCCAGCAATGTGAGCAATGTGAAAATGAAATTGTGAAAGGAAATTTTCCCACCTCATTTTTTTGTCGGAGAGCTTGTTCTGCGTCATGCAGTACTTAAGGCTTTGGTGATCTGTTCCCAGAATGAAAGGAGTCCCCTGGAAATAGTGCTTCCACATGTCTAGGGCATGTAGAACTGCTAACATTTCCTTTTCATATATGCCTAGAGCTTTCTCAACTGGGTCAAGCCTTCGACTTTCATATGCTATGGCATGCCCTTCTTGGAGCAGCACGGCTCCAAGGCAATCACCACAAGTGTCACATTGGACCTCAAATGGCTTTGAGAGATCCGGTAGTGTAAGTGAAAATTGAGAGATAAGCTTCTCTCAAGCAGTGTTCTCCTTGGTAGACCATGCATACTTAACATGCTTTTTTGTTAGGTCATGCAATGGTCTTGCTATAAGTGAGAATTTTTCTATGAATCTATGAAGCGTCTATAGTATGCACACATACCTATAAAGCTTCTTAATTCATGCAGATTCTCTGGATTAGGCCATGCTTTTATTGCTTCTAACTTTGATGGATCCATTTGGATGCCATCTTTAAAGATAATATGACCTAAATACTGAATCTCTTGTAAGAAAAATTCACTTTTCTTTTGATTTATGTAAAGCTTAGTCTCTCGCAGAACTTGAAAAATTTTGTGGAGGTGTTGTTTGTGTTCGTTCAAGGAATTGGAGTAGATGATTATATCATCAAAGAACACTCCAGTGTAACTGTGGTGAGGCCTAAAGAGCTTCTCCATCACGCGGTTGAATGTAGCTAGTGCATTGGTCAAGCCAAAAGGCATGCCAATGAATTCGTAGAGACCAAACGTAGTGCAAAATGCGCTCTTTACAATGTCTTGATCCACTATCCTTATTTGGTCATAGCCACTTTTTAGGTCAATCCTTGTAGCTTATCAAATAGGTCTTCTACCCGTAGAACAAGAAACCTATTTTTGATAGTGATCCTATTTAGTGCTCTATAGTCGACACACATACGATATGTGCCATCTTTCTTTTGCACCTATAAAAATGGTGAACAAAAATGAGATGAACTAGGCCTAGCCAATCCTTTTTCAACCAACCCATGCACTTGCCGCATAATTTCCTCTTGTTGAGCTTGAGAAACTTGATAAGGAGGTCTATTAGGCGGTGAGCTTCTTGGAAGAAGGTCAATTGCATGGTCATCATTCCCTTGTTTTGGAGGCAATTCATTAGGGATGTCGTCAATAAAAACATCTTGGAATTCATTAAGGAAATTAGATAACCCTAATTCTTTTTTATTCCCTTTATTTTTACTTGACAAAACATTAGGTTCATTTTGAGAGTCTTTTACAAATATCATGTACACGGAAATAGAGCTCTTTATTCACTTATCAAAAGCTTACTTATGTACAAGAGGTATAGTGCTACCTGACTCGTTAGCATATATGTACATGTCTTTGTCCTTGTACTTAAAGTAAATTTTCCTTTTAGGGAACTTAATGTCGGCCGCCATGCGAGGTCAAACCATGGTGCCCCTAGGATTACATCCTCGTGCTTAAGGGGAGAGATGAAGAAATCCTCTTTGTCCACATAGTTTTGGACATGAAGCCTCAATTTCCCAATTAAGGGAGTAACTGAGACTTCTTCTCCCTTGAAAGCACCATCAGCTGGTAGGGTATCTCTCATCTCAAAATCTTGGATGCCTAGCTTAGTGGCCAACTCTGTGGATATGAAATTGTGAGTAGAGCCATTGTCGAAGAGAATGAAAGCATCATGTTCTCTTACCTTTCCCCCAGCATGGCATAGAGGAGATCCTTTGCGATGAGCATCTTCTTCTTGAACTTCAACTATGGAAGCTCTAGGAGGTTCATGTGTGTTATTTTGTGGGCAAGCACGATAAGCATGCCCTTGCTCCCCACATTTGAAACAACGGTTATCCTTGAGATAATGCTCTAGCTCTTCAGGAGAGAGTCTATTTTTTACTTTGTAGACTCCCTTCTCCCTAGCTTTGTTGTTGTTGAAGTTTCCCTTGGGAGACTTTTGGACATTGTCCTTCCCCTTAGGCTCATTATGGTCTTTTCTTTCCATGGGCTTAAGATTTTTCTTAGCCCCTTGTTTGAAGTTGATTCGTGAAGCCACCATAGTATGGCGTATGACCGCTAAAATAGTGTGAGGCCTTTGGGAGTTGAAAATACTCCGCCATATCTTCAAATAAATTCAAACAAAATTGTTATTTTTGCTCTCCAAAATCTATCTTTTTGTAGACAATGGCTTTGAGATGTAAATCCCAAAACTTGTCTACGTATTTGTGAATAGATTTGTAGGGAGAGAGCTTCAAGCTTCGCCATTCGGTGAGCACTTTGTCTTTGGCATCGCTAGCCAAAAACTGCTTCATAATGGAAGCTCTTAAAGCTTTCCATGTTCGTGGAGCTCCACCGTTTGCACGTAGTGTAACATTTAATGGCCTAATAACTTATGTGTAGCGGAAATTAGCATGAACATAGTGCGCATTTCATTAGAATAGATTACTAATGAGAATTACAAGAGTGCTTGGGTGGAGAGAGCAATAAAAAGCATAACACCTAGTTAGATAGCATCAACAATACTTTCAAAAGAGAGAGAAATTAAGCTATTGACAACAGTTGAGGACCGGATTTGCATGGAGCCGGTCCCCCCTCCAAAAGGCTTTGTATTATGGTTTCTCGCATCAAGAGAGACATTGTACAATACAATTCTTTGTGTTCCTTCAAGACTAGCTAGTGCAATGAAGATGGAAGCTTCATGCACTAAGCAAAACACTTAACAAACACAACTTGAATTATCCCCGTTCTCAGACCCAAGACCTCACACACCTTCGAAGATGGTGAGAGCTAGCAGGGTATGAGAGTAGATTGAGAGGAAGAAGGAGTATCTTACGAGAAAGATGTACATCTCCTCACATAATCACTCATATTAGCATAGCTTAGCTTAGTAATTAGCTTGGTAGAGGAGATGAGCATGCATTGAAGCTTGGCTCTTGGTTGGATTTGCATCCACATGCCAAGAGAGTGTTGAGGTAGGCTTCTATCTCACAAGCTTGGAGTAGGTGATGAGTTCTCCATTAAAGCTTGGGAAGAGATAGTCTTCTCTTTCTTCACACATGAGATTGTGTGAGTGTGTGTGTGTGATAATGCCAAGCAAAAATCAGCCCCCCCTCTCTCTTGGGCGAGCCCCCTTGCTATTTGCTCTTCCTGCAGCCTCATTGGCCCTCCCCAAGTCAAGCCAATTATAATTAAGCAGCGTAAGTGATAGCCTTCTGACATGTGTCCCCCTTTCCCCTTTTGTGAGAGCTTGAGGTAATTAAATAATTAAACTAAACTCTCATTGGACCCCTTTGCCTCCTGGCCAATAGGAATCAGGCAAGCCATGGGGCTCCAGAATGCTCATTGGACCCTTTGGGAGACTGCCCAAGTCTTCTAGGAGACTTAATTCTTATTGGTTTCTTTTATTAAATGTTTTTAAATTAATTAAACTAGATTTACTCTAGCTTAATTCTCATTGGTCCACTTCAAGGGTCATCCAATAGGAATTGGGCACATCTTGTGGGCATCTGGGCTAGGGAGCTGACATGTGTCCCTAATTCCCTTTGTGTAAAGGGGCTTGTGTGTGTGTGTGTGGATTTCTCTCTCATCCCCTAGAAGAAGGGCTCGCCCCCTCCCATGTAGGGATGTGCATTGACTTTGGAGAGCACACAAAGCATCCAATTTCCCCTAAGCTTTAACTCTTTGGACACAACCTTTGAATTTTGGTACCTTAGCATTTTGGAAGTCTTAATGGGCTGAACCTTAGGGTCTTTTTAGCCCATTGTTGCACATGGCTCTTTTGCAGATGGCCCCCCCTTTGGATCCCTATTTTCCCTCCTTTGGATCCCTACTGTGGCCGGCTGCTAGCTTAACCAATATTCTAGCTTTTTCTCCCCTGGCACTTCCCCACATTAAATGATCAGTTTAATATGAGAAAATCATTTAAGAGAATTAGATATTGATTATTATGACATTACCTCTCTCTTGAAATCATAGTCGTCCTCGACTATGGTGTAGAGAAGATAAAGCATATTCATGAGTCCTTTTCTTAGCGGGTAGAGGATCCCTATGTTACCCTACGACATCATTCCATAATGGATGACTAGTCCATTTGGCGCTTGAGAGCCTGAGGCTGCCGCAAGCATGTCTGCACATCAATCCTATCAGTCTTCCGTAGTAGAGTGACAATCTCTACTTGGTGTTTGGGAGACGTCGTCTCCACAAACCTGATCTAAGCATGCATACTACTTCATTTTTGTGCACAAATAGAAAAAAAGAGAGAGTCTTATAAGACAAAAACTTTGTTCATTTTTTAAAAAAACATTTTGTACATTTGCTTACTCTTGGGAAGCATTGTAAGCATTGACAAGGTTTAGGTTATCCTTTAATTGTATGCCATGCATCCATCTAGCATCTTCAAAAGGATCATTCTTAAACTTAATAAGATATCGTCGGATAATCTTACCACCTCTTAGTACCTTGTCTTCATGTCGGAGAATGGACTCGGGCTGCAGCTCCTCCTCTTGGTCCTCGATCTCCGGTGGGTCTTCAATAGTTAGTTCTTGAGGTGGCTCTCCTTTGTAAGGCTTTGATAGGCTCACATGGAAAGCATTGTGTATGAGCCAATGATTGGGTAACTTGAGTTGATAGGCCATCTCATTGATTGGCCTAAGAATCTGAAAGGGACCATAGTACCTTTTTGCTAGTTTAGCATAGTACTTTTGGTGGCCCGTAGGATTCTTGCCCGTCGTGTGCCTTAATCGAGCCTTTGGAAATTTTAACAAGACCCAATCGTTTTCTTTAAAGGCTTGGGCTCTTCTGTGCTTGTCAGCAGCAGCCTTTTGCCTTTGCTGTGAGATAGAGATAGCATCCTTAATCTTTTGAAAAGATTCTTGTAGGTCTCGGCTATACTCATCTGCAGCGAAGATCTTCCCATGTACCTTAAGTAGCAAGGGACTTTTTGATCTTCCCTCAATTACCTCGAAAGGTGCTTTTCCCATGGAAGTATGTACAGTGTTATTGTAAGCATACTCCACTAAGGGTAAGTACTTCTCCCATTGGGATCTTTGATCTACTTCCGTTACATAGGCTTTTAGTAGATCGAGAATTGTTAGGTTAGCTATTTCACTTTGTCCATCCGTTTGTGGATGATAGGCCAAAGAGAAGTTTAGCCTTGTACCTAAATTCTCAAAGAGAACCTTCCAGAAATTACTTGTCATTCTAGGATCTCTATTCGACACTATGGACATTGGCAAGCCATGGTACTTGAAAATTTGTGAAATGAAGAGGGTTGCCATTTGATGGGCTTTGATAGTCTTTTTGACAGGTATAAAATGAGCTTGTTTACTGAACCTGTCTACTATTGTCCATATTCCCGTATTCCCATGGATAGACTTAGGCAATCCAAAGATAAAATCCATGGATATGCTCTCCCATGGTGAATTAGGGATTGGCAAGGGTTGAAGCAATCCAAGTTGCTTCCCTCTATCAAATTTTGTCTTTTGGCATACCACACATTTGGAAACATACTCTTGTATGTTCACTTTCATGGTAGGCCAATAGAAATATGTTTCTATTCCCTTTAAGGTAGACTGAATGCCTCTATGCCCCGCATAAGGTGGAGCATGAGATTCATACATTACTTTCTCACGTAGTGAGTTAGTAACGCATAGTCTATTGCCATAGAGAAGATAACCATCTTGTAAAGTGAATGGTTCTTCTTTCTTCCCTAATGCCAGGGCTGAAATCACATCTCTAAAGTCGGGATCAATAGCGTACTCATCTATCATTGAAGATAGATCATTGTGAGTTGCTATGGAAACTGCATTCACTCTCGGCCGTCTTGAGAGTGCATCGGCTACTTGATTGTGCTTGCCAGCAATGTGAGCAATATGAAAATGAAATTGCGAAAGGAAATTTTCCCACCTCATTTGTTTGTCGGAGAGCTTGGTCTGCGTCATGAAGTACTTAAGACTTTGGTGATCCATTCGCAGAATGAAAGGAGTCCCCAATAAATAGTGCTTCCATGAGTCTAAGGCATGTAGAACTACAAGGAGTTCCTTTTCGTATATGCCTAGAGCTTGCTCAACAGGGTCGAGCCTTCGACTCTCATAGCCTATGGCATGCCCTTCTTGGAGCAAAACAGCTCCAAGGCAATCACCACAAGCATCACATTGGACCTCAAATGGTTTTGAGAGATCCGGTAGTGTAAGCACAGGTTGAGAGATAAGCTTTTCGAAAGCATTGTTCTCCTTAGCAGACCATGTATACCTAACGCTTTTCTTTGTTAGGTCATGTAATGGTCCCGCAATTTGTGAGAACTTTTCTATGAAGCGTCTATAGTATGCACACATACCTATAAAGCTTCTTAGTTCATGAAGATTCCTTGGTTTAGGCCATCCTTTTATTACCTCTAACTTGGATGGATCCATTTGGATGCCATCTTGAGAGATAATGTGACCTAAATACTGAATCTCTTGCAAGAAAAATTCACTTTTCTTTCGATTAACATAAAGTTTATTCTCTCTTAAAACTTAAAATATTACCTGGAGATGTTGCTTGTGTTCCTCCAATGAATTAGAGTAGATGTTAATATCATCAAAGAACACTCCAGTGAAGGTTTGATGAGGCCTGAACAGCTTCTCCATCAAGCGGTTGAATGGAGCTGGTGCATTGGTCAGGCCAAAAGGCATGACAATGTATTCGTAAAGACCACATGTAGTACGAAATGTGGTCTTTACAATGTCTTGATCAACCATCCTTATTTGATGATAGCCACTTTTTAGGTCAATCCTACTGAAGTAGGTCGATCCTTGTAGCTTATCAAATAGGTCTTCTACCCGTGGAACGGGAAACCTATTCTTGATAGTGATCCTATTTATTGCTCTATAGTCGACACACATACGATATGTGCCGTCTTTCTTTTGCACTAATAGCACAGGTGAGCAAAATGGAGATGAGCTAGGCCTAACCATGCCCTTCTCAACTAACTCATGCACTTGCCGCATAATCTCCTCTTGTTGAGCTTGAGAAACTCTATAAGGAGGTTTGTTAGGCGGTGAACTTCCTGGAAGAAGTTCAATTGCATGGTCATCATTACCTCGTTTAGGAGGTAGCTCACAAGGGATGTCGTCAATAAAAACATCATTAAACCCCTTGAGAAAATTGGATAACTCTAATTCCTTTTGGTTGCTTTTATTTTCTTTTGCTAAAGCATTAGGTTCATTTTTAGAATCTTTAACAAAAATCATGTACACGGAAATAGAGCTCTTTATTGACTTATTGAAAGCTGGTGTATGTACAATGGGGATTGTGTTACCCATTTCCTTAGCATCTATATACATGTCTTTTTCCCTGAACTTAAAGGAGATTCTCCTTTCAGGAAATTTAACATCGGCAGCAAGGCGGTCAAACCATGGTGCCCCTAGGATTACATCCTCATGCTTGAGAGGAGAGATAAAGAAGTCCTCTTTGTCCACATAGCCTTGGACATGAAGCCTCAATTTCCCGATTAAGGGAGTGAATGAAGCTTCTTGCCCCTTGAAGCCACTGTCTGCGGGTAGGATATCTCCCATCTCGTAGGATTGTATGCCTAGCTTGGTGGCCAACTCTATAGATATAAAATTGTGAGTAGAACCAGGGTCAAAGAGAATAAAAGCATCATGTTCTCTTACCTTTCCCCAAGCATGGCATAGAGGAGATCCTTTGTGAGTTGTTTGGTGAGTCTCCTCCTCTTGGATTTCAACCAAGGAAGCTCTAGGAGGATCTTGGCGGTTGTTCTTTTGGGGACAAGCGCGGTACGCATGCCCTTGTTCGCCGCACTTGAAACACCGGTTATCCTTGCGATAACCGGCGCTCAAGCTCTTCAGGAGAGAGTTTGTTCTTACCTTTGTAAACTCCCTTCTCTTTAGCTTTGTTGGAGTTGCCCTTAGGAGACTTTTGGACATTGTCCTTCCCCTTAGGCTCATTGGAACCCTTGTTTTCCGGGGGCTTATTATTTCTTTTAACCCCCGTTTGGAAATTGATTCTAGAGGCCACCATAGTATGGTGTATTACCGCCGATATGGTACGTGGCCTTTGGGAGTTGACATACTCCGCCATTTCTTCGGTTAAGCCCGCACAAAACTGTTGCTTTTGCTCTCCAAAATCCAACTTTTTGAAGACAGTGGCTTTGAGTTGTAAGTCCCAAAACTTGTCTACATATTTGTGGATGGATTCATTGGGAGAGAGCTTTAAGCTTTGCCATTCGGTGAGTACTTTGTCTTTGGCATCGGTGGCCAAAAACTGCTTCATAATGGAAGCTCTTAAAGCCTTCCATGTTCGTGGAGCTTCACCGTTGGCTCGTAGGCTAGACCACCATTGTCTGGTGGACTTTTGAAAGTGCATAGCTACATGGCGTAGCTTAGAGGACTCCGTGAAGCCCTCATCTCCAAACGCCGCATCGAATTGTTGGATAAAGGCCAAGACTTTGTCCGTAGCACCAAAGGTACCATCATAGGTAAGGAAAGACATGCTCTTCCCTCCCTCTTTGAATTTCTTCAGCTTGGACGACCTCTTCCATGAGGCATAGAATTTCCTATGGCCTCTTCTTTTTGATGGTTCAAAGGTTGCACCATCACTTTCTTCAGAAGGTGAAGAATTTGAAGACGGTGGAGAAGAGGGTGACCTCTTTCTCGCCTTTTTCTTGTCTTGATCTTTGTCGTCTTCACCATAGCTTTCATAAGAGGAAGAAGATGGAGAAGAGGGTGTCCTCTTTCTCGCCTTTTTCTTCTCTTGCTTTTTATCATCCCTCTTTGAATTGTGGTGAGGATAGGAATATGATGGTCTTCTCCGCTTTGGTGGTGATGGAGAGCGTTTAGCCCGCCGTCTTCATGGAGCCATCTCCGCCGAGGTGGCGGGAGACTCGCTTCTTTCTCGTTCCTTCGGTGGAGGCTCTTGAGTTCTCCTTTGGGAAGGATATGCATCATCAAGAAGTAAATTCTTGAGCCCTTCGTATGGATTATCTTCTTCTTCCCGAATCGGAGAGAGACCTCTTTTGGTAGTCTCACAAGGAGGCTTCCTAGGTGTTCTCTCATCATGGTGATGAGCTTGGAGAATCCCGTGAGCACGGAGCTTCCGTTGCACTTCACTTTGGAGAGATGGATTGCCCATGGCTTGTTGAAGCCTAGAAACAAGATAGTTAACAAGCATTGAAACATCATTAGTAGCTTGCTCATGAGCAAAATCAAAGTTATCAACATTAATTTCACTCTCTTTACTATTGTCAGCCATTCTAACAACTTTTAGGTGTAAACTTTTTAGGTGTACTTTGGCACTTCAAGCCCTAGTTGCTACTCCTCTTTACCCCTTTAGAAAAAGCACTCAAGCTACTGTACCCGCGGCTCGAATACCATTAATTGCAAGGAATAGAAGAGAGGGTCCTTCAACACCAAAACAGCACCGGCTCCTGTCAAGCTTCTAATAGCTCAATAGTGGTTAATCCGTAGGCAAGCCCCGTAGGACTCCACTATTAAGACCATAGCTCTCGACGGAGTTGCCCCGTTAACTGCACAAAGGCAGGCGCACTGCAAGGCTGAAAAATCCCTATTCTACTTACTCACAGGCAATTAATAATACCAACCATTTGTAGCTAGCTTGAGGACCTCCCTTCTTGAGCAAGAAAAGAGAAACCTTGTGCTCTGATACCAATGTAGCATTTAATGGCCTAATAACTTATGTGTAGCGGAAATTAGCATGAACATAGTGGTCATTTCATTAGAATAGATTACTAATGAGAATTACAAGAGTGCTTGGGTGGAGAGAGCAACAAAAAGCATAACACCTAGTTAGATAGCATCAACAATACTTTCAAAAGAGAGAGAAATTAAGCTATTGACAACAGTTGAGGACCGGATTTTCATGGAGCCGATCCCCCCTCCAAAAGGCTTTGTATTATGGTTTCTCCCATCAAGAGAGACATTGTACAATACAATTCTTTGTGTTCCTTCAAGACTAGCTAGTGCAATGAAGATGGAAGCTTCATGCACTAAGCAAAACACTTAACAAACACAACTTGAATTATCCCCGTTCTCAGACCCAAGACCTCACACACCTTCGAAGATGGTGAGAGCTAGCAGGGTATGAGAGTAGATTGAGAGGAAGAAGGAGTATCTTACGAGAAAGATGTACATCTCCTCACATAATCACTCATATTAGCATAGCTTAGCTTAGTAATTAGCTTGGTAGAGGAGATGAGCATGCATTGAAGCTTGGCTCTTGGTTGGATTTGCATCCACATGCCAAGAGAGTGTTGAGGTAGGCTTCTATCTCACAAGCTTGGAGTAGGTGATGAGTTCTTCATTAAAGCTTGGGAAGAGATAGTCTTCTCTTTCTTCACACGTGAGATTGTGTGAGTGTGAGTGTGATAATGCCAAGCAAAAATCAGTCCCCCCCTCTCTCTTGGGCGAGCCCCCTTGCTATTTGCTCTTCCTGCAGCCTCATTGGCCCTCCCCAAGTCAAGCCAATTATAATTAAGCAACATAAGTGATAGCCTTCTGACATGTGTCCCCCTTTCCCCTTTTGTGAGATCTTGAGGTAATTAATTAATTAAACTAAACTCTCATTGGACCCCTTTGCCTCCTGGCCAATAGGAATCAGGCAAGCCATGGGGCTCCTGAATGCTCATTGGACCCTTTGGGAGACTGCCCAATATTCTTCTAGGAGACTTAATTCTTATTGGTTTCTTTTATTAAATGTTTTTAAATTAATTAAACTAGATTTACTCTAGCTTAATTCTCATTGGTCCACTTCAAGGGTCATCCAATAGGAATTGGGCACATCTTGTGGGCATCTGGGCTAGGGAGCTGACATGTGTCCCTAATTCCCTTTGTGTAAAGGGGCTTGTGTGTGTGTGTGCGTGGCTTTCTCTCTCATCCCCTAGAAGAAGGGCTCGCCCCCTCCCATGTAGGGATGTGCATTGACTTTGGAGAGCACACAAAGCATCCAATTCCTCCTAAGCTTTAACTCTTTGGACACAACCTTTGAATTTTGGAACCTTAGCATTTTGGAAGTCTTAATGGGCTGAACCTTAGGGTCTTTTTAGCCCATTGTTGCACATGGATCTTTTGCAGATGGCCCCCCCTTTGGATCCCTATTTTCCCTCCTTTGGATCCCTACTGTGGCCGGCTGCTAGCTTAACCAATATTCTAGCTTTTTCTCCCCTGGCACTTCCCCACATTAAATGATCAATTTAATATGAGAAAATCATTTAAGAGAATTAGATATTGATTATTATGACACGTAGGCTATACCACCATTGCCTGACGGACTTTTGGAGATGAATGGCTACATGACTTATCTTAGAGGACTCCGTGAAGCCCTCATCTCCGAATGCCACATCAAATTGTTGAATAAAGGCTAGGACTTTGTCTGTAGCACCAAAGGTGCCATCGTAGGTAAGAAAAGAGATACTCTTTCCTCCCTCCTTGAACTGTTTGAGCTTGGAAGACCTCTTCCAAGCAGCATAGGATTTCCTATGGCCTCTCCTTTTGAGTTCTTTGGGAGCTGCACCATCACTTCCTTCAGAAGAGGAGGACGATGATGAAGATGGAGAAGAGGGTGACCTCTTTCTCTCCTTTTTCTTCTCATACTTCCTTTCTTCCTTCTTTGAATTATGGTGAGAAGGACTATTCGATGGTCTTCTCCGTTTAGGGGCTGTTGGAGAGCGTTTTGCCTGCCGTCTTCGTGGTGCCATCTCTGCCAAGGTGGCCGGAGATTCACTTCTTTCTTGTTCTTTTGGTGGGTGCTCTACTGTTGAGATTTGGGCTCTACTTTTTGAGGGAGTTGCCCATCAACTTGTAAACTTTTGAGCCCTTTGTATGGGTCCTCTCTCTCACCGTAGAGAGCCCTCTTTTAGAAATCTCACTAGGAGCTTTCATAGGCACTCCATCTTCTAGGTGAGGAGATTGGAGAATCCCATGGATGTGTAATTGTTGTTGCACTTCTCCTTGGAGGGATGGCTTTCCCATGGCTTGTTGAAGCCTAGTAACAAGATAGTTTACAAGCATAGGAGCATCATTAGTAGCTTGAACATTAGCAAAATCAAAGCCATCAACATTAATTTCACTCTCTCTACTATTGTCAGCCATTCTACCTAAGTTTTAGGTGTAAATTTTTACTTGTACTTTGGCACTTCAAGCCCTAGTTGCTACTCCTTTTTACTTTTAAAGATAAGCACTCAAGCTCTTGTACCCGCGGCTCGAATACCATTAATTGCGAATATAAGAGAGGGTTTATCATAGCCCAGTCAGCACCGGTTCCTGTCAAGCTTCTAATAGCTCAATAATGGTTAATCCATAGGCAAGCCCCTTGGGACTCCATTATTAAGACCATAGCTCTTGACGGTGATACCCCATTAACTGCAGGAAGCAGGTATACAACAAGGATAATAAATCCCTATTCTACTTACCCTCATGAAATTAATAATACCAACCATTTGTAGCAAGCTTGAGGACCTCTCTTCTTGAGCAAGAAAAGAGAAACCGATAGCTCTGATACCAATGTAATATTTAATGGGTAATTACTTATGTGTGGCAAAAATTACATAGACGTAGTGAGCATTTTATTAAGAGAGATTCCTAATGAGCATAGCAAGAGTGCTTGGTTGGAGAGAGAGCAACAAAAGCATAACACCTAGTTATAAATAGGCATGAACAATACTTTAAGAGAGATTAACACTTGACAACAGTTGAAGACCGGATGCACATGGAGCCGGTCCCCCCTCCAATAGGCTTTGTATTATAAGTTTCCCCCATCAAGGGAGACATTTTACAATACAATTCTTTGTGTTCCTTTAATAACTTGCTAGTGCAATGAAGATGGAAGCTTCAAGCACTAAGCTAACACTTTGGAGGAAGAATGGGTGCTTGTTGATTCCTAGAAGATTAATCCTTGGAGAGATGTAGCAAGGTTCACCTATCATTGTCTTCAATCAACCCAATCAACTTCTAGACTTGATAGGCTATACTTTTTGCACAATGCAAACTAGGTTTCATTATCACGTCATATGAAAGTTATCATTCAAGAAGGGTTATCGGATCATTTTTCCCTTCTTGGAATTTCAGATTTTACGGTAGAAGGGCGTACCAACCTCAGGGAAGCAAGAAATTGCTTATCACCAGCCTAATCTTATTTAAGTACTTTCATTTCAAAGTGCTCGCTGGTGTCTCAAGCATCCATTGAGCTTAGTCAAGATATTGCAAAAGAGAGAGCGGACCTCTGGAAAAAGTTTTGCAAAAAACTTCACAAAATAATTAAGAGGGTTGGACCAGCATTGAAAAAGGATAGAGCTCATGAGGTGTCAGCCCTCACCTCTCGTTTTAAAGAGATGGGTTGTAACATTTAATGGGTAATTACTTATGTGTAGTGGAAATTACATAGACATAGTGAGCATTTCATTAAGAGAGATTCCTAATGAGCATAGCAAGAGTGCTTGGTTGGAGAGAGACTAACAAAAGCATAACAACTAGTTAGAATTAGGCATGAACAATACTTTGAGAGAGATTAACACTTGACAACAGTTGAGGACCGGATGCACATGGACCCGTTCCCCCCTCCAATAGGCTTTGTATATAGGTTTCCCCCATCAAGGGAGACATTTTACAATACAATTCTTTGTGTTCCTTCAATAACTTGCTAGTGCAATGAAGATGGAAGCTTCAATCACTAAGCTAACACTTTTATAACACAACATCAATTCCTTGTTGGTCTCAGACCCAAGACCTCACACACCTTGAAGATGGTGAGAGCTAGCGGGGTATGAGAGTAGATCTAGAAGAAAAATAATTAGTCTTACGAGAAAGAAGGATTTCTCCTCACATAATCACTCATAACAGCTTAGCATAGCTTAGTAATTAGCATGGTAGAGGAGATGAGCATGCATTGGAGCTTGTCTCTTGATTGGATTTGCATCACAAGCCAAGAGTTTGTTGGTGTAGGCCTCCCTTCTCACAAGCTTGGAGTAGATGAAGAGATTTCCATTAAAGCTTAAGAAGGAGATATACTTTCTTTAATTCACACATGAGCTTGTGTGAGTGTGTGTGGAATAATGCCTTCACAAATCATCCCCCTCTCTCATCTTGGTCGACCCTTATTGCAATTTACTCATGCTAGCTCCCTATTGGCCCTTGAAAAGCCTAGCCAATAGCATTTGAGCAATATTTTTACTTTTGTTGGCTTTCTATTGGCCCGTGAATAGTTTAGCCAATAGCCTTTGAGAGGCCTAGTCAAGAACCTTGTGACAAGTGGCCATCCTTTTCCCCTTTTGTAAAAGATCAAATAAAAAATTTAATTATCTGAATTCCTATTGGACCTTTTAGTCTTCTTGCCAATAGGAATTAAGCAAATTTATAGGCTGCTTAATTCTCATTGGACCTTTTGATTGTCCAATAGTCTTTTAGGGAGACTAATTTTTATTGGTTGTGTTTTGAAGCATTTATAAAAAAAGAAATTAAATTTACACTAGCTCAACCCTCATTGGTCCACCTCTATGTCCATCCAATAGGATTCAGGCAAGAATTGGGGGTTTTCTTGCATGCCTGACATGTGTCCTATTTGCTTTGTGGAAAGGGTAAATTGATGAGTGTGTGTGTGTGTGTGTGTGTGTGTGTGTGTATGTGTGTGTGTGTGTGTGTGTGTGTGTAGAATCATTTTTCTATTCCTCATGGTTATGACTTCCTTGATAAGTGATGCATCCATTTTTATTAAGATAGATCTTAAATCTCGATATCATCAAGTAGGTATATTGGAAAATGATGTTCATAAAACTATATTTTTGAACATAATTTGGTCATAATGAATTCTTTTTTTTTTTTGTTAAAGAAAAGCTCATTCTTCAAAACTAAGATTGAATATTTAGGCCAGATTGTCTCTGGTGAAGGAATCTGTGTGCATCCTAAAAAAACTCAATGTATTAAGGAATGGCTTAGACCTCAATCTATTCATGAGATTCGTTCTTTTCTTGGTTTGTGTAACTATTATAGAAAACTCATGTGAAATTTTTCATCATTGCCTTTACCACTTACAAACCTTTTGAAAAAGAACACATCTCTCACTTGCAATTATCAACATCAAAAATCTTTTGAGACACTCAAATATGTACTCACACAAGCTCATGTCTTACAAATTTTTTATTTCAAGTAATTCTTATTTTTTATAAAATTGATGCTAGTGGGTATGATATTGATGTCGCATTAATACAAGCCCATTACATATGAAAGTAGAAAGTTGAAACCCAATGAGCTTGATTATAGAAGACAAACAATTACTAGCTATTGTGCATGCTTTGAAGTTATGAAAACATTACTTGATGGGATCTAAATTTTTTGTTAAAACTGATCAACAAAGCATTCATCATTTATTTTCATAACCGGCTATTTTTTATCATCATTCAAAGTGGGTATCATTTATTCAAAGTTTTCATCCACTCATTCAATATCAACCAGGGCATGAAAATAAGGTTGAAGATACACTAAGTTGCATGCAATTGATTGATAACATTTTTGTTGTGTCTATTGATTTTTTTCAAAAAATGATTGATACTTATGCTCACGACTTTGATTTTGCTGACATTTATGCTTACTTTTACTTTTGTTCATACACAATAATTTTTTCATAATGGATATTTATTCTTTGAAAAGTGATTGTGTGTAACCATTGCATTTCATCAACTTGTTATTAAAGAGTGACATGAATCACCTTATATAGGCTGCCATGGGATTGCTACAACTAGTCACATAGTAGAATTTCTATTATACTGGTCTTTCTTTCCAAAAGATGTTGTTACATATGTTGCACAATGTTTTGTTTGTCAACAATTCAAGCATCCTCATGGTAAGCAATATGGTATTGATACCTTTACCTATTTTTGACTCTCCTTGGCAACACATTTCTATGGATTTTATTATGAATTGCCACTCATTCGTGCACAAAACAATATGATTTGGACCATCGTAGATAGATGTAGTAAGCATGCTTACTTTATACCTTGTAAGAAGACCCTCTTAGTTAAGCAAGCAAATCTATTGTTTCAATTTGTAAACATATTTTTATTTTGCATGGAATGCCTAAATATATCATATCTAATCGAGACAGACGTTATGATTTTTGGATGACACTTTCACAAATTTGGGCACTCAAATAGACTTTACTTCTGCATTTCATCTAGAATCTAATGGACAAAAAGAAGCGACCAATAGCACCATTCTAGATCTTTACAAAACAAACACTCATGAGAGACCAACAACTTGGGACACGTACATCCACTTGCTTTAATTTGTATACAATAACACTCATCATTGATCCACATGAACTTCATCATTTCCAACTTTGTATGGGTACTCATTGCCTACTCCTTTGTCTCGCATTTCTCATGAAGTACCACATGCAGATAAAATTGCTCAACAACACACCCAAATCCTAGAGCAAGCAAAACAAGATATTCACAAAGCACAATATACATACATGAAACAAGAAAATAAAAAGGGAAAACCAATGTAATTCAAAGAGGGAGATTTTGTGATGCTTTGCATTGAAAAGAGACATCTTAAGAGCGTAGAGACTAGTCATGTTGTTAAGCTAGCACCGCGATATTATGTTCGCATTAAAATCACTAATTGTATTAATGCTAGTTCATTTCAATTAGCTCTCCCAGCTCTTGAAAAATTCACAACACATTTCAAATAAGTCTTCTTTCTCCTTTCAAAGGTTCGCTATCATCACTCCCTATCATTGTGTATCCACCCTTTTTAAAAGAAGATTCTGCAATCCTTGCATTTGAGACTATCATAAACCATCAAGACACTTTGACACACATTGGTATGTTGCAAAGTAGAAGAATCATGGCCTTTAAAGTGCCAAGTAGATGCCAAAGAGGTTTTTTTTCTCTCATCCTAGTATCATGGAAGCATGTCAAACTTCTTTAAATTGAAAGTTTTTATTCTTTACTTGAGGTTTGTCCTTTAGCTGATGAATGTGCTATTTCGTACCCAAGGTTCACTATTTGACAGTTCATTCAGTGGTATTTGATGTTGAGGTTTGTCCTTTGACTATTAGACATTGTTATTTGATACATGAGGTTCACACTTTGATCGCTATTTAGTGCATCATCTAAAGAAATACTTGATTGAGGTTTTTTTCTCTTTGAACAGTTAAAAGGTGATTTCTTTCCACTATTGTCATGATATTCTTGTCTTTGTTAGAGGGCTTGCTGACAAAGATCTCTTTTAGCTTTGTAGATATTTGGATATGTGGATATTATGATGAGCAGTGGGAAGTTCTCTCTGGGTACTTTGCTTGATTCAACATAGATAGTGTAGACCTCCTCTCTACATATATTTTGGTGATTTCTGGTTTTCATTATTTTTTGCAACTGAAGGCACTTGCTTCCCTATCAGGGAAACAATTATCACTATTATTACTTCTAGAAATTTTATCAATTTTGCTTATGTTTTATTCTAAAAAACCATTAAAAAAACAATGTAAATAGAACTCTCCTTTACCTACATATATTTTGGTGATTTCTGGTTTTCATTATTTTTTGCAACTGAAGGCACTTGCTTCCCTATCAGGGAAACAATTATCACTATTATTACTTCTAGAAATTTTATCAATTTTGCTTATGTTTTATTCTAAAAAACCATTAAAAAAACAATGTAAATAGAACTCTCCTTTACCTACTATTTTTAAAAATTAAGTAAAAAGCAGCCACTTCTACTTTGGGTGCCACATGAAGAGTGAAAGAGAATCCCAAAATCGTGTCTTTGTGCACACTGCACATTTTTAGCAAGAATCATCTTCTTTACTCTTCACGAGGAAGACGAGGGATCTAAAAGCATCCTAGCAGGTGAGTTTTCCCCTCCCCTTTCAAAGCCAACACAACTTTCAAAATATCCATCGAAACAAAGTTGTAGAAGATACATTTTTGCCCTCTTTTATGCTAATTTTCTCCCTCTTTTATGCTAATTTTCTCTCTTAATCATGGCATACACTCTCTCGATTGTTAGTTGATACTCTCTTATCTTTCATACATTTATCTTATTGTAATTCATGATCCATGATATGAATAAAGAGGTGGAAGACAAATACTCAATCATATTGATTGAGGGTAATGATTCATACCCAGTATGGTGCCTTGTGTTTTGATTCTGTGACTCATGGAAAATAGACTGTTGATGGTAATACCAATTCAAGATGGGACTTGCCTCCCAGTTTTAATTTTTGTCGAGTATTATTGCCACAATTTCTCTAAACTTTTTATGTACTTTGGGATAATTATGTACAACTTTTGGCAGGAATCGTGATTTTATCAGTTGTTAGTTTTTCAATGAGTCTCTCTCTCTCTCTCTCTCTCTCTCTCTCTATACATATATATATATATATATATATATATATATATATATATATATATATATATATATATATATATATATATATATATATATATGTATATGTATAGAGAGAGAGAGAGAAATCATAATTCATATATATATAATATGTATAGAGAGAGAGAGAGAAATCATAATTCACATTAGAATCTCTCTCTCTCTCTCTCTCTCTCGTCTGTCTCTCTCTTTTTTGGCTTGCTAAAGGCCTTAGTATCCATATGGGTGAAGGTCGTTCATTTCTAGTTGTGAGACATGTGACCTCCAAAGAGCCTTAAAAATTCTAAAAAGAAAGGAATCATGTCCTTCCAAATGCACTTTCCAAAGCCACATTCATTGGCTTTCTAAAAGAAGCCTTAGAGGAGAGTTGAGTTAGACATACTTTCAATGTTAATATAATTGAGTCGGGATTGCCTTTTGGGACTGCACTTCGGGGCTCAACTAGCTAAACTCTCGGTGTCTACAGTGTTAGAATGCTCAAGATTGTGAGTTCTACCAAAAAAAAAGGAGAGTTAATACTTTCAATGTTCTCAGTGATGATTGAGACTTACCTCAAATGTTCTTTTGATTTTTATTTCACGGTTTGCATCTTACATGGTTTGATCTTTTTTGCATTCTATTACTTTAGAATGCCAAAGTGAAGCCTTACCTTGCATAATTTTAGTTTACACACAAACACATATTAATGGGTCTTTTTATTTCACAATCTCACATGGCTTAAACTTTCTTCCATACTATTTTTTTATAATGCCAAATTCAAGGTTCACCTTTTCTTTTTTTGGACCCTACTCACAATTATGAGTTGAGAGAATTTATATTAACTTGATAAGAATACAATTGCCCTTAAGCACTACATGTGTCTTGAGGGGGACTAGGGTTTCATAAGAGACGTGCACACAGACAATGAGGATATATCTACCAAAGATGTTACTCCTACCCTCTTGAGTGTTCTAAGTAGCTCAAAGCTTTCACCCATCTTGCATCTTTGCCACCAACAACCCCTCTTCTTGCTCCAACCATCTGTATGAGCTAAATGCTCAGTCTCACAATATCATCATATTCTATTACCTAAACCAGGTATGAGGTCCAAGAAATTGAAGGTTCACCTTATAAGATTCGAGTTGAATTCAACTACTTTCTTTTAGAGCAAGAGAAAAGAAGAGAGTTAGAAACAATTGAAATTTTATTATTTCCTATAACGACCTACCTCTCCATGAAAACTATAAAAACCTTCTTTTCTTTTTGACTAGATAAGGCCTTAGTAAAGCGTTGCATTTTGGGTGCATTGTAACTGTGGACCATTAGATAAAGCTTGCTAATTAGTGTCACACGACAAGAAGCTTTCTTTTCTCCCGTTCCTCAATTTGTTACCATGCTTCCAATTAACTTTTAGTACTTAACTTTTATGCTTTTGAAATATATTGTAATCTACATAGTTCATTGTTATACTTGTTTTTAAAAAATATAATATGATAATAAATATCTTAAAATATTAATGTCACCTTGTTGTTCTCTCTCTCTCTCTCTCTCTCTCACTCTCAAAGAAGTTTCTTATTATTAAATTCCTCTCAATAACCTTAAAGAGGCCGTAGTGAACTTTCACCTTGTTTTCTTCCAACGAAGAAGAATCAAATTAGAAAATCATGAAACGAGAAGATCAGTGAAGAACATGATAATGAACCTTGTGTATCAAGGGCATGGGGATAGGTCATTAGGGGTGCCTCCTCAGATAGCTGATGTAAGTTTCGTCTCTAAATGGTGTCATGGCTCGGCACGAGCATGGCAAGTTCTTGTAATATTTTTGAGATGATCAATATAATTCACTCACAATTGTGAGTTTTGCTTTTTTTTTTTTTTAAGTATAATACAAAAGAGTGCTCCATGGGAAGGTAGGAACAAGACCCATGTATCAACTTGGTTGTCCGCTTCCTCTTTTACGTTTCCCACCCCTTTCTCCTTTTTGCAAGCCTAACATAAATTTATGATTTATCTACAACGTTTTCCATTAGTATGTTCTTCACATTTCAAAAATAAAAAGTGAACAAGAATCTCTCTCTCTCTCTCTCTCTCTCTCTCTCTCTCTCTCTCTCTATACGTACATCATAAAAGGACAAGGGCTCCTTTGCACGCACCTAGCTCAGGCTTGTTATGCGAAGTTGTAACCTCTGTTTCTCAAACTTGTCGCACGAAGATGCTATAGCCAAGGCACGCAACTTGGTGGTGGTATGTCTTCATCATCTGTGTGAGTCCTCTGACAGATTGCAATGTCAACTTAGCTTCTTGCAGGTTGCACGTAGAAACTGTGAGGGCAAGTTTCTCAGCGAGAGAGAGGACGGGGTGCAGGGACAGAAGCATGTGCATAGGGGGGGCGAGGAGAGGGGATAAGAGAATCTTTAGAGGTAATGAATTTTATTTTACGAGAGCTACCAATCTATCTATACTATATATGAAGCAGCTTAAATGTTTCAAGGAAGGAGAGACCCTCCATGTGTCCGTCATTGCTTTAAGAGAAAACCTTGCAAAACAAAAGTGAAGGGTTAGATTTAAAATGCAAAAGTAGAGGGTAACATTCTAAGAACCGACAAGCTTTTCAGAATGTAAAGTCAATAGACTTTCTACTTTGCATAGAATAAATATTTCAGTTTAAATATACATAACAAAAAAGGATAATGTTAGTGAATATTTTATTATTTAATAAGAATTTAATTTTTGAATATATACATTTGGCTATATCTTTTCAAGGGAATTTTTTCAAGACCAATATTGATAGTTTTTAGAGATTTCTAAAAGCTTTTTTTTTTTTGAAGAGATAAAAAAAAAGCAACCCTTTTGTCGACTTGGTGATGTCTTGCTTTGAGGACATCCATGCAAATAAAGAGGTTGATCCACATTATTCGCTGTGTGTGTGTGTGTGTGTGTGTGTGAGAGAGAGAGAGAGAGAGAGAGAGAGAGAGAGAGAGAGAGAGATTTTATCATTGAGCTCATATGCACTATATCTCACCAAGGGCATCCTACAAGCCCTTCCAATTTCTAAGATTTTATGGTTTTCTTTGCATTATAGAGTTTTTTTAAAAGGATATCTAACGGTTTCCATCGGTAGAAAATGGATAAAATACCTAATAAAAACCAATCCTCACATTGGCACCCCAAATGGGGAGAGAGATTGCCCAGTTGACGGACCTTTTACCAGTTCTTGGACACTTTTTTCTTGTTATTTTTAAGAGTTAAAAATGTGGCCCATGCTTAAAAACCTATAAATACTCTAAATTTTGACACGCAAGGGTGTCTATTAAAAATCAACCCTAGAGAGAGAGGATAATTGTTGAGCGCCCAATGAATGATGCGTCAAGGAGAAGTAGGGAGAGAGAAAGAGATATAAAAATATTCAAGGGTGTAGGAACAATTTTAAAAGACACCAAAAGTTGCACGAGTCTTCAACAAAAGCGAATATCTATGGGGAGAGAGAGAGAGAGAGAGAGAGAGAGAGAGAGAGAGAGCGACCAATCATAGTCCATGCAAACTACTATCCACCCAACATGTGTGTGTGTGTGTGTGTGTGTGTGTGTGTGTGTGTGTGTGTGTGTGTGTGTGTGTGTGAGAGAGAGAGAGAGAGAGAGAGAGAGAGAGAGAGAGGTTTTGCTTTGGGGGGGGGGGGGGGAGCATAGAAATTTTGAATGCCATAATTACTGTACTAAAACAATAGTAAGAGGCCTCGAGACCTATGTGACAAATCTTTGATTCAAGCATAACACACACACACACATATATTTATTTATTTACACATACACATACATACATTCATATGTACACACACACACACACACATATATTATATATAGAAAAAACTACCAAAATACCCCTCTAGCTTGTGGAAATTTCAAAAATATCCCTCAATTTTCAAAAAGCCCAAAACGGCCCCAAATATTTTGTCATAAACTTCCAAAATTCCCTTCAAATTTTTCAAAATTCCCAAAATACCATTGGTTGTGAGATTAAATTTCTCCAACAATTCAAAACTTTGTCGATTTTCATAAGAAGATTGATTATCTTTGAATACAAGAAGCTAAAACTAAAATTTGAGATGGTTATGTAGGTTTAGGAGATAAATTGCTTCATTAATTTTAGACATAATATGTATATGTATACATACGTATGTATGTATGTACACACACACACACATACACACACATACACACACACAGAGAGAGAGAGAGAGAGAGAGAGAGAGAGAGCTTCATGTTTTAAAAACAACCATAATTTCAATGAAATATCTATTCATAGAGTCTTGAACACAAGCACACATTGTGTGTGTGTGTGTGTGTGTGTGTATGTGTGTGAGAGAGAGAGAGAGAGATAAACTTATGTGTATCATTTCTATCATTCCAATTTTATTCATTTAGTTATATACATAGACACATGCATATATACATGTGTGTGTGTGTGTGTGTGTGTGTGTGTGTGTGTGTGTGTGTGCGCGCGCGCGCGCGGTTAAAACAACCATAGTTTCAATGAAATATATATTTATAAGAGTCTTGAACTGAAGCACACATTGTGTGTGTGTGTGTGTGTGTGTGTGTGTGTGTGTGTGTGTGAGAGAGAGAGAGAGAGAGAGAGAGAGAGAGACTAATGTCTATCATTTCTATATCATTCCAATTTTATTAGATGCTTCAAATCTTTGAAATAATTTGAGGTTTTTTCTATAATGTTAGAATATTCTATATCTTCTTTATTGATGTCAATGGTGGCATCTTTAAAGTTTCCATAAAAAAGATGCTCCCCTACTATGGATATAATGGTGGCAACTAACAAATTGAGTCCATGAAGTTTCTAAGAGAGAAAGAAATGTAGGTTGTGATCCAGGCTAAAATGTAAGAAAATAAATTTGACGTGATCAAAAGCTGAACACTAAAGTAGGGTATGATATTCTTACTTTAAAGTTTCAAAGGATATAATGTGCATACAAAAAAATGCTCTCCTACATTGCCTCAATGTTCGGTCTCACATGTAAGGGAGCAGGAGCTAAGGAGCTAAGCCAAATGCTTGGTATGATATACATTGTGTATAAGGGAAGAGTCCCAAGCATGTAAATGGTTGAATATAATAAGCTCTCATAAAGAGGAACATGCTTTTGTAGTTCGGGGAGAGAAAGATCAATGGCATGCATAATTTCAAGTCATCGACTTCATTTTGCACCACATCCTTCAGTTTAACATGATGGCCAAAACTCTTCAGAAATAAACAGCTAAGCAACCTTATTCTACTTTCAGTTCTATCACATTTAAAGATGCAAATGACGTGAAAGTGTAAATGAACAAATAGTGTGAACCTTATTGTACGATGATTTAAACCATTACTATGCTTGTGCAGAAAACATAGATACAGATGCAAGCGAGTCATCTAGAGAGAAATGTAGATGGAAGGATCAATCACATTCTTAATATTAATAGAAAGCCAAAACATCTCTTTGAAACTTGAAACTTTCTTGGTACATTGGAAGCTATGAGCCTCAATCTTTTCTTACACAATGTAGCAGTCGTTGGTCCTCATCTTTAACAACTTGCTAGCTTACCCAGTTTGTTCTTCTTGACTTGGTAGCACTTTTGTCAACCCTAGGTAGACCAAGGATAATACATCCTTCTTATTATATAGGTTGTTATGATGTGCACTACTACCATGTCTTGCTCATAAGAAAGACGAAAGGATAAAAGCAAATAAGAGAGTGGAGTAGAGACATTGAATCCAATTGTATTCCTATCATTGAAACCAATTCTAGATCCCACTCGGTTTCCAAAAAAGCTATATTCACATTGCCTTCTCTTAGCATTCATCTCTTCACACCATGCTTACTTATCTAATCTCTATCATCAAGTTTGGTGGTATTGCTAGATCAAGATAGACCAAAAGGAGGTCTCTCTCTCTCTCTCTCTCTCTCTCTCTCTCTCTCTCTCTCTCTCTACCCACCCCAATAGAAGGAGAGCACTCCTAAGTTTGTTGAACAAAGGCTAGCACCTCATGAAAGATAATGTTTATGAGAAGCTCCCAAGCTTGGTTTTAAAGAATGATTTGCAGCATCTTACATTTATTCATGTTTGTTAAAATCTATCAAGAGGTTGTGTCATTCATCATTTTTAGAAATACAATAGACTATACACGTAAAAAGAGAGTATTGATAGTGTTCTAATTGGAACATAAGATAGCCCTATGAGAATACATGCCATGTTTCCTTGACCGTAGCAACGCACGGGTCACACACTAGTATGTACAGTATGTGCAATGCACGACAACCATTTTGACAAGTTTGTTGATGTCTATTATTCTTTCTTTTTTTTTCCCTTGGCAAACTTTTTACGACATTTGCTACATTTTTATGAATCTCCTTATATTTAAACACATTTTATCAGACTTCACCGATCAAATTTTCTTCAGCAAAGGCGAATCATATCAAAGAAAATAGTGAAAAAAATTTACAAGGACCTAGCTGTAGTCAGCTTCTTGGAGATTATCCAAGAAAACAGGAAAAGGATTATGACCATTGGGAAAAAAAAGAACTCGGATGAGTAAAATAATTTAATCCTTGTCATCATGACTTTTGATGATGTATACAAGGGAATCTGAAATATGGTTCACCTTTGTCAGGCATGTTGTAGTTTCATGATGTATCGAACAGTCTCTCAAGGCTCGACACGAGCTTGAGTTGACAATGTGATTTCTTTGATGATTCTTTTTTTTTAAAGAACGTGCACTTGTGAGTGGTAGATAAATTATACAACCAAAAAAAATACATCATCATAAATCATGCTCAAACAAGCAATGGCATCATCAATCCAACACTCAACATCAGGCTAACAAGGGAGCCACCCTGATCGCAGGAAACCGACAACAGTATACAGACCACATACATCGGTTGAGAAGGGAGCCACCCTCGCAAGGAGAGAGAAAAACTTGATCGGGCGTCACCAAAGCCCCACCACTAGAACGGACCTCACCCAAGTAGGACAATCGAAAGAGAACCATAAAGCCGAAAGGGGTGGGGCCCAAAGTCCCCATCACCAACACTGGTCCCAAGAAGATCCACCTTGCACAAATCTCTGTCATCGACGCCAATAAGCCCCAAGAGTAACAATAGAAACATACCATCAAAAACCATAACTTGGCATCATAGACAACCAAAAAAGAAACCAGAAGCTTAAACCAAAACCACTTTCTGCGAACCAAAAGATCTGGAAGAAAAAGGGGAGCCAAGCCCCATCCTACATGAGCTGGCGCTGCCACCACTAGTAGAGAGTCGAGCTGCCACATACGCTCCCCACCCTGCCGACCCAAGGGCATAAGCACAGGTCGTTGAAGATCCCCAAGGAAGGGGTGGGAGGCACGACCAAGGTGGATAGTTTTGTTTTCTTTAGATGGAAGGTAACTTTTTGTAAGGGTGTAACGTGACAGTCGTTAATGAAAATTGTTTATGTTATACTATGTGCAAACACAAAGTTGTGTCACTGTGTGTAGGAGCCATTATCGTCCACGGACACTCTGCACTATCTCACATGGGCATGGGAAGGAGGAATCAATGGCCCATTTTGATTTTAGGGAACACGAGCATCGTGAGCTTTCAATCTTGCGACACTGCCCGAATTTACAAATCTATCAAAGTTTACTAAACTGACACAAATTTGCAATGCGGCGGCTTCATCATAGAAGAAATGCATCTCCCAATGCTAGCAACAAGCACATGCATGTGAGATGGTTAAGGTGATAAGCATGCAAAGGTGATATCCAAGGTTTAAATCCGAGGGAGGGGAGCGGGGACACCCGAATTTACATGTTTTGCACCCTCGAGTTTACCTATTTTTTTGCATCTACAAAAAGCACATCAAACGGGTGAGATCGCACCCGATCCTCAAAATAGGTGTGGGCCATCGATCCATTGCTGCCCATGGATAGTGAGGAGGCACAAGGACACTTAAAAGGCACGTTTTGATTCTAAACAAAGTATTCATCTACTCGCATGTAACCGTTTGGATAATAGAAGTGAAGACTTTGACACATTCACACTTACTTTTTTTACAAACAAGTAAAAAGGGTCACGGTGGCTTTTTAAAACAATAAGAAAGTGATAAAATCATTAGGTTGAATTCAACTAGAATCAATTTTCAAGAAAGGATTGCCTCAGCTTAGCCTTGAGCCAGTTGAAAATCAAAACTAGCCGGTTGTAAACCATGGTAAAGGGAAGAAAAAACGGTCAAATATGTGAGAAAATAGTTTAAAAGACATGCAAATTTCAATTTTTTGCTAGTTTTTTTGGTTTACTTCTTTGGCCGACGATCGCTAAATAAAAGAGACTTGCTCGAATATTGACTAGAATTGAGTTATAGAATGCAAGAAAAGTAAAAAATATGAGGCTGTGAAAAGAAATGTGAAATAAAAAGAACTCATCAATATATACATATGTGTGTGTGTGTGTGTGTGTGTGTGTGTGTATTTATAGGATTTATTAGAATTATGCAAGGGAAAGCTTCATTTTAACATTCTAAAACAATAGAATGCAAGAGAAGTCAAGACATTTTAGGACTCGAAATGAAAGGTGAAATAAAAAGATCCATTTACTATTTTAATATTTAAATAACATTTAAGGTAAGTCTCCATCAACCTCCATGAAAACATTGATAAGTATGCCTAACCCAACTCTCCTCTAAGGAGTCTTTTAGAAAGCCAAAAAAAGTAAGGAGACATAAAGGCATGCTAAAGTTAAGGAGAAGAGGGGGGGGGGGGGGGGAGACGGGGATGAAATTTATTGGAGAGTAGGTTTAAATGAGTGCCTACAATTGCATGGGGTTTTCATTGTGTTTTAATATAAAATTATATTATCTGTGATACATCTATATAATCACGATTGGATTATATATTAAAAAAGGCCTTACTTAAATAATAAGGTGACAGGTATAGATTGCATATCATTATTTGAAAAGAAAATAGAATAAAAACATACATTATAGTACCCATTATACATACATAATCATGAATGGTTTATATATTAGAAAATGTTTCACTTAAATAATAAAGTGAAAAGTGCACATTGCGCATTATCATTTCAAAATAAAAATAAATAAATTAAAATTAAAAAATAGAAAGATACATTGAAAAACTTAAGAAAAAAAATATCTTAATGCCATAAACAATGAATCTTTGTGAAGTCTTTAAATGAAGGGATTCTTTACAAATCAAAATATTAAAAGAATTATTGAATCAGTAGTACTTTACGTCATGGATCAAACTCCTATGAGTACACTCTTTAATCCTTTGTTCTCTAAAGCTTTTTTCAACATGTCAAAAAGGTGAATGTAGCTTTCAAAAATAGCATTTGAAAGAAGAGGGTTTTTTTTCTCTTTCCTACTTTTAAGACTCTCTTTAAGGACACATGTCAAACACTTAGAATTGAACTACCTTCACCCTATATGGATACTAAAGGCCTTTAGCAAACCAAACATATATATACAAGACATGGATTTTCATTCAACTAACTCAAGAAAGAAGGAAGCATGTGGCACGTCATACCTTAAGATTAAGAGGTGTGATGAAGATTCCATGGGAGACATGTAATGCTCGAGGGCAATTGTATTCTTATTGAGTTAATATATATTCCCTCAACTCACAATTGTGAGTATGGCAAAAAAAAAAAGAGGTGTAATGAAGATATTCATTCCTCTCGAAGGTGCTATGGGAAGCTATTATGACCAACATTAAGATATTAGCCATAGGGATTGGCTCAGATATGTGCTCAAGGTGCAAAGCGGCAAGTGAATATCCCCTTCACTTATTCAAGGACTATCCGACTATAAGAGGCCTTGTGGACAAAATTTGCAAATGGATTCAAAAGACGTGAAAGATTTTGTTTTTCAATAACGATCTACTTCTAAGAGGGAAGATTGTGAGGAATCAAGCTCTTTTAATGTGCATGCAAATTGTTTGCTTCGGCTATTGTAAACGAGTCTGGAGGGTTAGGAACCAACGGGACTACAATAACGACCTCTTAACAACTAGCTTATAGAGGTTATTCAAGAAAGGAGGGAAGTGATCTTATCTATTGGAAAAAGAATAAATGCTCCTCACAAGTGGAATCAAGCAATCCAAACAATCACAATCACAACAACAAGATAACATCACGAAAGGTATCTTCAGTAATAGCTAATGTAGCTCCTATATGTATATTGTGGCCCCTCTCAAGGCACATCACGTGCTTGAGGGTTATTGTTTATCACACTCACAATTGTGAGTATGGCAAAAAAAAAAAAGATTAAGTGGTGTGTGATTCTCTTTATGTGTTGTTTTTATTATGCAATTAATTAATGGGTCCAAACACATGCCATTGATGTGGGATGTTGTTGATGCAAGATGCTTCAAGCTTTACTTTATTCTTTGTGTGTCCGCACGCGCGCACGTGTGTCTATGTATGTGTGTGTGTGTGTGTGTGTGTGTGTGAGAGAGAGAGAGAGAGAGAGAGCTTGCGCACATGCAGAGCTGGAAATCTCCACCGGTCGTAGTGACCCTGTTTGCGCACATGCATTGGCGGTAGCAGCCTCACCGACCACCATCGATCGTCAGTTGGCGCACATGCCACACGATAGGCCTGATTGTGTGATTTTGCACTCCATTACAACACGGAGACGGGGCCATTTATGTGCAGAAGCTATGGCAAGGCAAGCTATGTGCGGGTCTACAACGTCTCGGAGTAGGCGCTCAGGTCGCACATGCTGACAACACTAAAAATAGCATGCGATCGCCCGAGTATCGTTGCAAACGGCTAGGGGAGAGGCATGACTTTCCGATTGCTGTGGCAGGATCGCGTTCAACAGACGATGTGCTAAGGTCCAAAATTGTGGTGGGGTAGCCTAGAATCTTCACCGGTCGGCGTGTAAATCTTGGTGCATGTGCGCACCCTAAGAGAGAGAGAGAGAGAGAGAGAGAGACCAAACCCCTCCCAGAAGAGAAAGGTTGTCATTTATTGGAATTTGAGATTGGTTTGAGAAAGACGAAATTTCTATAGACTAAAAGTCTTTGTTAGGTTCTCACAACAAGGAGTAGATGTTGGCTCTCAGAGGCTTTTCTTCTTCTTTTTCAACATGTAGTCGTGCTCACAAGAGAAAATTGAATTGGCTTCCCCATCAAATCTTACTTTGAATGTGCTTGTATGGCATAATTGATCCGGAGAGTGCCTTAGAGCTGCAATAAATCTTGTCAGTTTTTTGTACCTTTGCAAGACAAACTTTTATCTAGAGAAGTTTGTATGGAAGCATACTTAGAAAGATTTTTCTTAGCGAAGGAGCTTATCTTTTAGGGAGTGTTGGCGAAGTAGTGATACTCTTAGAAAGACTATAAAAACTCTCTCTTGAATTGATTGGTTGTGCCCGGTTTTGGGCTTGCTTGAAAAATCTTGTTCGGGTTTTGGAATTGCTCAATCTAAATTATCCTAGTATGGTATGTCTGTTCAATTTTGGACCCATTAGTTTTGATGCGAATCTACGAAGATGCACTCAGGCTTTCCTTCAATATCATTTGTATGGCACCCAATTAAAAGTGAGATGAGCACTCAAAGGTTGAATTCACATGCTAGTTAGAAGCACATAAACGCACCCTTCTACTATACTATACATATAGCCAAAGAGTTAGATACCTTCATGAGTTCTTTAATAAGAGGAAGGCAAGAGAGTTTAAGGTATTATCTTTTGGATACCTTGTCCCAATTTTATTCACCAATTGCACTCTCCAGTAGAGCCAAACTATGAGGCTTTCTTAACTTATCATTAGAATTTGTCCACTCTAGCTTCGTTGCAACTCGATAGAGTTTTCGTAATAAGTGACCCTTTGAATAGCTTCACCAACTCAATCATCCATGTACTTATAGGACACTATGAAGGTTATAGCATCTCAAGTGAACACCCCAATGTGGTTCCAATATTTATTTTGGCTTTAGGTATTTATTTTACTTATTTGTCAAAAGTCTTGGGTAGGTTGGTTAGTTCAACAATCTCTCTCTCTCTCTCTCTCTCTCTCTCTCTCTCTCTCTCTCATATTCATTCTCCTTGTTGCTCTTCGCTATCGCATGTTGACTTTGGCATGGTATCAAGAAGCACGCCATTGTGAAGAGGAATCAAAGGAGGGAGAAGGAGGAGGTGTCGCTGCCCTAGCATTTCTTCATCTTGGTGTAGCATTCTAAAATGTTGGGAGCAAAACCTTTCTTGGTGTAGCCACTCTTGGGGGTTTGAGCAGCCCTTTCGGCCATTTTGATATGCTAGTAGGGTGGCGTTCTAAAACGTTGTGGTCACCCTTGATTAGCGACAGTTTTTGGGCATCAACAAACGCCATGCAATGGATTTTCATTGTGCAAGAGCGTTTTGGAGAGCTGTAGGTAGATAGAGAAGGCTGTAGCTGCATTTTTTTAAAAGGAGTGCTTGGCAATTGGAGACCCGTGTTGTTGGCTTGTCCTCAACATCATGATGATTTTCGTGTTTCTAAACTCAAAGGTGAACCAAGATCAAATCACGGCTATGGAAAGTGTATCAACCAACACCCAATTATCTACCTATGCTCGGATGAAGTTCTCAAGGAAGCGGTCAATTTGTTTGGCTTGGGAATGTGAAGCCAAATGCAAATGCATGAGTTCACTAGAGGACAGAGACAAAGGGAAAAAGGCAAAGGCAAGCTAGACAGAGATAACGACGATAAAGATTTGGCAGAGGAGATCGGTATGTCACACATGGTGGAAATCATAGTGGCCGCAACACCAAGTTTCTAGTCAAGTGGAAAATGTCAAAACTAGCTTCAACCAAGGAGTGGCTTGTGAGTGGCACAAAGGAGCAAACGGTGCTCCCTACAAATGATTTGGACCCATGTGTTGGAGTTCAAGTTATTGATGTTTGTATCCATAGGTCAGAGTTCAAGGCACATACATCTAGCAAGAAACCAACACGACGTTACAAAATACTATGGATGTGCTGCAAACAAGCCATTGTTATTGGCCAAATTATGAACGTGATGTGTTTCAAAGTTCATTATCTAGGAAAGTTTAGATGTGATGTGTTCACAACTCACAAGTCGGGATTCTTTAACGTAGTGTAGTCTACAGTTCAATTTTCTATGAGGCAATCAATGCTCAAGATGATATTCCTTGTAAGGCAAAAAGTTGATGGTAGCATAACCGAGGTGTATCTAGTAAGAAGTTGTTGTTGGTGTGTCCATGGTAGCTTCTTTATCGACTTGATCTTCTACATATGCCCATTATGAGCTACAAAGATGGTGTTAAAGTTCATTATCTAGGAAAGTTTAGATGTGATGTGTTCACAACTCACGAGTCGGGATTCTTGAACGTAGTGTAGGCTACAATTCAAATTTCTATGAGGCAATCGATGCTCAAGATGACATTCCTTGTAAGGCAAAAAGTTGATGGTAGCATAACTGAGATATAACCGAGGTGTATCTAGTAGGAAGTTGTTGGTGTGTCCATGGTAGCTTCTTTATCAACTTGATCTTCTACATATGCCCATTATGAGCTACAAAGATGGTGTTAAAGTTATGGCATCTCAAGCAAATAGCCCAAGGTGATATTTATTTTGGCTTTAAGTATTTATTTTACTTATTTGTCATTTTCTTGGGTAGAGAAATTTACTAAGGGGGCTACTAAAGGGCCCCCACGCTAGTATAAAAGCAACACCTAGCCCCCATTGTATAATCACTAATTCATTGTCAATTGATTGGTTCAATACTCTCTCTCTCTCTCTCTCTCTCTCTCTCTCTCTCTCTCTCTCATTATCCCCGTTGCTCTTCGCTTCTACATCGTCGACTTTGACAGACACATACCACAGTAGGCTACATGGTCAACTTGCAAAGGTTGCCCTCTAAACAATCACTAGGTTTGACCTCTTAATTAGCTAGCATGTGGCAATTGCCAATAAACCACTAAATCCATATTGAAAAGATTCTAAACTTTGGAAGATAAAGGAACTCACCCTTCACGATAGAGCCACCTCTACTTTGTCGTAAGACCATCACACATCAATGTAAGCATAAGAGCAAAACAAAATGAAAATACTTCTCATAGCCAAGCTATTGAATTTCACAATATAGGGTAAAGATAGCCTTCTATAGAAGCAATAGAAGAACATGATGATGCACTAGGTGGTTCATTTTAGTAAGGAAGTTAGCTTGAGATGTTCCATGGCGTTTAGCCACATGCTTGAACTGGAGGGCACTATCCTTCAATTCCATTCCTTCCTCTTATAAGCTTTTAGGAGGAACTTTACCAAACCTTTCAAACATTCCACAACCACAAATGCATAGTTACCGGGACGGAAAGTCGGAATGGGGAACGAGAACGGGCATGAATTGCCATTCCCTGTTATGGCTACTCATATCTAAGACACGGAATGGGGATTCCAAATAGGAAGTTGGAATGGGAACGGGGAACGGAAGCCTGAAAATGGCCATTCCATGTAACAATGCTTGACCAATGGTCTATGCCTGACCAATGGTCTGCCTAGCCTCATTACTAGTAGCTATGGGATTTGCATGCTTCAACAACACAGGTAAGTTATACTTAACCAGGTCTCGGACAACTACTAGGAACACAGAGATGGAGTAGATAGTCCACAAACCTGAGGATGTTAGAATGAGATGTTCCATGAGTGCCAACAGCATGTCTTACCACTTGCTTGAAATGGAGCGCCCTCTCTTTCACCTCTTGGTTTCCCATAACTTCCTCTATTGCTTTCTGTGCCGCCACTGTTGTGAAGCTACCATCATCCTCCCTCTCCATCTCCACTCCAACCTTCCAATCTTTTACCACAAATCTCGCATTGCACCTCTGCTCTGCTGCTCGAGGGCAGGCCACCATGGGGATTCCCTCCCACAGGCTCTCTAATACAGAGTTCCACCCGCAATGTGAAAAGAAGGCACCCACAGCAATGTGCTTAAGCACCTCAACCTGCGACGCCCATGTCACAATGATGCCTTTCCCCTTAGAGACAGTTCTTTCCAGAAAACCGTCCGGCAAGCTTTCATGGAGATTAGGAGCAGGGAGAGAGTCCATACGGACAACCCAGAAGAAAGGATGGCCACTGGCTTCAAGCCCTAGAGCCATAGACAGCATCTCCTGTAAATTCAGCTTTGCGATCGTCCCAAGTGCTACATACACCACAGAGGCTGGCTTTTGCTGGTTAAGCCACTCAATGCCCTCAGTCTGATCATTTGTGCCGGAATCAAGCGGGTTAGATTCAAATAGTGGACCCACAGGATATATGGGGAAGCCCTGTGCCTGCATAGCATCATACACAGTGCTCTCCAACCCATACACGGAGTGGACCAGGATCCTGTCTGCATCCTTTGCTCGTGCAACGGCTTTCAAAACAAACTGGTACCTCGAATGCGACACGTCACTTATCTGAAGCAGGTCCCTTGGCAGTTCTGTCAAATGGAATGCAGGAAGGCCTGGAATAAAATCGATCAGAGGAGCCTCAAGCTTCCATTTGTCTCCAGAGCCCTCTGTTTTCGACACGAAACGAAGAAATAGGGTCATCAGTAAACCAACAATTAATGACAAAATCCCTTTAAATTTGTGATTGCTGAGATGTACTTGGCACAAAAGAGCAAAAAATAATGGATTCATAATGCTGCTAGCTTGTTTGAAACAACTCGTGGTAAAAATCAGCACACAAAAAGCCAGAGACAATCTCTGGCAACAAGATCCATTAGCTACCATTAACAACAGAGGCAAGTGAAGGTGACGGTGTTTTGGCGGACAGCATGGTAATGACTTAGATCTCTTAAGATACAACAAGCCCACTATAGCCTAAGATTAAAGTAAACGACTATACCACTAACTTTCATGATTTCAGTCGGATATACTCTTTTCTTATTATATGAACAAAAAAGCTCCAAAAATTCTCCGCCCTTCAACCAACTTGCAGGCAAAAGCCAAATGCAAAAATGCATGTCATCTGATCCTTCCCTTTAAATAGTACAAGTGGCAGTCCATTTCTGTGACCCATTGTGATATTTGGGAGTAAAGAAACCTAAGCCTGCCCTTAAATTTCAATTACTGAATGATCTCACATTCATGTGAGACAGTCTAGACATATAGATGCAAAGGAAAAACGCACGAAGTTTTACTTTGTTCCTAGCAAAAGAATTCACCTGATTGCAAGATACCCAATAAAAACCTAATTCCATTCAACGATTTCGTCGCTATATTGTCAAACAGACATAAACGGACATGAGTATTGCTGCAATCTAACTTGAGGAGGTCAAATTCGTTGTGATATAAGCATCTACACAATGCAGACTAAAAACCCTCGTCAAGGCTGCAGATTTACTAGACTTAATCCTCCCCTTTATGTACAGAATGCATTTCACCTGGACCTTATCAATGTTTCCATGAAGAAATACCAAGAAAACCAAAGCGATATGCAGGTGCACTTACCAAGTAGTGGAAGCATGCCTTTGGCTATTATTTGTGGGAGATGGGAAATCATATAGTATGTCGTGCCATTCCCAGTCCAGAAATTAACTCTTGGTATTTCAAATTTGGCTGCCAAATCCTGTGCACCCGGTAGAACTATGTCGGAGATAATGCAACAGATGGGGGGCCATGATGATGAGTGCATCTCTGACGCCGGGGAAAACCCATCTTCATTCACACCGTCCTCACATTCATTGCCACCACAAACCTTTGAGGCAAGAGCAGCATACTGCTGAAGAACAGCTTCGATGGCATTCTGCATGATCGCGACCGAGCCTTGCACTTGCGATGTTGTGGGGAACTCATGCTCTGCGGTAGGGAGCCCGTCTTCAACAATGTGTACGCGAAGGGAAGGAGGAAGTGCAGAGAGCTTGTTGCGCTTGAGAGCAAGGGCGTGAGCACGGGCGGGGTAGCTAAAGGAGACGAGAAGGCCCTGCTGGTGATGCGCGGACGCAAGGAGGGCTGCAAAGCGAAGCATGCCATTGACATGGCCCTCTTGGATGCCGGGTACCACGAGCACATGCCGATAGTGGTTGCTAGCTCCCGCCATGAAAGCTCCCACCGAGATCTAGCAGGAAGCTTATGCCTTGTCGCATTTTCAAATGAAGTCCTCGTATGACGTGTCCCACTAAAAGGTCCGTTTCGCACTTTTTGGCTTTTAAAAAGCAGCCTTAGTGTTGTGTTCGGTTAGACAAACTAAAAAGAAGCCTTAGTGTTGTGTGTTGTGTTGGGTTCAGTGTTCGGGAAAAATCATTTTCACAAACATACAAAAATCCCTCCAAGACAAATCTGAACCGGAAATTTTACAATACCAGCTAATATTTTTGCAAAATTACACTTTTTTTCATGTATTTTAAGCAAAATTTTCTCCTTCTTGCCCTCCCCTCAACCGGCTACTTTGATTTTGCAACCGGCTCAAGGTTAAGCTGAGGCACACTTTTCCCGAACATTGGTTGGGTTAGGCAAACTTTCATTGTGTTTTGTGCCACAATGGACACTTACCTTAAATATTATTTTCATTTTAAAATATTAAATGAATCTTCCTTTTTCAGCTTTCATTTCACATCCTTGACTTCAGTTGCATTCTATTCTTTCAGAATGCTAAAGTGAAGCTTCACCTTGCATAATTCTTGTAAATTCTATACATATACATACATACACACATACATATATTTATTTATTTTACACATATACATACACACACATATATATATACATTAAATGAGCAAACGATGATAAAGGAGAAAAAAATGGTGAAATATGTGAGAACTTAGTTCAAAATTCTTGCAAATTCAAAAATTCGACGAATAATTTCCGGTTTGCTTCTTTGCAAGGAGGAACTTAATAAAAGAGATATCCTTGAACAATGTTTTACCTTATATAATTCTAGTTAAACTCAACCTAATGATTTTATCATTTTCTTGTTATTTTAGAAAGCCAGAGTGACCCTTTCACTTGTTTTCAAGGGTTTCCAAAATGCCCTTCAAATTTTTCAAAACGAGCTCACGCGATCTGCCTACGGCGGGTCTCGCTCGCTCCCTTCTTGCCTGCTTTCGATACTTTCTGCCTACAACCTCTAGCCTTTCTTGCTATCAAAGCAGTGCTTGCTTGGTTGCGGGGAGGCTAACCTTTCTCAGTTCCACGAGGCCTACTTTGGCTGCCTTTGCAGGATATCGCCTATCTTTACTTTTTAGGGGTTACGGGGGCTATCTTTCTTTCTTGATCGTATATCTCGCTCGCTCCCTTCTTGCCTGCTTTCGATACTTTCTGCCTACAACCTCTAGCCTTTCTTGCTATCAAAGCAGTGCTTGCTTGGTTGCGGGGAGGCTAACCTTTCTCAGTTCCACGAGGCCTACTTTGGCTGCCTTTGCAGGATATCGCCTATCTTTACTTTTTAGGGGTTACGGGGGCTATCTTTCTTTCTTGATCGTATACAGCCTCTCAATCTTACTAATGAGCGCACCTAGAAACACTCACACTATATCTAGTCTTATGTCTCTATTTTCGCTTTTGAATGTCTCTATGTGTTTATGAATGCATGTAATGTGGTGTGTACATACCTTGGTGTGTGTGTGAGTAGATGTATATGTACATGTGTGTGTGTGTGTGTGTGTGTGTGTGTGTGTGTGTAGATGTATATGTACATGTATGTGTGTGTATCTTTATACATCTCCCCACGATGCACATCACGTTCTTCCTATGCTTGAAAAGACCACCAACTACCTTACGTTAAGCAAGAGGGACTTTCTCTAGTCTTGCTTCATGATGTTTTTATACAAAGTCTGCATTAAATTCTTGTAGGTAGTTAACACAGATACACATGTACTTGCCATACAAATTGACAAAAAAGTAGCAATCTCGCCAATCTCTCTTCTTGAAGCTGTGGTGATATCCACCTTCTTCCTATTGTTTCCTTTCTTCCAAAGGATAGTAACTTGCACTTGTGCTATTCAACGTCTTGCGTAGAGTTACATGCATTTAAATTGCAAGTATAGGTGATCATATTTCAAAAGGGGCCTTGGTTTTGAATTTAAGGAAAATAGCCTAGAACTTCCTAGCAATCCAAATGGGAGAATTCTGCATTCAAAGCATGGCAAAAACTTGTTGGCATACATATTAACCACAACTCCATGTCTTCCATCATCCCTTGACTATTGTTTTCATGATTAACTATTGATCGGCAATTAACATGTCTTCCATCATCCCTTGATATTGATTCTTGATTTCATGATTAACTACATTGATTTCATGATTAACTATTGATCGACAGCTAACATGTCTTCCATCATCCTTGATTATTGATTCTTGATTTCATGATTAACTACATTGATTTCATGATTAACTATTGATCGACAGTTAACATGTCTTCCATCATCCCTTGATTATTGATTCTTGATTTCACTAAGAATTCATTTGCTCATGTTAACTATTTATTGTTTTCCACATGCCTTCAAAAGGCAAACACAAAATTTGGATAACATATCTCTCTCTCTCTCTCTCTCTCTCTCTCTCTCTCTCTCTCTCTCTCTCTCTCTCTCTTCCTAACATTTCAATTGATGTGTTTAGCTCCTAAAACTTGAGCTTTGCTCCAAAGGCATGGGGCGCGGGCTTATGGAAGCATCTCTTGGGATTAGAGTGCCCTGTGTTAGCTCCAAATGGCTATTGGAGATTTGTGAAGCAAGTGCAAATGTTGCACTTGTGTTGGGACCATCCGCCGATCTATAGCATGCCTACCAATCCATAGCACAAAGAGAGAGAGAGAGAGAGAGAGAGAGAGAGAGGATTACCAGCTCGTAGCCCATAGTTGTTGTCGTCCACTGCTACATCCCTCTCCCTCTCATCAATTGTAGTGTACCATAGCAACAATGGAGTTGGCAGCTTGTATTTGTTATTGTATGTGCTCTCTCTCTCTCTCTCTCTCTCTCTCTCTCTCTCTCTCTCTCTCTCTCTCTCTCTCTCTCTCTCTCTCTCTGTGTGTGTGTGTGTGTGTGTGTGTGTGTGTGTGTGTGTGTGTGTGTGTGTGTGTGTGTGTGTGTGTGCGCATGCGTGTGCACGCATGTTTGTCTTTCACCAAGCCTCTGGCTGCCTGTTTACCTCCCACTGTCTTGTCCAAGCTCGTGGGTTTTGGTACCCTCCCAACTTCCTTGGCTCACGTTGTCTACCAACTCCGCTTGCAGCCACGTGTCCTTCCTGCACTGTGGCTTCCATATAAGAGTAGAATAGATTCTAAGAGACTCCACTTGGAGAGAAACCCTTGCTCCACACTATTTGGAAAAGGTCAAGCACTTATGGTCTTGTCGTTGTTTGAGCATATTTTGCAAAGAAGGCATTCCAAGTAACAACATTCCATATTGGAAGCTTGTGAATGACTACTTATGCTTTTAATTGTGCATCACTTTTGATTTTGGACCAATTCATTGCCAAATATGATGTTTCTTCCAACTACCCCAAACTAACCATCTCAACGTGATTTTTTTTTGCTCATGTCTTTGAGATGTGCACACATGGAGCAAAAAACTGTACTCTTCATGATGGAGCATGGACAGGTGTAACAAAAGAGTGTGGTGATGGTAGGAGCAAGAACAAATTGAGGCATTTTTTCCATGATGGGATTAGAGCAACGGAGCATGGTACTACAAATGGTTTCCCTCCCACTCCACCTATTGGGGATAGATAGTAGACTAAGAGGGAAACTGCACAGAAAACACAAACCGTGTTTCTATTACCACTCACATATTCTAGTTAATCCGCTTGGGTTTGGGAAATAAAAATTTCATCTTGTGTTATTTCCTTTGGAACATATGAACCAAAATGGCATCGGTGGCAACTGCACAACGGTTAGAATAGCCCAATCAACAATTTATGCAACACAATCTTCCTCTTTGCAAACCATTGGACCACACTCTCATGGTTCGGGCATCATTTGGAGGCTAGGAGGAACATAGAAGCATAGAGGGGAATGGTTGCAACTTTGGACTTACCTCTTGATAGGAGTAAAGGAGGAAGTTGGAGAGACAGATTGTGTACCGTCAACACATCTTGTATATCTCCTACTACATGCCTGTGCCAAATGTGGTCGACTACTTCATACACTTTTAATTCTTAGTCCTCGCCCCTACAAACGGCTTTGTTGCTTTTGTTATTCGCATTGATTGTGCTGGCTACGCCACATGATACCTTCGAGCACGCGCAAAAATACAAATGTTGTGTGTGTGTGTGTGTGTGTGTGTGTGTGTGTGTGTGTGTGTGTGTGTGTGTGTGTGTGTGTGTGTGTGTGTGTGTGTGTGTGTGTGTGTGTGTGTGTGTGTGTGTGTGTGTGAGAGAGAGAGAGAGATTTCAACACACGTATCAAATCTCTTGGAGAGAAAGAGAGGCCATTAATGTGGCACCAACAAAACTTACACCTTTCAGGTGGTGAATTGAAACGCTTGAGTAGGGATTGGGGAGTATCACCATCGTAAAAAAAACTTTGGGCATAAAATTTTGAGAGTCTAGATTCAAGACAAACATGGAACTGTCAAAATTGTCATGTGATCAAACCCAAGGCTAGTCTCACATGCTTGGACAAGTCACACACCATCAAGGTTGAGCTACGTTAGCTTGGCGATTGTAGGGCAGGCAATCAGTTGAAGACCAAACATTCTTGCATGTGGTTCTCCCAGTAATCCACAGTCACAATAGGAGCGTAATAATGGTGTTGGTGATGATGCCAATGATGATAGCCCTCTCTCTCTCTCTCTCTCTCTCTCTCTCTCTCTCTCTCTCTCTCTCTCTCTCTCTCTCTCTCTCTCTCTCTCTCTCTCTCTCTCTCTCTCTCTCATGCCTTTTCGCCTTCTAGAAACCCCACACCCCAAAAAAGGCTCTTCACCTTCTCATATATGATCCAACAGTTTGCGTCTCAATCACGTCCACCTGCACCCCTGCATACATGAACCCTCTTGTTGAACCATGTGACACGCCAAAATGTGCTTATCCCTTGCTTCTCCATAATAAAGTAGAAAGATATATGTATATTTATATTTATATATATCCAATTGTATACATTAACACAATTTATTGTAGCTAACGTGGCACTCTAGTTGCCTGCCTTTAGAGGGATCCACCATAGCCCATTTATCTCTAAAGGGCCATATATTTTTAATGTGCCCAATTGCAGCATGTTAGCGCCTCATAATCCCATATGCACCCGAATAGTAACCTACTTTATCTTCATGGGCCAACTAGCCCTACGAGAGGATCGCTTCCAGTGCCATCGCTTCCATGGGCGGCGGAGGTGCATGATCAAGCCCATGGCCAGACTCCCCCATATTGTCTGGTCTGATAGCGTGCTCACGAAGAACCCACTCAAACCTCTGACCGATGCTATTAGCAAAAGCAAAATGGCAGGCACGGACTCCACGCAGGCTTCTTAAGCACTGCTTTTGGTGTTGTGGGAACAAGGGAGATGATGTGGAAGAGATGGGCAACTATGGGAAAATAAACCGAGGGTGATGGCGCAAGAGCTCAAGGGAAAGATCAGCCTGGCGGAGCAGAAGCAAGATGGCAGGTGAGGCCTAAAGTACTTCTCTCCTCCTCTCTCTCTCTCTCTCTCTCTCTCTCTCTCTCTCTCTCTCTCTCTCTCTCTCTCTCTCTCTCCCCTCCCCTCCCACCTCTCTCTAGAGTCTAATCTCTTGGAGAAACCTTGCACAAGACTCCAACTTTTAACTCCAAGGGGAGGTCTAACGCATGCCACAAAAACCTCTAGCCGGTGGTAGCATGGCCCAAGGCCAGCTCTCGCACGTGTGATACAGTGATAGGCATCATGCTTCCAAAAGCCACATGAGCATCGATGAGGTAGGCTGCAAGTCTGCCAGCCACTCTTTTCACTCCTCCATTTCCTCTCTCCACAAGTTCACCCATGCCTCGACTTCCACAAAATGCTGCCCTAGGCATCAGAAGCCCCACCAGTCATATCTTGCATGATATGCAAATTCCATGATTCTACAAAAGTGTACTTTAGATGTGCACGGTAGGTACAACTACTGAGTAGCACTGGCATTTGCAATAAGTGTGCTTACCTGGGCTAGTAGCGGCCATACAGTGGATGAGCCTTGGTGCTCTCAAATTAGAGGGTCATTGGACCCCTCTCCCCCCAGCCAATCACATGCACAATGCATTTCAAGCACATGGGTAATCTTTGGGCAAGTGTCCTCCTTACCCCTTTGAGAGAGAAAGCTTGAAAATATCTAGATATTTTTTGAATTGAACTAGAAGCCCATTGGACCTCTCTTTAGCCCAGCCAATAGGATTCAAGCACACCATGTGGCTAAGCATAGGGAGAGTCTGACATGTGTCCATGTGCCCCTTGAGAAAGGGGGTGCTGCCCTTTGGGTGAATGGGAGGTTAATTCAAAGATTCCCCTAACTTTGGGACTTTCCCCCTCCTTTGTAAGATCTCTTTTTGACTCAAGCACCTTACCCCCCATGCATGGGAAGCTTCTCAAGCACCATCCTCATCAAGCACGAGAAACACCTCAATCACCTTAGTTAGCAAGCACGACAAGTACCTCAAGCAGCTTAGTCAGCAAGCACGACAAGCACCTCAAGCTTAGGTCGAGTTCCCACCTCAAGCTCAGCCCTAGCTTGCGTAAGGTCAAAGGACTTTTAACACTAACCATTGGAGGTCTTTAATGAAGCTAACCCTAAGGTCTTTTAAGCTCCATTAGCTAGCCTTGCTCTTTGATAGACCATCTCTCATTTGGACCCCTTTACCACATTGGTCCCGTGTTGAGATAGATCCGTAAGCACATGTCTATATTTTAACCCTTGTTCCCGTTTATTATCCCACATTAGATTATCAGTTTAATATGAGAAAATCATTTGGATTGGTTAGATATTAAATTTTATGACATTACCTCTTTCTTGAAATCATAGTCGTCCTCGACTATGAGGTAGAAGAGATAAAGCCTTAGTCATTAGTCAATTCTTCTTAACGGGTAGAGGATCCCTTTTTACCCTACGACATCATTCCAAGATGGATGACTAATCCATTTGGTGCTTGGGAGACATAGTTGCCGCAAGCATGTCTGCTCTTTAGTCCATTTCATTCTCCCAAATAGAGTGACAAATTCTATTTGGTGTTTGAGAAACGTTTGTCATCACAAACATGATTCTAAGTATGCATACTACTTAAATTTGTGCACAATAAAAAGAGAATTAGTCTTATAAGACAAAAATATTGATCATTTAAAAGAAACATATACATTTGCTTACTCTAATGTAGCATTGTAAGCATTGACAAGGCTCATGTTGTCCTTAAGTTGTATTCCTTGCATCCATCTAGTATCTTTAAAAGGATAATTTTTTAACTTAATAAGATACCGTCATATAATTTTACCATGTCGTAGTACCTTGTCTTCATACCAAAGGATAGCTTCGGGTTGTAGCACCTCTTCTTGGTCTTCGATTTCGGGAGGGTCTTCAATAATTCGTTCACTTGGTGGCTCTCCTTTGTAGGGCTTAAGTAGGCTCACATGAAAAGCATTGTGTATGAGCCCATGGTTGGGAAACTTGAATTGATAAGCCATCTCATTGATTGGCTTCAAAATTTGAAAAGGACCATAGTATCTTTTTGCTAGTTTAGCATAATACTTTTGATGGCCCTCAGCAGTAGCTTTTTGCCTTTGTTGAGAGATGGATATAGCCTCCTTAACCTTTTGAAAAGATTCTTGCAGATCACGGCTATACTCATCGGCAGCAAAGATCTTCCCATGTACTTTAAGTAGCAAGGGACTTTTAGGTCTTCCCTCAATGATTTCAAAAGGTGCTTTTCCCGTAGAATTATGTACGATATTATTGTACGCATACTTTACAAGAGGTAAGTACTTTTCCCATTGTGAGCGTTGATCTACTTCGATAACATAAGTCTTTAGTAGATCGAGTATCGTAAAATTGGCTATTTCACTTTGGCCATCCGTTTGTGGGTGATAGGCCGAAGAGAAATTCAATCTTGTTCCTAGATTTTCAAAGAGGCCTTTTCAAAAATTATTGGTCATTCTAGAATCTCTATTTGACACGATGGATGTTGGCAATCCATGGTGTTTGAAAATTTGTGATATGAAGAGCGTTTCCATTTGGTGTGCCTTATAGTTTTTTTGACAAGAATAAAATATGCTTGCTTGCTAAACCTATCGACTATTGTCAATATTCCCGTATTCCCATGGATAGACTTGGGTAATCCAAAGATAAAATATATGTATATACTCTTCCATGGTGAATTAGGGATTGGCAATGGTTGGAGTAACCCAGGTTGTTTCCCTCTATGATACTTAATCTTTTGGCATACCACACATTTTGAAACATACTCTTGTATGTCCACTTTCATGGTAGGCCAATAGAAGTATGTCTCTACTCCTCGAAGAGTAGGTTGAATGCCTCTATGCCCCGCATAGGGAGGAGCATGGGATTCATACATGACTTTCACACGAAGGGAGTGGGTAACACATAGCCTATTTCCATGGAGAAGATAACCATCTTGCAAGGTAAATGGATTCTCTTTCTTCCCCAAAGCAAGGGCTGACATTATGTCTTTAAAGTTAGGGTCAGTAGCATACTCATCTATCATAGAAGATAGATCATTGTGAGTTTCTATAGACACCGCATTAACTTTTGGTCGTCGTGAAAGTGCATCGACCACTTGATTGTGCTTACCTGCAATGTGAGCAATATGAAAATTAAATTGCGAAAGAAAATTTGCCCACCTCATTTGTTTGTCGGAAAGCTTTGTTTGCGTCATGAAGTACTTGAGACTTTGATGGTCAGTTTGCAAAATAAATGGAGTCCCCAATAGGTAGTGCTTCCATGTGTTTAGGGCTTGTAGAACAGCTAAAATCTCTTTCTCATAAATGCCCAAGACTCATTCATCCATATTGAGCCTTCAGCTCTCATATGCTATGGCATACCCTTCCTAAAGCAAGACTGCTCCAAGGCAATCACCACAAGCATCACATTGGATCTCAAATGGCTTTGTGATCTGAAGCATAAGGACTCGTGGGCGGTAAGCTTCTCTTTGAGCTTGTCAAAAGCATTTTTCTCCTTAGAATTCCATGAATACTTAATGTTCTTCTTTGTTAAGTCATGTAATGGTCCTGCTATTTGAGAGAATTTTGCTATGAAGTGTCTATAGTATGCACACATACTAATAAAGCTTCTTAGCTCATGTAGATTCCTTGGATTAGGCCATGCTTTTATTACTTCCAACTTTGATGAATACATACGAATCTTGAGAGATAATATGACCTAAGTATTGAATATCTTGAAGGAAAAATCCGCTTTTTTTATTTATTGAGAAAAAGATTGTTCTCCCTCAATGCTTGAAAAATCACTTGAAGATGTTGCTTGTGTTCCTCCAAGGACTTGGAGTAGATGATAATATCATCAAACACTCCAGTGAATGTGCGGTAGGGTCTAAAAATTTTCTCCTTTAATCGATTGAACGTGGCTAGTGCATTAGTCAAGCCAAAAAGCATGACTAGATATTCATAAAGGTCGAACATTGTACGAAACGCGGTCTTTAGGATATCTTCATTGGCTATCCTTATTTGATGGTATCCACTTTTAAGGTCAATCCTACTGAAGTAGGTAGAGCTTGAAGCTTATCAAACAGATCTTCTACCTGAGGTACGGGAAATCTATTTTTGATAGTGATATGATTTAGTGTGCAATAGTCGACACACGTGCGGTAGGTACCATATTTATTTTTCACTAAAAGGACTGGAGAACAAAAGAGAGAGGAGATAGGCCTCACCATCCCTTTGTCTACCAATTCTTGTACTTGCCTCATGATCTCCTCTTGTTGAGCTTGGGAAACTCGATAAGAAGGCTTGTTAGGCGGTGAGCTTCCTAGTAGGAGCTCAATTTGATGGTCATCATCCCCTCGTTTTGGAGGTAATTCCATAGGGATATCATCAATGAACACATCTTGGAATCCTTTTAGAAAGTTAGACAAGTCTAACTCTTCTTGATTCCTACCATTTACACTTGATGAATCATTATGACCTTTTAAGGTCTCTTTGACAAAAATCATGTACACAAAAACTGAGCTTTTCCTTGATTTGTCAAAAGCAGGAGGATTTACAAGTGGTATAGTACGACCATACTCACTAGAGTCTATATACATGCTCTTTTCCATGTAGGTGAAGTAGATTCTCCTTTCAGGGAACTTCATCTTGGCAGCCATGTGGTTGAACCATGGTGCCCCTAGGATAGCATCCTCATGTTGGAGAGGAGAGATGGAAAAGTCTTCTTTGTTGACGTAGCTTTGGACATGAAGCCTCAATTTACCAATTAAGGGAGTAATGGAGGCTTGCTATCCCTTGAAAGCTGTGTCGGCCATTACAGTATCTACCATCTCGAAAGCTGGAATGCCCAACTTGGTGGCCAACTCCGTTGATATGAAATTGTGAGTAGAGCCAGGGTCAAACAAGATGAAGGAATCATGCTCCCTTATCTTTCCCCAAGAATAGGAGAGAGGTGATCCTTTGCAATGAGCATCCTCTTTTGGAGCTTCGATAGTGGAAGCTTTAGGAGTCTCATTACAGGCATTTCTCTTGGGGCAAGAACGATAACCATGTCCTTGCTCCCCACACGTAAAACATTTGTGGTCCTTGAGAAAAGCTTCAAGCTCTTCAGGAGAGAGTTTGTTTTTACCTTTGTAAACTCCCTTCTCCTTGGACCAATTGTTGTTGTTGTTGTCGGAATTTCCTTGGGAAAATTTTTGGGCGTGTGGTTTTTCTCTTTCCATCACTTTTGTCTTTGCTTTCCATGGGTTTGACATTCCGTCTAGCCCCTTTTGTTGAAAATTGATGCGCAAAGCAACCATAGTGTGGTGGATTACTTCGGTGATAGAACTAGGCCGTTGGGAGTTGACGTACTCGGCTATCTCTTCAAGTAATCCCACACAAAATTGTTGCTTTTGCTCAGCGAAGTCGATCTTTTGAAAGACAGTAGCCCTGAGATGTAAATCCCAAAACTTGTCCACATATTTGTGGATAGACTCATGAGAGAAGTTTCAAACTCCGCGATTCGGTAAGCACTTTGTCCTTTGCATCGCTTGCAAGGAATTGCTTCATGATGGAAACTCATAGAGTTTTCCTTGTCTTTGGGGCTTTGCCGTTGCCACAAAGGCTATCCCCCCATTGACGAGCCGATTTTTGGAAGTGCATAGCTATATGGCGTAGCTTGGAGAACTTCGTGAAGCCCTCGTCTCCAAAGGCCGCGTCAAATTGCTGGATGAAGGCCAATACTTTGTCGATAGCACCAAAGGTGCCATCATAGGTGAGAAAAGAGATACTATTTCCTCCCTCTTTGAAATTCTTGAGCTTTTGAGACCTTCACCATGCAGGGTAAGTTTTGCGATGTCTCCCCTCTTGTATTCTCTAGGAGAATAGCCATAGCTATCGTTGGAAGAGGAGAAGGCGAAGAAGAAGGAGAAGATGGTGACCTTTTTCTTGCCCTTTTCTTCCTTTGTTTCCTCTCTTCCCTTTTGGAGTGACAAGGATGTAGAGTATGCTGGTGATGGAGAAGGTAGGAAAGAAGACTACGCACACACACCAACACACATCGAGACACACACAAACAATCGTTACCCTGCAGCAGCCATTCAACGTGCTGCTCTCACTCTTCTTCTCTTTGACCTATTATCCAAAGTATATTTACAACATGGTATAGTCAGTGTCCGGCCGCCCATAGCACAATGGACATATTCTTTAACATCATATTCTTTAACACTCCCCCTCAATCATATGATGGATTTCCAATTCTTCACGAAAGTAGCAAAACTTCTCCTTTCCAAGAGCTTTTGTAAATATATCCACAACTTGATCATTGGTCTTCACATACACCAAATCAATCTCACCTGCCAAAACTTTTTCTCTAATGAAGTGATAATGTACTTCAATGTGTTTAGTGCGAGCATGGTAAACTGGATTCTTTGCCAACATGATGCTGCTAATATTGTCACAATAGATAATGACACTGTCAAGATAGTCAAAACCAAATTCTACCATAAGTACTCTCAACCATGACTCTTCACATGCTGCCAAAGCTGATCCACGATATTCAGCTTCTGTACTTGATAATGCTACAGTTGATTGCTTCTTGCTACTCCAACTTATCATACCATTGCCAATGGAAAATACATAACCACTTGTAGATATTCTATCCATAAAATCTCCTGCCCAATCTGCATCTATGTAACCATAAAGACAAAGCTTCCCATTCTTTTCATAAAACATTCCATAACTGACAGTGGCTTTCACATATCTCATAATCCATCTCACTGCATCAAGATGACTTTTACATAGCTTCTGCATGAATTGACTCACAACACCCACTGCATAACTCAAATCTGGCCTTGTTATTGTCAAGTAAATAAGACTTCCAACCATCTTGCGATACATAGTGACATCCTCAATGTAATGTCTATCATCAATCAACTTCACATTTTGATCAAGAGGTGTATCAACCGTTTTGCACGCTGTCATTCATATTTCTCAAGCATATCCAATGTGTATTGTCTTTGTATCATCCAAATTCCTGATAAAGTGTCGACAATTTTAATTCCCAAGAAATATCTCAACTCAGCAAGGTCCTTCATGTTGAATTCTCTCAAAAAACTCTTCTTGACATGAAAAATTTGTTCATCATGACTTCCAGTGAGAATCAAGTCATCAACATAGATAACAATAACGACTATCTCTCCATCAACATGCTTCAAAAACAATGAGTGATCAGCAGTAGACTGTTTAAATCCAATATTCTTTAAGAATCTGGTTATCTTTTCACACCAAGCTCTAGATGCTTGCTTCAAACCATACAATGCTTTCTTCAACTTACACACATAATATGGAAACTCTGGATGTTGATAACCATCTGGCTGTATCATATAAACTTCTTCTTCCAAGTCACCATTCAAGAATGCATTATCGACATCCATTTGCCGTAACTTCCAACCAAACATACTTGCCATTGCTATCACCAATCTGACTGTTGTCATCTTTGCAACTCGACTAAATGTCTCATCATAATCAAGACCTTTTCTTTGTGCATAACCTTTAGCAACAAGCCTCGCTTTGTATCTTTCCACACTACCATCTGACTTGCACTTGACTTTGTATACCCATTTTGAACCAATTGCTTTCTTTCCACTTGGCAAGCAAACCAAATCCCAAGTGTCATTCTTCACAAGAGCATCCATCTCATCATCCATAGCTGACTCCCATTCTGATTTTCCAATTGCCTCTTGAAAACATGTAGGCTCTTTATGTTGCACACGTGAAACCATGTATGCATAATATGTACGCATGTAACCGTTGTATGTCAATCTATCAACTGGATAACGCACCCTCTTTGATCTTCTCAACTGTGGTGCACTCTTCTCTTCAACTCTTGCATATGGGGGTACATATTCTCAGTATGCTTACTGCCAGGTGTCCGCAAATGTGGTAAACCATGCTCTTCATCGAGGCTTTCATCTCCAGAACTCTCCTCAACCACTTTCTTCTTGCCTTTCTCGTCTTGCTTCTTATCTCGCAAACGACTGCTCCATGGGTTGACACTTCCTGTACTCTCCTCTGCCATATGTGGTCCTGAAATAGTTCTTGTTGATGGTCCTGGCTTATCAACAACATGACGCACATTCTCTTGCTCTTCATATTCATCTTCTATCATCACTGGCTTTGGTTTATACCATGGTTCATGCTCACAAAACCTGACATCTTTACTGACATAAACTTGTCTTGTCGTAGGATCATAGCACTTATAACCTTTCTTTTCAACTGGATAGCCCAAGAATATACACTTCACTGCCTTTGGTTCCATCTTCTTTCTTGCTTCATTTGGCACATGAACATAGCAAACACATCCAAAAACTTTCATGTAGGAAACTGTTGGCTTGATCCCATAAAGTCTCTCATAAGGTGAAATTTCATGAATGGCAGCTGTTGGTGTTCGATTCATAATGTGTATTGCTGTATGAACTGCTTCATCCCAATATGTTAATGGCATATTCATCTCATTCATCAAGGCTCTTGCAATCTTTGCTATGACTCTATTCTTTATCTCAGCAACTCCATTTTGTTGTGGTGTGTATCTGCAAGTAATCTGTCTTCTTATTCCTTGTTCACGTAAGTAATCATCAAAACTATGTGACATGTGCTCTCCCCCTCCATCTGTATGTAGGCATTTAATTTGACAACCATTCTCTTTCTCAACCATAACTTTGAACTTCAAGAATACCTCAAATGCCTCTGACTTTGCCTTTAGAAAGTAAACCCATGTCATTCTGATGTAATCATCTGTGAATGTGATAAAATATCGACAACAATTTGGCGTAGCATGATCACAAGGTCCCCAAATATCTAAATGAACAATTTCCAAAGGACTTTAGCTAATTCTCCCCCTCTTTGGAAATGGTAAACGAGATTGCTTTTCAAATTGATAAGCTTCACAAACATGATCAAAATTCAATCTGCCAAACTTTGGTAATCCACGCACAATTTGATTTGATTGCATATGCTTTAGTCTTCTAAAATTGACATGACCAATCCTCTTATGCCATAACTTTGCCCAATCATCTTGAGTGGCTGATTTGTTTGCATACATACCGCTGTGTAAACATGGATCTCCAGCTTCCAATGAGAACAAGCGACCTTTCTTTCTTCCACGTGCCAATATCTTGCCTGGTCTGCCTTTGGGAAACTCCTCTATGAAGCATCCATAATGATTAAAACGGACTTGCAACCCTCGATATGTCATTTGTTCAACTGATGCTAAATTCTTTGTGATTGAAGGCACATATAGAACATCTCCCGATGTGTTGTATGTCCCGTCTTTTTCTAGCAATGGAACTGAACCAACATGCATAATCCAATGCATAGTATCATCACCTGTAGCGACAAACTCATCCTCTTCTAAGTTCTCTTTTCTGTCAAACCATTCACCATGATATGTCATATGATTTGTGGCACCACTATCAAAATACCAATCATCTGTATGATGTGGCTCCACCATGCTTCCAACAACATGCTCCATAGGAAATAAATGTCCACTTGATCTATTGTCATATATAATTTGATCATGAGGATTGTATCCAGCAAAGTTTCCTCCATGTCTGCCATAACCTCGGCCTCTTCCACCACGATCATGATTTTGATTTAGCCTTGTGTAACATTCTCTTTCAAAGTGACCATAAATGCCACATTTGTTACAATATCCATCTCTTTGAGAATGTACAAATCATCCACCTCCACGTCCACGAGGTCGGGCTCTCCCTGTGCCTCTTTGGCTATAATCATTGTAAATTTGACTTTGTTGGTTTTGCCATTGACCTCTTCCAGCATTGTTTCCACGACCATAGTTTCCTCTTCCACCTCTATTGTTTCCACGACCTCTAGAGTAAAAAACCTGATCTCTGGAATTAATATTTGATGTAGAAGGACCTGAATTGTCTAAATTCACCTCTTCTTGCAAACAAAGGTTTACTAACTCTTCAAAATCAGCATGTGTCCTCGAATAGATATAGATGTATCCAATGACTTGTATTCCGGTCCCAAACCATTCAATGTCACTGAAACTAAGTCATCATCTGGAACTTCAACATTAATGCTCGCAAGATCTTCCTGTATTTGCTTTATCTCTGTCACATAATCTGATATGGATCTATTTCCTCGCCATACACAATGTAACATTTGCTTCAAGTGAACTTTTCGTGGTTCTGTATTGGAACTGTTCATTCTTGCTAGTATCTCCCATGCTTCCTTTGAAGATTGAGCCTTCTTCACATGTGGTATAAAGAAGTCACTAATGCATAGTGAAATCCAATGCATCACTTTCCTTGAATTCTCGATCCACTTCTTGTAAGCTTCTACTCTTTCTTGCCATGTTTTATGTGCTTCAATATTCTCTCTGTTTGGTTCCAAACCAATCTCGGGACACTCTTGTTCACCTATAATGTAGTCTCATAAACCTTTGCCCATGATAAAGTTCTCCATCCTGTAAGACCATATGCTGTAGTTCTCTCTGGTCAGCTTCTCTCCAACAATCTGTGTGACTTGAGTTGAACTTTTACCATCTTCACTCTCTCAATTTCTTCCAAAGGATTTTGACAAAATTTCGGCAGAGTTCCGTTTGTATTTGGACAATATCTCAAGTGACAATCTCAACCAAAGTGCTCATAAACACTGACAAAAAATCTCTCACTGCCAAGTGAAAATCCACTGACTCACTTTGCCACAGACTGACTCAATACTATGCATAAATAGTCTAAAACAATGTCCACATAGACCTGTATGCAAATGCAATCCATACGTTGTCCTGTACCACATATCCATACATCCACCTTCTTCCCATAGTCGTAAACGACATATGAGATCTTTCGCGGGGCCAGTCAGGGGTTCGCTCCAGTACCTAATCCACCTTGCCAAGGTACCAAATCTCCCAAGGCAAGGCTTCAAAAAACCTCACTCGACCCTCACAAAGGCTGCAGTTTTCCAAAATACATTAACCACATATCCATACATAACCACAAAGTACTCAATCTGACAATATAACCGCCTCAACTTCTTCCCACAACCTTTCTTACATAGGCGGTTGTCCATAACGGACCCACAACAACCAAACATAATCTTCGATAACACAATATCATGATGCAAAAGCTCTATGTTGCTCTCCAAAACTTGTATAATGCTGAATTCTTCACATGTAACCTATAAATCTACTGCCGAGTGCAAAACTGGAAATCTCCTATGCCTATGTGAGCTGGCTGTTTGCTGCAGAAAATTTCTATTTTTGGCAAATCTGAGTATGCCAATGCGTCCGGAATGCCCAAAAACATAAAGATAGACTCCTAGATCACTGTATTCCGAGTTCGAGTGAGGGAGTTATGACTAAAAACCTCTCTTTTTGACTGTTTTCTAGAGCTGCAGAAATCTGTGTATTGACTGTAGCTCCTTAAACTAAGCTCTGATACCACTTTGTAGAGTGCGTAGGTGATGGAGAAGGTAGAAAAGAGAACTACGCACACACACCAACACACATCGAGACACACACACACACAATCGTTACCCTGCAACAACCATTCAACGTGCTGCTCTCACTCTTCTTCTCTTTGAACTATTATCCAAAGTATATTTACAACATGGTATACTCAGTGTCCGGCCGCTCATAGCACAACGGACATATTCTTTAACAAAGGAGAAGGACTATGGGTTGACCATTTCCTCTTGGGAGGAGTTGGCGATTGTCTAGACATTAGTCTTCGTAGAGCCACATCTTCAGAGGAGCTTAGGGATTCATTACTTTCTTGTTCTTTGTATTCCTCCTCTCGTATGGGAGAGAGTCTTCTTTTGGAGGTCTCATCAAGAGACCTCCTAATTTCTCTCTCCTCTTGGAGAGGAAGGGAAATCCCATAAGCACGAAGTTGTTGAGTAACTTTGGCTTGCAAAGCAGGGTTGCCCATAGCTTGTTGTAACCTAGTAACAAGATAATTAACAAACATGGGGGCATCATCATTAGCACCTTCATGTGCAAAATCAAAGTTATCAATGTTCATTCTACTCTCTTGGTTACTGTCAGCCATGTTAATTAAACTTATGTGTTTACTTAGTGTATGCTTTGGCAATTCAAAACCTTAGCTGCTACTCCTCTTAGCCTTTGAAAATCAATACTTAAGCAGCTACACCCACTGCTCGAATTGGTTAATTATAGAGAGTAGTGGAGTGCGTCTAACATAGTAGAATTGTCGAAGGATATATTCTTTTGGACTTCTTATGTCTCAATAATGGTAAAGCAGTAGACAAGTCTAAAAAGACCCCATTATTAAGACCAAAGCTTCTGAGGTGTGCACCATATCCCACATAGTGGACTCAACAAAACCGATGATAGATCCCAGTCCCACTTACCCTAATATAATTAACAAAAGAAACAATTAATAGGCTACTTAAGAACCTCTCTTCTTAAGCAAGAAAAGAGAAACCAAATGCTCTGATACGAATGTAATGGAAATGGCCTATGAACTTTAAGAGTAGCGGAATTAGGAAATTAGAAAAAGCACTTTTGTGAGCGTAGCGGGTGATCTTAATTGATGGTAGCAACATAAAAATCGTACTTAGTTAACTTGGCATGAACAATACTTTTCGAAGAGTCAGAGTTTAGAGAACATGAAAACAGTTGAGGACCGGATTTATGTGGAGCCAATCCCCCCTCCAATAGACATTTATATGATAGTTTCTCCTATCAAGAGAGACTTGGTATAATACAATCTTTGTGTTCCTTGTGACCTAGGTGATGCAATCAAGATGGAAAGCTTCATGGATCACGAGCATAACATAAACTTTGTAGGAAGCATTAACTATCCCAAGCCTAAGTCCCAAGGCCTCAAATACCTTCGAAGGTGGAGAGAGCTAGCAAGGAATGAGGGTAGGGAAGAGGAAGAAGAAACATTCCATAGAAGAAAGAAAGAGTTACTCACTTATCGTCACTCTTCTTGCTAGCATACATAATAGCATAGTAATGAAGATGGAGAAGATGGATGGCAAGCTTAAGCATTGAAGCATGGCTCTTGGTTGGATTTGCATTCCATAGCCAAGAGTGCTGGTGTAGGCTCTCACTTCTCAACAAGCTTGGAGAAGGAGATAGAGTTCCTCTACTTTCACCAAGTGAGATTGAATTATGAGTGTGTGAGAGGTTTATACTCCCCAAGCATACCCCTTGCTTGTTTTAGGCGAGCCCTCCTTTTTGCTCAAGCCTGAAGCTCATTGGACCCCTCTCCCCCTAGCCAATCACATGCACAATGCATTTCAAGCACATGGGTAATCTTTGGACAAGTGTCCTCCTTACCCCTTTGAGAGAGAGAGCTTGAAAACATCTAGATATTTGTTGAATTGAACTAGAAGCTCATTGGACCCCTCTTTAGCCCAACCAATAGGATTCAAGCACACCATGTGGCTAAGCATAGGGAGATTCTGAGATGTGTCCATGTGCCCCTCTGAGAAAGGGGGTGCCCTTTGGGTGAATGGGAGGTTAAGTCAAAGATTCCCCTAACTTTGGGGCTTTTCCCCTCCTTTGTAGGATCTCTTTTTGACTCAATCACCTTACCCCCCATGCATGGGAAGCTTCTCAAGCACCATCCTCATCAAGTATGACAAGCACCTTAGTCATCAAGCACGACAAGCACCTCAAGCACCTTAGTCAGCAAGCACGACAAGCACCTCAAGCTTAGGTCGGGTTCCCACTCAAGGTCAGCCCTAGCTTACCTAAGGTTGAAGGACTTTGAACACTAACCATTGGAGGTCTTTAATGAAGCTAACCCTAATTTCTTTTAAGCTCCATTAGCTAGCCCTTCTCTTTGACAGACCATCTCTCATTTCGACCCCTTTACAATTGGCCCCGTGTTGAGATAGATCCGTAAGCACATGTCTATATTATAACCCTTGTTCTCGTTCATTATCCCACATTAAATGATGAGTTTAATATGAGAAAATCATTTGGGTTTATTAGTTATTAGATTTTATGACATTCACCTTCCCCTCCAGGTTCCGGCGTCCTTTCGATCATCCTTACATGTTGCCTCCCATCCGATCTCCTAGGCGTCCACGCTACCCACGTTCATCACCTCCACTTACGGCTCACAATGCCTCAAAGTCCTACAAGATGCCATGTGGACTCCCTGGAATACTCTTCTACATAATAGAGTAGAATAGATTTCCAAAATACCCCTAGTTGTGAGATTAAATTTCTCCAAAGATAAAAAAGAATTGTAGCTTTTTATAAGAAGCCTGATTGTCTATCAATACAAGATGCTAAATCAAGAATGTGAGTTGGTAATGTAGGCTTTGGAGATGAATTGATTCATTATTTTTAGACATAATTGCCTTTTTTGCGAGGTAATTTGTGACAAATTACATGCTAACCGCTCAAAAACGGATCTCAATTTTAAAAAAGGAATAAAGATTATAATATCTTGAACAATCCAACCAAAATATATACAAGTGTATTTTGGGAATTTTTAAAATTTGAGGGTTATTTTGGAATTTCCACAAATTAGAGGGGTATTTTGATAATTTGCCTATTTTTCAACGACACACATTGGCAAAAAAAAACTCAACCTTTAACTTTTGTCGACACTTTCCTTTCGGTTTAGTTTCCTAAAGAGCATTTTCCTATATTGTCTGTCTCTATGCCTCGCTTCCCTGCCAATTGTTGTCCCACCAATTTCTCCTTTAACTTTGCTTTTCAGCTTGCATCCATGGTGAGCATTGTAGAAGATTCTTTCTTGTTTTCCTTTTTGAAACATTGCCTACACAATTCCTTTTTGGACCCTACATAAGTAGTCTTTATAAATTAAAAAAAAAGCAAAACTCACAGTTGTGAGTGAATTATATTTATCAACCCAAATAATTACAAGGTCTTGTCATGCTCGTGTTGAGCCATAACGTCATCCAGGGACCATAATTACATCGGCTATCAGGATAGCCATCCCACCCAACTCGCCCCCTTATCCTTGATACATAGGATCCCTTATCATGTTCTCAGTAGTCTTAGTAAAGGGTTGGATTTTGGATGCATCTCTAGACCATTGGATAAAGCTTGTGGATTAGTGCCACATGGCAAGCTAATGATAATAAACTTTTTATTTTTACTTTTTTTAGGCCTTTGTGAAAGGTAGTTGACATTTGTGTACACCTCTCTTTAAAGAGGGCATCCAGTATTGTGTCAAACATTATTTTTGACATGCCCCAAAGGAGTGAGGTGGTAGTGATGCTTCCCTTTTAGCTAATAAAAAGGAGAAGTTATTTTGCAAAAATAGGGAGTGTTTGATTGGTTTGAAAAGGTGGAAGTATTTGTTCATGTACACTTTCACGTCATTTGCATCTTGAATTGTGATAGAAATGAAAGAAAAATAACTTCGCGTAGTAGTTTATTTTTGCAGGAGTTTTGGCCATTATGCATGTGACCTAAAATCACGCATGTCATTGATCTCTGTCTCCCTCTCCCCAAATTACAAAATCATTTTTCTCTTTGAGAGAGCGGATTGTATTCAACCATTTACATGCTTGAGCCTATTCTCTTACACACAATCTCTACCATACCAACCATTTAGCTTAGCTCCTTGGCTTAGCTCCTACTCTCTTAAATGTGACACCAAACATTGAGGCAGTGTAGGAGAGCCTCCTTTTGCATACACATTCTCCCTTTAAAATTGGAGAGTGTGAGTATTATGCATCAATGGAGCTTAAAAGACCTAAGGTTCAAGCTCCACTAAGACTTCCATAGGCTAAGGTTCCAAAATTCAATTAAAAAATCCAATGGCCAAAAGTGGGGAAAAATGGATGGTTATGGGAAGACTAAAAAGTCTTCCCACATCCCTAGGAAGGAGGGGGCAAGCCCTAAAGGTAGGGGAAGAGAGAGAAACACACACACACACTCCCAAGGTCTCCCTTTACACAAAGGGAATAATGGACACATGGAAGGCTCCTACCCAGATGCTCCCAATCTCCCCTCAAATTCTATTGGATGACCATAGAGGTGGACCAATGAGAATTAGGCTATAGTAAAATTAGTCTAATCAATTAAAAATTCTTAATAAAAGAACCAATAGGAATCAAGCTCCCTAGAAGACTATTGGACAGTCTACCAAGGGGTCCAATGAGCATCAAGCAGCCCAATGGCTTGCTTGATTCCTATTGGCCAGAAGACTAAAAGGTCCAATGAGAGTTTTAATAAATTATTTTAATTATCTAAAGCTCTCACAAAAGGGGAAAGGGGGACACTTGTCACAAGACTATCAACTATGCTTCTTAATTGCTATTGGCTAAGCTCTGCAGGAGCCAATGGGAAGACAACAAGAGCACCACTAACTACATGACAATACATGACAACCTCACAATTTCTAGCCATGCCCAATCCTTGCACATCTCGGTCTAGTGGTGCACGAAGATCAGGACCATCGGGTAATAATCTCATCTTTATTGGTCAGTGACTATATATTAGGGTTTTTGAAGTTTGTGTGCGCTATTGAAGTTCGATTGAGCTATTTTACTTCGTTTGTCGAAGTCTATTTGGGCTTTTGAAATACACAAGTCATTTTTGAAGACTGTTGCATTTTTAAAGCCCGTTCGCGGTTTTTCAACCATTTGCCGCTAGCTCTAGCAACCTCACATTCTCTAGCCATGCCTGATCCCTGCACACCTCGGTCTAGAGGTATAGAGAGATCTGGACCATCGGGTAATAATCTCATCTTTATTAGTCAATGCCTATATTTAGGTTTTGACATAAGTCTATTTTTGAAATCTGTTTACGTTTTTGAAGTCTGTGTGTGCCATTGAAGTGTGATTGCGTTATTTTACTTCGTTTTTTGAAGTCCTTTTGCGTTTTTGAAGTACACAAGTCACTTCTGAAGATTGTTGCGTTTCTGAAGTCTGTTTGTAGTTTTTCTACCATTTGTCGCTAGCTCTAACAACCTCACATTCTCTAGCCGTGCCTGATCCCCACACACCTCGATCTAGAGGTACACGGAGATCGTGACCACTAGGTAATAATCTCGTCCTTATTGGTCAATGTCTATATATTAGGATTTGACATACATCTATTTTTGAAATTTGTTTTTGTTTTCTAAGTCTGTGTGTGCTATTGAAGTCCGATTGTGTTATTTTACTTCGTTTGTCGAAGTTCGCTTGTGTTTTTGAAGTACACAAGTCACTTCTGAAGACTGTTACATTTCTGAATCAGTCCATTTGCGGTTTTTCAACCATTTACCGCTAGCTCTAACAACCTCATATCCTGTAGCCATGCCTGATTCCGCACACCTTGGTCTAGTGGTGCACGGAGATCAGGACCACCGGGTAATAATCTCGTCTTTATTGGTCAATGTCTATATATTAGGATTTGACATAAGTCTGTTTTTGAAATTTGTTTACGTTTTTGAGGTCTGTGTGTGCTATTGAAGTCTGATTGCGTTACTTCATTTGTAATGCACCTCAATGTGATTTGTGCGAGTATGAAAAACTAGGTTCCTCGCAACTGCCAATGCGCTCTGACTATCAATGTAGATAATGTTGGTAGTGTCCTGTCCAACACCCAAATCATCCATAAGGCGTCTGAGCCATACACACTCAACCGTAGCTGTGAATACTGCCCTAAACTCTGCGTCACAACTGGAAGTGGCCACAGTAGGTTGCTTCTTGCTCAACGATGATATACACGAACTGCCAAGCATGAAACAAAACCATTTGTGGACGCTCGCGTGTCAAAACAACTAGCCCAATCTGAGTCTGAAAAAGCATGTAAGTCTGGTGGCAATGATCCCCCCTTGGGATAAAACAAGCCAAGATATAAAGTGCCACTAAGGCAGCAAAAAATCCTTTTGACAGCTTGCCAATGCTTAGACCCTGGGCTATGCATAAATATGATGACCTGTGAGACTGCAAATTGCATATCCGACCTTGTGTTGCATACGTAAATGAGGCATCCAACAACATTTTGATAAAGAGTGACATCTACAGGATCACTAGCATCATGAAGACTCAATTTCAAACATGTTTCCATGGGAGTGGCAATAGATTTGCAATCCTCAAGTCCACACTTACATAGCAATGTCTCTATATAACTTTACTGACACAAGGCAATACCACCACTACACTGCTTAAATTGTATACCCAAGTAATGATGCAACAACCCCAAATCTTTCATCTTCAAAGTAGCATGCAAATCAGCCTTAAATTCAGAAATATGTCTCTCATTCGGTCTAGTGATCAGCAAATCATCGACATAAAGAACCACAATGAGAAGTACATCACCCTCACGCTTTACATACAATGTGCTTTCTGTTGGGTTGTTACGAAAGCCTTGTTTGACCAAATGAGTGTCAGCTTTCTCATACCAAGCACGAGGAGATTGCTTCAACCCATACAAAGCCTTCTTACATCTTCACACTTTGTCCTCTTGTCCTTTCTTGAAAAAACCGTGAGGCTGCGTTACATAAATTTCATCAAATATGTCACCATTCAAGAAAGCAGTAATAATGTCTGATTGATGTACATCCCAATCAAAATGAGAATGCACAGTAGTCATACGACAAGTGGGAGCAAAAGTCTCTTCATAATCTATGCCTTTTTGTTGTGCATAACCGTTTGCAACAAGTCGAGCCTTATGGCGATCGATCTCACCATCTGGCTTGTGTTTTGATTTGTACACCCACTTTGTACCAATGACCTTTTTGCCAGGAGGCAAATCACATAAAGTCCATGAGTCATTTTCTATAAGTGCATCATATTCTGATTGCATGGCAGCCATCCAATTTTTTGAATTCTGTGCTTCATCAAAAGACAGAGGTTCTTCAACATCATGTAAGCTAGACACAGCCAAAGCATAAGAATCTAATGCATAAGATGCATGGTGAGAGCCTGAACGAGTACGACTAGACAAAGGTGCATCCAATTTACTGTCACGCAATGTATGCACCATCCATTTTGGCATACCTCTAGCCTGCTCATTTTTAGCCCTTTCCTCATCAAGTACATCTGCATCAGTAATAGGCTGATCTGTAACATTTTCACAAACCCCCATAGGCAGTACATTTGCCTCATTGGAATTTAAGTTCGTATTTCCACCAATGAAAAGAGGCAACAAAGTGTCATAAATGTCCCGTGAGCTTACATTATTGTCTCTAGTAGACAGCAAGGGCTGAACAGAATCTTCCACAAACACTACATCTCGTGAAACCAAAATACGCTTTGTTTGTGGATGATACAACTAGTAACCTTTGCTTTCAGCACTATAATCAACAAAAATACATTTGACATCCTTATCACCCAATTTTGCGTTGTGTTTGTGGCACCAAAGCATATGCCAAATAGCCAAAAACATGCATGTGCTCAATAGAAGGCTTTCTATCACGCCATGCTTCATATGGAGTAATAGACTGCAAAGCTTTTGTAGGACACCTATTTAGTACATAAGTGGCACACATGATGGCTTCAAGCCAAAAAGAATGTGGCAAAGGTTGACTTTTGATCATACAACGTGCCATTTTTGTAAGTGACCTGTTTTCCTCTCAACAACACCATTTTGCTGAGGTGTATAAGGCATTGTACATTGGTGTTTTATCCCACGACTAGCCAAAAATGCATTAAATTCATGAGACATATACCCCCCCGAGTCGGAATGGAGGGTGCCCATAGTACATTTTGAGACATTTTCAGCAATAGCCATAAATTGTTTGAAGCACATAAAAACTTCGGACTTCGCTTTAACTGGAATACCCATGCATGCCTGGAGTAATCATCAATGAAAGTCACAAAGTAAAGGTAATTGCCCAATGACGGAGTTTGCATGGGCCCACAAACATCACTATGCACAAGTTGCAACCTGCATGTGGCCCTAACTGAGCCATCCTTTGGAAACTTCAAACGTTGTATCTTACCCAAAATACAGCCTTCACAAACATGTTTGACAGGTGCTTCAAGAGGCGGCAAAGAAGCAACCATATCATATTTTTGCAAAATTGAACCATCCTTTCGAAACTTCGAACGTTGTATCTTATCCAAAATACAGCCTTCACAAACATGTTTGACAGGTGCTTCAAGAGGCGGCAAAGAAGCAACCATATCAGGTTTTTGCAAACGCAGCAAACAGGCAAAATTCATATGACCAAAACGTGCATACCAAAGTTTTGCATCTGAAATAGCCCTTGAATCAGCAATTGCATTTGCAAAATTTTGTCCACACTTGTCATACAAAGTGAGCTTATACAGCCCACGACACAAAAGCCCAGATGCAACAATTTCATCACCAAACTGAGATCATGAACTGTATATCTGTCATCCACAAATTTGACTACAAGTCCAAGTCTAGCAAGTGCAGATACAGACAAAAGATTCTTCTTGATCCCAGGTACATAAAGTGCATCAACAAGTGTGAAAGAACTGCCATTTGCAGCAGCAAGCACAATCTTTCCAACTCCCTGAATCGGATAAGAGGCATTGTTGGCACAAGTGATTGAATTCCCATGAGGACAGACTCGAGAGAGGTGAACAATTCACGATGTGAGGTAATGTGCTTTGTAGCACCACTATTGAAATACCACACATGTAAATCTGCATCAAGTGACATGCATGCATCATGGACAACAGGATTGTAAGTGCACTTTGCGCTAAAAGCCCATTTTGCATCAACATCAACATCACAGTCTCCTTTCACAGAAGACTCAACAATGGCTGCATTTGTAGTGGAACCAGCATTTGCAGTGGAACCACTCTCTTTCTTCTTAGCCTCTTTGGCCTTCAACTTAGGACACTGCTTGATCAAGTGATCATTAGCTTTACAATAATGGCAACACATCTTTTTTTTGCCCTTATCACCAGAATTTCCAGACGCATTGCTGCTAGCAGAAGCATTAGGAACAGAATTTTTGCCACTCGCAGCAGAACCATAAGAAGTGGCTCCACTGACGTTACCACCCTCTCTTTGAGAAGCAATAAAAGCATGTTCAACTGCACGCTACCTAGTCCTGTTTTTTCTGGAAAGTGATCTTGCAAAAGTACTAGAAAAAGTCAAGTAAGAATCTGGTAAGGCATCAAGAACAGTCTGCACAAGGGAACTGTCTGAAATGACTTCACCTGCAGAAATAAGTTGCTCATTGATATCCTTGACACCAGCCAGGAAAGTGTCCATATCATCTTCCTCATGCATAATCTTTGACTCCAGCTCTTTACGCAGCAAAGCAATTTTAGCCTCACTGCGTCTTGCATAAAGACCAGCCAAAATATCCCAAGCCTGTTTCGTAGATTTTGATGAACAAATGTGAGGAACAATGGTGCGCTTCATAGACAACGCGATCAATGCATGAGCCTGCACATCCTTTACATCCCAACGAGATTGTTCTGTCGTAGGCAAAACAATTCTAATAGCAGGAATCCTTGCAACAAGACCTGCCACATCCTCAACATTGCCTGCATCCTCAGAACCAGGACGTACATCAGTGCCCTACACAATATTCCAGACGCCCTTTGACACAAGAACATGTTGCATCATGTAAGCCTACATAGGGTAATTGTCGCCATCCAATCTGTCCTTAGCAACAAACATCTTGAACACATCTGTGTTGTTGTCAGCCATGGTAAATGCTGCACTTGATGTGAAAACTGTCCGAAAAGAGGAGAAATGAAGCGGGAACAACACGTGCTATATAGCACAAACTGTAGAGACTGCAAGGCACCTGTTATGTAGAGAACGGCACTGACAAAAATTTTACACAAAATGACGAAATAGCCTGTGTAGTACTGCTTGTCATGGAAACGGAAACCGAAATGAGCCCGAATCAAAAATTTGAGCTGCGAACGCTCGCCAAAGCTCATTGAAATCGGAGAAAATGAGCAAGCGTGTGATGGAACTGCTGGCGACTAAGCCCGAGAGGATGCAACCTACTCTGATACCAATTGTTGGAATTAGGGTTGCAGAGAAATGCACACAGCGTGGAGAAGACGAAGGAAACTCAAGGCACACAATAGAGAGTGTGTTACTTAGTGTCAATGGAAAGATAAATAGCCCTAGAGTGATGGGCGTATATACAATGCATGGGGAAAAAAACCTCCTAAAGAGGGAAAAAATGCCCCGGCGGTCCTAGTGTGTTCACACACATCACTACCATATGTATATGGTAACAACAACACCTATGATAAGTCACAATTAAAAAATTACAATATAGTTGTTTAATTTTTAAATTTATCTACACAAAAATAACAAAACTCATTATAAAATAACATAAATCAAAATAAATCTTTCTTTTAATGATAGAATATCGTTATCTTTCTTTGTTAATGATAATTTTTAATTAATATTATTTATAAAATAACAAAAGTTCATTTTTTATTTTTATTTTTTGGATTGATAAATGTGTGTGTGCATCGTATATAGTGCGTTTATATTGTTTAATGTGCATTTTTGTTTATCTGCGTGCATGTTTATGTGAATGTGTGTCTGTATCTGTGTATGCAACAAAAAAGAATGATAGAGCACTCACATGTGGCCTATTTGAGCAAGAAACAATTGAAAAAATGTCCTCAAACCTGTAAGAAAAAAACACACACACACACACAAAAGAGAACAAATCTACTAGGAAACTTGAAAAGAAGCTTACCTTGTTGATGGGGAGCAGCGTATGAGTGAAAATCTCTACTCCGCCAAGTCTGAGGCAGCAGAACTGCAGCAAGTGAGGAGGAGGAGGGCAAGAGAGGAAGAGAAAAAAGGAGCAAAATGTGCAGGAGAAACCGCGGGTTTTGTTTTTGCAGAACCTTTCAGTACAGGTGCCGATATGTACGCCTGTATAGACATCGGTTTGCACACCGATATGTGCACTGGTATACGCGTCGAAAATTTAAAATTTAAAATTTTAAAAAACTTGATCTCCCCCCAAATTTACCTACACATATACCGACGCCCGCCATTGACGTTGGTAATCTAACGTTGGAATTGAAACGATCTCTTGTATTGCCTTGAGTCAAGAATCTCTCTCTCTCTCTCTCTCAAACACACACACACACACACACACACACACACACATACACACACACACACACAGACACTCACACACACTATTTCGAGTTCAAGACTTGTCAAGTAGATCTTTGAGATTTGTCTTAGCGAATAAGAAAAGGAAATTGTAATAACCTTTGTGGAAAATTGGTTATCACAGTTCCCTCTTAAATACCAGGTCTTAAGTTCAAGACTTGTCAGATAGAGCTTTGAGGTCTCTTGATGTGCTCCTACGACATTAAAATTGATGAGCTCGAAGCATAAGCAAACAACTTCTCTCACAGACATGGCACGAAGAAAAGAATAGACGAGAGAGGAGAGGATAAGTACTTCGTGGATAGCAAACATGAAAAGAGGGAATTAGTCTCTTTTTTTTTCTTCCTCTCTCTCTCTCTCTCTCTCTCTCTCTCTCTCTCTCTCTCTCTCACACACACACACACACACACACACACACACACACACACACACACACACACACACATGCACGCGCACGCATTGGTGGTCAAGCCCCTCGGTTACCCTCTTTGTCTCCCTCCATCAATCTTTATCTCCCTATAGACACATGCAGGCTGGTAGGGAGCTGCATATATTTGTATATGTGTGTGCGTGCATCTCGGGGGGGTCGCGGGGGGGAGGGGGGTCACTACATGTAAAACCTACATATCACGTGCGTTCAAAGACTTTTTATAAAACCCCTTACTAGTGAATTTTTCACCAATGAAAGGGACCCTTTTCCTATTCAATCTGTAAATGTTTTTCCAAGATCATTTTTTCAACACCCTTCTATATGTGAAAATGTGAGAAAATATAAAATAAAATAATCCCTATTGTTGAACCCACGTGATAGTGATTTTTTAATTGTAGTGACCCCCCGAGGTGTGCATGCACACACAAAGTGAGGAGAGTGAATTGTAGTCCATGAGATCGCTCAAGGAAGATGAAAATTCTCTCTCTCTCTCTCTCTCTCTCTCTCTTTGTCTCTTATCACACCTTGAGATTAAGACTCACCGAGTAGAAATTTGATATCTATTCAGATTTTTTTTTATGAAAGTAAAAATTCTCTTCTTCTTTCTCCCTCATTCCCTTTCTCTCTCTCTCTCTCTCTCTCTCTCTCTCTCTCTCTCTCACACACACACACACACACACACACACACACACACACACACATGCGTGCGCTTGTGGACATGCACATGCACACACATACATACACACAAGTTTTGAGTTCAAAGCATGTCGGGTAGATGTTTAGGATCCCTCCAATGAATAAGAAGAGGAAACTATACTAATCTTTTAGTGTGACAATTTGGTTAACACAATTCGCTCTTGAGAGCTAGGTCTTCAATTCGTGACTTGTCAAATAGAACTTTGAGGTCTCTTGATGTGTTCCTATGACTGTAAAACCTCTCTCCTTCTCCCCCTCTCTCTCCCTCTCTCTCTCTCTCTCTCTCTCGCTTTTTAAGCTTTAAGTCTTGGCCAAGTGGATCTTTGAAGGCTGAAATGCAAAACCCCATATGATTTGTAGGAGTGGCTTTAGGTAAGTGATTTGATTTTGATCTAGAGCTATTCATCATTGATTTATTTGCTAAGTGCTTGTTTGCATTTAAAATCGCTGAAAAGTATCCTTTTGAGAAAAAAACGCAATAAAAAGAGTTCTGCGGATATTTTTGCATGGTTGATTGGTGATGAGCATATAAGAGGGCATGTGCAAGGGTTCTATGAAGAAAAACTGCAATTATGTAAACTTGAACATTATACACGTATAATGTCTCAAGGAGCATCTGGAGACCAAATCTGAAAAATTTGATTGCATCAGTGTGTTCAGAAGGGGGGTTTACCCTAAGCACACATTGAAACTAGAGGTTTAGAAGTGCTTGTAAACCAATGCTAGAGACTTGGGGACGCCTGTGAATGATTTCTATCCAAAAATTCATCAACAGACATCATACACATATGATGTCTAAAGGGTGATTTTGGCAACAATTTTGAACTTTTGAGATTATACCCATCTTCTGCATGTTGTGTTGAGCACATACACAAAATCTCATATCATTTGGGCATATAGAGTGAGAGTTAAGGATATTTTACTCTTTCAAGGGATTTAACCCTAAAATTGATGATTTTGTGCAATTTTGACATCCAAAATTTGCTGTGAGAACATATTCTTGTTCTACACACTAAGGGCACCTCTGGTAGAAACAGAATGAGCAAAAGACATCATATGTGTACAATGTTTTAGAGACCAGATCTGAGGTCATATTTTGGGACTGAGTGCATCCTTGTGATCTACAACATGCTATAACTTGCACAAAAAGTGTCAAAATTCAATTATGGAACTTGTTGTGCGTTGCCAGTGTAGTGAGGAACGAGTGAAATTCACTTCATTTTGACCAGTTAGACATCATATGCGTATGATGTCTAAAGGGCACTTCTAGAGACCAAAATTGAGATCTGAGCTTACCAGAGTGTTAAGCACCACAAGACAAACTCACAAATCAAATTTTGTCAAAATTTGAGCACATAGACATCATGCGCGTATGATGTCTCAAGGCCAGATCTGAAAGTCAAATTTCACTTTTGACCACATAGGGGGTTGGGAAATGATGTGTTAAGATTGCTTGCAAAATTTCAACTCATTTGGACATATACTTTTGCACTTACAGAGAATTTTGCAGATACAAGAAGATAAAGGTGAAAGTGCTGATTTTGAGCAATTTTGACCTTTAAAATTTGTTGTAATTACATATTCTTGTTGTATGCATCAAGGAGTACCTTGGGAAGAAATATAAGTGAATTCTGAGCCAAAAGATATTATACGTGTATGATGTCTCATAGGCCAGATCTGGGTCAAATCAGACATTTGAGTATACTTCAGTGTCCTAGAGCATAAAAGAAGTCCCTAACCAAAATTTCATAGAATTTGAAGCTCGTTTGGGCTTGCAACGAGAAAAAGACAGAAAACTACAAATTCATGCTTGTATTGGTCTTAACTTGCTCAAAAAATGTCCAAATTGAATTCTAAAAGTAATGTGAGTTCCTTTAGTGGTGGACTACCTCTGGAGCAAGATTCATCTCATTTGAAGCAAAAAGACATCATACTACGCGTATGATGTGTTTTTGGTGATTTTGAACATTTTTTGAAATTTTGACTATGCAGGGTATATAAGCACACCATTCTAAGCACAAATCTGTTAAAAAAATCTTCATTCTGAGCAAAAAGACATCATACGCGTATGATGTGTTTTTGACCCTGTTGAATCCAAAATCAATGTTTGCATGTTCTACGGGACCTTAGAAGCCAATAGCCAAGTTTCATGGAATTTGGAGCATATTTGGGCCATTAAGTGCCAAAGGACAGAAATTGGGCCAGAGTCAGGCTTGAACTAATCATAACTTGCACAAAATTGGTTTAAATTCAATTTTGAAAGTTGCTGAGAGTTTCCCAAGTGGTAAAGATCCTCTAAAGTAAAATTCACTTGATTTGGTCACAATAGACATCATACGCGTATGATGTCTCTAGTCCTAATTTGGAGATGAAAACTCACCTGGAGCTTCTAGAAGTGTTAAGCATTGTAAAGTAAGCCTAGTGACCAACTTTCAACATATTTGGGTCACATTTGGTCAAGATACATGCAGCAATCCTTGATCCTGAAACTGTTTTGAGTGTTGTTTCAAGTGCAGTTCACCAAAATTGCTCTAACTTTTGATACATAACTCCAAATTGAGTCAGATATAGCTAGGAGAAAAGCTTGCGGGCAATAGGACGCACCTACTTAGAGCTGAATTTTTCCAAGGTTTCCTAAATCCAAACTTTTAGGGTACCCCAAGACCAGTATCCAGAGGTCAGAAGACCACTCAGACTTGACTTTTAGGGACCTGAAAAAGGGCCAAAGGTTCTTATTGAGGACTATTTTAAGAGTATTGAGTGGGTCTGATATTAAGAAAGCTAAGATCATTAGGATGGAGAGCCAATCTACCAATCCTCTTATAGATATGACCAAAGGTAGGGAAAGCCAAGCTAGAAGTGATGAAATGCCAAATTATCCACATTTTGACACAAGCCCAACTACATTACCACCATGGCTATACCCAGATGCATCCATATAACGTGAATTTTACAGAGGTGGACATTTGGTCAATGAAGGACCACAAATATCTCCACCAAGCATGAGAATTCCTACAAGAATTCCAAAAAGGGAGCCACCTGGATTCCCTTCTAGAGCGATAACGAGAGATGAAATGATCACGGAGATGGCAGACATGCCTCCTCAAGTGAATCTGCCTACTGGACCATGCTTGTACCTAGATGCAACCATAGAATGTGACTTTTATAGAGGTGGAATTACGGCCACAACAGGACCATATGTACCATCACCACCCCCTATAACTTACTTCTATCCAAATAAGAGTAGAACCTTGAGAAGATATTATACTGAGAGTGAGAGTGACACATCTTCTCAGAGGAATGATTCACCAAGAATCCAACCCACATTAAAGCCAAAGGTATCTAGTGAGCGAATGAAGCTTATAGAAGGATTAGCTCAGAGACTTGCTCCTCTAGTCAAATCTGACCTCCAAGAACCTCTATGGTGTGAAATTGAGAGAAAATGGATAAACCATACGAGAGAAGAGTGTTAATATAGCATGAAAAATGCTAGGGAGAGGTATGTACAACCTATTTTAGTAACACCTACTCCACTAGATACCTTATGGGGAATGCGCCAAGACCAGGAGGAGTTTCAAGGCCACAGCATGTCTCAAGAAAACAACCTCTACTGTCAGGTGCTAGAATGCCTATAGACATGAGATACACGTCAATGATAGAAACATCTAACAAACAAGTGCTAGTACCAGCCACAATATATTATAAAAACCAAAGTGGGTACTGCCCTTCAAAGCGATAGGAGATGAGAGAAACACATGGAGAGGTGAGGATGGTACAACCTCCACCTCTTGCGTTTCAACATGAAGAATGAAGATACAAGATAGACAAAAGGACATTGCGGTTTATTGCTAAGATAGAGAAAATAGAAATTGATGCGAGTCAGAGACATGTGAGCCAAATATGGATGCACCTAGTCAAAAAACCAAGAGCAAACGGAACAGTTGGAAAGCTAGAAAGGCTAGGAAGCATGTAAGGAACGAGATCAAAAATCCCTAGCTGAGAAGCTCACGCAAGTTGAAGAGAAGATAAGACAACATGAGGAAATGGTTGCACCTTCTCTTACGTAGATACCTCAACCTCCAGGACAACCATCCACAGATGAGAAACCAAGAAGTGCTAGTTCAGGAGGATCGGTGTTGGTCGAGAAGGTTAATGAGCCATTAAATGCCCTCCTAAAAGCCTATGAAACAAGGTTCAAAAACAACCAAACCCAAGAACAGAAGTGGATGGCATATCCATATGCGGAACTAGAAAAAGACATGCTTGAAATGTGCAAGAAAATGATTCGAACAGCCCAAGCTTTACTAGAACCACAAGTTGGAAAACCTGAGGGTGTGATCCTTGTCCCACCTACACCACTAATCCCACCAAGCCAAGAACAAAAAGAGCTAGATTCTAGTCACGAGCACGGATGAAAGCTCAAGGACCACGCATTAAATCCAAGGATAGTGTTGAATACCACCGATAACTCTTCCAAGGGATTTCACATAGCTATACCCGACAGCTGTAAAGAAATAGATGATCTTGACGAATTTTGGAAACAATTCGGAGAGGTCAATGAAGCAAGTGAGCTAAGTAGACGAGTAAACCAATGGGTGACGGAAGAGGAGTGTCTCTTCCACCAATAGAGGAATTTGAGACTGGATCTCAAATGAACCTAGAAGTGGAATCGTATTAGGGAGACAAAGGATCTGTACAGTCTATGGATAGTCAACCCCATTCATTGAGAACACTACCATCCTATACGAGAGTATACGAGGCCAAGTCAGATGTTATTGTAGTCCCATCACAAAGACTGTCTCCCAACAAGGTCATCGATTTGAAAGGGTTGATAGATATTCTATCTACACCAGTCACTTGTACGAGTCTTACCAAACGGCGAGCGAACATTCTCGAGCAAAGAAAAAATCGAGCTACTTTCTCACAAACATTGAGCTTTGTTATAAGGAGCATCTCATGTGGCATTCTATCAATATTGCAGTCACAAAATATTTTATTTGATTTTTTGAGTTTTTTTTTTAAATTTTGGAGGTTTGATGCCGCTACCATGCTGACTCTCTCTCTCTCTCTCTCACGTCTATAGGTGATTTGAGAAACCTCTCTCTCTCTCTACCAAAAAATGGAGGTTTGATGCTGCTACCATGCCAACCAATGTTCAAGAAAAGTGTGCATGAGCTTAGCCTTGAGCTGATTTTTTCACTATTTTCTCTCACAAATGTTCTGGGTGAGCACTGGATGTTGAAAAATCAAAATAGATGGAGAGGGAGAAAATCCGCTTGGAGAATTCATGAAAATAGAGTTAAACTATAAAAAATGTCGATTAGTGGAAAAAATTTCCTAGGTTTGATCTATCGTAAGGGAAATTTGCATGATTTTCCCTGGGAACATTGATACCAACTCTCTAGACCAATCAAGTGGATGGATCTACTTCCATACCAGAATATAAAACCTTATACCATTAGCGACGTCTCCAAAAGAAGTTAGAACTACCATGGACTCTCACCATGACCCCAAACCACCTATCCTACCATGAAGCTCTTGGCTTTCTATTGTACAAAGTCGCAACAAAGTAAAAAATTCCTCATTATTTGCATGAGCCCAGACACGGGTTCTTTATCATGACTCCACAGCTCTGACTTGTCTTCATTCCCATGAAGATATTTCCAGGTGCCCTTCTCCCGCTTCTTCAAAATAATGTTAATTTGAGTAGGCCTAACAATGACACTGCATTTCTCAGGTACCATAGCTTTACACAGACACAAGACACCCAGACGATAATCACCCAGGCGATAGTTCTTGCCGTCAATATCATTCACGGACCTTCAAATCCAAGGATCTTGCCTTAAAATCCACATCAATATCAATTTTCTCCTTGGAGGCCCCTTGAAGAGAGATATCTAGATTTACTTTTCGACATCCTGATCCCATCTAAAACTAACAAGCTTTATAATGAGTTGACAATCTTCGACTTTTTGAGGTATAAAGTAATGTAGCCTTCCCTTGATATTGCGCAGACAAGGCTTCTACCATTTCTAATGTCTATATCTCAAAGGATATAAGACTCTGCATATGAGGCTGCGATGATGTTGCGTAGCTTGCTCAAGTACAGCTTTGAGCTCTTCTACGTTCTCTGAAATATTGCCAACCATTGCAAGCTCCACAAGTCTCTCTCTCTCTCTCTCTCTCTCTCTCTCTCTCTCTCTCTCACACACACACACACACACACACACACACACACACACACACACACACACACACACACACACACACACACACACTTTTGTCTAGACTCTGCAGGTGACTCGATGAGTTGAGAAGTGTCTCTCTCTCTCTCTCTCTCTCTCTCTCTCTCTCTCTCTCTCTCTCTCTCTCTCTCTCTCTCTCTCTCTCTCTCCCCCTCTCTCTCTCTCAACTTGTAATAAGTGGCCGGATTTTATTCACCAAAAAGCAAGTACAACAATGTAAGAGTAGGGGAAAAACTACAACCGCAGATGGGGAGCAAAGCTAGTTGATGACACCCTGTTGCAGCTTGGTTGGTAGGGGGTCAATATCACGACAGCTGGGGGGATTAATGTACTCATCATGGAGGGCGGGAATCGGCATAAGTAGGCGTTATAATATAATGATGGGCCTCCTGGGCGGCATAGGACGGCGTCGTTAATCGCAAGGGCTATTCATTCAAGGAACCGTGGCACAATTTGTGGAGGTGCTGATTGCATAGCCGAGATTGACACCGCATAGGTCAGGAAGGGCGGACACACTGGAGCTCTTGAGCGTAGAGCCCAAAGATGCAGACAACTGCTTGATGTAGCGCTCACGATGACGCGGTCTGCCCTCACCGCCCTCACCCCTTGGTGAGGGAGTACAGTGACTTCACCCCCTTGCACTATCCCGCAAGAGATTGCCGCCTCCCCCTTCTCGGCAAGACTACCCGCCAACACCATCACCACCACTAGTGCCGCCACCACCCTGGAGGTGCTGCTTCTGTTGCCTTACTTTGCACTCACGGACACACAAGCACTATCTGGCTAGCAGCACTGCCAACCTCACTTTCTCTGTGACTTACTTGCTTTCCTCTCTCTCTCTCTCTCTCTCTCTCTCTCTCTCTCTCTCTCTCTCTCTCTCTCTCTCTCTCTCTCTCTCTCTCTCTCTCTCTCTCTCTCAAACTTTAAAAAAAAGCTATTGAAACCATTCCGCGTCCGCGCGGAATGGTTTCAGCAGCTTTTTTTTTAAAGTTTTTGATAGAGAGAGAGAGAGAGAGAGAGAGAGAGAGAGAGAGAGAGAGAGAGAGAGAGAGAGAGAGAGAGAGAGAGAGAGAGAGAGAGAGAGAGAGAGCATTGTATTTAAAGCCAGAGATACTATGCCGCACGAGATTGCCACCTCCCCCTTCTCGGCCAGACTGCCCGCGAACACCATCTCCACCCGCTACCACACTGGAGCTGCTGCTTCTGCTGCCTTCCATGATAACGCTCGTCTTACTTTGGCCTCGCGAACACACAAGCACTATCTGGCTAATAGCACTGCCAACCTCTCTCTCTCTCTCTCTCTCTCTCTCTCTCTCTCTCTCTCTCTCTCTCTCTCTCTCTCTCTCTCTCTCTCTCTCTCTCTCTCTCTCTCTCTCTCTCTCTCAAACTTAAAAAAAAAGCTGCTGGAACCATTCAGCGCCGGCGCGGAATGGTTCCAGCAGCTTTTTTTTTAAGTTTGAGAGAGAGAGAGAGAGAGGCGCGGAATGGTTCCAGCAGCTTTTTTTTTAAGTTTGAGAGAGAGAGAGAGAGAGAGAGAGAGAGAGAGAGAGAGAGAGAGAGAGAGAGAGAGAGAGAGAGAGAGAGAGAGAGAGAGAGAGAGAGAGAGAGAGAGAGAGAGAGAGAGAGAGACTTCTTGGCTCTCAAGCTACCTGCTACGGGATTTGTACGCGAGCAAGAGAGAGGCATGATGAGCGTCGGCATGGTAGGTAGAGGCACAGGCTGCACAACCGATTATCAAGAGGATGCATGCTAGAACCAGTCCACGCCGGCGCGGACTGGTTCTGACATGTTTGCAAGGGCAGACACTACTGAGAGAGCGAGCCACAACACACTACTGAGAAAGTGAGCCACAATGCATCATACAAATGTAAGCAATGGCCTACAATTGTTACCGTCAGCGGCTGCCTCTTGCAAGGACCATGAGGTCATGAGAGACTCGCAGTGTTCGGGAAAAATCATTTTTCCAAACATACAAAATTAATTTCCTTGTTAATTTCAAGAGGAAATTAGGCTATTTTTAAAAGATTTTTACAGTATTTTTGTCTATTCTGGGGCAGCATTTCTCCTTTTCCCGTGCCCTCAACCGACATTTTTGAAATTGAAAACCGCACGATATTAAGCTGAGACACATTTTTCCCGAACACTATGAATCACACACACACACACACACACACACACACACACACACACACACACACACACACACACACACACACACAGGGAGAGAGAGAGACTCTACATCCACGATACGCCATTAGCCTTTTACTTAATGGGCGTATCCCATGATCAGGATGGGAGGATGCATGCTGGGACTAGTGATCCGCGCATGTGGGATGGGTTTTGGCACGTTTCACAATGGTGGAGACACGGGAAGGGGGTGGCCACATCTCATGCTACACAGTAGAGGATGACTTGGAAGCAGTAATATCGCATGTCTCTCATTACTTTGCAGTCAAGTAGCATGTGATGTCTCATTACTCCACATTCAAGTATTGATCACTAATATTGTTACTCCATTTAGACTCCATCTAGTTGCTCACTTTCTTTGACCATCTTCTCCGAAAGGCATGTGGTATATGATCCTTTGGTGTCCAGAATTTTGGTTTTGGTGTGATGATGACGCTGGTCACCCTTGCTCCATGGAAGCATCTCTCCTTCACAATGCATCATCCCTGTCATGCATAGCTTAAGCTTGAGCTCCATCTCCCCATCTCTAGCTACCCAATGCATTCTGCTTCCACCCTCGTCATTAGCATTGTATTCTTTGCCCAATGATCGATTGCATGAGCAATGGTTTTCTACTGGACACATAGCTATCAGGTCAAGATTGGGTAATGATTGAAATCTGCATTGGAGTGTTCATTATGCTCATCTTTGTCGCTATGTTGGCTCAACTCCACAAGCAAATATAGGAAAATAGAGAAAAACCTATCTCTCTTGATTCCCATTGTAGGAATACCAGCCGGAATTCCTCAAAGAGGCCTTGGCCATCCATTCAACGGTGCACCAGTTCATATTGACAGTTTTGTCAAAAAAAAGTGGTGGTTCAAGCAAGTCAAAATATTGAAAAGGATGTGGAAGATTGGATACTAGAGTAAATCATGCAATTAGTTGGGCTTCAGAATCTCCTTTCTTTGGTAGCTTGTTAGTAGAAAGGTAACATGACTGTTGGGATGACTTCTCTACGCCATCATAGAAAAATTTAACGAGAAAGCATGAGAGCTCATAGAAGCCTACATGTTGCAGCAAAAAAGGATTGCATGCCTATTAGCCTCATAAGAAGGACCTTCATGTCAATGTTGGAATTAGGGTTGCAGAGAAACACACACAGCTTGGAGAAGATGAAGGAAGCTCAAGGCACACAATAGAGAGTGTGTTACTTAGTGTGCAATGGAAAAATAGATAGCCCTAGAGTGATGGGCGTATATACAATGCACGGGGGAAAAAACCTCCTAAAGAGGGAAAAAATGCCCCGGCGGTCCTAGTGTGTTCACACACATCACTACCACATGTATATGGTAACAAATCCCCCCTGGAGTGATGCGGTGAACGAGAGCTGGCACATGAGTAAAGGGAAGTGCCATGCCCTGAGGACAGGATCAATCCACAAAGGGGAGTAAGCTCAAAGCTTTGCGGAAAGCTTCAAGCTTCTCACGAGACAATGCCTTTGTGAAAAGATCTGCAAGGTTGTCCTGTGTTGGCACATAAGCCAAGCTGATCTCTCCTGCTGAGAGCCTCTCCCTGACATAGTGGTAATGCACCTCAATGTGCTTTGTGCGAGCATGAAAAACTGGGTTCCTCGCAACTGCCAATGCACTCTGATTGTCAGTGTAGATAGTGTTGGCAGTGTCCTGTCCAACACCCAAGTCAGCCATAAGGCGTCTGAGCCATACACACTCAACCGTAGCTGTGAAGACTGCCCTGTACTCAGCCTCACAACTTGAAGTGGCCACAGTAGGTTGCTTCTTGCTCAACCATGATATACATGAACTGCGAAGCATGAAACAAAAACCACTTGTGGACACTCGCGTGTCAAAACAACCAGCCCAATCTGAGTCCGAAAAAGCATGTAAGTCTGGCGGCAATGATCCCCCCTTGGGATAAAACAAGACAAGATGTAAAGTGCCACTAAGGTAGTGGAAAATCCTCTTGACAGCCTGCCAATGCTTAGACCCTGGACTATGCATAAATCTGCTGACCTGCGAGACTGCAAACTGAATATCTGGCCTCGTGTTGCATACATAAATGAGGCAGCCAACAGCAGTTTGGTAAAGAGTGACATCAGCAGGATCGCCAGCATCATGTAGACTCAACTTCAAACCTGTTTCCATGGGAGTGGCAATAGGTTTGCAATCCTCAAGTCCAAACTTACATAGCAATGTCTCTATGTAACTTTTCTGACACAAGGCAATACCACCATCACACTGCTTAAACTGTATACCCAAGTAATGATGCAACAGCCCCAAATCTTTCATCTTGAAAGTAGCATTCAAATCAGCCTTAAATTCAGCAATATGTCTCTCATTTGGTCCAGTGATCAGCAAATCATCAACATAAAGAACCACAATGAGAAATACATCATCCTCACGCTTTACATACAATGTGCTTTCTGTTGGACTGTTACGAAAGCCTCGTTTAACCAAATGAGTGTCAGCTTTCTCATACCAAGCACGAGGAGATTGCTTCAACCCATACAAAGCCTTCTTATATTTGCACACTTTGTCCTCTTGTCCTTTTATGACAAAACCGCGAGGCTGCGTTACATAAACTTCCTCAAATATGTCACCATTCAAGAAAGTAGTAACAATGTCTGATTGATGTACATCCCAACCAAAATGAGCTGCCAATGCACATAGAAAACGCACAGTAGTTATACGACAAGTGGGAGCAAAAGTCTCTTCATAATCTATGCCTTTTTGTTGTGCATAACCCTTTGCAACAAGTCGAGCCTTATGGCGATCGATCTCACCATCCGGCTTGCGTTTCAACTTGTAAACCCACTTCGTACCAATGGCCTTTTTGCCAGGAGGCAAATCACATAAAGTCCATGTGTCATTCTCTATAAGTGCATCATATTCTGATTTCATGGCAGCAATCCAATTTTCTGAATTCTGTGCTTCATCAAAAGACAGAGGCTCCTCAACATCATGTAAACTAGACACAGCCAAAGCATAACAATCTGATGCATAAGATGCATGGCGAGAGCCTGAACGAGTACGACTAGATAAAGGTGCATCCAATTTACTGTCACGCAATGTGTGCACCAGCCATTTTGGCATACCTCTAGCCTGCTCATTTTCAGCCCTTTCCTCATCAAGTACATCATGTACATCTGCATCAGTAATAGGATGTTCTAAAACATTTTCAGAAACCCCCATAGGCTGTACATTTGCCTCATTGGAACTTACATTCGTATTTCCACCACTGAAAAGAGGCAACAAAGTGTCATAAATGTCCTGTGAGCTTACATTACTGTCTCTAGTACATGACAACAAGGGCTGAACAGAGTCTTCCACAAACACTACATCCCGTGAAACTAGAATACGTTTTGTTTGCGGATGATACAACCTGTAACCTTTGCTTTCAGCACTATAACCAACAAAAATACATTTGATAGCCTTATCATCCAATTTTCTGTGCTGCACTTGTGGCACCAAAGCATATGCCAAACAGCCAAAAACATGCATGTGCTCAATAGAAGGTTTTCTATCATGCCATGCTTCATATGGAGTAATAGACTGCAAAGCTTTCGTAGGACACCTGTTAAGTACATAAGTGGCACACATGATGGCCTCAAGCCAAAAAGAATGCGGCAAAGCTTGACTTTTGACCATACATCGTGCCATTTCCGTTAGTGACCTGTTTTTCCTCTCAGCAACACCATTTTGCTGAGGTGTATAAGGCACTGTACATTGGTGTTTTATCCCACGACTAGCCAGAAATGCATTAAATTCATGAGACATATACTCCCCCCCTCGATCGGAACGGAGGGTGCCCATAGTACATTTTGAGACATTTTCAGCCATAGCCAAAAATTGTTTGAAGCACATAAAAACTTCGGACTTCGCTTTAAGCGGAAATACCCATGCATGCCTGGAGTAATCATCAATGAAAGTCACGAAGTACAGGTAATTGCCCAAGGACGGAGTTTGCATGGGCCCACAAACATCACTATGCACAAGTTGCAACCTGCATGTGGCCCTAACTGAACCATCCTTTGGAAACTTAGAACGCTGCATTTTACCCAGAATACAGCCTTCACAAACATGTTTGACAGGTGCTTCAAGAGGCGGCAAAGAAGCAACCATGTCAGATTTCTACAAACGCAGCAAACTGGCAAAATTCAGATGACCAAAACGTGCATGCCAAAGTTTTGCATCTGAAATAGCCCTTGAATCTGCAACAGCATTTGCAAAATTTTGTCCACACTTGTCATACAAAGTGAGCTTATACAGCCCACGGCACAAAATCCCAGATGCAACAATTTCATCACCAAAACTGAGATCATGAACTGTACATCTGTCATCCACAAATTTGACTACAAGTCCAAGTCTAGCAAGTGCGGATACAGACAAGAGATTCTTCTTGATCCCAGGTACATAAAGTGCATCAACAAGTGTGAAGGAACTGCCATTAGCAGCAGTGAGCACAATCTTTCCAACTCCCTGAACTGGATAAGAGGCGTTGTTGGCACAAGTGACTGAATTCCCATGAGGGACAGACTCGAGAGAGGTAAACAATTCACGATGTGAGGTAATGTGCTTTGTAGCACCACTGTCGAAATACCACACATGTGAATCTGCAGCAACTGACAAGCATGCATCATGGACAGCAGGATTGTAAGTGCACTCTGCGCTAAAAGCCCATTCTGCATCAACATCAGCATCACAATCTCCTTTCACAGAAGACTCAACAATGGCTGCATTTGTAGTGGAACCAGCATTTGCAGTGGAACCACCCTCTTTCTTCTTAGCCTCTTTGGCCTTCAACTTAGGACACGACTTGATCAAGTGATCATTGGCTTTACAATAATGGCAACGCATCTTCTTTTTGCCCTTATCACCAGAATTGCCAGACGAAGTGCTGCCAGCAAAAGCATTAGGAACAGAATTTTTGCCACCCGCAGCAGAACCATAAGAAGTGGCTGCATTACTGTTACCACCCTTTCTTTGAGAAGCAATAAAAGCCTGTTCAACTGCACACTGCCTAGTCCTGTTTTTTCTAGAAAGTGACTCTTGCAACAGCAATGTGCATAATGCATCAAACTTGACAACTTCAGGATTTCCTTGGGTCATCAGTCTCCAAGTACAGGCAAAAGTCTGGTAGGAATCTGGTAAGGCATCAAGAACAGTCTGCACAAGGGAACTGTCCGAAATGACTTCACCTGCAGAAATGAGTTGCTCATTGATATCCTTGACACTAGCAAGGAAAGTGTCCATATCATCTTCCTCATGCATAATCTTCGACTCTAGCTCTTTACGCAGCAAAGCAATTTTAGCCTCATTGCGGCTTGCATAAAGACCTGCTAGAATATCCCAAGCCTGTTTTGCAGATTTTGCTGAACGGATGTGAGGAATAATGGTGCGCTTCACAGACAACGCAATCAATGCATGAGCCTGCGCATCCTTAACATCCCAACGAGCTTGTTCTGTCGTAGGCAAAACAACTCTAACAGCTGCAATCCTTGCAGCTAGACCTGCAACATCCTCAACATCGGCTACATCTTCAAAGCCAGGACGTACATCAATGCCCTGCACAATGTTCCAGACACCTTTTGACACAAGAACATGTTGCATCATATAAGCCCACATAGGGTAGTTGTCCCCATCCAACCTGTCCTCAGCAGCAAACATCTTGAACACATCTGTGTTGTTGTTGTCAGCCATGGTAAATGCTGCACCTGATGTGAAAACTGCCCGAAAATAGGAGAAATGGAGCGGGAACAACTTGTGCTATATAGCACAAACCGTAGAAGACTATAAGGCACCTGTTATGCAGAAAATGGCACTGACAGAAAATCTGCACAAAATGACGAAATAGCCTGTGAAGTACTGCCCGTAGTGGAAACGGAGGCCGAAATGAGCCCAAATCAAAATTCTGAGCAGACCGAGTTTTTCGAGTTCTCCCAAAAAATTTGTCGACCTGCGAACGCTCGCCAAAGCTCACTGAAATCGGAGAAAGTGAGCAGGCGTGTGCTGGAGCAGCTGGCGACTAAGCCCGGGAGGACGTGACCTGCTCTGATACCAATTGTTGGAATTAGGGTTGCAGAGAAACACACACAGCTTGGAGAAGACGAAGGAAGCTCAAGGCACACAATAGAGAGTGTGTTACTTAGTGTGCAATGGAAAAATAGATATCCCTAGAGTGATGGGCGTATATACAATGCACGGGAGAAAAAACCTCCTAAAGAGGGAAAAAATGCCCCGGCGGTCCTAGTGTGTTCACACACATCACTACCACATGTATATGGTAACAGTCAACCCCTAAAGAATTTGCACTTCTATAAGGTTCTAACATGCAATGCTTTCTATTGGTCGGTATGCACATTTTTTTCCCACTTAATTCAAGGGAAGAGTTTCAAGAGTAGCCAAGCTTCGGTTGATGAGGAACGAAATTTGAAATGAGATAGTGGGAGACCTTAGCTATCTATGGTAGCACTATTCCTTTGTGCCAAAGACTAGAGACACATTTTTGCGAGGTCCTGTCACTTTGTCAAGAGAGTATATAAAGCTTTGGCACATAGAAAATAATAAGGGGGAGCATGTTTATGCTATTTATCATGAGGTTTGTTAGTTTTACAAGGTTTTTCTATCTACTTCTCCAATATAGAGCAATGTTTGTTCCAAGATCTCACCAAGATTTATCAAAGAGGATCTCCAAGACAACATCCATCACTAGATAAGTCTAGTTCATATCATTAGATGCCTACCATTGCATACCAACATTACCATCGCGCTTAGTCAAGCTCTAGAAATAAAGCATGTTCGTGAGCTTCCATTACAATATAATGGATATACTGCTTTTGAGATGCCACCACAATGTGACAACTCAAGCTTGTATTGTAAGGAACAACAATTTGATGGGAACTCTTGGACAAAATATGTGACTTATTTAAAGGTGTGGTACGCTTTAATAGGTGTTGGGTAATTTCCTTTTGAGTTGAGGTGTTGGATGGTGGAATCCAACAAGCCATGATTATTTTCTTCAATATAGCTTGCGCTTGCATCAATTTGTTAAGGGTGTTTCTCATATTTGCTCGGAAATTAGCTTTGCTCGGTTCTCTTTGCTCGTTGATTGGAAATCCCCCACTTGTACAATAACTTTAGACGAGTTTCTCAGAATATGACCAAACATGTGGGCTACTGTGGGAAAATGCCTAGAGAAATTTGGTGTTAAAAAACCAATGACTCAAATCGAGGAATTTATCAAAGAGCTTGAAATGTCTCAGCTAAACACTAGGCCAGTGCTGTTAAACAAGGTCGGAGAGTATTATGAAGGAGAAAATTGGAACACCACTCTTCTCGTGGAATTCCAAGGTGTAAAAACCATGGCAATCCTTGACAGTGGAGCTGGTGTCTCCATTGCAATAAAAGAGGTCTGGAAAACATGGGGAAAACTAGCAGTGAGGGCTACAAGGATGAAACTGCAGCTTGCAGACGGACACATGGAAAGGCCCATAGGACTGCTAGAAAAAGTAGTTTTTACTTCTTGTGGCATTGAATATGAGCAAACTTTTGCTATTGTTGACTTTGGCAAGAAGAGCAACTATGACTTCATTCTAGGAAGACCATTCATGAGACAACTGAAAACGGTCCAAGACTGGGGATATGATTATATCTACCTGAGACATATGGAAACCACAACAAGG